>NC_138782.1:40554771-41754771 GCF_965178545.1 Coloeus monedula | reverse complement strand
TACAGGGTAGCACTGCACTGAGACCCTGGAACCATCCAGAGCAGCACTGGTGGGCAGCGCTGCTCTCCCCTCTCCCTGCTACAGACCAGGTCAAGCAGCAGCAATGAGGTCTGGGTCAGAATGCAGCAGCTCTCTCCCTTCCTCCCCTCCATCCACTGCCAAAACACCCTTGGCTGTACCCCACACTCCTGCACTGCAGCTAGCTGACTATTCATTTTGATTTACGATAATTGTCAACAAGAGATCAGAAACTAATTGTACGAAACAGCAACACCTCAGACAAGCAGAAGTTGCTTAGGATTTGGAAATACTTTCTCCTGTCTCCACCCGCAGGTTGTACCTCCAAGACAGGCTGGTTTCTTAAGCAAGAGAGGTGGAGCTGCTCCAGCAGCAGGTGTCCAGCAGCTGGAAGACTTTCCACCCAACTGTCTAGCTCAGTTGTGACAACAACACTCCCAGCAACTCTGTTCGGGGCCGAACAAAAAATCCATCTCTTCCTTGCCAATAGGGGATTTCTTCTGGAAGATGAGACTGACCCCACAGTTTCATGGTACTCACACAGGGACATGAGTGGAAAAGAGCATGCTCCCTTCCAGTCACAGCCTTGCAAGGTCTGCCTTTCTCCACAGTTAGGGAGGGTTAGGAAGGGCAGCCAGCCCTTCATGTGTGGCCCGAGCCTGGTTAGCATCTTTCGCTCTTCATCACTCAGCCATTCCTCCCATCTGCACTGACTCTAGCTGTCTCTCCCTCCCCTCTCCTCCCCTGGCTTCTCCTTGCATAGACTGATTTTGTGATACATCCAAAGGAAGACAGTGAAAAATACATTAATATTAACTCCTGCCTGGACAATAAAAAATGCTCCCAATTCTTTACCACCCATAGAGCTAAGTAAATCCACCTGCTTTCTACTACAGGCAGCATGCTGATGCTGACCATCTCCTTACAGTCTTGTGCAGGGGAACACATTGCTGAGATGCAGCCATGGTAAATACCTGATACAGAATGCATGGAAGGAAGTCGCTCTAATCACCAGCTATTCAGTTAGTTCATAAGGCCTCTGCAGACAGATGCCTTTATATGTCTCATTCTTCTCATTCATGTATCACCCTCTCTTTCCCCTTTGTCTCCTCCTCCATTCCCAGCACCCTCTCTTTCCCCTTTGTCTCCTCCTCCTCTCCCAGGACCTCCCCATGCTGACTCCAGGTTTCAGCCATGATCTAGTAGATTAGGTACAAGGCTGACTGGCAACTCTTATAACTGGCGAGCTAATTCACACTTCTGTAGCTGGCTCGGCCCATCTCTCTGAAGCCCTCAGTGGCTCTTTTTTCTCCACCTGGGAAGCAATTATGCTTATCCACTTTGGAAAAAACGTTATTTCCACTTAATATATCTAAGAATAGAGTGGGGTGTTTTTAAACAGGAAATCTAATGTGAGAGAGCATGTGTATGGACTGCTTTGCTCGGCCACACACAGCTCAAGGAGAGCCATCAAGGATCTGCATCCCCTGGGGCTGACCTAAAAGGAGCAGCCTCAAGACGGCATCTGGAGTAGCCCATCCATCTCCCTCCCAGCAGGGCGCTAAGCAGCTACACTAACAGCAGTTGACAGTGGGAAAGTTAATGGGTGTGTGCATTAACCTACATAAGCATGTTTAAGCTAGGGGAGCTCTGCAGAAATCAAAGGGGCTAAGTTTCTAAGCCTTCTGTTCCAGAGATCGTGAAACCACTCCAAGGGCTCAACCTCTGTCGTGGGATGGCCTCAAAGGGACTTCACGTCATCACATTTTTTACCTCACTCATCAGTGCAAACTCTAATGTGTGTGTGCATGCATGGGTGTCTCTGTATATGCTGCTCAAACTAATTGTTTTAATTTCTCCCCACTACCCCCAGAAGCATAGATCTATTATATGCAAGATAGAGGAGAGGTTTATTTCTTTAAACTCAGAAATTTTCCAGTTTAAACTCACCCTTACTCTGTCCACTGGTCCAGGCCAGAGTCAGCAAGCAGCCCACTATGGCTTGGCACAGGTCCAACACCAGGCACCTGATAGATCTGTGCCACAGAACTGAAAAGTTATGGTGACAGTTTTTTCCTCAGCATAAGGAATAGATACTTCTATTTGGCTTAATAACAGATGCAGAGCCTTGAAGTAAATATTTCATTATAAACAAGAAACCTGCATAAACAGTGGGTGTGGATACATAATTGATGATGGATGCACTTGGGACCAGAGCAAGATCTAGAGAACTTGGCTTTAGGCACAGTATCCAGAGGAGATAATTCTCCCCCCAGGTCTGACCTCTGACATGTCCTCTAGTGCAGGTTCATTCAGCTCAGCTGTATCTAGGAGCTTGAACTGCCCTAGAAAGCTTGAACCACATGGGTTGGGAATAGGGAGAGGGAATGAGAGTGAAGCCAGACTGGGTGAGTGGAAAGTCCCTCCTGCAAAAGCTGGCAAGACCTTTACGGATCATCATAATGGCTTTTTGTTGTTGTAGTTGCAGGGATCATTTTTTAAAACAAAGAGATAACGTTTGGTTCATTTCTTTCATTTTGGAAAAGGGCAGCTCCTAAGCCCTTATCATTAAGAAATAAGAGCAGTGTTACATGTTCAAACAATTTATGTGAAGATCCTGCCATTTGTTATGGGAACAGCAAGTACAACTGCAAGTCCATTATCATCCCTCCCTGCCTCTGCATGCACAGCATGAGCAAGTGAGGAAGATTAGGGGTAAGAGCAATGGAGCCTGCAAAAGTCAGTGACAAATATTCAGTACTTAAAACCCTCTTTGATGCTTTCCACTCTGACGAGAGGCTTTGATTTAGTCAGCGGTCAGACATGGACCCACTGATTTTTCTCCAATTTACTCTCAGTCTCAAAGAATAGCAACCTCTTTTTGTGATCTGATAGCTGAGAAGTAAGTGACCCAACACCACCACAGTACCCTCCCGATGGCCCCATAAGCAGTGCTGACAGGAGGTGGGCTGCAGAACTGATACAGATAAGTTAATAGTGTTGGAAGGAGTTTCTGGACACCTGCCAATGTTAAAACCTGCCAGTGATATCTGCCTCTTTACTTAAAAAAAAAAATCACAAGGCAATTGGCATTATATTCTGGTGTTGTTTTCAAACCCACACTTCCTGTGACCTCCACTCCCCCGTATCTTCACCCTCCCACTCACAGCTAATCTCTCCCTGCCTCTCCCCACTCCTCTGTTGTTTCTGCAGACAACACATTTATGTTGCTGCGAGTCTGCAGCAGCCGACAGACCATTTCTCATAATAAACCACTCCTGGCTGCACAGCCAGGCTGGGCCCTGCCACGTGACCAGCCAGAAGCTCATGAGTTTTCAAAAGAAGGAGCTTTGCACTCCAGAAAAAAACCCCCTACATCTCCTGTAAGTAGAACCCATACCAGAACAAGAACACACAGATGGAAGAGAAGGACAGCAGGGACAGCTCAGTTGTGGTGCAGCCCTCTGTGATGTCCTGCACAGTAAGTGCTCAGCAGTGAGCCCATCATGAGCAGAGAGAAGGATACCACTTATTGACGGGCATCAAGGAAGGGTAAGGCACCTGCTACAATTACTTAGCAAAGTTTAGCTGCCTTTAAACAAAGAGAAGGTTTCTGAGGAATGATGGTGACCAAAACAGCAATTTAAGGAGCCTCCTGAGAGTGTGCTCTAGCTATGCCAGCACATCCCTCTGTTCAGAACTTCTGCCCCCAGATGTCACGAGGTGCAGGGGAAGCAGGGGCCCTGGAAGGAAGAGGCTTGTCTGCTGTGCCACGGTGCCTTCTTACACAGAGCTGTGATGTTGCCACCACAATGGCCTGTCAGGGCAGTGGCAGATGCCAGCACAGGTTTGGGAGGCAGCTTCCACGGGCAGGTGTCCATAAAGGAGGTGATTGTTTCCTACACAAAGGACAGCAGCAGCAGCAGGAGAGCCAAACCCTGCTGCCCAACTGCCCCTGCCACCTTGCAGATGTGGCAGTGCTTCTGGCACAGAGTTGGGGTCCAGCAAATCTCCAGAGGGAGAATCAGCTTGATCCAGCATGCAGGGCTGTGACTGACAGGTGAGGGGAGCTAGCTGGCAGCAATGTCCCCTTCAGCCATCGCAGCTGAAGCTGGTGGTGGAGCAAGAGACACCATGGCATCACTCCTGCCAGTGATGCTTTAGTACAGGCAAAACCAGCAAGGGTGGGGGAGAGGGGACCTTGCCTGGGTAGACAAATAAAGCAATGAAGCAATGAGACCCTGGACTGATGAGGTGCCAGGGGACTGATGGGGACGCTCAAGGTGTGTGTCACACCCCATTATGGGCTCAACTGCTTCTGTAAAGAGCGGAGTGTGGAAGAAAACCACATTTGGGAGCGGAAACCCTGTATGGGCAGCAGAGGAGCACCTTGCTGCAGGAGGAAAAGAGGAATAGGGGGAAGTTGCTGCATTTGTTCAGCCTAAATGCAACTGTTTCTTCCTCAGCCCCTCCAGCAGCACTCCCGTGCCTATAGTATCTTCCTCCCTCTTCAGAGGGAAAGATTTACAGGCTCAGTTGATACTATTCGTTTCACTGGAAATTGGAGAGGGACCCACTTGTGAAAGTCTGTGCAAAACACCAAAAGGAAAATGGCAGAGGGACAGGGCTGCTAGATATTGGCAGTTACAGATGTCTTTATCTGCTTGAAACAGAAGAACTGCACAGCCTACTCCAGCCACATGCACCAGCAACAAGGAAAGAAAGAAAAGGGAAAAAAAAGGCATAATTAAAGGATGAACAAGCCCCTTAGATTAGAGAAATATGTGTCCTTCTAACCCTGAGCTCAAGTACTTGCTGCAGGTCCCTGAAGCACTCCCTGTGCCAAAACAGACCTGTCATGAGGGGCCAGTAGAGCTACAATGCAAAGCCTAAGTACAGAGTGGTAAATTTTAAAGAAATTCAGATGTGGTAGAAAGTACCAGAGCTGTGGGAACAAAAACTTTCGTCACTTCTGGCTCTTCCATTGAAGTCTCCAGTGCTTTGGACAGTGATCAATGAGGGGAAAACAACAGCATTTTCCATCTGTACTTGCTAAACAGGCACACTGGCACAAGCAGCTGCTGAACCAGGGCATCCCACTGGCATCTTCTGGCCATGAGTCCATGGCTGGAGCAAGATGAGTCCAGCTATAGAGGCTTGGAAAATGCATCACTTTATAAAAGAAGAAGTTTTGTACTAGTGAGAGAAGAAACAAAGTGGTGCTCTCAGAAAACACCACTTTCAGTATCAAAATTTTGGTGTCAAGGTGCCAAGTGAAGGCTGCCAGAGGGCACAGCCAAAAGTGCTAAAGCAGTGAGACTCTGAGGAATTGATGGCAGCGGCATCCAGAAGATCTCTGGCACCACAACATGTGGCAGGATTCAAGGCCAGACACCTGGAGGGTCTGAAAGCCCTGTCTCTGCAGATGAAAGAGACACATCTCAAAGTGAGGCTACCAAAGCCTTTTGGAACAAGAAAGTCAGTGCAGAGGAGGGAAAAACATCACCTTATAGGAGTGAGTAGCAAATGAAGACTCTGAACATGAAGTCAAAATAGACACGAGCCCTTGGGAACAGAGGCATCATGAGGTATGGGAGCTCAAAAGAGGGCACATGATCGAACCTCCTTGCCTGAAGGGGTCCAGCAGAGCCACAACTCAGCAATGTGGATGATACTGGCTACCCCACAGCTTAAAAAATGGCCTGATTTTGAGTAGTCCTGAGTACTCAGCAGATTCTCACTGAAAATTGAGTCCATATTTCAGACCTAGTAAGTGCCTAACACCCTCACCTTAAGCTGGTCTCTGAAATCACCTCCTCAGGAGTCACAGCTCAAGGTTCATGGTCACACACGTGCCTGGAGCGCATCCTCATGTTTAACCTCTCCTGTGCCAGGGAAGCACAATCCCTGCACTCAGCTACATCCCTCTCAACCTCTTCTGCTTCAACACCACAGGAAGCATGGGGACACCACTGCAGATAGTGGGAGGCCATGCTCAGAGCACTCAGAGGTGCTCCTGAGCACCACTACACTCACTGCTTTAACTCACCTCCCTGCTGCTGCTGGTGCCTCACTCACACCAGGGCCACCGTGTCAAAGCCGCGTTGGCAGATACAGGTCCCTCAGGAGTAGATGGCAGGAGGAGAGGAGAACTGACCTTCCAGCAAGAGAGGCTGGGTGAAAGTGTGACTGTAAAATAAAACACTACCATGCCCCCCTCCATGTTGCTGTGGAATGATTCCTCTCAAAAACACCAAGCCTGATCACCCAAGTGCTGGGACTGCTGCAGAAGACTTTAATCTGTTATCGTAGTGCTAGTGCCTAAAGCCATGGTGAAGGCAGTGCTTGCAACACGGAGATGTGCCTAAGCCCCTGCTCCATCTCTCTGTACCACAATGTACCTGTGCTAAAATCTGGCCTTTTCACCAGAAAACTCACTTGCCCTTTTTCCAAGGTGAAGGAGGTGTGGGTCTTTCTCATGCATTTCCTGGATTACCAAAACAATCCTGTAAATACTGCCCCAACCTTTCCACTGGAGTGGTCCGTTCCTACAGAGTATACTCTTTCTTCCCAGGTTATAAGAAGAATGGTAAGTCCCTTCATGGCTCATTATCCTGGCTCTCCACCAACCCAGATCTCCTCTTCCTCTCCACCCTACAGTTCTGGATAGGGGATCTCTTGACAACAGAGACCTATGAAGTGGTTCATTGTCTTGGCAGCAGTGAGCAGGAAACTCAGAAGCTTTAGCACCATCCCTGTGGATATGAGTCCAGCTCTCTGTATCTCCAAACACATTTTGCAGAATTTAATTCATACAGTTCAGCACATGTTGGCAGAGATTTGTAACAGAAGGTTCACCACAAAGGTGCCTCTCTTAGAGAGTTCACCATAATTTCCCAGTGTCTGTAACTTAATCCTGTAATTGAATGAGTCAGCAGAATTTTCTATCACTTATAGAGAACAAAAGACTTAAAATTTAACCTAAGTGGCCTCTGAGGGCTCAAATCCACAGACTCAATAAAATTAATGGCAGAGAAGAACATCAACACATTTGCTTGGTGTTTTCATTAACAGTTTTTTCATCTAGTCTTACAATTTACGAGACAGGGAGATCTGACTCATGCCTTTGGAACGCTTGGGGTTGGCAGGAGAAGATGCCCCATACATGTTTGTACCTCTCTGTCTCTGAAAAGGTCAATGCCACTCATTAAGTGGTGTGTCAGTGTCCTCATGGATAAAGCACCCACACAGCTGGCCAAGAGGTGCACAAGAAGCTGCAATGTGTATTATGCTTTATGGAGGAGGATGCTATTTCACTTAGGAGGGGCTGACCTGAATATGCAGCTTGGTCTGCTTCTGTCTTTGTAATTTTCTGAGATCCTGTGGTGCAAGACTTTTGCAAAGAAAATGTTGTAATAAAAAATGTTACAATAAAATGTTGGAATATCCTGCATATTCATGTATTCACCATACAGTAGAGGTAGGAATATGAGATTTATTTCTGCAAAATTCACCTTCATGTGTCTGTTCTAGTCAATAGCATCCTTTTACCCCACTCAGGTGAATTTCCATACTGAGCTAAAGAATTCACCTAATGAACAGATTATGTTACAATTTGCTTTTGGGATTAAAATCCCTATTTACTCCTCATCTGTTTCCAAATAGTCATGGAACCTGTAGGTGGGCAAACCTGAAAAATACAAGAAAAAACTCATCCATATATATGTTAAAATATCAGAATGGTATAAAATGAAAGCTTTCTCCTTGCTCTTCTTCAAAAAACAAATGAACGAACCGACCAACCAAATGTATTTGAATTCATGAGCATATAAAGAAGGATTTTTTTCTATTACCATAGCAAGCAGGATGCATACTACCAAAAAGTTCTCAGCTAAGCAGCACTAAAAGGGTTTATGTCAGAAACACTGCAAAAACAAACATGGCATGGAGCTATACGAATCCAGGGTGGTTTGCTACAGCTCAGTCCTATTATCCAAGTTAATGATGCTGTGGTGTCACAGCTTCACACCCCCGCAGGGTGGGTCTCCAGCAGTGCTGTCCTGTATCCATGGAGCTGACTCAGTCTCTAGAGGAGCTGCCCCATGCTGTGGGGCCAATATCCTTCCTTGCCTGTGGAGAGGGAAGTGGGGCAAAAGACAGGGGGTGAAGGGAAAAGGGGAGTCTTGGTCACTGCTGTAGAGGTGGAAAAGAAAGGAGGAAGGTTTAAGCGTGAGCAGCACTGAGTAGGGAAACTCCTCCCTCTTGCCCCTTCCCAGCAGGAGCCACTTCCCTGCATCCCCCCAGCCTCCCTCCACAGCTCTACCCAGATGAGCTTCTCATGGCTGGAGATGGGCAAAGCAAACGCTGAGGATGACAGCTGGTTTTGTGCCAGAGGTTTGCACTGCCCATGTCCGCCACCAGCCCTGAGACCTGCACTTCTTGTCTAGTTATACCTTTGTGATTTTGTTTCAAGCAGATATCCCAGCCTAAGACCTGATGGCGGTTGAAGCTCCCTGCATGAACCTGAGGTAGCTAAGAAAAGAATGTGTTAACATGGTAATAATGACCCTTATTATCCAGTAGTTAATAAAAGTTGTGTTTATTAACATGCATTTGATGTTTACATTGAATCATACATCCAAAGCCTGTTTGTTTAAGCCAGAGACATCTCAGTCATTATTATGATGGTTTTACCAGGCATATTTTTTGGAAATCCTTCCTCTTCTCTTTTGGATCTGTATCACCCATTTTTCCTGCCTCCTCCCTGGCTCCCATGCCCAACGGCAGAGAAGGAGAGAGATGAGGAACTGCAGTCAGAGCTCAGGATGCTGCTTACAGCAGACAATACCTCAGGATTCACCCCTCAGCACTGGGCTTCCCATTGCTTTCAGTCTGGGTGAGTGCATTGCACCAGCCTACAGCTACAAGTTCAACAAAATCAAGGCAGCCTAAGGCTGGTGTCATGCTGCAATGAACCAGACCACTGACATCCAGGTGAAAGATTTCAGAGAATCAAATACATATTTATTCTCCTATAAGGGTTGCAGCTAAGACAGGCTCTTCTGCATGAGATTTGGAGAGGCTCTCTCCTCTAATTCCCTGAAGAAAATCCAAAAGCAGAAAGCGAGACCAACATTGCACTGCTATATTGGCTGATGGGTACAAAATCTTCTGACAAGTTGTTTGCTTGGCCCTGATTGGAAAATATCTTTAATTAAAACACCACATCAGAATCCTGAACCAATTTCATCCCAGCTCCACTAAGTGCTTTGTACAAAACATTAACTCTAAAATCTCATTACACATTAGCAATCCCTGTGACAAGCATAAATGATAATTTAGCTCTAATGCATTCTGGAGCAAGCCATTTTTAAGACAGGCACATGATACCAGCTTGCTAGGAGAAGGGGAAGAATTGAATTTATCTGTCTCTTTATTTTTTAAACAAAAGGCTCCAACTGGCTCAGCAATGGGCTGTGCAAATCATTGTCATGTGTAGATCTGACAGTACATAGAAGCTGTTTAGCCCAGTTCCAGCACTTGAGCCTGGGCCAGGTTTTGAAATCCCACCAGCAGTGCTGAGCTCCCAGGTCTTTAAGCATTCAGAGGAAGGGAACTGGGATGGAGAAGATGGGATGTCTCTTGATTTTACAGGACAGCAGGGAGGGAGATATGTCCAGAGACTGTGGGAAATGTGAGATTGCTCAAAAACACAGGGAGGAGGAAGGAAAAGGTGGGACTGAGTGCCTGCAGTCACTCCAGCTGGCTTCTCAGGAAAGAAGCACGAGTGCAAAAAAGGCAACACCTGCAGTGGTGATGTGATCCCTAGCACTAGTGGGAACTTTGCACCACTAAACACTGCACAACCCAGCCAGGACAACAGAGGACACTGCAGTGGATAATATTTATATTAAGTACTATAACTGTCTTAACAGCACTTCTAGGCCAGAGGGACAGCAATGGAACTAATGTTATTTGTATTTCTTGTCAAAAAGATGTTAAATATTCCTTCTTCGATTAGCAGCAACATATTCAATCTCTCTCTAGTTTCCTCAGGCTGCACCTTGATCAATTTTTCTGTGTGCAGGTGAGCACATGGGCAGTTAACTTTGTGAAATGGGGAATTTATGGTTATTTACTATGGGATTATGAAGCATGTACATAATGAATATTATACAGGGATTTTAAAAACAGGCAAACCCCAACATTTCCTCTAAACAGACCTACCAGATTTGGTCATTTCCTGGAAATCTAGAGCTGGAATCACTTTTTTTTTACTGTCTGGTGAAGTTTTCAGTGAAGGGAATGTTTTTCCCTCATCTTATCCTTTCTGGATGCAGTAGAAATCAGAAAGATTATTTCTGATCAATTTTGGTTTGGGCTGGAAGGGAGCAGATCACCCGCATCCACTCCCTTGTCAGAGCTGAAAGATATCCCTGTGGCCTAATGACTGGATGATGTTTCCTCTGTTGTATCTGTAGAGAAAAAGGTGCAAATCAAAATAAACTTGACTTTGACAGTGCACACCTCTCTCCTGTAAAAAGACTTGAAAAATCTGTGTTTGGTCTAGCAAGAAAAAAATCCCCTAAAACTTACTGCAGCATGGGTGCAATCTTCAACCAGCTCTTCTTTCAAGCAGCAGCTGTGCTTTACTTTGCCCAACAAAAGTGAGGAAGTTATTTCTACCAGCTTCAATGGGTGCCCAGACATGTTATCTCCATGTGCTTTTGAAATCTCTTTCTTGTGTGGCAGAAGGAAAGTAACCACATTAGATTTAAAAAAAAAGAAAGGACTTCATTTTTTTCTTGCAACTGAAATATCATTCTGTGATTTTCCCTATTTCCAGTCCCAGAGGAGCTGCCTCCCCTCTGTACTGGGGCTGTTCTTGCCCTTTCCCAGAGCTCTGCAAGAGGTGTCAAGTCCAGCAATCTCCATAGAGAGATCTGCTAAATGCTTGGCATTTTACTTACATCTCTGTTCCAAAACATCTGAAAGCTACCACACAAATCAGACACAGCTCTGCTTGAGAGTCAGGAAAAAATGAGAAGCCCCAGAAGAGGTTTTTGTGAAAAGACAATGATCTTGCATGTAGGGAAGCTGACAGCAGTCAGGTGGTGGGTGGTTGTCTGGGTCCTGCAAGGCCAATAGTTCCTTGATTTTTACTGCTTAAGAACAGTAGCTTGGGGTTGCAGCTCTACCTGTTTTAGTCCTGCAGTTAGACCAATGTCCCAAAATCATTCAGATTCTTTAGAAGACTTTTCCTTGAATCATAGACTCATAGAATATCCTGAGCTGGAAGTTTCTCTTAAGGATCCTCGAAGTGCAACTCCTGACCCTGCACAGGACAAACCCAAGAATTCCACCACTTACCTAAGAGTGTCATGGAAATACTTCTGGAACTGTCAGGCTGGTGCTGTGGCCACTGCCCTGGGGAGCCTGTTCCAGTGCCTGACCACCCTCTGGGTGAAGAACCTTCTCCTAATATCCAACCTAAACCTCCCCTGACATGACCTCAGACCATTCCTTCACGTCCTGTCACTGGTCACCACAGAGAACAGATCAGTGCCTGCCCCTCCTCTTCCCCTCATGAGGAAGTTGTAACTGCAATGAGATCTCTCCTCAGTCTCCTCTTCTTCAGGCTGAACAGACCAAGTGACCTCAGCTGTTCATCATACGGCCTCCCCTTAAGGCCCTTCACCATCTTCCTGGCCCTTCTTTGGATGCTCTCTAAGAATTTTATATTCTTCTTATATTGTGGCACCCCAAACTGCCCCAGCACTTGAGGTGAGGCTGCCCCAGTGCAGAGCAGAGTGGGACAGTCCCCTCCCTTGCCTGGCTGGCAATGCTGTGCATGAGGCACCCCAGGACAGGGTTGGCCCTCCTGGCTGCCAGGGCACTGCTGGCCCATGTTCAACTTGCCATCGACCAGGACTCCCAGTCTCTTTCCACAGCACTGCTCTCCAGACTCTCTTTTCCCATTTTGTGCATACATACAAGTTTGCCCCATCCCAGATGCAGAATCCATTGCTTATCTTTGTTAAATTTCATACAGTTGGTGATGACCCAGCCCTCTAATTTGTCCTGGAGACTTTCTGGCTAGCCCACAGTTTTTCCTTTCTTCATTTACAGTTTTCCTGAATTGTTCCCCCTCTAGAGGATTTGTCTTCCAAACCACCCTGCCACACTGCCAGGTCTCAGCAAAATTTTCCTTCCTCTTGCCACACCTGCATGCTTGCATCAGATACTGGACACTTTTATCATAGACTAAAGAATCATATATAGTAAAACTTTCAGTAGCGGGCAGCATGATGCCAAGGCAGCTCTACTGCTGTAGCTGCGCCTGTGTTGGGTAGCTGTACTCTTTCTGTTCTCTGGGTTGAAATCAGTACACTGGGTTTCAAACAGACTTCAGTCAAAAATCGTCACAATGTTGTCCACAGAAGGGGTGGGGAGTAATTTGAGGTGATAGTTTCTTTCCTCCTCAGTATGGCCCTTGGATAATCATTAAATCATGTCGGCAGGCTCTGCAGAAGTGAGTCCATTTTGAAGGGGTGAAGGGGACCAGCTTGATAAACACTGCAGGGTGGGAACAGGAGCTGTGCTTAGATTTGTGTTTGGCAGTGACAATCAGCATTATCAAGTGATGCTTCATTGGTCATGTGAAGAACTGAATAATGTTGTTGCTTTATTTGCAGACTTCTGCCTCAGTTATGTGCTGACCTTGGTCCATACAGCTCCAGTCATAACACTGTCCTTCTGTGGTATATCTTAACAGAAGTCATCAAGGCCTTTGACTATTCATGACATGCTTCAGAGCTCTGCCTACATACCTGCGTCTGCATGCATTAATAGCTGTGTCCCACACCTGCCCAGAACCTCACCACCCTTGTTCAAAGGCAGCAACTCAGCCAAGGTAGCTTAAAAAAAAAAAGGTTCAACTTGTTCTACTCCTTAGTTCAGCTTATCCTTGTAGAAAGTCACTGCCTGTGTACTTTGTGCCAATCACATGTTCAAAAACTACATTTGGTTCACATCAAGAGGAATTTTCTTCTCAACACTGCTCCAGCAGAAAGCATAAGCTTCACTTGCTGTGGAACACATGACATCACGCCAAAAATAGTCCGCTACTTCTTCAGCTTGTTTAAGAGTAACCGAGCTACCTGTTGGAGAGAAAATCTACAGCTACAGGCAGGGAGCATGCTGGAGCAAGGCAGAGGACAAACTGGATCCTGAGAAGCAACGTGGTGCAAAGCAGCAGTAAAAGGGGGCAAGGGAAGTAAATTGGGATGGGAAGCCTTGGGAATGCCAGGAAACAGATGCAGTGATAGACAAGTGAGAAGTATGGACAGCCCTTGTGTAGGCTCTCAAACCCATATAGATCAGATACATCTGGAGGTGAATTTGACCTGGGCAGGTCAAATGCAAATAAGCCCTCACTTGTGAGTGATGAGGTAAATCTCACCTGGCAATGGCTCCACAAGAATTGAATGCTGCAGACCTGCAGCTCTTCATGTTGCACACCATGGGTCACCTGCAGCCTGTTTGTGGTGGCAGGAAGGCTCCTCAGTGCTCTCACTGTCTTCTCCCAACTCAGCTTCCCTAGACTTTTTCCCTGGGGGTGCCCATGCCATGTCCTGCCCCTTTAGGCTGCAGCTTCTCCACTTAGCTGGTACCTAGGGAAGGGAAACAAGAGGCAGAGGCACATCACAGCTGGCTGGAGCAGGAGCTGCCCCATGGGACCAGCCTGGACATGGCACTGTCCAGCAGCCCTGGCAGCCTTTTCCCTCCCACTGAATAAAGAAGACATGAATGCATCAGTCTTCACAGGATAACCATTACCCAGGTATAAAAACAGCTAAGTCCCATTACCCTTGGGACTTTCACTCTCTGGTCCTCTCTCTCCCCCTCTGCTTGACCAGATGCTGTTCTCTGCCAGTATCATTTCTGGAAGGAGTCCATGATAGAACACCCACGAGTGCTGCTGGAAGCAGTTGGGAAGTGAGGTGTGGGAAGTGGAAGGACTGTATCTACTCACAGAGATCTGTGCCCCTCTTCAGGAGCAGCTTGTGGGGATCCTATTCCAACTCTGCAGCTCTTGTAATTTCTATGGCATCCCCTGCATAGTCTCTGTGGCTGGATGTGCTACATGGAAGAAATTCCTCACCCCATCCCACTGGCTGTACCTGTTCCAAGGAATGGCTGCCCCAGCTTGGGTGGTTGTGCTGTCCTTTTCAGTGATCTGCATTCACAGTGATTTGTGTCTGCCTCTAAATCTGCCACCTGCGCCCGGTGCCATCAGAGCTCTTCCAGGAAAGCCCCGTGCCATGGCCTCTCTGCCTGACACTGACCCTGTAAAAGGAGGCTGGGACAAAACCAAACTGTGTCGTGCACTCTGCTGCAGGCAGGGCATCCCAGGGCTCTGAGTGCAGCCATCCCTGTGGATCAGCGAGGCTGGCCCACAGGCGAGCAGCGAGGGTGGCCACTGGCCATGCAGGCAAGTCCTGTAATGTGTTTTGCTCTGGTGTCATCCAACAGAGCAGAGTAAGGGCACAGCCACGACCACCCAGACAAATGCAAATCGACTGCATCAGCTGAGGGAAGACAAACATAAGGAAGAGGAACGGGGTGTGCAGCAGCTCCTGGCGGGATCAGAAGCAGCGCTGCTTTCACACACTTTTTGCTTAGCATAAAGGCTCCTCTGATGTTTCATGACTATCAAAGGCTTTGAAATTCACAGGAATTTCAAGGAAGGCATAAGTTCATCTGAAATGAGAGAAAGATTATATTTTCCCTCCCACTATATTTCCAGCTTCCCAAGAATTTTCCTTTGAAGACTCCACTGCTCCCAGAAATGTCTTTATGATGTTTTTAAAGTCATTTCCCATACAGGATCATCACTGCACGGCACAAGCAAATAGTAGAGGCTCAGAAAGCAACGTGTGGGGGTGAGAATTGAGGATGGGGGTGAGCTTCAGCTTCTTAACAAAACCAGTTCATCCCACCACAATGTAGTAGCATTGGTTAGAGGCAAGTGTACCAGATGTCCCTTAGTGGAGGGAGTGCAGGGTCCTTCTGAGCAGCTGTTTAACTGAGCAGTGCCTTACCGCTTCCATGCTGGCTAAACCAAGAATACAGATTTGAGCTATGGGAGAAATTGCACTTTTCCAAACTTTTTTTTCAAGTACAAGCCACTCTCATCTGGAAAAGAAAGCACCTGCTAACTGCCTGCAGCAAGGGACAAGGATCTCACAGCAAGGCATTTTATTTTCCAGCCCCTGGAAGGGGACTCCTCTCACTGGTCTGCTCTGATAGCTGTCCACCAGGGAATAGATAAGCACGGGGCAGACTTCAGAAACTGAGATGAAACTGCTCCTTTCCCTCTGATAAGAAGGAGCTGATATTGAACCTATTAGTCAGATTATGGTGGATCTGAATTTGTTTCCCCTTGAGCAGCAGCTACAGAGACAGAGCAGCTGGATTAAGTTTCACTTTCCTATGTAAAATGACTTAACAGAGTAGATAAAACTTAATATTTGTGAAGGCTCATGTGTTTCCCTGAGACCTGATCTCAATTATGTCTTATGAATGCCTTGCTGATTGTTTAATGAATTATTTTTCTTCCTCTCAGACTGTTAATAATAAGTTATAAGTAGAGGCAATGTACAGACTGCTTGAAATAATTCCTCGAATATGAGTTCAGCTGCAGAACTCACTCTGTTTTGCCTTCTTCTACCTCTGAGCAAGTGCTTTTTGATGAGGATTTTGGGGCAGAGGAGTTCCCCCTGTTCTTGTGAGATAGGAAGGCCCTAGGGATCTGAAGGGCAATGAGTGAGCTGCACTGGGGAAGGTCAGCCTATCTGTGAAATACATGAGGTTTCAGTGTAAACCAGCTGGCTGTGTGTGTACATTGTTGTACACCTCCCAGATGGACTTTCACTTGGCAAAGCACAGGCAGGAGGGACAGAGAAGCTTCGGAGACAGAAGAGGAGGGATGGTCCTGTTTCAAGGCCGTAGAAAAGGACTCAGGATCTCACCACCTACCTCACCTGCCATGGGCTTTGAGGGACGTTCAGCATGAGTCACATTCACCTCATGCAGGTTTTGCTGTCTGAAGGACTCACATCCAACCATGCCACCTACATGGAGAGCCCAGTCATATAACAGAGGAGGAGAACAGTTCTTGTTTGTATCAGAATTTCTTCATAATCTAGGCTGCACTGCCCTTTTTGCTGTCCATGTCCTGCAGCTGACAAGGAGCAGGAGCCTAGCTGAGAAGCCCAGATCAGGACTAGAGTCAGGCATTGCACTGCTGCTGCCAACACCACCCACCCACATAGGAATGTTATGTGGATGGGCCTCTACTGGAAGCTATTAACCATAAGAGGGGTTTCCTTATTAGTCATGAGCTATATATATAGTCTATAATATATATATATGTATTATAGAGTATAATCTACAGATTGTGAAAGTCTGTCCCTTAGCATAGCTCACCCTGGAGGTTTCATGGATCTTTCACACATTTCAGTGTTAAATTACAGCCCACACTGTACCCATAGGCACATAAATGGATCAAACTCAGCCACCTCAGTTACTCTCAGCAGCACTTTGTTCACAGGGGGAAAACAACAGAGCTTTAAAAGAGAGAGCACCAGGAGAGTAAATGAAGGACGACATGAAAGACAAAGGGTGCTAGGATGTCAGCTGCATTTATAAACTTCCATTATTAGCCTTCACCTTCATCCTTGCCTCTTCCAAATCAAAGTGCTTTCACTTTAAATAGTGCCATGCACCCAGGGGAAGCTGCTGAAAACATCCAGTAGTGCAGTTTTCTGCATGCAGCCAAGCCAGCCCACGCCTTGCATTCAAACCAGAGGCAAACAGCTTTCACCATCCCCAACATGCCAGTACCACACATGGAGCTTAACCCAAGCAAGGACATTGAGGACTTCACACTCAAAGGAGGAGCCTTTTGAAGTGGTAGGACAGGCAACATCCAACCCTGCAATGTGGGCACAGTGTAGAGCAGGGAGGACAGGAGAGGCAGGGATACTTTGTGCTGTCCCCAGAAACACAGAGACATGGACTAAGACTGCAATAATCCCAGGCACTCCTCTGCCCAATTGCTGTACACCAGTCCAGCCAGCTACAGCTGGCCAGGTTGGTGTGCACAAGAGAGAGTGATGTGCAACTGAAACCTTGATGGTAAGGAGTAGGAAAAGGTTCTTTAAATCAAAAACAATTCTGCAGTTTCAGCAGGGAATGACAAATACAGAAAACCCACTGAAAGCTTCCTAATTATATACACCAAGTGTTTGGGCACACATACATCCTACAACAGCATTTATTCCACTGGTAAGGTTTGCAGTAAAACCAGTGTCCCAGGTTCCCCTCTGCCCAAAAGGCAGCCCTGAGGCACACCAAGGCTGCAGGTTAGCTTGGAGTCTCAACTGAGGAAGCATGAGATGGGCAGGTCAGCACTTTTGGTATTGCTCATTAGAATGACTCACAGCTTGGATACAAAGCCAGGTAGATGAGGATTACTCACTGCTCCTTTCAGCTGATCAGAGCTCACTTCCTTCCAAAACCTGAGTTAGCAACTGTCACCTTTGCAGGCTACAGGGCAGCCAGACCTGCACCAGGGCTTGTTACCATAATTTAGGCACATGTAAGTCATCCTGTGGTGGGACACCACAGTGCTGCAGGTTGGCCAGGAGGGGTGCTCTGGCTTCTCTGCTCTATCCGCTCTCTCTATGACTCCCACAGCACCCACCAGCTGGTGGCACATCAGCTTTTCACCACCCTGTGTGGGGACTGCTGCTCCCTACACAGGGAGCAGTCACTGTGTGGGTGGTGCCCAGGTTGGAGGCTGCCAGGCTTTAACCCACTGAGTAACTTTGCTTCACCACTGCCATGTGTGTGAGCCAAGCTGTGGGTCTGCCCTTCTCACAGGGCCTGGAAGTCACTGATGTCATTTCAGGAGAAAGAAAACTCCAAGAAAGGTGTGAAAGAAAGACACCTATGTCCTCAAAGACACATAGGCACCTGCTGCTGAATGAAATCAAGGGTGAGGTGGGTTTTCTTTGCACCTTTAAAATCCAGGGTGTGGATTCCTCCCAGGCTGCCACCTGATCCTCAGAAATAGCACACACTGAGGACTGAACAGCAGAGCCCCAGAAAGGTTCCTGTGTGTCATCCTAGGTTTTGCAAAACGGCATGTTGCAAACACCTGTGGTATCCCAGCTCCTTTTTCTCTGCTCTGAAAACGAATGTTTTGACCTTAGCTAGTCTTCCCTGCCTCCTAATCTGTATAAACCCACCATTTCAGAAGCAGTGTTTTTGGTGCTGCATTGCTGACTCCTGCAACTTGGGCAAAATTGCTCCAGAAATCAGAAACTTGTAGGTCAACATTTATTAACCTTGTATTAAACTGTGTGGTCATTATTGCCCTTGTGTTACACCATGCTCCTGGCAGTCATTACGAGCTCACTACGAGCTCGCCTACTCATGTCTGTACCTCCATCACACTGGTTTACTGAAATAGCTCCCATATGGGAAATACATTTTCATGGTTAGTTTTCTCTTTACCCAGCCATATTGCTTGTACATCTCCTTCTCCTTTGGCTGTCAGACCTGCACAGCACCAAACCACTGACCTCTCCTATGTCTGGCAGGGAGCTAAGAAGCATTTCCATATTTCCCCACATTGGTAACATCCTTATTCTTAGTGTCTGGGATGTAAGAAAATAGGTGGGGAAAGGAAAGGAGATTTCTGCCAAAAATACATGCCCTGGTTCTTGAAAAAAAAAAAAAAAATCATGTTTCAGGCATTAATTCAGCCTCCAATTATCAGGGAGATGGCTAAGATTAACTAACAGGCCCTACAGCTGCTCATTGAAAGATCATTGGGCCTTCCTGTAATAAATCACAATAAAACCCCATACTTAAAAGGATGCCTTCAGAAAAAATCAGTAGGGGGGAGAGAGAGAGAAGGGGAGAAAGCATCTGACCAGTAATTGTAATTAATCTGTGGAGGAGCAGGTGACAACTTAGGAGATCCAAAAATGCTGGTTTTACAGTCATGAAAATAGCACTGAACACTGCAGGTCTGCATTCAGGCCACCAAAAGAGAAATCTTGTGAAGCAAGCAGGTGGGGCTGATTTTAATGCAAGGAGGAAGCGTCTCTGAAGTTATCCACTTTCTTTTCAAAAAGATTCTTGCAGCAGGCAGGGATCAAGTAATTACTTTGCCCCTGTTCACCAGATATCTCAGAATAGTAACAGACCACACACCCAGGAGATGATTAAAGGAAGTCAGGGGTCAGGAACACAGAAAAGCTTGTGATACAGAAGAGAAGATTTGCATGGCCATTAATATTTCATGACTTACAAGCCATGTGGTTCAGAACAAATACCTGCACAATAAAGTAGAACTGTCTGCCATCAGGTTGCATATTTCAAGACATACCTGAGTCATAAAGGTATTATTTACATGCCTTTACCCACGAACAGAATGCAAAACTGTCTGAATCCTTGTACCTACCATAGGGGAACATGGAAAGCCTGTCTAAAGGCTCAGCAGGATTTAAGTGGGGCCTCTGCCCTTTGCTAGACCTCTGCACAGAGTGAGTTTCACTAAAAGCAAAGCGCAAGCAGCATTTTTCATACTGCAGGCCTATTAGATCCACTACAAAGGAAAAGAGCTGCTGCACTGTCAGTATGTCTCTTCAGCCTCTACTCCAACCCATGAAACAAAAGTGCTATTTATATGCAAGTGTATAGATAGCAGTGCAGACAGCAGATATTGTATTCTCTGCCATTATTCCCATTTTAGACACATCAAAGCTGGTAATTGAATTTAAAGAAAAAAACCAAAAATACAAAACACCAAACCATAAATGACTACTTTTCTCCCAGTGAAAAGAACAAGATGTGTCAGGGGTTAAGCAGGAGTATTTCGTCCCAGGATTTTGGCAATTATCCTGGTGAGATTTCATTCTGGGAAAACAGAGTTTATTGTGGTGGCATAAGCAGGCCCTTTCCTTGCAATCAAAGCTAGGAATTTTCCCTGCCTGCACTTGCCTGTATGTGGCTGGAATAAGCAAGTGGAGCGAGTGGTTCAGCTGACTCACCAGCACAACCAGACTCTCCTGCTGCTGCCAGCCACTGATGGAACTTTTTTCCTGCCTTTGCACCTGGGCTCTCCCTTTCCCAAGCTGCTATAAGTGGTGAGGCTCCTGACTTGAAAGAAATGCCGAGAGCCAGAGTGACATTGCTAAATCGCCCAAAGGAATTGCTCAGAGCAGGAAGGCATGTTAGCATTGCTTGTCAAAGCTGCTGCTTCTCTGAGTCTCTTAGTGCTCTGTGCGTGTGTGAAGGGTGAGAAGAAATGAGAAGCTGTGGGGAGGAAAAAAAAATAAAATAATGAAAGCACTGCACCAGAATTGCAGTGTTTTACTGACAAGAATGTAAGTCGTTGCCTGGGGAATTTATAGCCAAAATGAGTCTAATACCACAGGGCTTGATTGCCATGATTGAGTGCTTTACAAATTACTCACGTGAGCAGCCCCACTGACTGTTGGAAGGATACTTCATGTGCACATTCTGACTCACAGTGATTAGTGACAGCAAACTGCAAGGGGAAAGGCATGACAAGGGAGAAAGTAGTCTAAGGCAACATTATTTACTGCTCCTCTCTCTCCAAAAAGAGTCAGGTGTTTGACTATTTCATTCATTGGCTGCACCTTTGTTTTAAACCAGGTGCTTGCCAGAGTGGAAATCATTTATTTTAAGGTTCCTTCACACAAGGAAGTCTGAAGACAAATCCAGAGCAGGTGAAAGTCCTACTTCATGAATATAATTTATTATTATCATTGTGAGGTGCATGACAACTAATAAAACACAGTTGTTTACTTCACCAAGATAAAATTTTGGAAGAGTCTTGACTGAGGAGGTAAATCCCTACTTCTCCACGTTTCACTATACCTATGTTGGCCAAAAGCGTTTGGTTGCCAGCTGTCTTGTGGTTGAGTGTGACCAGGGATAAACTGGTTAATGTTGGATTTTGCTGAGATTAGTGATATGGTTGATGAGGTGATTTTGTTTTGTATCTACCTGCTAGCCCTGGTTCTTGCTTGAGAAACCCAAAGTTGTCTCTCACAAATGGCATTTATCTCTCTCCTTCCAAAGCAAATTGAAAGCTCACTGAAAAATTGGCATCCCAAATATAACCATTCACAACTACAGGCCTGAAGCTGCAAAAACTGTTGTTCTTGCTTCGAAGTTAATTATTTTAAGGCATTTCAGTTTTAAAAATTGTATGTTATGCTGAGAGTTGAACAATGTGAACCTCACATGATTGCAGAGGAAATCTCACTCCTGCCAACCAGATTCTCAATATAATTCCATTTTTTTCTTGGTCCTTCCAGGTCTCAAGCGCTGTCAGTGCTCCCCACATCTACATTTCACTGGCAGAGACAAAGCAGTGCTGTTTCCCAAAACTGCATCTCTGTCCCTTTGCCTCTCCTTGGACTTGCCAACTGTGAACAACTGGAATGCAGCTCAGTCCATCCTCAATAAGCCTGCAGGATTCAGATTGTTACGAACACAATCATAGAATACCAGATTGAAAGGGATCGCAAGGACCATCTAGTCCAACCTTTCTTGGTAAAAGCAAGGTCTAGACGTGAGCTAGTATGCTGTCCAGCTGAACCTTAAAGGTGTCCAAAATTGGAGAACCCACCATTTCTCTGGGGAGATTATTCCAATGGCTGCTATCCTCCCTGTAAAAAAATTTTCTCTTGCATCCAACCAGAATCTTCCCAGGAGTTACTTGTGCCCATCATTTCTTGAGATGGCCATCCCTTGAGACAGCACTACTGGTAGGTACCCACTGAGGTGATCTGGTTTGAGACTAGGACTCAGCTGGCCTACAAGATTCTGCAAACTCTTTGTATCATGGGTTTGACTAAGCAAGAAGTCAGAGGTGTTTTGTTTTGCTTTCATGCTTTATTCTTAAGTACATTCATGATTATGAGACACTTGGACATTGTGATGATACCAGAGTGCACTCAGCATTGTACTGCTTGAGCACTCTACAGACTCGAATGCAGCCATCCACAGCTTGCACTCCACTGGGGTTCTCCTGTTAGCCTCATTTCACTGACAGGAAACTGAGGGACAAAGATGCAGAACAAGAGCGCCAAAGGTACTTGAGTAAAATAGTAGCTCTCATTATGGGTAGCTGGGGAATGCAAAAGGCAAAGTTACAGCCATACATGCTGTGTATGTGGAAACAGGGAGAAACATGTCCAAGAGATGGACCCAAGCAGCCAAGCTGCCCAGCTGGTTACTGCGGGTGTGGTGGAAAGATGGGGATTTATCAATCAGTGCTTTCCCTTCTGCACTCAGGCAGGGGTATTGTCTCTGGGTACCAGGGGTTTTCCTTTTTGCTGATGTTGTTGCTTGAAACCAACAAAAGACAGTAAGGCTATGGTGTTTTCTTTTCTGGAAGACCATAAAAACGATTCTTTTGATGAAAACCTAGGTGACCACACTCCGTATTTTGATACATCACTTCAGGTGATGGTGGTACTTTGTGGATTTGGCTGCAGGGGTCTTGCCCAAAACTGCACAAATCATCAGCAATGAAAGAAGCATCTCAAAACCAGGTGTTCCAGACGTTAGATTTATGCCCTCACTATTAAAATATTTCTCTTCCATCTGCTCATATGGAGTCATGTGTATGTAAAACAGGCTTTCTAAATAGTGTACACTTGAACATCCTGATCTAGACCTGAAGTCTTGCTTGTTGTCTTTCTGTACCAAGAACGACCTGTGCCACCTCGCCATCCTAATGAAGGGAGCATTTGTCTATGAAATGCAAGACAGCATGGAAGGGGGCAGGGCAGAACCTTAGAATAAAAGAACAAGAAATTCAAATTAGGCCAAAGAAGGGAAAAATTTCCAACAGAGAAATTAACAAGCTTGCTTAAGATAACAGGAAGATATGGTAAACCAGTTCTTCAAGGACCGAGATAATTTCAATTTTCTTCACTTAAAATTCCAGCCTACAGTCTCTGATGAACTTCTTGTCAACACAGCATGGGCTTGACAGTGCTGCTCTTGTTTAGGGTTGTCTCCTCTTCTTGCCTCATATAAAAGTCCAACGTAATTTTTAGTCATCTGTTCAGGACAGGGTTCAAAGCTCTGACATTATTATTTATCTTCTTTCAGTCCACATTGGAATACATTTCCTATTTTCTCTCAGAAACAAAGCTGAAGATCTGCTTCACTCGTTGCCTTTCAGGGAAAGAATCAAAATTATCTTATCACTAAGGTTATATAGGAAAAGTCACACACGGGCATGCAAGCAATGGCCTTGTGGCCCCCTCAGCAGTACTGGATCCACTCTTCATGAAAGATCATGAAAATGATCCAGAGATTTATTAGAGTAGTATGCATGTGAAGGTCTCCAAATTGCACCCTAAAAACAAGACATGGAATTTGCCACAGCAATTAATATGCAGTAACATCTCCAAAATGGTAACAATGTTTGAACTTTTGATGATTCTTTTGATGAACTTTTGGTTAGCAGATAGGCTAAACTGTGCCCCCTGCATCACAAATCACAATGTTTTACCCAGTATCTGAGGTCAAGACGTTAAAAAGGTTGTGCTCTATGAAAAAGCACAGATGTAGGAGTGATCTGCAGTATCTTGTCATTTCACTACCTCTGAACTGCTCAAGGTGCAGTCTTACTCTCATGAAAACCACCTTGTCTGGAAATCGTAATTGGAAAGGTGTAGAAACTAACAAGACAATTATTACACAAACATTTCATTGTGGGTTTCTAATGCACGGAACACAGTGAGCCTCTAAAACAGTGATCCCAGTATCTTTATCATGTATTAACACATTTCCTGTAACACTCTTGCCCACTCAACCTGCCGTTTTACTGAAATAAATTCAATTTAAAAAAAAATCCCTTTAAAACACTACTCTACAGACTGATACATCTGTCATGATATTAAAAAGGCCTGGATACAAAAGATGGGGTTTCATTTTCACGTGAATATAAAAGAAAACTAGAATCAACACTGAACACTTGTTTGCTCAATGACTGACCTATGGCAAGAGGACCTGGGAACTTCCTATCTTCAGGCAGTGGAAGTACCACCTGCTTAATAAAGGCCACCCTCAGTGAACTGAAAATCTACAGAATTCATTCTGAAAAGGTTCCACAAACAAAAATAGTTTCTCTGCTTAGCCTCTTGTCCTTGTAAGGGGCTTACAAACACATGAACTTTAGAGAAAACACCTTCATTTACTGATAAGCTGCTGAAATGATGCAGTCTTGAAGAGTGCCATTATTTGATGGTTTTTTTCCTTGAACCTCACCTCTGAGTTTATTCAGTTTACTCTTCAAAGTAGTAACCTTACTTATTGCTGAACATGAAAACACTTTAAAAATGCTGTGGCAGAAATTAAAAAGGACAAATATATGGTATATTACTTTGTGAAAAAAAAAAAACAAACCAAAACCCCACCCCTTTTTTGAGAGTTATTGATTATTTGTGATTGTTAATTTTTATCGAGTTCAACTCAACAGGAACTGGCTGTC
This sequence comes from Coloeus monedula, assembly GCF_965178545.1. NCBI lineage: Eukaryota > Metazoa > Chordata > Aves > Passeriformes > Corvidae > Coloeus > Coloeus monedula. Next base: position 41,730,134 of record NC_138782.1, on the reverse strand, counting down.
AGTTGTCTACTTTTAACTATTTGGGAACTTCAGAGGGGCAACAAGAAAACAGTTGGATAAAGTCTCTCTCTACGTTTGCCGGTAGACGTGAATGCCAACATGAAATACAGTGATTTCTGACCCTGCACTTCATACTCTTCGCTGTGAATGTCTCTCATTATTTTGACACTGATAATGGTTAAGTTTGCATTTCCTCAAGGGAACTACAGTAACTGTAGTAAAACAAGGAGCCATCTAGTAAGGTCAGGCCATCCCCCATAAACATACCAAACCACACAGACAGTGCTGGTAGAATGGTGATAAAGTCTGTTGATAAAAAATTTCCAGTCTTTAAACTCCACATCTAACTTTAACTTGTAGACCTATAAATGCAATTCCTAAAATGAACGTGACCATAAACAGGTATTACTGACTTGGTGCAAGAGGTAAGGAAGGTCAGCACAATTCTGTTCTCTAGGGATCCGGATGGATGAAGGAGGGGGTTTACACAGTGCAGCCAGAGACAGCACAGCAAATGAGGCTGTGCCCACACTCCAGACCAGGACTGCAGGGCACAGGCACCTGGCACTCAGAGTAACAGCAAAGATGGTAGGGGCTGCTTTACCTGCTCGAGTGGCACATGCCAAACAGCATCTCTACATTCTGTGAACTTCGGAGTTCAGCTAGCTCAGACACACCTATACGCCACTACTTTGGTGAGACTCATCATGGAAGGTGTCTTTGAAAACTAATTATGCCAAATTTTTCATTCTTGCTGGGAGTGCAGAAGGGTACCTTAGCACTGGCATTTAGCCTCCTCTCCCCTACTCAACCAGATTTCTTAAGATGCCACTCTTATCTACTTCACTTATTTCTGAAGCAAACACCTTTTTATTTAAGCAGTATGAAGTGGAAGGAATTTTTAGCAAAGAATACCTTGATAAAAGTAATTGTCCTTAACTAAAACCAGGCATAATCACATAAATGAAAGTGCAGAACACCATAATCTAGTTCTTCTCCAAAGTGTGTTTCTCGCCAGGTTCACAGTAGGTGGGGTGGCAGACATCTTGATTTTTTACCATAATCAGAAACCATGCCCCAAAGCAGTATGTTAACATTAAAGTAACACTCCTCTTTCTTATTTGCTCTGAACAATTTTAAGTTATGCCTACAAAATTACAATAACATCAAAATCACTTGGTCATCTTTGAGAAATTTATAGAATTGGTGCATCCACATATCCATATGCAAGATGTGTATTGCATGTTTATGGTATATAATGCATACTTCCTTCCTTTACAGTTACAAACAACAGCATAAACCAAAATATACCCTGATAATTGGACAACCATGAAAGTTTAAGCCTCTTCAACAATTAACATCTTTTATAACACTGCTAGAAGCATTAATGAAAATTTAGGTGTGAAAAATGTACATTCTTTATTCTGTTGTTTAGATACAGAATAAAATTTAACTTTTCAGAAAATAAAACTATAGCTATAGCATTGAGAGCTGTCAGTTTTCTTTTGAGGATAAAGTACATGCACCTTTTTCCAGTTTATTGCACATAATGTACAGTCATAAATGGTGTTTATTTACATGTGTTTTGGCAATGTCCATGTTTGCTTTTCCCCTCAGAATACATTATTTTGCACAAACAAAACCTCAAATGTTTCACACAAACTGCCATAGTACAAGTCAAAGCATTTATGTATATATGTCGCTTCGTTGTTGCTGTATTTTCAATTAATTCTACAAAGAGTTTCAGATCTCAGCTAATCTTTGCCTTGGGAGGCAAAGTCCTCCCAGTTAGTCTTGTTGTCAAAGACGGACACCCAAACTGCAGGCACCAAGAAATTAGGACTGTAACCTGCTGTGCCTAAGCCCCAGCCCCTATGCACCACCTGCAATTAGTGCGCAGGCACAGAGAAGGAAGAGCACTGTACTTTCGTCAACCAGTTTGATTCAACATTGATTACCACGTGCTAACGTTATGGGTCATGTATTATTTGGACAGTATTCCAGTGTTTTAGAAAAATGTATCAAGCATATCAAAACAAAACAGAAATTCCAGGAAAAACCATGTACTTCCAGCCCTAGGAATGTGTTACTCAGATTTCGTTCTGTACAACGCGCTGTTTCTGATAACTGGTATTTTTATCCAGACACAAAGAACTCAGTTTCATATACTCCTAAGTATGTTTCTGCCAAGTTAATTTCTAAATGGATGGTAACACACTTCAATGCTTCCCTGCTTTTTCAGGGCAGAAAACCTTTTAGTGGTCCCCCTCACAGAGTACAATCTGGCAATAAACTTTTCGTTACATGTAGATTTTTGACACACATTTAAAAGGTATGTTCAAATAAAAGATCAGTATTGTCAGTACACTGAACATATGCTCATTAAAAATATCTGAAGTGTGTTCTTGAAGGCACTTTATAAAACGCACAAAAATACTCTAACTGAAACCAAATCTGGTGTACTTCGGTACAACAGTTCACTTTTAAGATGTGAAGAGCACTGCTCAGAGTTTACTTTGAAAGGCCAGATGATATTTTTATTTATATGCTGACCTAATTAAAAAAAACCCAAAACCTAAGATAAACCCCACTTTATTGGATCAAAGAGCAATTATCTAATTGTCTTGAATGTATGATCTTTCAAATGTTAAGACAATTTAACCTCAGAATAATAAGAAAGAAAAAGAAGCTAACTTCAGTGATTTAGCAATATTGAAGTCATCCTCAAATTCAGTTCTAAAAAGAGTTCATATCTTTCCTGTAAGCAGGCAAAGTAAAAAATAGTTAAATTTTCAGACAGGCACTCAGGTAAGTTGAGAAATGCCTTTGGTGGACAACAATAATAGTGTATTATTTTGATTTTAGAGTTTCCCTATTTTTTTCTGTCCTTCAGCTTTAAAGTACTACAAAATTTACAGCAACTTTCACTATGGCATATACTGAAGAATGAGATGAAAATGCACTGTGGACAAAGTATGACAGTAGTTAATATCTATTGATAAAAATAAAAAATAATAAAAATACTACAGAAAAGCAGTTGTTCTCAGAATAGAAGTATTCTTCAATATAAAACATTAAAGTTTTGTTCCATCTGAATAGTTTCACCTATACTGGATAGAGTACTTCACCAAACTAAATGTGTGCCTCTGATAAAATTCTTTAAGATTATAAATTATTTGCTCTGTAATGACACTTGTTCCATTATCCAGTCAAAAGGTCCTGGTATTATCTGTTGTAATTATCTAATATTCTTATCATCTGCCTGTGGCTGAGTTTTAGGATAGCAACATGATCTGTTAAATTAAAAAAAAAAAATTCTGCACAAGTGAAACTATTCAAAAGGTATTGGTATTTCAGCTCTACCTAAAATTTTTCTAAAACAAAGAACTACATGCCATTAGAAAACTAACAAACATCATGAAAGCTAGACTATTTTTCTCCATAAAATAAAGATGCATAAAATTTTAATTACTAGCAATACTGTGAGAACTCTATTTATACAGTTTTATATAGCATGTATTTCAAGATAAATAGTTTGAAATGTCATAAATTAAAGGAGGAATTTGAACAGATTCAGACTCCTCATCTGGAATTTTACTATCTATAGGAAAAAAATGGGACTTCCAGGAAGAAATCCATTGACATCTGAAAAGTTATCTACATCGAGGATGTCCCTTGATATTAGTGGTAATTACTGCCCACTCAAGGTCACAAATCCAGGAGAATTACCTGGGAAATATGAAGGAGGCTCAGATAGTGTAGTTCTAAGAAAGGGGAAGCATTTCTGTAAAAATATTTGCATAGATGTACATTCAAAACAGCATTTTCACCATTTCAATTCCCTGCATTCATGTTGCTCCAGTCATCCACAGGGATAAAGATCACATAAAGGCAGCTCTGGAATTTGAAATGGATATTGCTTGGTAATTTAGTGAAAGGTGTATTTCTGTACTTTCTGCAGTCATTAGGAAAAAAAAACAGTTTGACCTTTGGCTTACAGAAGTTGTACTCCCCTGAGCTAGGCAATACTGATAGACTACAGCAGAAGTACCATAAAAAAAAGTTACTTGAAATAGCATGGCATAAATAAGGCACTTTTGCCAAAGGAAACCCCCAGGTTTTGTATTTCAATGTACAGCAGTTTTATCCAGAAATATTTTCTGCTTAGAAATGTCACATGATGCAACAGTGAATCAGGTGCCAAAACCAACAAATCACAAATTACTGTGAGATTAATTGCAACCTCTGAATGGTTCAACAAAGAATCAAACTGGTTTCTGTACACCGTCACCATTTACCAATACACTGGCATCTTTTGCTCTTTTGCTGTGAGCCAACAGTAATTATTTTAGAGAAAGAAAAAGAAAGTGTGGAATTAGTAATGCAGATGCTGAAAGGCAAGTGGCGAGACACTACAAGAAGAATGCCTCAAAAAATGCTACTTTGTTCCCATTTCTACTGGCACCTATTCCCCAAGGTAAAAGGCCAGAATGACCAAAGCCAACTTAATAGTAGTGTGCAGAATGTCAGCTGACAAACAACACAAAAACAAGTCACGTTGTGTTATCTGTGGTCACGTTCTTCAGGGTTAGTCCAGTAACTCAAGACTTTACATTCTTCCGTCTTTATTTGTTTATTTTAATTAAACATGTAATGGTTAATAAACAGACATAGTCCAGAGTTAGTAGGTTGGTATTATAACATTTATTAAAATAATGCTATGGGTTAATAGAAACAGCAAAGAACCAAAGAATTAAAATGCAAGCTATGTAAAAACCCAACTAAAACCCAAATATGTCTAATGTATTCATCCAGTAGCTAACTAAAAGCCCAAGAAAGACAACACTCCCAATATAATAAAGTACTGCAAAACAATTGGCAATTTTTCAGTTATCAAAATTGTGGGTTTTGCATTTTGTATCCTTTTTTCTCAATCAGGAAAAAAATTCTTTTGAATGTTATATAACATACATATAAAACAAGATAGAAAAATACATTATAAACTTGTAACAATGGCTGTAAATACATTATCTTACATGTTTCTCATAGGCAATAGGTTGGTTATGGTACATACATAGCATGAAACTACTAAGATAATAAAGAATAGACAAATATATGTCATCTGTACGGTTACATACAAGCGACACTCCCATCTACCCACTCTAAAAAAATTACATAATACTGTCAGAAAGAAGTCTTAAAACTACTTATTTTAATAAAGAAAAAGTCATTAAAGAATGATAATACTGAGAACCAAGGCATTCAGAGATTTCAAAAGTCATGCTTTTAAGTTGATCCAAAATTTTGTCAGTAACTAAGTTTTCAGAAGTTTGTTCAGAGCAAACATTACTTTCACATGTCACACATCTATTCCATACACTTCCCCTCCCCCCAAGTAAAAGACCTTTGATAAATGTCTAAAATGTCCAGGTTTTATCATAGTTGAGATGAAACTGGATCAAATACTGGTATTGTTTTAGCAAATCTCTCTTCAAATGTTCGAGTGTCGCAAGTTTATTCAACCAACCAACCAAAATAAAATCAAAATGGCACAGCATATACTGTAAATAAAATCAACACAACTGTATGTGTAACAGGAAGACAAAGCCGGTGGCACAATAAACAAAAATCTAGCGGAATACGAAAGGATGAATGTCTATTGCATAGTAAATAAACTGATAATTATTTCCAGGTGAGACAAGATGTTAGATGAGGTCACCATGCAGGTGCTTAAAAACGTAAGCCCTCTTAGCTTACTATTGACCTTTCACTTGGAAGCTGTGAAGATTTGCAGGAGGAGAATAAGTTGACAAGAGGGGAATAAAATTATCACCTGATATTTGCCAAGTTTAGTACTGAGCCCCACAAAATAATACTTAACATTTTCAGAACTAAATACTGTGCGTTCAACAGCTTCAGCTCTTGCAATTGCCCAGCTATTCGAACCTCATGTGGAAACAAGGGTTAAAAATAAAGTATAGCTGGACGTCAAATGGCTGAAGTCCCTCTCCTGCTTATCTTTTGAAGAAAAGTCAATGGGCCAGATCTAATAGTCAAAGACGAGCTGAAAACTACGCAACTTCCGTGCTGTTTGCCACTGCAGGAGCTGCTTGTGAAAACTGGGGACGTGAAAACTCGCTAAGCACTTTCAGTTTCATTATCCGAAGAACATCTGTTTTCTGGGTGGTGCCAAAGCCTACTATAGTTGATGTATATTTATTTCAACCAAAATCAAGAAAACTCCTCTCCATCCCTGAACAAAAATGACGTAACTTCCAGCTCTACAAACATTTGTCAGCTAATAATCTCCTTTAGCATGAGACAGTCTGTATCACAGAACCCTTTGGTTTACATTGCACAAGTACGGCATTTGCTATGATTTAAAAAGTAGAGTGGTTGAAATAATAATGGGCTGGTTTGATGAAAACTTAGCAAATACTTCACTTAATGAGATTTTGGCAAAGTCACATCACACTAGTATGGCAAAAATCAGGTAATTAATATGGTCAACTCATCATTTGTCTTCCCTCACAGCTTCTTTCACATACTGGGCGACTGAGTGGCATGCAGTAACTTGTCTGAGGGAGAAGCTGATTATACAAGACATTTGACTAAATGACCATGAAGAAAATAAGGCACTTCCTTTTCTTTAGACTTATTCCAATACTTAAAAAATAAAAAAGAAAGACTAAAAGGCTCTTTTGGTCTTTTGTTTCTTGACAACCACCAGAAAAAATCATTTAATGAAATAAAGGGTTTCTTTGTTCTTTTTTTCTTTTTTTATAACACTTGAAAGTATAAAATGCTACATTTCCAAAAATATATTTTTTTTCTGCACCAGCACCCTTGTATAGTAAAAGTATCTACTTTTTTGTTCATTTTGTTTCAATGCACTACACTTTATCTACAATTTCATTACATGTATACAGCAAATAGGCAAGCATGGCTTTTACATCCTTAATGAAATTTTTTCTATACAGGGAGGTTTAAAAAAAATATTTGAACAGTTTGCCCAGTAATGTGACACATAATGCATGTACCTTGTTCTCATGTAATCTTCCAAGGAGATTAAAATATGGTTAAAACAATTTAAACTCGTATTTTGCTTTAATAGTGTTGCTGTTTTGTTCTCTGCATTAATGTAGTTCTGAAAAGTCATCATAATCTGCATTTCATGGCACACTTTCCTTTAAAACGTCCAATTTGGCAGGCAATAGAAAAAAGGCTGCAACATCTGCCCTTTGAGGGCACTGGTAGTGACTAAAGAGCGTATCAAATTTTGAATACTTTTTGGAATCCCTTCCCCAATGACATCCCTGACCAAAGGTTCATGCATGATGCATCATCACACAGTACATTCAGAGAGAGCTTTGACTTTTTTTTTTTTTTTTTTTTTCTGAGAAGAAAAATATTCCTAGAAGTCTCTCACAGTAACTGCCTCTGTCATCGGGTAGTTAAGGGACATCTGTCTCCATCTCGTGCGAGGCCTCCTTACCGTTCGCTTGGGGCAGGACACTAGAGGATGATCAGTGCGGAGGGATGAGTTGGACCTTATTGCTTTACTACTATTCAGTGCAGGTTCTAGAACCACTTTCACCCAAACAGGAGAACAACAAAAAGCGGAGTTGGAGGACAACAATTTCTTTGTCTGTTTTGTTAGATGGTAAGACGAACGGACAAGTGCCCCAGCTCGCTGCACTGAAGACAGGCAAGCAAAGGCGTTTACCAGTTAACTGATCAGCAGGCAGGCATGGTCAGGTCATCATTGGGTGAAGAGTTCAGAGGTCAGAAGGTCATAGGTTAGTTGCCGGTGGCGGCTGGGTGGTTAGAAACAAAAAAAAAAACAAAACAAAAAAAAGAAAGAAAAGATAGAGAAGAGATTAGTTCCAGCTAGTGACGGCTTAATGACAACATGAAAACTAATCACAACTAATAAAAAAAACAAGCATGTTTAATTCTGACATACTGATCGACACCACCATCTACAGAATGCAATAAAATCATGACAGCCCTCCATCATGATTTGGACATGTGAAGGAGAAGCCCACTCCCACAAAACCGGTTAACAGGAGAAATAGAGATAAAATATGACTAACGACTAATGGTTAGTAGCAGTCGATGAAGGAAATTGGAAAACAAAAAACGATGAACAGTTTTTGAACTGGGTAGAAGATTTCTGGAACAACAGTCAGTGCACAGCATCAGTATCTGACTGCTATTAAGCATTAGTACCTCCCCAGGTGCAAGCATTAAAGCAACTATTAATGATGGATGTGATTATTAATAACTGGTTGTTAAAAGAATGGAGTCATCTAAGGAATTCTGGATTTAGAGAAACAATTTGGTTCAACAAACTATGGGCCAAACAAAGGGTTTTTGTTCAATAAATTTTTTATTGCCTTTCATTTATTCTATTTACAAACAACACGGAATTTCTTGGCCTCATGATACAAAGCAATACTAAACTGTAGTCTAGCAATGTAGGCATCATCGTGGAAACCAGGAAAACGCTCAGCCTGCTACTATAGCCAGCATTTTCCCGTTCGAACTACTATTTTACACATATAGGACACTTATAAAATGCACTTGCATGTAAACACTGTAGAAGTCCTGCCATTTTAAAGTCTATACTTAAAAAGCTCTAAGTACATGAAAAAATAGAGAAAATATCTAATTGATACTAATAAGGCATTTTAAAACTACAAACAGCTCTCTTTATTCATTTTCAAAGCTAATACTCTGCAAATACAATAAAATCTGACATTTCATATACATTCCTGCTTTATATTTTTATATTTTAAAAGAAGCCACCTGTAAATACTATTTTCTTTTGCAAAAAAAAGGAAAAAAGAAAAAACCAACAAAACAAAACAAAAAAAATAAAACCCAAAACCACAAACAAATTACAGTAAAACATAAAAAAGTTCTCAAGTGGAAAGTTATCATTCCCAATGTTCTTGAGCTATTCCTTCTTTATTCATTCTCTCGCATTCTCCTTCACCAAACTTGGTCCACTTAACAGTAGTATGATTTTTTTTATTTTTTTTTTAAGACTCATTCGACAGCTTAATTAGAGCTAATATATTCTGAGGTTGATAAAAGTTTCTGTACTGTTGCCATTTTGACTAAGGCAGAGGAGATGAAAGTGAGAAAGGTATTCAGTGCAAAGTCAGATTTGTGCCATTACATAAAATGAAGTCCAGTAGGTGTAATATTCACAGATACCATCGATTTAACAATGTTTCTTGTGGATTCATTTACTTTCACATAATAAAAGTGGCCTATCATTTAGGATACAGTTCATAACACTACAAAAAATTACTACTGTAACATAAATGAGACCAAACACTCCCTGAATTTTTTTTCAGAATCATGCTAAGTGGGATTTGTTTAAATTAAAACAGCTGTTTCAAAAAGAAGAAAAAATAAAAATAAATATTTTATGTGGCACAATCTTACCACTTTACAGGTATACTAGAAACAGACTCTTAAAGCATTTTGATACTCATTACAATTTTGATTAAAAGGTATTAAAATTTATATATAAATTATGTGAAAATTGGTTTGGATAAAAAATTTGAGAAAATTCTCAGCATTAATATTTCTTGTGGAGTTTAAAATCAAAGCAAGCTACCTTTAAAAAATACCAGTACGCCTGTGATACATCCTCTGCCAAGTCTCTGGCCTTCTACAGTACACACAGGTTTGTCAACTGTGCAACACCATTTACAGTTTATTACAATTAAATCAGTCAGTCTCTCTGTTATATGAATCAAATTTGATTTTGTATTATTTATAAACTGGGGGTTTATTCTGAGTTAAAACGAGCTATATTTTCAAACCCTTCACCAATTCTACATGCTTAGTTGTAAAACATTTACATATTTGGGGATTCTTGCTTTAAATGCAGTGCTTATCTCTGGAAAAAAAACCCAAACCCCAACAAAAAACCAAAACTATGCAAAGAATAAGAACTACTTAAAAAGTGAATGCAGTAGTACTACAAAGTCATCTGAGAGTCAATTTAGAATTAAAAAAAAACGAAAAACAACTTTAGACCCAATGAATGCAAAGATAGATTTAGTGACATTTAACTATGTAAAAAAAAAGTATTTCGGTTTGCTGACATTGCTTTTCATGGCCATAGCTATAGAAGTATCTTGGTGATAGAACGACCATATAGGTGAATATAGCAACTACTGATAGGATTTTAATTCTACAATGTAATTTTAGTATATTAAAAGAAATTTTTATTGCTTAACAAAGTTATCTCCAAAACCTTTTGTGGAACTTTTAGATCTGTGCAGTGAAAACCTAGGATTTAAAATTCAAAATACAATGAAGCTCAGTTGTAAAATTAACTTTGCGTAAGTTTCTTCATACACATTTGGATTATTTAGATAAGACTTCAAAATAATGTTCTCCTGAAATATCAGCATGGTTTTCCTAAGACAGAGGTATGCATGACTTATTCCACAGGAAAAAGACGTGTATTTATTTCTCTATTTAAGACAGTGGGTTTCCAATATTGCTAGAGATGAATGCTGTTCTATGAGAAAATTGCTGCATTTTAAAAGAAGGTGAAATTATACCAATAATTAATTTAAATTACTTTTAAGTGACCCAGATGAAACATCTAGGCCCTTCAAAAAATATTTAAAATCTATGTTGAGCAAACATTACAATGATAAACTACAAATTGGTATTTTCTCCATGAAAACATCTCTGTCCCCACTTTATCAGTGTATTTACTAGTTCTCTCAGGTAAATATCTAATTACACAAAAAGGTAGCCACATTTGTCACATGAAACTACCATTGCAGATCATGAAAGACCATTAGCAAAAAACTGATTTTTGCAACATCAGGTCAAACTTTCAAAGACAACCAAATCCTTACAACCTATTAGTCTTGACTGAGATAGAAAAAAAAAAATAGCAAAGATTAGAACCTATTTCCTCTTTTTTTTTTTTTTTTTTTTTTTTTTTGTAAACATGGGCTATGACCTTCAACTGATTATGTCCTGTAGCCCCATTGAAGTGCTCTTAAGAAATGAGAACAAGCCAATGGGCTGCAAATAGTGTGCAGTGATATAAAACAATCTCATAGAAAACTAAAGTAGTGTCTTCTATCAGCTTCACACTTTCTGTAAAGCCTAAAATCATATGAAAGATAAAAGTGTAACATAAATATAGCAAGTATCCAGGAGGGCCCTTTTTACTGTATTGACCAGAATTTGTATTCTCTCTTGTAGCTAATTTATGGAAGGTTGTGAGAAGTGAAGTGTAGTCAATGTTAAGAGATGTCAGATCTGTCACTGGAATTTGGCTTTTGAATATTACAGTATCATGGAAACCTGCACAACATTGATCTGGATGAGAGTAGAATAATAATACTTGGCGCATAATGCTTTGCATCCTCAAAGCCCTGTACAAAACAAGAACCCCCACAACACCCCTGTGAGGTAGGGAAGTATTATTATCCTTATTTGACCAATGGGAAACCATACACAGAGAGATTAAATGACTTGCTGAAACCCACAGTGAGTCAGCAGCAGGGATGGGGTAAGAACTCATCCCCTACACTGCTTCCTAGCCAATGTCAATAAACCGAAAATATCAGTTTTCTCAATAAGCTTAAACACTTCATTCAGGGGTCCAAAGGCATGACACTTGATAAACAGGAGAAAAATGAAGATTTACTTTCCATTCAAGGGTTAAAGAGAGATGCCCAAATATTGGATGTCATCTCACCAACAGGTCTTCAAAAGTTGTTTCTCCTTCAGGTTACACATTTTAGCAGCAAAAGGCAAATACCAAGAAATAGATTTTGGAAAAAAAAAAAAAAAACAAAACAACAAAACAAAACCAAAAAACAAACCAACCTCCCTTCCCCTAACCCATACTAATTCAAACTCAAACAACTTTTGAAGTTATCTTCACAGCCCTTACCTTTCTGAATTCAGTTAGGTATCTGAGAACATGCATCCTCCTCGTAATATACAGTACAGTGGCTCAAAAGTTTATTGGAAAAAAAGGAATCTAAATCTTCAGATTTCTCCAAACACAGACAGGAGGCATTTATTCCTTTACTTCTTTCTCATTAAGCAACCATCCATTCATTTTATTTTGCAACACCAATCTGATATTTCCACACCAATTAAAAGAACGAACTTGGGGGGGGGGGGGGAGGGTGGAAGTGGGGAACATGACCAAATTAATTATTGCAGCACTGATTTCATAGCGTTTCCTGATGCAGATAGATGTTTCATTCTTAAAACTGAATCAGTTATAGAATTTCTGTTAAATATATCCAAGTATATGTCTTTAAATTGAGCTGGGAAAGCTAAGTTTAGAAAACTTTTTTTAAACCACAAGCATTCCCAAAGCTTTAAAATATTAACTGTCCACGTTTTTGAGAAAAATCACGAATGGGTCAAGATAGGGTATTTGGTTAACCAGCTGTGGTGTTGCAAATCTCATGTACACTCAAAGCACTTCTTACAAACAAGAACTGCAGAACTAAACTAACCTCGGTCTGCGGTCACAATCCTTTGGTAAGGATGGACACGCATATCGTGCCTTCGAACTTTAGTAGCCACCGCACCTAGTTAAATTGCAATTACCAAGACAAAGTTAGAAAACATTCACAGAAAACATTAACAGCAGGTTTATCAAAATGGATTTAAATGATCATTAACTACAAAAGTTCATTTTAAGAAAAGCAACAAGTTAAGGCACAGTAGTTTCAAATCTTAATCTTAAAAAGGAGTTTATCTGTGCAGATTAATATTGCATTTATTTTAAACATCCTGGCCTTAACCTGTTTAATCCATTCATTTACAATCCCAAAATTACAGTATTTCATGAAATCTATTAGACCCAAGCACATTTAAGCTTTACTAGTCACATATTCACTGAAGTGCCTTTCTTGCAGCAGGACTATTTTAAATAATGCCATCTTTAATACTGACAATTATTTGCTAACCTTAAGATCACTTCCAGTTCTACCACAAAAAAAAGTTTTAAAGCAATTCTTCAAGCCTACAGATTGTGATTTTAAACTTTAAGTCAATAAGTATGAACTGCAATGAATTAGGTGATTAGTAAAGCAAACACTATATAGAACACTTAGCAGTCAGTATACTACTATACACTCATAAATTACAGCTACTCTGTAATAATAGGACCTAATCCAAATTAATAGCACTATTTTATTTTAAATCTATGTGCAAAAAAGTGCAAGTAAGTCACTGACTGCTAGGCCAAGCTTTTTTCAAGGCTGCTGAAACTAAGCATTTGTTAAAATTCAGATCTGATGAAGGATCAGTTAAGACCGTTCTTGAATTCTTAGCCTTTCGTTGGGAAAGCCATACCTGAAGATAAAAGGAAGGGAATTGAAAGTTAGTCACCAACTAAAAGTTGATCTCAACACCAACATCCCGAAAAATATTGATAGGGATGCATTTCTCTGCCATTTTTAACAGAATTGTTTTAAAACATCTTAAAGGTCCACCACAAAAATGGACAAAATACTATAAATGAGAATGAGCATATAACAAAATAAACCCAACAAACCCCAAATTTAATACAATTAACTCTATACAATTGCTCAGAGAATAGAGCAGATGTATTAAGAGTTATTGATTCTAGGCAGCTTAAGTGGGAGTGTGGGGGTTTTTTTCCCTGTCCCCTTTTCCTTTTTTAAATAACATCTTCTTGATGAGGTTTGTTTTGGGCAATACACCTCACACAGTTAAGCCCAGGAGTATACAGTGGTTTCAGATGCCATTTTAGAAGTAATTTTTATTTTTCCCTCCTATCTCTTTATAGAAAATCCTGTGAGAAATCGAAGTTCCCTGCTTTGTAATAAACTTTGGAATTATGTTTTTATTTACTTGCTATTAACTGAATTCAGGAGAGGGGTTTACCACTAAGAGCTGATAGCTACTTCGATGAACTCTCTAACTGTGACTTGACTTTAGCCCAGGATGCACTCACAGACTGGGGGTAGAGGAGCTAGGGAGAATATTTACATATTTGTGGGAAATTAATAAGTGATAATGTTATCATATGCTCACTGAACTTGGCTATGAGTTAACTGACAACAAGCATAAACTGACAGATGTAGTGCATACTTTTGTCCTACTAGAATTTTTGGTATTGATTCACTAATCCTGCAAGACAGAAGTCTGAAATACATTTTCTTTTTTACTGTACATGATGTGGAAACATGCACACATACAGATAACTCACCAAGTATTTGTCACATGAAACACTGATTTTTTGCAATACTTTCAACAAAATATTGACTTTTAACCTTATTGTCCAGTGTTCATTAGAGATGTTTAGAATTTGTGTAAATCAATAACTGCCGCTGAACAAAGATCAAAGTCCTATAAAATCAACATTATGCAGCACCAAGGTCATACGCAATTCAGAACAAACTGGAGAGAAAAGATTATTTAGATTCTGTAGAGGGTAGGGAAGGAAGAAACTACTGGAACTGCCTGTTCCATATTGGCCAGTTAACTGAATTGTCACGGCTGCTTTATCATCCTTGCCTTCACACACCAAGTCAGTGGTCTGAAATATTAGGAATGATGGACATTTCAATGCAATGTATATAAAAGAAGCCACCAGTAAAGCAGCTAGTTTTATCGTCCTTTGGTGAGAACTTGGTTTGCTTTATATTCATTCACCGAAATAATTTTCTGCTCACGGTATGATTTAGAGCTTTCTGACACCGAGGAGAGATTTATCAGTTGCGTACTAAATAAAGAAACAAAAACTCCAACTGAACAAAGACTTTTCCACTCCCTCCAGTTTTGCTACTAATACAATATAGCAAAATAACAAGTCCTCTCTTCCAGAAATTGCTGGATGTTAATTTATGTTAAAGAGAATACAAACGAATCTGTTATTCATGGGAGCCCAGATGACATGTAATAGACATCAACTTGTATTTAACTGGTTTTTTCCCTTGCCTATGTATCTACCATCTAATAGCATACAAACATGAAGATTTTATTTTCGGTAAATTATTAATATAAACTAAGCACACACATTCAGGAATGCCAAATACATTTAAAATGTTTAAGAGCTGCACACCATTTGAGCAGCTCTCCTAGGCAGTTTTGATATACCTGAGATAAGTTTGTTGCTTCAGAATTTTTTCTTTGAGCACCATGAACCTCTACCTCGCAAACACAACAGAAGCATAAGCAATGCATTCTCCAGTCATCCACATGCGAAGATCTTACCTAATACACCACTAGGTTCAATAGGGTACTCAAGGATTGATGTAGCTGGTGCCAGCGTGTAGGGGTATTCATATGGTGTGTAAATTAAGCCGGCCTCGGGTCCGGGTGGAACTATTGCAGCGGTGGGATGAGGAGTTCCGTTTGGCATGACAGCGGTTTGTATTTGTCTGATCAAAGGCATTATGGTAGGGCCAGCTGGCGTAGGAGTACGCAGGGCAGCTGGTGGGAGAACAGGCGCAGGCCCAGTGATAATCCTTGGAGCCTGGGCTGTTGCTGCAAGAGAAAAGGCAAGGGCTGCTACAGTAAGCAAAGAAATTCAGAGGAAAGTATGGAGATAGCAGTACAAAACGTGGAAAGAATGGGAAAAAAGGGAAAAAGTAGGAAAGAAGAAAAATAAAAGGAAATCATTAGTACATGCGTTGATCACACAGTGCCAAAGCACACCATTCAAATGCAAACAGCTTTCCATTTTCCAGTGTGATTAAGTATGAACATGCAAAATAAAAAAGGCATTGTAAAACAGTGAGGTAGATTTCTCAAACAGGTTACACAGCACGAAAGCTCCATTTAGACCACATTTCTTCATTTATGCTATCAAGACTGCATGAGACTGAGATGCATGCAGGAAATACAAGGAAAATACTGTCACAATCAAATACAGAGTACAAAATTTAGTGCATCTATAGAGTCCACAGACATTCAGTTATGCAGAGCTGCTGTATGAGTCTAGAGTTTTTATATGTCTTAAAACTGCATTTAAACATATACACAATTCCCATTTCCAGGATCAGTGAAGTTGAAGATAACCTAGAAACATGAATCGGTCCTGTCCTACTCTAGCATGAATAAAATAGGTTTAAATTTTATTTTCATATCAAATTTCACCAAATAAGATACTTCCTTTGTATTAGAAGTTCACTATGGCCTTGCTTAAGTTAAAGAAAATACGCAGTTTTTCTGTTTTAGTTTGGTTTTTTGTTTGTTTCTGGTGGTTTTGTTTGGTTTTTGAAGTGATGCTAGCACATTTCATTAAGTGTTATTTGAAGCTCGTTGGCACACAAGATGAACAACTTAAGCCCTAGCACATCTGCTAGTAACAGTCAATCTTATGGTTATAATTTCTATTATATTATAATCTAGGGTTATAATTTATGTATTTCTATGCACTACTGTTGATCTCCATTGATTTAATTAAGTTACAGGTGTCCTGAAAAGACAAATGTTGCTCAGATTTGAGACTGGGGCATTTTTTAAACAAAAACGCTCAGATAATTTAAAAAAGGCACTCAAACGTTTTTACTTCCTTTCGTAAACAGAAATAAACCAGTACAGCTTCTACATCTTCGACTTTTCAGTAAAATCAAAACACAAAGAGTGAAACTGTCTTATCAAATAGTGAGTATTAGTGTGGCAACACCTAGTCAAAAATTAAATAAAAAAATTCCATCCTCCCACTGACACTGGTACAATAGACCAATGGGAAAAGATCAGACAAAGAAATTGCTCAAATGAATAAAAAATTTTCTGTGCAAAAGTTTGCATCAATTTAAGCTATTCTGAAAGCTATTTTACTCATAAATTTGCAATAATTTAGAGACTACCATATATTTAAAACTTACCTAGCTTTAAATATCACAGTGTTCATTAGGGCTGAAAGATTTACCATTACCATTGTAGTGGTAAAAGCCCTTGCTTATGTCTCTTTTCAAATCAGAATAATTACACTGGTGTAAGCACTCTCAAATTGACCTAACTGCATTCCAACCTTTAAACATATTCAACATTGAAACGGGGACTGTGTGGAGAAACAAATTTGCAAGTATCAGTAGGTCCTTAGTGAAAAGCCTGATTTAACTGTGCTTACATTTGATATCTGTATCACAGCTACAGCAAAAACGTACTTTTGAACAGCATCAGCAACTATATTTTCAGGAGAAGAAATTAGGTTTTTCAACTGAAGTAAATAATTTGTATCACACAGAATAGGTATATGCTTTCATTAGTAGGTGCGTGTAATTAATTTTCAAGTGTAAACTTGTGCATACATGCGTTTGCAAAAGCGTCTTCACACAAATGTAATGGAAGTAATAGTAAAAATGGCTCATTACATCACTGATCCCTGTGAACTCAGCTGTGAAATCAGTTGATGAATTGTTGGTAAAACATAACATTGGGGGTACACATGCAAGCAAGATGAAAGGAAGGAATATAATACAGAAAAATGTATCCTGAACATCTGTAACATTTTAAAATTAAATCTCTAAAAACAAAAATGCAAAGGAGTCGACTGTCCTGTATATGCTTTATGGAAAAAATGACCATAAAATAGAAAAATCCGGCTTAAGGGTTGAGGTTTTTTATACTATATATTTGTAAATATTTCAACCCATACATACTGTTAAAAAAACAATGGGGCAAGAAACAAGCTAAAAAAATCCCCAAACTGAAATAACTTCTCCCCCAAAAATCTTTTGCAACAGCTACCTACAGTTTTGTTGGGTTCTTACTGCCTTCCATTCTCCAGCGTAAATTGCCACTGTACATTTTCCAAAGGTAGCCTTAAGATTCAAAACCTGCAAACACTTCTATGGCATTGACCCTTGAGCTTATGACATGCTTACGTGATTTGATGTTGGCATCTCTGTAGGTGCCATTCAGAATTGCAAGCTCCATCAGCTGCATCTTTTTAAGGCTGTCTTCTCCTTCTGCCTGCGTAGGAAAAAATGGGAAGAAAGTCAGGATTATGAACTCACTAGTGCACAAGATGTAAGTGACCTAGAATAAAACTGTTCAAGTTTTAACCAAGCAAAATACCTGCTTTCCATTAGTCACAAAAGCAGCATGCTTTGTCAACTTTTCCATAAAATTAAGTGGAAGTTGCCTGTTGACTACCATTAAGACTTGTTGACAAATATCTTAAAAGAGTTTTGAAAAAGGTTCATAACATAAATTATAAAAATTAAGAATGAAATGTAAGTTATGTTTGCTAGAAATCATTTAAGAAATTTTTTTCTCAAGTACATTTTCATGTACTTCTAAAGATAATCTTTTAAAAAATTGTATTATTGGGCCAGAGGAAGAACAGAAATCACAAATTTTAAGCACAGGAATTTATTCTAATTTGCTCCACTGTAGTCGATACTGACTACTGGGGGGTGGAGCAAACAAAAAAATAAACAACAGTCTCTAGTAGCTTTCCAGACAGGATATTGACAACTGCCCTGAGGCTGAATTCCTAATTCTGGCACATGTAGATGTACTCTGATGAGGATCTAACTACTATTTACACAGCATACACTACTCTTGGTTTTGCTTCAATAAAAACTACTTCCCTGAAGTTACCTACTCCATTGGTATTGTGCAGGATGCGTAAATATTAAGAAATGCTCACTTTTTCAGTTAATAATAAAAACATTTCTAACCATATAATTTCATTTTTAAGACCAGAGATCTTCTGATCTGTCTTTCCAGAAATACTACCATTTGTTTAGTCTACACTCTATCGAGCAGAAAACATGATTATGACATAGGAAACCCAAGAGGGATGGTCAACATCTACTTTAATGTTAGGTTACCACCTTGCCTCTCGTATGGCATGCCACTGCTGAAATTCCTAAGTCAGATGCATAAAAGGGCAGCTTTCCTGTGAGCTGCATTGCATTCTTCCTTTGCTAAACTGGATTTCTTGCATTTTTACTTATCTACTAACACAGTATTTTCTGGATATTTGGAACAGCATTTCCATAACAGCTTGTTATACATACTTTACTCCCAAACTATGGATTAGTGATTTACTAAACTCCAAGACAAAAATAGTTTTCAAATTTTATCTAAGCAAATACAGTACTTATTGTGAGGTATGCTCAAGGGCCATAACCCCTTGCAAAGGTAACTTTTAGCAGCTGATTTTTAGCAACAGCTCAAAATCAACATGGTAAGATGGGTCAACACTGAATTTCTTTCAAATGTCAGAAATTGAAAGTCCTAACTGTAATACTGAGGACTTGCATAAACACCAAGATTACCACACAGTAAACATTCCGAATATACTGAAAGTTAAACATTTTCTTTATATGTTAAATACTGTATGACAGGGCAAGCTGACATTAATACTAAAAAAGTAAATACACATTCAATTACCATCTTAACTAGAAATTAATTGTACTGTTTAGTACTGAAACATCCAGAAATGTCAGACACCATAGTCCCATATATCCTTTGGAATACAAAATATGTCGATTCTAGCAATCTTAACGTGACACAGAACAGATTTACAATTTACACACAAAATAATTTTATCTTCTTTTTTTAAGAAACAGTTTTTCCATTGCATCTTTGCTGGTAAATTACCTAGGAAATCACGACACAATAAAACCAATTCCAAACCTACTTCCCTACCCAGAGTTCACAAATTCTTGTCATTCTGGGTATATCTTATCAAAGTTATTTTAGCAATATAGAGTTTTTTAATATAGTGGCTAGTCTTTTCCCCTTACCCCATAAATTATACTTTGTTATTTGCTTTTTGTTTGCATTCATGTATTTATTTATTTGAAAGTGTGTAACAAGAAAACCTCCTCACAACGTCAGCTGCATCTCCCATATAGTTCCATTACTGTTACTAAAATTGCGCACTTCCTCCAAATAAGACCTTCAGGTGATTGATCTATGCCATTAAAGACTCTCAGTAAATGCTGAATATTACATTCCACTTGCTGGGATAATTTTAGTAACCCTAATCCCAGATTTTGCACCACAATGAGTATTTCCCAATATAACTATTTGTAGGGCAATAATTTTAAGACAGAAAATATTTTTACCCTTTTGACATGGTCAAAAGAAGGAGATATAAGTGCAAGTAATCATTCTTACTTTAACATTTTCCTATAGGTCACTACTGCTTTCTATTAGAAAAGATGTTGCACAATTATTTAGGTTTTACAAAGTAAATTTATTAAAATAACAGTGGACTTAATCAAACAAAGCAGATCAAGTCCTTTGATTTTTGAGATTTACTTCTCTAGACTACTCAACAGTTGATAAACTTTTCTTCTTTTAAACAGATTCCAAAACACAGCTTAAAATTTTCCCTTAAAAACTGTACCAGTAAAAAAATCAGAGATGCAAGATGTGGACTTGCATTACCAGACATCAACACTGTCTTTTGACTTCTGGTACTTTGATTTTTAAAGCATTTATTAGATAGAAAAAAAACCCCAACCCGAACAAAAACCCAACCCCACCACTTTAAGAACACGTGTAATGCTGGCCACAAGGTCATCGTTCCGACTCCTCCCAGAAGATGGCACTGTTTGTTGCACAATGCCATCTCTGCGGGACATGGGTGCTCAGCACTGCTTGCACCACCCTACCAGGGCTGCTCAAAATCCTGCCAGCCCCTCGCACCCTGAACTTGGAACAGTCATTTGCCACCTCTGCTCAAGGTGAAATCACAGAGGCGGCCAGGACCACTTGGGACACGCTGCCGTGTCCTTCATTCTCTGGTACCAAGTTCTCCACTTGAACATCCTTCACCAATTGCCAACCCCTCAAATTTCCAAGAGCTGCGACAGAGCAAAGGGCACATGTTTTTCCCTGCCCTATCCTCTCGCTTCTTTGCTGACAGATGATCAAATGAGGCACATGAGATCTGTCTTAGCTCCAGGCATTCCTGCAGGCACTCTCTGTTTAAAGCAAAGAGAGGTTGCATCAGGGATACAAAGGCAATCCCTAAAGGGACAGTACATTACCTGTACAATAACTGCAACAGAGCTCAGTCATTTGTACCAAAAGGAAGCTACTTTGAGCAAACATCAATAAGGTCACTTAAAACCAGATTTGCATTACTAAGTTGAAGCTCAAGTGATTGACTCAAACCGCTCATCCTCTTAAATCTCCAGTGCTTTCCTTGTATTGTATCATGTACAATATAACATGCAGATTAAAAAAAAAAAAAAAAAAAAAAAAAGCCTTAAATGGTATCTTGAAACATAATTCTTTAAACATAAGCAACTACTTGCAAATGCTCACTGCATACAAATAGGGAAGAGATGGAAGCAGTAAATCCTAACAAAGCCAACTGCACACAGACACTGCTGGGTGCTGTTCTGTGAACACACAGCCTGTAACTCCTCACAGTAGCTCAACTCTACTTCGGCTAGCAATAAATAGACCTAAAGGAGACCAAATGCCAGTGAGAACTATCATTTTAAGTAACTTGCCTTCTAATCTTTATCAGTGTAGGATTAATAGTTGCAAGGCTCAAAACACTAGTAACAACAAGTTCTACCTACATGAAGTCTCTGGGAAACACTTCCTAAAAAAACACAATTTCAAACTAAGTAGACAGTGCTGACCATACAAATGCCCAGTTAAAACCACAATTGTCTCCCCTACTTTAGACAATATTGACAGTTTCACAAAAAAAAAAAAGAAAAAAGAGGAATGCAGTTTATTATATAACTGCTATTAGTAAGAACTTGTTTCATGTCATGAAATGGAGAGCTCAGATAAAACACTCCAACGAATTCTTTTCACTATTAATGCCCAAGCTATACTTCAACCTCAGATACTCCAAAACCTTCAGAAAATCCCTTATTTTTAGGCACTAAAATGCCTCTGATTCTCGTGTGCATACAGTGTACCCTGAAGAGTATCACACAGTTTAGTTTCTTATTTATACACAAAACATACATACACTAGATAAATTTGTTATCCAGGTGGAAGAGAGACAGGCATGCAGACTCCAAAGGTAAATGCCTTCATTGCGCAATGTCAATGAAGGACTTCAGCAGATGACAACAGCTCCGAGAGATGAAAGGTGGACTGTTAGATTCTGTGTACAGTCAACTCTGAGACAAATTACAGTGGAGAAGGAAAGAAAGATACTATTTAAAAGAAGGATCAAGTAGCAGTGTTTAGGATAGAGCAGAGATCCATAAGCTAGCATCCAGTGGAGACAGTCAGTGGCCACACTGCCCTGCCATACTGCTGCCAGACCCAAAAGGAACATCACTGCAGCTCAGGTAATTCAGAAACCAAACAACCCACTCACTTGTGCCATAGCTGGGATACCTTGTTCTGACAGAGCTTCTTGAGCCTTACAGTCTCATGTACGTAGGTCTCAAAATGTTCTCTGATTCTCATTATTACCAAGGCTGGAAGGGAAGGCTTTCCACATATCTCTACAAACATAGGTCCATTCCCCATATAATGCTCAATTTTCTTTTAAAGTAACTGCTTTGGAAAATATAACAGACAATTTTTTTACACATTCATAACAAATATATCCTCATATTCAGGTGATGTTAGTGACTTTCACTGACAGTCTAGCTTCCAAATGTCAGGCATTTTGGATGACATCTTTGCAATCCTGTCACATCCCTGTACTTCAGCTGAATTCTCATGAACTGAAGTGAGCCCAGCCCTAGGAAAGGCTGCAGACAGTTTTATTATCCTGCACAAAATGCAGCGAAGTCTGGCTTTGGGGACCAGTCCTTCATAAGCTCTTCCAGGGCTGTCCTCTCAGGCTCAGAGCACCAGCAGCAAGTGGGTAGAGAAAATGGTGGAGAAGCAAGACAATGGATAAATCAGCCAGGAACACAAAGGCCAAAAACCAGTCTCCATCTTCCCCTGCCGGCTGCAGCAGGCCTGTCCCACCAGGTTCATGGGAAGAATGACCAAGGGCCTCAGCAATGTCACAGCACCAAAGAGCACTCGCCTTCCAAGCACCTCAGCAACCTCCCCTGCAGAGCTGCCACCCTGCCTGCTCCACACCACTCTTTGTTAAACAGAAGCTTCGCCTTTCCTGCCACCCTCGGGGGGAACTCCTCCAGCTACTTAACATTTTGTCCAAGTCCATACACCCTTCTTCTACACATTTGCTTCAAGTAGAGAATTCTTCTAATGAACAAGAATAAATACTTAAAACTGTTCCTCAAATAGAAAAGTAATTTATAATTGCCACATAAAATAAACATAACTTTTCTACTACCTGGAAATACACACATTAAATATGAAGACCTTAATTATTCTTTAGACTGCCTATCTGCATAGTATAAGCCATCTACTATTTACTAATTTAATTTGAATTTTGGTAAAACACAATATCACCACTGAAATATTTTACTGTCATTGATCTGATCCTACTTATCCAGGAGGCAGCGGTGCTCCTCAAGGGTCTGTCACCCTGCCTTCCCGAAGTCCCCAGCTGCTCTATATAGCCAAACAGCTGCAGCTTGGAGGCTTGCACTGTGACACTGGCTGGACTCTAGGGCTCTAGAATGCTTTTATCTCCCTGACAAAGAAAAATCTTCCACTGCAATTCACTTGTAGATCAGTAAGTATTCCTAACATACCATGCGCCAGTCAAACAGTCTTAACACATGAATGTCTCCATTCAGGGACAAAAACCTTCCATTCATAATTTATAAACAAAAAAACCTTACAGACATTATACTACCAATTCCTAGACGTACACGTATTAAACAAAAAACCAGATCTGAGCCATCAATATATTGTAAAACATACTACAAAGGCTAAAACACATCGGAATTTTGACGCTAAAGCATAAATGCTTAAAATCCATGTTTGGAAGGTCTATTTTTTTCGTATCTAAGTTGTTGAAAGTGATGTATCTATAGCAACAAAATCCTAGACAAGAAGACAGGTAACTAGATGTAAAAGACAAAGAAAAGATCTTTTTTACTGTGAATGGGAGTACCTCAACTATTCATCAGTTACCTACTGCAAGAGATTAGATTTTATTTTTGTAAAGGCTTTTAGTTCTGGTAAATTACTCTATTAGTCAGTATTAAAGAAAACATCTCATCCTCCCTTTCCCTCAAAAAAATCTGGCAGAGACCTTCAAGTTTCCCATGCCCAGAATGTAAATATTGATAGTTAGAAGTTGCTAGTAAACATACGTAAAAGCCTTTCCCATCCTTGATTATGCACTTCTGAGGGTGATGGAGCAGAAATCCTACATAATAGGTTTGTTTGTTCTGAGGAGAATTGGTCAAAGGGGTCTTTTCTGTCAGAGTTTGGCAGCTATTCTTATATTAGAGGAAACTTTCCCAAATACTTCTGAGAAAAAGACTTCCAGACCAGCCATGTTTCTCAGAGTCCTGTATGCCATCAACAATACTACGGCACTGAACAGGTGGCTAACTATAGCTTAGTTATTTTTCTATTTCCTTTTCAACACTGACACACACTGCTATGGCTATGAGGACAGGCAAAGATAAATTAGCATCATTATTTCTTCTGGGCAACAGTCTGCTTATCTTCTTCAAAGCAATCTCTCAGTTCAAATGATATGCAAAGACTTGTGCTGTTTCACTTGACAAATTCATTGGTCATAATGTTAAAGATACACTAGGGGGAAAAGGCATCCTATCTTTTTACACTTCCCATCACCTTGTCCGACATATCCCTGTTTAATCATGATACTTGGCTTACCAGTAATACTTCTGAGAGTCCTTATGCCCTCCCTCCCTCTGCATTTCTGCACGAAGGAAATACAGATAAGGTACAGAAAACCAGCACGAAGCCTGTTTTCTAAGCCAGACTGAAATACCACACCAGTGGAACTTAGAAGTTTGCTTCACCATATATCCTCCCTAGATATTAGTAGTTAACACACTGGGGTGGGGGGAATTTTGCTTGACCTTAACAGGTCAGCACTTCTTTACAACAGATGTGATGAGCTCATATTTAAATCACAAGGTTTTAGGCTTTGAAGGAAAAAAAAAGGTTCCCTGGATAAGGTAAATTAGACCCTCAACAATACTTACTTTAAGAACTTGCTTTCTGCTTTGCCTTTTTTTTTTTTTTTTTAATTATCATTCCTATTTTCCTTGCACCTCTGTTTTAATGTTGTTAACAAAATCTGTGATAAGAATCTCTATACACCACACTGGAGAGCTTGAGCAATTCGAAAGCTCCATAACAAGAATACATCTTTCATGATACACATATACACATTAAGCCCCAAAAAATTCAAAAAGAAAGAAAAACCCCATTGTTACAGTACATTCTAAAATGTTTTTAAAGGACAGAATAATACTGAGATATGTTCAGATTTATTTGCAAGCACAGACATCTGCTGATATTTGTATTAAGATTCAAATGAAATATCTATCAATCTAAAGCCATCTATGCAGTCTAAGGCATTAGACCTATTTTTAGCAACGTGCAAGCCCAGCTTAAAAACTTTCAGAGCTGAACACTTTACTTGTGGTATTTCTAGCTTTAGAATGCTAGACATTCAAAATTCCTCCTCACTGGTTAGTTTAATTCTGAAAACAGCAGTTAAACTATAGGCACGCTGAATGAGACAGTACCAGGCAAGCCTCTCGTACTAATTTCCCACATATGGCTCTACCAGCAACATCTTGAGTTCCACGAGCATCCTAGGAATCTAAACAGAGCAGAATGCAAACACGACCTATATTATGCAGGTCTTTATTCCAGCGGTAGCCTTTGGAACAGACTGAACAGTGCCAAAACACTCCAACAGTGTTGACACATTCCACTTTTATCAGGACAAATTCATTAACCCATCATGAGTTTTAAGTAAATTATGAAAACAATTTAACCAATATATGCTACAGAACGACCTATGATCAAGGTGGTTGTTCTAACAGGTACAAATCAGAGGCAATTGTTAGAAATGTAACAATGGAATGATTAATTAAAGTATTTACAATTAAGTGTGGCCTGACCTGTAACATTTATTTTCCCTCTGTCAATCCTAGGAGGTTTCTATTCAAAGTTTGAGTTTATACACTCCAAATAGCTGTAAATTCCCCTGAACCTCAAAGACGCCTAACTCAAATACTGGAGTGGGTCGGGACATGGGGGGGCAAGATGGGACTGGAGACATGGAGGAACCCTATTTAAGGGTTTCAAAACTAGTATTTTGTTGTGAACTCTAGAGATCCCAATGCTATATATTTTTCTTTCCAGCTGTGCTAATGGTTTAGTACATAAACAAAGCCTTTCATTTTCAAAATGGCACTGAAATATGACTGCGTGTTTTCATATGGAAAACATGTCCAGTATGTTTTGAATCTGTTCCCATCCAGAAACACTAAAAAAAAAAAAATAAAAAATAAAAAAAAATCAAATTTAGTAACCAAGAAAGATTATGACAAGTCTCTCGCTTTAGAGCAACAGAAGAAAACTAACTGCTGGTGACAAGGAGCACAAAGACTATTGCTGTGAATTAGTACACATCTTTCAAGTGTATCTTCTCTCATGTGTTTCATTAAGGACAGGACTGAGGGCTGCACACTACCACATGGGAATTCAAGCTGCAGTAGTAACTTCTAAGACATTTTTATCTTCAGCATGGGATGTCCTGAAAATGTAATACTGATTAACAAAATTAACTAATTTTTTTACAATATGGAGTAATCCCATTAATGTTCAGGCTTTTCCAGTTACAAAATGTTAGTATTCCAGGAGCAGTGGTCTTCTAATAGCTTCTTCAACTGTCACACTTACTGCTCTACTCACATTTTCAACAGAAATCATGACAGAAAAAATTGTTTCTGCATTTCACCTACATTCCCTTTGTAAAATATTTGCTTAATTTTTTTTTTTTTTTTTTTCAAAGTGACTGTTTTCTGCACACACACCACCTCTAAGGTCGAGGTATGTAATGACTGTTACATGCAGAACTTTATATAAAGCCATCATCTAGAGAAACAGTATTGTCTCAAGATAGACAAAAATTCAACCAATTTAAGTTGTACATTTCTAATACAACTAAGGAAACAGAAAATTGGAAGTTTAAAAGGAGATATGCACTCACTTTATACTTGCAGTAATTTTCAACAGCTGCTAACAGGTGAATGAATACTAAAAGCTCACAATTACCCCAACTGCTTACATGTATATGAGCAGCCCACATGTGTCTCATGCACTTTACTGGTACTCTAATACTAATGTTTAAACACTGTTTAAAAACCGAAATTAGCTCTTCCATAAACACCACAGATGCCTCTCCAGTTCTTGAATTCTCAGAGCTGATGAAGTCCAGGAGAAGGGTGTGACAGTATTCCAACTGGCCAGTCTCCTCTTGTATGGCTGCTAAAACCCACTTTCACACAGCTTAAAAATACAGAGAAGTGAAAAAACTAATTGTGTGCATTCTCCTTAGGGGCCAAATATGTCAATCACAGGACCTTCCGTTGGAAGGCTCGGGCTGCTCGAGGCAGTGTGTTGCTAGGGAGAGGGCTTTCTCTGCTATTTACTGAGCTTTCTTTTCAGCTTTTCGAGACCGGCCAACCCTTATTTTCCACAGACAGGAGCGAGAACCAGCGCTGCCTGGCAGGGGCTGGCACAAAGGGCCTTTGAGGAGTGCCTCTTCCCCAGGGAGCCACGCCACTGCTGGGCACACCTGACCACTCACCACATCTCCTCCTCCTTCAGGCACAGCCCCAACCTGCGGCTACCGCCATGGATGGATGGCGAGTCCCTGCCTCAAGGAGGAAAGGCAGAGGGGAGCCATTCTGGCTGGTGAAGGCTGCCTGAGGAGCCTGAGCTGCACACAGCAGCCACAGGTGTGTGAGCTGTGAGGTGTCCATCACTTAGGAGCAGCAGGCAGCAAAGCACACGTTTGATCACAAACTGACAAAAGGCAGCTTTTTGACCCCAGCCAGCACTGAACGTTTATTCGTGCTGTCACTTAGAAGCAGAGGGAAGGCCTTGAAGTTCCTCCTATCAGTTTGTATCATTATTGTTTCTATGTAACATAAATTTAGCATTAAAAATACTTTTTAAAGCCTTTTAAGATACTCTCAACTAGCCGAAATATTTTTGATATCCACAAATATTACATAAAAACATACATGCAAGAGATTTTAATTTTTTAATCAATTCCTTTAATCTTAGCAACTTTAGTTACAAAAGATTAGTGGATTCTTAGTAAATCATGAAAATCATGCAGCATACTTCAGTTTCTTGTACCTATTCTGGAATAACAGAAGTTATGGTATCTTGACTTTTTTTAATGCAGTCACAATTTTCCAGTATAATCATCCAGAATAATTCAAACATACACAAGTCTTATTTTAATTATCATAGTTCTTGGGGAAAAAAACCCCATGGAACCTGAAGCTGGAATAAGCGTCAAAGAAAATTAAACCAACTTCATATTTGAAGATATTCACCTTTTGGGCTTTGGGAATTAATCACATACCTTAAGATCAGTATTTATCATCCAGATTTTAACAAATAAGAAGCACCTAATTTTCATAATGTAGTAATATGAAGTCAGTTTCTTACGATATTCCACTTTGTATATGAGATTTTATACTGCTACGTTTTAAGATCAAATTACAAATACTTATTACTGAAAATAGGGGACACCAGCAGTAACAAAAATTTAGTTTTGAAAGTATGACTAGTGTTTTAAAAAATAGCCCTTACATTTTGAAAAAAGATACCAAGTTGCAATAAAAATACCTTTCCGTTATCCACCAATTTCTGAAAGAAATTTGTATTTCAGCAAGCTATGTTTATAGAGAACTTTCCTAAAACTTGTTAAATTAAAAAAAAAAAAAAAAAAAACAAGCAAACAAAAAGCCCCCAAGAACAACTAAAAAAAACCCCAACACCAACACCCCCCCCCACCCCACTTCCCTCCCCCACTAAATAAAACAACAGTTTTTATAAAATGTGTTTTCTGGAATCTGCAGAAAAACCTACAGACTTTTTTCACCCTTCCCAAGATTATGCAGATGCCATGCATAAATAACAAGTCTGCCAGTTTTGTTTTTGGGCCATGTTTCAGAACTCTACCTTTCCCAAGCAAGCATAGGCTGTGACAGCTCACATAGGGAAATGAGACCATGGTATAACAAACATCTTCTGTCCAGAAGGTACTGGGATTATGAGGGACCTGACTAGAGACTTGCCAAAATAAAGGACTAGCTAACCCATTTGGAAAATCCCTAAAGAAATTACTGACCAGGACTTTTTCATCTTTTTTCTTCCTAAAATCCTACATTACCAGAATCAACTAATTATAATTTATTTTCTATATAACAATTGAGCCTACATGATAAGACAATTAAGTTCTTTAAGTATAATCTTCTGCCCTAGAATGAGAGAAGTATGTATCAGGCCTATCTTAAATAATTAATTTCACCATTCTTCCCCGCTGCTCTACACACTAATTTAAAAATCTGCCTCCTCAGCAGACACAGGACACTGAAGTAAC
Organism: Coloeus monedula; assembly: GCF_965178545.1. Classification (NCBI taxonomy): domain Eukaryota; kingdom Metazoa; phylum Chordata; class Aves; order Passeriformes; family Corvidae; genus Coloeus; species Coloeus monedula. Next base: position 41,700,643 of record NC_138782.1, on the reverse strand, counting down.
CATTTAACAGGATTCACAGTATAAATTTCACTGCAAGTTAAAGGCTATACTAGGCCAGAAATAATCAAGACTTCTGTGCTTCTCTTTGTTGCTGATCATCACATGTTTTATAGTGCTGCATCTGAACAGCTTGCTACAGACTCTGGACCAGATATTGCACAGATAAACTTCATTTAATGGTTTTCCTTTTTCATTTTCTAAGCAGCTGGGTACCTGAACAGTGGCTGAAACAAACTGCAGCCACTGAGCCATCCTAGATCAATGGTGTCATGTCATGCTCAGGAAACCATTCTTGACAGGATACTCCTGCAGTATTTCTACATAGCATCTCCCCTGTAGCTTCTAACTAACCTTAAATGCCAGATGCATATTGTAGGACCTTTGCAGAGAACAAGCAACGTCGGTATTAAAAATATTAATCCACCCTAATAACACCAAATTGTTCCAGCGGTAACTTAATTTCTTCCCACACACTTCCTACCAGTACCTTGCTCTTCACTCTCACTTTGTATTGTATTGATACGAGATTTTCACCTGCTTTCAGAATGATCCCTGAGTCCTGTTGAACAAGTAACACTTTACCATTTCTAGATTTCTGACTCAATTCTTCACATCCTTCTGTGTAAATCTGTTTGAATATTGTTCAGACACTCTGGTTCTCTAAACATTTACTGCTCTAATCCAATTTTTAGAACAAACAAATTTAGACTCACATGTTAGAAATATAGTTAGAATTAAACTTTCAGAGACTGCCAAATTGTACTTTTGTATTTCAGCAGACAAGGTGCACAACCATAAGCAAAAGCAGCTTAAAATACGTTTTCTACTACAAGATAAATCACCTTAGTGACTCTTAATCTCCTGAGCCTCAGAATCTCATGAATATTTCAAAATAATACCTAAATTCACACAGTCACTAATTTTATGGACTATATTCTTATACATAGCACTTTGCAGTAAAAACCTCCCTTAATGTGTGTAAAAAATAATACATAGGAAAAAAAATCCCAAACCAAACTCATAAAAAGTCTATTTTAAGCTTTCAGTTACAAGACATGGCTGAAAAATTAAGAAGTGAACCTAAAAAGTGATGCAAATTTTTGGACACAGAGTAACTGAAGAATATTCATTTACTGAGCATTAATGGGAAGAGACAAATGAAGTTCTTTTCCTTAGGCCAAGGGAAATAAGGACAACAGTGGTACAAAAGGTGTGAAAAGCAAGGCATATAATTCTGAAGCGATTCAAATAAATGGATAAATTAATGGAATTTTCTTTCAAGAATGTGTAAAAATAAGTTGCTGTGCATCAGTGCATGACTGAGTTCAAGAAGCTAAGACTCTGCAAAACAGAGGATGGAATGGGAATCAATCAGATGGAAAACTTAGGGAGAATAATTTCAGAGGAAACAAGTTCAGACAAGTCTGCCTAGCAAATACAACAGTCAATTTCAGAACGTAAAAAATTAAAATGCTATTCTTAAGATTTTTTTCCCAGGCTACAAATTAGTTCAGGATGACTAGGCTGAGGTTTTACATTGCTGTCGAAGGAGTCAAGAATTATTTTTCAAGATGTAAAAACCCTCTCAACTGGCACTCCTGTGGTACTTTAAGCCAATTTAGCTAGTGGCGGTCACAGTCCTACTCTCTCCTCACTGTTGCTCTCCTGTACCCATCACTGAACCCAGGACTGAACCATGCCAACCTGCTCGTCTGCCAACACCTCTTTTTTTTTAAACCTGTGTATTTTTCTGCCAGGTTACAAAATGGGAAGAGCTCAGACTGCAGACTCACCAGTAAGGGAGGAGAGACTGATGGGAGCTGACACCTCAGCGTGTCAATTGACTCAGTTCCATGTGGAATCAGGAGTCTTAGTTTTGCTAATTCTGAAGCCCAGCAGTTTTCTAACTGAAAACCACCACCTGACAACTAAATGAATTTCTCTTCATATTAAAATATTTAATTTCATTTTTCTTATTCCTCATTCTTTGACAATTTTTTTTTTAAGTTTTTGCCCATTTCTTTACTTACAATCATTCTCCTTTCTGTCTTTCTTCTCTCTCAGTGCCAACCTTCAGTGGAGAAATACTGTTACAGCTTCTCTTGGCCAGCTGTACTGATCACACTCCTCTAGCAGTTACCTTAAACTGTCTGAAGTATATTTTCTCCATCTGTAGATCTGCTCATCAGGAGCAATGGCTACAATCTCAAACATTTACTTAATACTCCAAGTATACACATTCATATTTTGGAGAGATCTTTGACCTTCTTTGGTATTTGCAGTCCATGTTCTAAAAACACCGAAAATAACTAATTTCAAACCTCTTTAAAAGCATCATCATCCTAACCTGGCAATTCTTACACCTTATACCAGCAACTTTAAAACCGTAGCAGTTAAATAGCATAGCCAGTACTTACGAAACTCCATGCTAACAAACATGGAGTTTGCATGGTTTGATAGTGAGAGGACTCTACAAAAATCAGTTTCCTTATTGATATTTTTTCTTTTTTGTGTATTACATTCTTCTATAGAACTACCCTAAGTGAGAGCTGCTGATTTTCTTTAGCCAAGAATTGTACAACTTAGACGATGCATTTTGTTTTCATGTCTCTGCATGCAATGTTAATTTTAGCATAAGAGTATATAAACACTCTTCTGACCTGGAGTTCAGATACCCACAATACACATGCTAAGAACCCGCTCCAAAAAGTTTACAAGTTAGTAAGTGAAAAAATTGTAGAAGGAAACAAACTGTTGGAATCTAAAGATCAAAGGCAAAAGTAACAATGTCCCAGCAGATGCAGAACTAAACGGAGACTGAATAAAAATACTTGCAAGAGAGGTTATTAGAAAAGAGGGAGTGCCCAGAGAAGAAACAGCTGCTATCCCCACTGGTCTAACAGCATGCACATTTCTTTGATTCTCTGGATTCCTGGACCAGCAGGAGCCAAGAACCCTCAAAATATAGCAAATTAAACACAGAGAACAAGTACTTTGCATAGCTTCCCACTTCTTCCCCTTTATGGTATTCCCACCTTTTCTGTGTGCACATCCATGACACTTCCTCTGTGTTCTCCAGTGGTGGCTGAGACATTCAACAAGGTGATTTACCTCTCCAAAAACCCCAGAAAATTTGTGAGTTACTTTTCTAGCGCTTAGAAAAATCTGAAAAGTGTTCATTTATTATATCCATCCACAAATTAATTAGCCTGCAGCTGCATTCACCAGTGAAGCAGAGAGCAGACTTTTGCTTTCAATATGAAACAACAGACTCATGACAGCTCCTGAGAAGATACTTTTATCTGGAATCAGATTCAGAACTAAGAAGGCCCATCTCAGTTTTACATAAACGCAGACTTTTTTCTGTATGCCATATTTTAGATGGTAAAACTATAAGGTTTCTCCTACACTGCTCATGAGGTAAAGGACAGAATACCCTTCAAATGAAATATCCATCGTCTATCAGGTAACTTGCCTGATGTATGTTTTCATATACCCTGGAGAAGGATGTTTCTGATGTGACCAATCAGTAAGTTTTAGGTTACGAAAACCCCTCATTAAAAAAAAATACAGTGAAATACTAGGCACTAATGCCCACCTTCCCCTTTCACAGGTACTGCAAAACGAAAATCATACTATGTAGCCCAGATTCAGTTTTCTGTAATTTTAAAATATCCTTATCTCAGCATCAGACCTGGCCAAAAAATCCTGCTAGTTTAATCTTTTCCTGCACTCCTATTGGCACTTATTTTCACCTCAGTTTTGCAAGTCAAGCAGAGAGGAGAAGAGGAAGAACGTACAAGATGTAAAATAATATAGGTCCCAATTCAAGCCTCACAACCTAGGGAACCAAAATTCTAAAATGCAGAAAAAATCCGAGATTTTGAAATCTGAAAACTGTAATACCTTTTTATTTTTCCAGGTTTTTTACTGCCTGATTTCTGTAAATAGCATCAATTTGCAGAGCTCCTGTAAGGTATTGGAATTAAGGACATAAGTGATGCACTCAGTTCAATCTAGTATCCCAAAGAGTCGTCTGAAGCATTGCCTTTTCTACATACTTTTTTTTAATGCTAATAATGTCCTCTAATCATTTAGCAACCCTCTTACAATACAGAGTGTAGAAGGTTTCATAGTTCCAGTTTCTCAAGCCACTTCACACTTAGATAATACCTTTAATTAGCCTTCCAATATTAACTCTTTTAAGAAATAATAAAGTATGGGGGTGGGGATCAATTCCGATGAAATCAATTCCCTGACAGTATTTCTCAAACTTTAAATGAACAGTTAAAATTCTGAGTATTAGTAAGAGTAAATGCTGCTCTTGTTGTCTTCTAATTTCTTTGGAGACATTTCTAAAGTTTCACAGAAACAGGACCCTGAGGCTACCAAACAGCTTCAGCTGCATCATTAGTAACAGTTCAGGAATTTGTTAGAACTTAGCAGCTGTTCAACCACTGAATCACCAGCACAAATTTACTATTTTCCTTTTCTAATTCACAGGATTCCTGCTAGTGATGTAAGATTATATCAAGGAGTTCTAACCGTTTTTTTATGGCTTTAAACTAAAGTTAAAATTGCTGCCATTATGGCAGTACTGCCCTCTTTTTAATTAGTTCCACCTCCATATCCTAATAGTCATGATGAGTAAAGATTTGAGATATGTACTCCAAAGGATCACAAGGCAACATTTAAGCCTTAAGCTATATAACTGATAAAAATTATTTTGGGGAAAATATTGCATACTGTTTCAAGTATTACATGTCCTTGAATATACATTTTTAAAGCTATTATCAAAATATTCAAGCACGTATAAACTTTCCTATTTAAGTTACCCGATCTAAGCGGCTAGGAGAACATTAACACATGCTTCCAAACAAGCGGTGCAAAACACCGGTCATCAGTTCTTCCACAGTCTACTACAGCTGACTTCTCGAGCCCAACTGAAGGTTAAACAAGCATAAGTGATGTTCATCACTTGAGGCACTTGTGAAAGCACCAAGTCCATCTTCTCACATTTCAATAGCATCGGTGCTGACAAAGAAGTCAGCAGGTCAAAGCCCAACTCCCTTTAGAGAGAAGGCAGGCCTGAGCTGGGAAAACATTTACATGTGACCCAAGAAAAAAAAACAAAACAACAGTTTGAAGGGCCATAGGACCTTATTTGTTTTCGAAAGAAACCTCAATGCCCTCCCTCCCCTTTCAGAAGCAGATCTGACAAGTGTTGTAATAAATATTACATGCACAGAGGAAAGTTGAAATCAATAGCAGGTTAATGTTTATTGAAACAATACAGAGAACCATTTATAATAGCATTACTTGAAAATAGATCTAATCTAGCAAAGGAAATTCAATTTATGTTTAGAGCAATCAGATTTTGCTTTTTACTCCGGGGATTTGTTGCAAACTATGTCTCTCAAAATGTGCTTACTGTACTGTATTTAGCAGAAACAGTTTAGCCTTAATAAGCTGATAGTCTGCAAGGGAGCATGGATCAACTTATTCTCATTAAGAATGTAAGCAGCTTTCTAACAGCCTTCTTTGCTGTTCAGCCCATGCCAGAGAAAGCAGGGATCTCTCCTCTAAACCCCGTAATTTACGAGTTTCTTCAAACTCGCCAAATTGCTTTAAGTAAACGCCTCTTATATTTGAAAATTCCCATGGCAACTCATTTAGTTTGGCAGGAAGGCAGACCCAAATTCAATCCTTTTATCCTCCTGCTAAACCATTACAATGGTAATTCTGCTCTGACACTCTGAAGAGACTGCTAATTACCGTACTCGGGTCCCCAGACAGATTCCCCATTCAGATTAAAATGGCTGTGCATGGCAGAGAACAGCAGCAACACCTTTGTGTACAGGAAGGGATGTACTCTCACATTACGGCTTTTTACAAGAGAGGCTCCAAGACTGCGAAGACAAAGCATCTCCTATCCACTAAGTCATGCAGAACAAACACTGAGGAAGGCAAAAAGCCAGCTGCATTGACAGCGACGGAGACAACTGAACCACTAAATTCGGTGTGCTGAATACTGAAGATACTTAGTCACCTCTCAAATGAAATTAATTAATCTTGTTATTGTTATTATATATGGCATGTAATAGTCTAAACTAGATATAAAGGAACTACATAAAATGCTACTGAGTATTGTGCCATTATACTCCACGTGCAAGAGCCCGGTCTCTCTGTCATGAGAAAGTCTCAATTTTGAAAAAGCCACGCAGGCCCTTTTACAGCGTTATCTATTTTGAGAAGGGGATGTGAGGATTTTGTAGCAAAGCTTTTTTTCCCCCTGTCATTTTTAATCGAGAAAATGCGAAGGAAACTAATGACTGCACCCTTGCTCTTTTGCCCTAGCTGTCCCCTCTTTCATTGAAATGTAAACAGCAGCTCAATGCTGAAGAGAATAAACATTTGCTGTCTCTGGACTAACAGTGTATTGGAAAGCCTAAACCCTGGCTTAACTCATTCTTCTACAGCAAATAAAGATGGTGGTCTGTCCTCCCAAAAAAATTAATTTTAGTCTGTCTTGGTCATACCACCACTTCTTTTGGAGCAGGAACACCCACAGTAAACATTACAACAACTTTTCTTCCTTTCTCCAGATAGAAACTTACCAGAACTAGTAAAGAACTAAGTGCACAAAAGTAAGGCACATCCTTAGAAAGTTACTCAAAAGGGAAGAAAGCCAACTTTTAAAATGTTGGGAGAGAAATCAAGCAATGCATTTAATTTCAAAACGTATCGTCTGATTTCTCTTTTAATCTAAAGTGAACAGCTTACATCTCATACTTTTTCTTCAAAAGATGATTTTAAATTGTGCATTAGTTTGATTCATAACATTTGAGAAAGTTAAGCTTTCACTTAAAAAATTACTGAGATATTCTAAACCTACTGCATATTTGTTTTAAGAACAGATTTAGTTCTAAAGTCCTATATGCAACGGCAAACAAGAAACCCAAAGACAATTTTATCACGCAACATTTCTAATGAAATGCAGCCGTACTGTTAAGAACATCATTAAAGTGTAGGCTGACTCATCTAACAAAGCAGTCAGATCCATCTGGCCCAATTAGTGAAGCAGTCTACAACTTCTACCAACAGGGAAGTAAAAAAAAAAAAAAAACCACCTAAAAAACCCCAAACAAATAACCCCGCAACAAAACAACAACGAACCAACCAACACCACTACACACACACACAAAAAAGCCCAAAACAAAACAACCCCAAAAAACCCCTCATATATTGCTCCATCTGACCTTTACATGCAATTCATTCTGTGGTTTATAAGGATGCTGGTGAAGTCAGGACTAGTACCAGAGGTACAATCAATCTAACAATGTACTTTAATCTGAGAAGCACGGAGCATTTGAGATAAAACCATACTGGATGCATTAATTATGCCTGCCCATATATCATACTTGCCAATTTTATTAATTTTTTAATTAAGTGCCTATTGGCGTTCTTGATAAGGTCTTCATATGTCTGTAGAACATTCAATGCATACCTACACTGCAGCATCTTACACTGCACATACAGTGTAAATTTACTGATGTATTACATGTGAGAGACCACCTACGCATATTAAATGCAGTATGGTCCCAGGTACTGCATACAAATTCCTCTACAGATAAATGTCTGCCACTCCCATCCTCCCCCAAGAACAGTTCAACTTCAAATTTCAACTACAGAAATATCGCTCATCTTCACTTAAATAAGAATTAGTGCCTGGTGTTATTACTAATACTTTAATAAGGACAAAATGTAATTTTAATTTTGTGGTTTCTGGCAATATTTTTACATTTAAGACTGTACTATACACTTGTATTTGGCAGTTTACCAATACAAAGAAGCTCCTTTGCCTTACTGTGATGGTAACACAGACTACCACCCACACTTCTTTACCTTGCTTTGCCATTTGAAAACAGTTCATCAGTCCAGCTGGACAGCATCTGAAATCACTATATGGGATTGATATTTTGGATTGCAGTAAGTTTGTTCTTTTGTTTTTTTGGCTACCCCATGAGCCACCAGACAACAACAAAAATTTTGGTTTTGGTTTTGATTATGAAAGTATTCAGTAGAAACGTTCTTTATCAACTGAGCCTTATTACCAACTGAGCCCCCAGTTTTAACCCTTCTGAAAGCTCTTATTTCAACTGTCTAGGATACAATATACTGTCAGTCTTACTGGGGAGAGGAAGGGGCATCTCAAGAATAAGAAAATCCAACTGGTTTACCTAAAGATAACCAGCAAATAACACAGCAGAAGCTTTTGTGCAAGTACATAAAACTGTTGAGTGCGAGGTCTGGATGTTAACTGGAGAGGCCTAAGTGACAGACTGGTTCATATTCGATTTTACAAATTCTTTTCCCAAAACATCTTTCAGAGGAGGCTGCAGGGCTCAGCAATGATTCAGAAATACCAGCTGCTATGGTTTCCTGAAAGCAATGTATTTTAAATGAGGCAACATATAACAAATACTCTGGAAGGTAGTGGAGAGTTCACAGAAGCAGTTTTGGAAGTAGTTTCCTATACTTCCAAAAGCAAGTGTGGATAGATTAATGAACCAAAGAACTGTTCTTGAGCAAGGTCATCACTACTGAGATGAGAAGCAATTTCACTTGCATCAGATCCTTCAGGATTACAAGAGTCTCTCCAAGCAGGATGATACTCTGGGTTCAATACAGTTTCCTTCCTTTTGCAGAACTCGCATGTACACAGAAAGGACAAGAGAACCGTGCTCTGGCTAGCACCCCTAAGATGTTGCACTTTGGGTATCAAGAGAAAAGAAGAGCTCTGCACTGCACTAAGTACTTGTCATAGGAAGCACAACTGAGACTTAAATCCTCATGAGACGTATTTATACTTCTGAATGAATGAACACCGTCACAAGTGAAGGAATAGACACATATTATCAACCTCCCTTTTTTCCAAGCAATTACATGGAAAAACTCTTAAACCCGGCTTTTAGATGGTGCCATTTTTTGTCTCTCTTAAATGTGAGTTATGTGGCAAACAGGACAGATACTGTTCTCTGCCATAAATGCAACACACCCACGTGCTTTTGAGAAAAAGAAACTTTTCTCACCAGAAACTCAAAAATAATCCTGACAAAGTTAAGGGAGTATAGCCATAAGCCTGAGGTCAAAGACAGGAAAAGAACTGGTCTAATCAGTCAGACATCTAAAGGATGCCACAACAGTAAAGTGAGAAGGTAACTGTATAGAGAAGCACTGAAAGGATAATTTGGGGAAAAAAAAAAAAAAAAGAAATATTCTTCTCCCTCAGAATCCACAGTACACTCTTATTTCTATGCTTTGGAATGTAATATTTACTTGTTTGGATTGATACCATATGCTATTAATACAATTGTTTTAGAGCAATATGGACATGTTTAATTTCTATAAATACAACTACGTTTTTCCTGAAATTACTTTTTTTTATCATAAGTAACAGGCTGGTAGTCTAAAGTAAAAACTTAGTTTTTCTACTTTTTACATAAGCTTCCCTTGAAATACAAGCTTTTTAGAGAAGCCAAAAAGTCATAAATTTACTGTTCTTATGCCAGTTAAGGTTCCCTGCTAATCAATTGTTTTAATTAAACAGGATTCTATTTTGACATTTCTGTGAAAGAAATTAAAGAAAAAAACAAAGCTTATTAAAAAAAACCCCAAAGCGATTGACATCGAAACACCAAAAGGAGTAATTGTTTTCTCTTTCCCCTCATGATTCTAGTACACATCTCCATCAGAAAGAGGCTACTGAATCTAGAAAGAGAAGCCATGCCTTAAATCACAAGTGCTTTACATTAAATGACATGGAATCATATATATAGTTTCCTTAGTTCCCCTGAACCTTAATATTCGGCTGAAAGCCTATGTGTGATTCACATTTGAAGAAAATTAACTAAACAGACTAAAATACAGCAAAAATAAATAAAACCAGCACCTAAGGTGTATGTTGGGGATTACATCTCAACTACATCATCACAGAAGTTGTCTTAGCAAAGATTTCTAAAGTTTTCAACTCAATTTGAGACTTTCAGTAAAAATTAATTCCTAGGTTCCAAACCTAAACCAGGGATGCACACAACTGTGCATCTTTCAAGTTCTTAGAAGTAACCTAGACCAAGATATTTAGAAGAGTCTGTACACTTTAGTTGTACAAAGTACTACTAATCTTAATAGGATCTTGTTACTGAAGCCACTTAGGATCTTTCAAAAAAACCCTATAGACAGTAGTGAAAGAAAGTATTATTTAAAAACAATTAACAGTTGTATGTTGAAACTGCTACACACACATTACTTCTAAACGGTGGAAGATACATCGAATATAAAGCATGACACAGTAATAATAAATTGTGCTATTTATCAGCTTTAGTGTCTTACATGCTTCACTTTACTCTCCAAGCACTGCAGAATGATTTACATGGACACAAGGGATGACATTTTCTCAAATGATACTGGTAGAGTTCCTTTAAGGCTGCCCAGTTGAGCAGGACTCCTGTTTGATTCTGCACAACTGCTTATCTTCCCATTTACTTTCTAAGACAAAATAATTTAATGCCTAGTTTATCTGTAACACAAAGGCAACATAGCTGAAGATACATATATATATAGAGATAATGTTAAAAGTCCCTCCGCAAAAATATTTCACCAAGACACAGAATTTAGGCTTATGCAACACACACACACAAAAATTTTGAATTCATCTAAACTGAAATCAATGAATACACTTATTAGCACAACTATTTTTATGAAGATCAAGAACCTTCAGAGTCTCCCCTGCAATCTCCAATCCTATAGGTTAATATAAACTTTGCGCATTCTTCTGCCTCCAAGAATCACCTGTAAAACTACTTACACTGCTACAGAAGAAAGAGCATTCCAGTAATGACCTGCCACATATTCATCATTAAGTAAACATTTACCTCTCAGAGTATTTAAAAAACCAGTAAGGTGCTCTCACCACATTTTACAGATGAAAAAGTTAAGGTTTATTTAAAGTACCTTTGCTATCATAGGAGAAAACAAGTGTTGCTATGACCTGATATATTTTAAAAGCCTGATTTTTTTAATGTTTATCTTTCTTGAATCTGATTGACCTTTGGATCTTCAGAAGTAAGATTTCCCTGAAGCTCTCCTCACTGCTGAGTAATAAAGTATCTCTTCGAAGAGTTCTCCACCATCCCCTAAGAGAGGAGCTGATACTGCAAGGATGACTAAAGGAGTCCCTCTCCACAGCCCAACCACCTTCTTTGGAAATTAATCAGTGACTTCAGAAATGATTACTGAAAGGCACATACAGGCTTTTCTCTTGCAGGCATTAAGAAAAAACAGTATTCTTCCCAATACTGTATCAATAGCCTATCTGTTCCAAATGCCAGGATACCACTAATGACAAATCAGATTAGCACAGTGTTACCATACATACTGCAGCGGTTTAGGAGAAATCCAGACACTCCTCTCAGCTCCCTTGGTCTTTCAGAACTTATCTTCCAAGACAAAAAAAAGTGACTATACTCCTGCAAACAGCTTTTCTGAACAATACATGAAAATTTTATTATTCAACATATCTGATGTCTGTTGACAGTAATGATTTTGACTGTTAATTCCAACGAACTAAGCAACCAAGCTTTATTTTAAAACTTTGAAACTTTTCTTTAAGATCCTGGAAGCTACAGGTCTGCTCATTAAAAACTGAAACCTCAGACTAGCAGACAGAAAAATAAGGCCACCGGCTGCCTAACATAGCCAAAAGGCTGAGCAAAGAACTGGAATTGCCCACTTCCATCACCACAGCACTCAAGTGCCCATGTGTACATTTGACAAATCGCCACTCCACCTTCTAGTTCCATTTCACCTGATGTATCATTTGCTTGCTTTAGTACAACTGTATCAGCATAGCTGCCAAGAAAGTCAGGGTAGCCAAAGTTAGAATTCTTGTTTTCAAACTAGGACACGAGCTAGAGAATGAAGGAATCATAAAGATTCTAAGATGAGGGCATAGCAATGCATGCAATTACTTGACTGAAAATTAGTCTTCATGAAAACTGTTTCAAATGATCGTAAGACAGCCAACTCCAAATGGTGGGTTTGGGGCTTTGATGTTTTCAGTCTCACGAAAAAGGATTTGTAATGTACAATTTTGGAGGCTGTAGCAAAGTATCTATCAAAGGCTGGAATTATTTATTTATAAACTTCTTAGTATCTACAGCTGTGTTTGGTCAAATAGAAAACCTCACATCTTCCAATCCATTTATAAAAAGCTGCAATATCAAAGGACTGGATATAGTGCTAGAGACCTCTGACTTCATTAGATTTGCTGGTGCTGAAGTTTCCTTCTATCCAGTATTTCCAAGTGATTTGGAATATAAAACACATCTCACTTTAGAACTCAAGTTGAAACTGATTAACACAATTTACTACATACACAGATGTTGTGAAAACATTAAAAATGAGCTAATAATGGTAATACTGAAAATGTAAAAGGCAGTACTGTTTTCATTAAGCTATCCCTACTAATAAAATGTTTGAAAACAAGGCAGAGATTTTAAAATACTTACTGAAATACAGAAGATACAAGATAAAAAATTATAAAACTCATACCATTTCCAACAACAGACAAGAAACATACTACTTAATAAGGAAAAGCATTTAAGATTCTATCAACTGTTTTCCAAGCAATGCAACTTTCCAGTAAGATTTCATTTATCATTTTCCAGGATGGTTTACCACTCTCCAATTTATTATAAAGTATGTTACAAATGGCCTAGTCCAAAATCATATAAGCTATTTAACATAATCAGCTCCAATCTTTTATATCATGCCCACCTATGTTAATCCTGCTAACATATCCATAATTCCCCTGTTAAAGTCTTAGCCTATAAACAAATTGTGAAAGAAAAAGAAACCATATTATCCCACCACTGGAAGCTCTGGTATTTCTGTACTGTTTTAAAATAGAAACACTTAAGTTTTCTATTGAATAGTCAGTGAAAAACCCTTGGCGCTTTTCCACAGGTTAAAATTTTCTGTGTCTGACGTCAAAATAGCACAATGTAGACCAACTAGATGACTGTAAATCATCAGTCAGCATTAAACCACAGATGTCTGTATGAAAAACTTTACTTCGGTAAAATTAGAAATCTAGATTTCAAAATTGACACTTGCAATAAAGAATGCTTTAAATGGCTGGAAAAGGGAGATGTTTACTGGTTCCTTTACTATTGTTTCACACAAAAATCTTTGCAGTTGCTATGATCCTTCCAGAAACCACTCCAAGGTGACCCATGCATGAAGTGATCTGACCTCCTTAATATAGTTTGGTTAGTGTTAAGCATTAAAATGTGTTAAAAGTGCAGGATAACAAAGTCCCACTCTTTATACTACATCTCCCCAGGAATCACAGTTCTACAATTACCATTTCTTTCACTTAGGTATAAAGTTGCGATAGCAAAAAAGAAAATCAACCAACCAAAAGTCAACTGTAACTAGAAATGAAGGATAAGAAAAATAATGCATGGGTAATTCACTGAAGTTTTGTCACCATCTTCATTAAGATGGCCAGACAAGGAGAATTGTAGCCTAATCATCTGCTTTTTGAAAAAGTGCAGAAATGCACTTTTTTGTATAAAAACAAGATTTTATATAAAGATCCCAACTTACATTTTCTGTTCCAGGACCATCAACAGAAAACCAACAAAAGTATGGAAGAAGAAGTAATAAGAAGAAAAATCTACTAGAGGAAGCACTGGGAAAATATCCAAGACTAGAGGAAGCAAAATTAAAAAATGGGATGAAAAATTAAAAAGAAGTTACAGGTACCAAAAACAAATTACTAGAATAGGTCAATACCATTTTTGCTTTCAACTATGTCTACCAAAAAACCAAAGAGATTAAGCTCATTTCTGGAAGACAGACAAAACCCATGCAGAACCTAATTAGAGCTCCTAATCAATGCATAATCATACTTTAGAAGGGCATGTCCCGACTGAGTTTCAGGCAACAGAGCTTCTTTGTTCTCTTTGAGAAGAGTCCATTTTCTAAGTTTCCCAAGGTCTTTTCCAGACTTTAGACCTACCACTTCTCTAGTCATACATTTGCAACACCTTAAATAAATGAATACAGAGGATGGTGGAGAAGAAGGAAAAGGGGAAAACAGAGGGTATTCAACAGTAACTGTAGGTAGGCACAACTAACTAATTTCCTTGGGTTCTAGAAGGCATCAGATGTCCAAAAGATTCAGAGTAACAGCTGGATTAAGGTGCTTATAAATAACTGTTGGAGAAGCTTCTTTCTGCCACTCGTATAAGGAAAGCCATGGGGAAGTAAGAATCCCTATGAACTGTTACCTAAGTTATAAGCTAATAAAACTAGACATATTTACAGTTATATTTGGTCATGACTATGTCCAAATTTGTAAAACAATCAACTGAAATGTATGAGGGCACAGATCACCATAAATTTGTACTTGCCATTTAATTACTTGTCAACTTTCTGAAAATGGAAAGTTGAAAACCAATTTATCATCATATTAAAACCAGTACATTTTATATCTCTTTTCAAAATTAGTCTCATCACAGAATCACAGAATGACTGGGCTTGGAAGGGACCTCATGACACAGTCCAATCCTCACCCAGAGCAGGTTGCAGGGTATGGCATCCAGGTGGGTTTTGAATATCTCCAGAAGGAGACTCCACAACCTCTCTGGGCAGCCTGTTCCAGTGCTCTATCACCCTGAACAATATTCTGATGAATAATTCTGATTTTCTCCTTTGTACTATGACGATCATTTCAGGAAAGTTGACAAATTCTAACAAAATTTAAACGAGATTTACCTCAATTCAGCTGAAAATCATCACAATATGTTGTAGTAAATATGGTCTCAAAAAACCATTTCCATTCAACAGGTAGTATTTTGGCGGTAATGAACCACTGGTTTCCACTACAGTACACAATGATGGAGAGAGCTACTTCTCACTTGCGGCTGGCCCAAAATAATTTAGTTAATACTAATGTAAACTCAAAAATTTAACACTGCAGTGACATATCAAGTACAATACGTAAACACTTCGTATGTGAACTGGTGTAAGAAATTCACGTTCTTATTTTAAAACTCAGACTTGCATGACAGTAAATACTTTCAGGGAAGTAAGACCATTAAAATGAATAGCAGAATTTACTTAAGGACTGCTCAACACAACTCTCATAATTCTTTATTCAGTTTGTGAATAAGCTACTGAAATTACCAGTACTAGACATACTGGACAGTGGAAAACACAAAGAGGAATACTTACAATCCACTTTTGTTTTCCACTGCCATAACAGAAATTCACTGTAGCAGGATATTTTACTCTCATGCTATTTGCAGGTGAACATATTCACTCGCAGTTGTACAGAAATTTGTTTATTTAAGGGATGTCTGCTGCAGTACCATTTTTCCCTGTCTGCCTGTTCTCAGGCTGTCAATTCTGTCAGTGCTAAACCAGGCCTGACTCTGTAGCCAGTCAGTCAGCGAGGTTAAGCTCTCCACCAAATGGACTCGCCACATGGTCAGATGAAGGCCAGGGCTTTCTGATGCAAAACAGGAAGCAGGAACAGCAAATCATGAAGGAATGGCAGGACTGCAGCAGCCCTTGGTTCATACGGTCATGGAAACATTAAGTCCGCTTCATGCTACTAAAAATAACACATTATCACCTCTCCCCCACATCAAAAAGTTTACCACGTTATCTAGTAGTCGCTGCCAAGATGTTTGGCTGCTTCACTGCCCTTCGTACAGAGCTTCCCGTCTGATCGTTCACCCTGAGAGACTTCTATCGGAACTGACAAAGCAGACATAACGTAGGAATTTCCTCAAATGCTCTTAAGGACAGCAGTATCCTTTCTCTGCTACTGCATCACTTATTAATTTCATGACTTGAACTGAATAAGCAGCAAACAATGGATTGCACAGCATGACCAACATTTCAACATGGAAACTATACAAGGCAGCACTATATTCTCACTCATGAAAGCAAAAATGTAAAACCAATGCACCATGTAGGAATGAATCGAAAGAGCTATTCAAGAAGGTCAAACTTGCATGCAGAATTTATTGTGGCTTTTTAGATAGCTAATAAAAAAATGAAATCTTCTAGTATCTTTCGAATGTCAAGTTTTTGCTAGTTTAATTACAGAGCAACAAATTATGTACAGCATTACTGTAATAATTATGTTCTTTTTCTTTTACTAAGGCTAAAGCACAGTTAAACATTCTTAAATTCAATTTTTTTCTCTGTATTTTGCAATGGAATTTACAGCACACCAAGTTCCCAGGGTAAAAATTAAGACACATTTGAGTTTACTCTAAGTAGCTGAAAATAAACCACAATGAACATTTACAACCACACTTACATGGAAGGTATTAGAAATTTACTTTAATTAATAAACAAGCCCCACCTCATCACACTTGCTGAAAGCAGTCTTTTATAAAGAAATGCTTTTAGCTTATTCAGCTGAAAAATAAACCACTCTACCAATATTATTGCCCCTTCACAGTATTCTCTCCTGTTATATAAAGAAACTGTGTTGTATATAGGTGTGACTAAAATCAGAAACATCATCAAAGTAACAGCTCGAGTAACAGGGACTGAACAGGAGGAGGACAGTTAGTGAATGAGGACATACCAAGCACCACTATAAAATATGCTCCAGTTTATAAAAATCATGCCATATACAGCACATTTACTTTCTCATACAGCTAAATTTAAAGATATTCAAGACTAAAAAGTTAAAAATCACTATTACAGGCAAGATCCAAATGTAGGAGCAAAATGAAATAAGCTTCTACTGAAACATTTTTTCCTACCCATCATAACTGTAAAATCCTACATAGTAGTGGCAAATTATAAACAAAGTTAGACAGGGAGCATCACTGAATAATTCTGTGTTGTAGTTGTCTTCCAAGAAGATGGCAGCAGCAACCAAGTTAAAACTACAGCTGTCCCAACATAGGAAAAGGAATAAAAAAATCTGAATAACACTGTTTCCAGACCAACTTAGAACAGCTAAGTAGAAACCAAAAATATGATCTTTTCCTCTGAAAGGAAACATGTGGAATCAAAAGGAAAAAGGGGTAAAAAGTATTCATCCATAATTTGAATTTTGTCATACATGCCTCGTCCTATACAAAGCCAGCTAGTATAAAGGTGAATTAGTAATTAAACGAGACATGGTCATCTGTAAAATGAAAGGAAAATCTAGATAAACTCATCCAGCTAGAAAGATTTATTCAACACCTCGTAGAAGCCTAACATTTCTGGCAGAAGAGTTCAGCCCTACAGCCCAGGAGCTCGAAGAACAACTTCAAACCATTAATGATGCTCTGATTTGGTAAGCTCTACTTCATTATTATGTATGTCCCCCTAAAAAGGTTCTGAGTTTTCTCTTCTGTTCTGCAGTGAACAACCAACCCAGAGCACCTTTTTCCTCTCCTTTGCAAGAGAACCACCCATCCTCACGTTAACTCTTGCAAATAACAAACAACTCTCAAAGCTCCCACAATAAAGAGAGATCAATGATCTGGAGGATTCACTTCAGAAGGAGGCATAAGGAGAGCACAACTTGATGTGATCCCTAAAGTCCGC
The DNA here is from genome assembly GCF_965178545.1 of Coloeus monedula. Lineage (NCBI taxonomy): Eukaryota > Metazoa > Chordata > Aves > Passeriformes > Corvidae > Coloeus > Coloeus monedula. The sequence goes on along the minus strand of NC_138782.1, from coordinate 41,683,009 downwards.
AGACTGCTTTATTAATTCTACTTCTTTTTTAAGAAAAACATGGAAGAAGTAATACTGTATGATCTTGCAGGTCTAGATAAAGATCAGTATCTCAATGAACTATGGGAAGAGGAAAAGAATTAGTCCTATGCAACTTGCAGTACAGCCAAAAAAATAAAATGAAAAAAAAAAAAAAAGGTTTCATGCTAAAGAAATGTAAATTAAATACAAATGAATAGTAATTTTAAAAAAATGTTGGCCTTTCTCCTCAAGGAGAAAAAAATGGCTTGTTCAGCCAGTCTTCCTCAAGTTGTGCTTTTCATTTCTAAAGATAAACTACTTGACTGTACAACTATCTTGGTAAAAATGCAAGAGCAAGTGAAAAGGGAAAATATTAATTCACATCCACAAGGAAAAAAAAAATCACTAATGATCCAGATTCATAAATTTCGGAAACACACTTTACTACTGAAATAGTCTCTCTTCACCCCAGTACATTCAAAAAGAAATCCATTTTAAGAAACGTGCCTATTTGTACACTGTAGCTAGAAAATGTAATTAGGCTTTTTAACATCTTGAGTACAAAAATAACTGATCATTCCAAGAAATTAGCAACTAATTTCCATCTCTGAACACTAGAACACTAGCACGTTTCTGAAATTTATCTCATAAACACAAAGCATTGTCACACTGTATGGCAAGAATGAAAATGAGTTTTCTCTCCCACATAGTCTCAAATTTTAATCAAGTTGGACAGTGACAGAACAGAAATACATTTACTTTTTTTTTTCAATTTTGACATTTATCTGGAAAACAGTAATAGTAGCAGGTATTCTACCATATGAAAGGGAATTTACAATTTTGCATTCTTACATCTTGGAGTATCTTTAGAATATTCCAAAATCCACAGTTTCACTCATACTGCTATAATTCACTATGATTTCCTTTTTTCCCTACACTTATCCTGATTATTTGAAGGTTTATGACTTCCCTCATAGCAGTTTTCAATTCCTATCTTTTAACACTAAACTGAGTTTTTCAGCTCTCAAACTGCCTGAAGCCACAATTCCATTTTTTATACTAATTGAACAGATGCAATAGGTAGTACAAAACCAAGTTCACCTATATACCAATTAATTAGTATGTACTACACATACCTGTTTCAGCAAGGAGTATTTTTGAGAAATTAGAGCCAGCAGACCTTTAACTCTTGTGCAAGTAATACGTACCACCCAAATCTCTTATGCCTACGCATAACATATAAAGATGATAATGAAGTGAACTGACAAAGTGTATTTTAAGTGACGTTCTATTCAGACAATAGTTAGCCCTGTATTGTTATTTTTCATTAAAGGGGAAAAACAGTTATTTCTGTAATCAGGATTACAGTGCTTCCCCAACTGATTAGGATACTACCCGAGGCAGAGTGCTTTCAAGACAAAGAGCTGGCTTGTCACTTTCATAGTGAAAGAAGTACTAATGCATTACCTGTCTTCTGGGGCTCAGAACACAACAGGTCCACAAAACAAGCACAACACAAACATACACAGAGTACACACACCAGTACTTCAGACATACTGGGGGGTTTGTAACCTATCAAGTCATCCTGAAGTTGACCCTTCAGTCATATTATTCAGCAATAAGGGGGAGGTAGAAGAAGGAAGAAACACCTGACAAAATTAAGTCACACAGAAGTTTGGTTTTTAAACTGTTTGCTCTGCAGTAGCCAAAGAATGAACATAAGGGTTTCTAAGTTTTGCCTGTATAAAAATTCTGACTACAAACTCAATCCTAATGTGCTCAAGGTCTCTTTAATAAAGGAGTAAATTCTGAAAATCTACTTTCTGTCTTCTGCTTTCAGAAACTGACAATGTGCAATGTCAAGAGGTCTAAATCACATTTTTTCATACCTCCTGCTTAATAGTCTACCATTTTTTGATAATTAAGAAATTAAGTCTCTCTCCCTATCTTTAGTAACTTTTAAAAATGTCTTCTGAATAAATCTGCTTATAGAGACTGCACGTGTCACTACAAGTTTCCTCACAGCCAGCATCTATTAGCATTCACTAAGTACCCAAAATCAGTAGGCCATTTTAATACCACCTACTACTTTCTTTCACAAGATAGTCTCAATTTTCCCTTGTAACATGGAAAGTTTTTCTGCCACTGAAAAAGATCTAATTTATTCTTATCATTTTACAGGGGCACAAAAGTGGTGGTAAAAATGAGCACAAGATGCAAGTTAACGGCATGGGATGCACTACACAGCCACACGGAGCCACCTTGCTTTGAGTGAGAATGCAGAGAAGATCTAAGAGAAGGGCTCTCACAGGGCAATTCTGGTCTCTGAAAAAGGATTTAAGTCATCTAGCTATGCAGAAGCCCGTTTAAGTTATCAGAAAATGAGAAACACAACCATTTTCCCATTTCCCTACATTTATTTTTCCCCAGTATACTGACAGCAAAGTTTTTTGATACTAAACGGTTTTGTTCTTTTTGCAAAATGTTTAATGTGACAATCTAAAAACACATGCCTTTGTTTCTTAAAATATCAGAATCATCTCAAAGTGAAACATAAAAGCATGTCATATTTCCCCAGCCTTAAAGAATACTAATACTGAAAGAAAGACAGAAAACTAGTGTTTGTAACAGTTCAGCATTGCCTTCTAAAGGTGATAACAATTTCCTGTATCTGATCTAAAACAGGCAAAAAAAGACAATGTCTATTTAAAATACTATTGTGTCCTAAGGAATAATTCAATCTGGGATGAGACATGTTTAAAGATCACTAGAATATTACCAAATCATATCCTAACTTCCTTCTAGGATGCCACTCTGCAGGCTTACTCTTACACCTGTAGTAAATTAGTTGTATTTCAAAAGTACCTTCTGAAAATGGAAATCAAAGGCTTGCATACAAATACTTACTGCAGGTATCAGTAACTTTTTTACTTCTTCAACAGCCCTCTTCAGTTTTATTTCTGCTCTGTTTTGAGCATCCTCCACAGTGATAAGTACATGTAAATCTTCGTTCAGGTGTTCCCAGTTGGGCTTGCCTCGATTCTGCTCTTCCTAAAAAAAATTAAAACACAGAAGCTATGAAGGACTTACATTCTGTATAAAGCAATCACAAACAGTAGACAAATTCAATTCTGTGCATAATATGGACTTCATTTTCAGCAATGGCTCTTCATACTTCAGAGACTTTTGTATCACATGAACTTAGGCTTCAAACGATCATTTTTTTGGTGTTTTGGAACCTCCTACTCTATATTACACCTTTTACAGACTACAATACACATGCTGTTTCTTGAAGAGTACCTTCCCCAGCTGAACAAAGGAACAAGAAATACTACAAACACAGTATTACTTTCAATATTATTTAGAGCATTTCAAGACTTAAACAGGTAAGAAATACCAGTAGTTAACCAACTGATATTTTGAAGAGAAGTGAAACAGACACCAGACATAGAAACTCCATCTGAACCACTCCAAAGGACAAGAGAGCAATTCTCCAGTGTTAAAAAAAGCTTTCAAATACTCATGAAGACAAGATTCAAAGAATAAAACACTACAAAAGGAACACTACAAAAGTTGCCATTTTCAAAGGAGGCATGTACTGGATGAAGAGAAAAGAGGAGGAGATGACAAAGTTTTAATACTGAAGTTACAGAAGGGCAAGTGACAAAATGGTCACCATTACACAGGTACTCATCACATCCATGCCATTAATAATCCCAAAGATAAATCTTAGAAATGTTTTCAGAAAAAGAAAGTGTGCTAAACAAAACATTCTTAATGTAAAAAATTGTAGACAACAGGAAACAGTAAATTTAAGCAACACATTCAAGTATTCAGTCTTCCAAAAAAAAAAAAATGAAACACAACACAGAAAAAATTTCCCAACTCCTTTTTTATTAAATGGTGAATAAAGCTAGCTAAATTTTTATGAAACCTCACTTAAATTTGACAATATTTAAAATATAATATAACAAGTTAAAAAAAAAAAAGGCAGGGGCTCAAAAAAAGGTTTATTACAATTTTGAATCTATAAAAAGGCCTGCATAAACAAACCTCACTTATTTAAAACTTAAAAAGCTGGGTATAATAGAAGAGCCTCCTATTTGTAAGATAAACCTTTGTGGCTTAACCACAATTCACACTTCAACTTTCTTTTTTTTTTTTTTTTTTTAATTGCAAATGTGTCTTTTTCCCCAAATTTCATGAAAAATTCCTCCAGAAAATCAGATACATTGAAGAAATGTACTAAGATTTAATACAAACAAATGTTTGCAGTGCCTCACATTCATATATACCTGAGGGAGCACTGTTCCTTAGAGTGTTTTATTTTTAATTCAGCGAAGTCTGAAATGTTTTGTGGAATAGACAAGGATTTTTAAAAAAAGGAGGAAAAAACCTGAACCAAGAGAGATGTATGAAAAATGTATGTAATAGAATCAGTACTTTGAAACTTCTTTTCACTGTGTATACAACATGCACATATCCATCACTCCATTTTATCAGCTACAGTGGTTTGTTTTGTTGTTTTCAATGTTATCTTCACCAACTTTCTAAACAAAGGTGGCTGTGAAAATAGGTCTGCCAATTTCAGAAGCTGAAAACAGAGAGAAAAATAACCCTCACTACTTATGGTACAGAACATGACACAAAGTGCAGCTGAGTTATAACATGTTCTCTGTTGAAATGTAATCTTTGAAAGAACTACCTATGACAAGGTATTTGCATCTTATTTATTCAATCGTGATCAAAATGCCACTCTTATTAATCAATTCATTATTTTTTTTAATCCAAAGCAGGAGTGAGCTGTTTTCTTTTAAGATGGTGGCAAGCTGTATCAATATGAGGTAATGTACAAAATAATATGTTACAGGTATGAAGAATGAGAGAAGGTTCCTGAACCAGCAGAGGGCAGAGGAAGAAATGTGCAACTATGCCTCTTCTTGCACTGAGACAGTATTGGAACGGGAAAAGTCCTAGTTACTAACACCAGGTGCAAGACAACCTGCACGACTATAGCATCAGAAGAGGCAAAAAAAAAAAAAAAAAAAAAAAAAAAAAAAAAAAAAAAAAAAAAAAAAATTTAAAAAAAGGCCAAGAGGAACAAATGAGAAGAAAGGTATCCCCAAGTAAAGCAGCAAGATCTGTTCCTGAAAGAGAAGGAATGCCCAAGTGCAATTTTAGCTACCACACCATTAAACACCGCGTGCCATGTTTACACACAGCGTGGGCAAACATGAAGGGGCTTTATGGTGGTGTATCCACTTCTCTCATAATGAAAATAATACTGTGAAAAGTCTCAAAAACTTGTTTCAGATTAATGTCACATCAATTATTGGCACTGTACTCCAAATTATTCTGTTGCAGCATGACAATTTTTTGTTCAGTTTAAAAAGAGAACAAAAAGCTGCATATAGGACAAACACACGATACTGAAGATTTGTTTTACCCCCCTAATTTACTTTTAGGTGAAACGTGTTGTGTGTAATGTTTATAATCACAGGTATTATTAGGGTGAGACTTCACAGCACAAACAATCATATAAACTACTTATCAGTAAGATAACTAAAATACTATATGACTATGATAAGCTCTTCCACGAGCATGAAGTGCAGTAATAAAAGTCCTGTTATTGAAACTGCTATTTATCAAGTCAAATGGTAAGACTGAAAGAAAGGCTAAGAATAATAAAAGTTCACACTATGTTTCAAAATAAAAGAGAAAAGACAGAGTTTAGAATGGGCTCATAATTTCTTCTGTTCTACCTCGATGCACTGGGGTTTTGAATTCATCCAGTGCTCCCATTCTGTCTCATGAGATGGTTTTCTTAGTGGGTTAACAGTTTTCTAAGAAATGTCTTTTTATACTAGTATGTATATTTGATTATCTACCCGTTCGGTTTTACCCAAATTGGGAAATTCGGGTCTTTACTAGCTCATTCAGAAAGTCAGGTGCAAAACATGTAACAGAGTTACATTCATGAAAGAGAGAATCTTCAAACCTCTTGCAGTTAAGAGCTACCTTTTTTATGGTACCTCGTTCTCCTTTTAAATCCTAAAATGAAGGTTTGGAAAAAAAAAAATTTCCCCCAAGTAAAATCTTTATTTACATTAAACTAATCCTCTGTGCAACAAGTCTTGAACACATCTTTTCTCAACCACGTTTTGTTATAGTAAAGACTGAACAGGTAATTGAATGTACCTGGAACACAAGTAGGAAGGAATCTTTCTGAAGACTCGTGAAACATGGTCCACGATTTTAAGGGTTGACTAGGGTTTTCTTTTGATATTTTTGGGGGTGAAAATAGCGAAAAAATGGGCAGGAAAGAATTACAGCAACTTGCCTTGTTGTGTAATTTGGCACAAAGAAAGTACAAGATGTGGCAGTCTTGAAGTGAATTGCAGGTAAGACAAACCAGTTCACTTCATAGATTCAGTAAATGTCTGGGGTGGGAAGAGATCCTGAACATCATCCAAACCAAACCCCTTGGTCAGGGCAAGGTCAATTCAAGCATGTTGCTACGGGCCAGGTTTTAAACATCTCCAAGGATGGACACTGCATCCCCTCCCTCAGGAGACCTGTTCAGTGTTCAACCAGTGCTCAGTCACAACAACAAAAAGCTTATTCTTAGGTTTAAACATGATTTTTTTTTCTTTCAGTGGCCCAATTGCCCCTTGTCCTTCAGTAGCAACTGTTGATCAATTCAGCCTAGTTGCCAGGTCTACCTACTGAAAAAGCAGTCAAAAGTAATAGAAATTGCCATGAGAATTATTTTGGGAAAGAAACATTTGCCACTGCAGCAGGAAGGGTATGCACAATGAAGGAAGAAACAGCACCAGGAAAATCAGAAAACCTAAGACTTGGGGAAAAAGAAATTCAATTGCATATACTCAGAATTGTATTACATACACAAGAAGTAATTGACAGCATGAAGTCTTCCTGCATCCCAGAGATTGTTTATGGAAGAATTATACAAGAAAAATGGCGACTGAAGATGCAGAAAACTACAAAGTAAAGTGATTTATGCCACAACCTTGAGGAACAACAATATTAGAAAAGCTTAATTATAACCAAACCATCTTGTCTACTAAATTAAAGAACATTAAGGACAACACAAATGGCAGATGAAATTTCACTGTGCTCCTTGTTTGGCAGAAATTTCAGTATCCTTAAATATACCCTAATTCTGTAGACAGATGTGCTTTCATTCTCTTGCCTGTGCATATACACTCATTAATCCTCAGAACACCTATGCACAATAATGGAGTACTCAGTATTTATCTTGCTATTAGGGTCAATGTATGAGGTAGTTTAAAAAAAATATTGCTACAACTCCTCAAAATTTAGCTGCACAAAAAACCGTAGTGTAACTACAGGAATTTTCTTGGGGAGGGATTTAGGGGGAAGCAGAACAGCAGGTAAAGCATGCAACTGACTTGAATCTATACAATCAAAACTTAAATATTAGAAAGGCTGTTCCATGAGGGAACTACTGTAGTCCAGCTCACTGTTAAACTGTATCCTGTATTTTCCATACATCTCACCACAACACAGTATCTTCAAGTCGTGGTCTTGCACCTCCTGCACCTCAGGCCTAAATGGCCATTTCTATTTACATCTTCATCCCATCCCAAAGATTTGTTCTTAATTCCTCAACCTCTGACTGAACAAGAATGAGACAGCAGCTTACTAGCTTTCCACAAGCTACACAAAGCAGATGACTGAAAACTCTTCTAGAATAGAGTACAAAGTTAGGTTGCTTCCCTAGTCAATATGTTTCAACGTACTTCAAACCCAACTGAAAGAAGTGTCAAGGTTGACTGAAATTGTTAAAATTATTCAAATGTTGAAAAAGGAAAATATCAACTGAAAGCAATCAAAAATATTTTATCATCAACTTTAAAAAAAACTTCAAACCTTATGTCTCACCCCAAAGACCTTCACAGTACGGCCAACTGATGAAAAGTAAGCTGACAAATGAAAAACCGCTGAAGTAGGATCCAGTAATTTCCAACTGTCAGAATGCCATTAAAGAAAAATGAAATAAACTCTGAAAAAAATACTACTCTAGCGTCTGTTTATTTGTAGGCAAAAAAAATATTAGTTAGACAATAAAGAAAGAATGAACGCAATGTGGTAAGAGTGGAAGCAAGTTTTCCACACAGCATTTTTTTTCAAAAAGCTATGGACTATTCTATAGTATTAAAAAAAGTGCAGCTTCCATTCTATGCACTTTTTTCCACTCCATCTCATACAATTTCCTTTAATGTAGGCCACTAAAAAGATACAAAACCAGCTCGGTACCAAGAGCAGGGATCTTTTAAAGTAAAGCCACCAGCTCAAGCAAGTGTTGAAAATTAACCTTAGTATTCTCACTCATCTTGAAGTGATAGGCTATTAAATTGTTTTCACCAACCTATTAAACAAGCTGCTCTCCCTACTGAATGACAAAAACCACAGAAAAGATAGAGTAAAAAGGAAGAATGTTTTCATATAATGTCAAATTTAACACTAAAATTAAAAGGCATCAGAATAGCTTTAGTCCTTTAAACCATACAAAGGTTTAATTCAAGTACACTCTAAGAACTTTAATTAAAATTATCCTAAGATATAAAAAACAGTATAATCACTCACAGCCACTCCTCACAGTCAAATGGAGGAGGTAAGATGTGGAGAGAAGAAAATCCGCTATTTAGTAAAATTCTCACAATATGTTTTGTCTAATAAATTGTGCTGCAGGTACATTAAAATTGACAGTAGCTCTAGGCGAATATTTCTTTTCCATAATGAAAACATTCACACATAGATATCAAAGCTTTTAAAATAATTCAAAGAGCAGTTTAAAAGAAGGTGTGTGAAATAAAAAAAAAAAAGCAAGCTAACATGTTGATTTTGAACAGTTTTGAAACAGAAGTTAAACTGAAAGGTCACAAATAACATCACTATAAATAAATTCTAGTCCTGATCTAATTCTAGTATTCTTAAGTAAGACATGATATGTATTGCAGCCATGCAACAACATCTGAATTATTAAGTCCAAGAGAAACACTACTCGGCCATTCAATACAGTTTAAATTTTACTTTACAACCTTTTGTTGACACAGTTGAACTGGTAAAACCAAGTCAGAGGAATCTCAGAAGAATGCACTTTGCCCTAAAGTCATTCACTCCCAACCTTTCAAGAGTTGTCTGTCTTGTGTTGTTTAATGAAACTTCTGCTCTTGCAACTGTTCTGCCAACCTGAACTACAACATTGTATTTTTAAGTTTTTGGCTTTTCTGCTGCAGAGACATCTCAAAACAAACATCCAGAAGACAGAAGGTTTCTTTAACATTGTGCAAGGAATAAACCACTCAGTCTACAAATAATTCCACATCAGCTGATCCGTATTCATCAGAGGTCCAGCCCTAATGAAACAAAAATCACTTGGATGATCTCTTACTGTTGTATTCCTGCATCCTTTCCCAACCAGTGTAACAACTTCCTAAGGTTCACTCCCCTTGCCAGGCAGCCCTTACTGCTCCCACTAGGACTGGCCCCAGCACCACACCAGCCTTTCAGACTACATGCTGATGCAGCAGATGCCTTCCCACTCCCCCCCCCCCCCCCCCCCCCCATTTTCTGCCTGACAAGGGAGTTTACAACCATAAAGGGCTACTGAGTGCCAACACAAGGTCAGTGCTGTAGCTGGGAAAAGGAGAAGGTGAAGGACCATGTTTTAACACGTAACTGCCCCTTAAAAGACTGTCTCATCATGTCTCATGAAACTATCTAAGTAAGATCCAAGCATGCACATGCCAGGGACAGAACACACAGTCATCTTTATTATCTGGTATGAAGTAACCTGCTCATCTGTGATTATGTATTACATGTATTAAATGCTAGTATTACAGTAACAGTTTATAAATCAGGGCTTGCTCCTTCCATTTTTGCAGCTGAATCTTAGGTCTTGACAGGATTGACTGATAAAAAACAAAGAAAAAAATCCCAAAAAACAACCTACCCACCCCCAAACCCGTATTGGAATTATACAGTCCTGATATTAACATTTCAATAGAAGTTGTTAATTTAGATGAGGCCTGCAAACAACGTAAGTGCTTAGGTAAGTACCAAAAATAGAGGTTTTTAACAGATGAAACTCCAAGCCAGCCCCGCAGAAAACCAGTTTAAAATGATGCACTAATTACAGTATCTGTTTGAACAACAGAAGTAATTTTATAACATGAAGCATCAGAACACACTGATTGTTCTAACCCCTGCTGATAAACTGCTTTAATTGTGCAGTTACAGTCAGGCAAATTAACACAGACTTTCGTTCCTACTGAGATTCTAATGGCAGCAGTTCACAAGCAGAAAGCTGGTGAAAAAAGTAACGTTACAAAGGTGTGCTGAGGGAATAGCACCTGGTCAGGGAGAACATGGCAGCTTACTCCACACTTATTTCTGATCTAAGTTTACACCTATAGAAACAACAGATCAATTGCTTAAATTAACAGTCAAACACTTGTTGTTTTGACTGTCAAACAAGTTAGTGCTATTTGTCATGTCTTTAATTATAAATTATTATTGTACACTAAGCCCCACACTAAGATACTTTTGGACTGAAAAAGAGCGTGTCTTCCAGCACACATTAAACTAGCCAGTAGCTGTCAAACATTGTCAAAGGGCATTATCTAAAGCATCTTTTAAGAACTGTTCTAAAAAAAGAAAAATATGGAAGCATGAAGCAACCTAATGTTTAAATGACACAAGAGGATTTTGTTCTCTGTCTCAAAGCCTCAACACAGATTTTGTGCTCAGCAAACTTCAAACCAGGCACCGCCCCAAGTTCAGATCTGCCCTGTAGTCAAAATGGTTCCTAAATGCTCCAAACACAGCCCTGGATCTTTGTAAAGCTGCTGCTTCCCAGCACGAGTGAGCGGGGCTGATCCAGCCCTCGGGGGCTGCTGACAGAAGAGGAAGCCCCTGTCACCACCGCAGCTGGAGCGCTCACCGCCTGCTCTGCAGGGCTGTGCTGCGCAGGAACTGCTCCAGAGAGCCGAGCCAGCACAAACGTGCTCAAGGAGGGGAAGTTTCTGGGAAACTGGCAACAGGACCGCATCTCCCCGGGATTTTCTTCTTGCGTATTTCTCTCAAATCTACCAATGTGAAAATAAGGTTTGTGTAACAAGCTGTACTGTCAAGTGCTATGGAAGTCCAGGAGCCTGTTAAGACTGAGTATTTCACTGTTGTGGGATAAAAGTAAAAAAGTTTTGCATGCATCCATATCCACAGGGAAATAAATGAGAATTTAGTACATGAAATGCATAGCATAAACTCAATACCTGGATATATTTGTTAGAGATGAATGCAATTTTCAATATTGATACTTAAAATTACCATGAAGTAACAAACTTTACCCAGGCAGAAGAGTGAGACTGTTCATTTCTCTGACTTTGGACTACAGGTTTTAACATGTTAATTTTATCAGTATTCCTGGCGTAGTAAACTTTATATGGAGACAGTTACACTGATATCCAAGTATGGTTTTATCCCCCTACAGAAAAGGGAAAAGCAGTATGAAACATTTCACAATACTGAGATTCTTTCTACACTGACCACTCACTGAACAAACATCAAATTCCCTTGAAAGAAAATGAAATACCAATAAATCCTGAATGCAAGTCTTCTTGGTTCAGAGTTAGCTTTAGATGGCTTTTTGAAGAGAAGTACCTCCATATTCTAAATCTCAAGGTACAAAAAAAATTTTTCAGTGAAGGCTTAGACCAACAAAACCTAATCTGGAAGAGTGGACACATTCCTCAGAGCATTCTCAGCAATCAGAAAACACAGACAGTAAGTGTATTTCAACTCATGACTCAAGTCCATTCATCATCAGTAACGAATACAATTAACTTCAAAGTAACCTGCAACTGTTCTAAAAATCACTTCTGCATAAACCTATTTGCCTCTGAGTTTATGAGCATTATTAATCAGTATAAAGCTGATTCCACTATTCAGCTTTAGACAGAGAAAGGATGACAAAAGTAAATGTTCTTTTATATACCTTATTATCAAGCAGCACCTATGTACCACGTACACAGAGCAAATTACTCAATTTACTTAACATATTTTACAATTTTCATTTTAAGAATAATTAACAGGATGTTAAAATTATATATATGTAAAAGCAAACAAATCTAGAATACATCAGTTTTTATGAACATGAAAAGGTATTTCTTAAAGCAGGACCAACATGTCACTAATATAATATTTTACTATATAATACTATTGAGTTTACGCTTTTAAGTACATTAAGACTGCTTTGCATATCTCAGTTTTTATTTAGGCAGTATTCCAGCTGTATTATGTTCTAATTTACCATTGCATTCTCTTCTATCCAGGAAGAAGACTAGGACACCAAGGTAGTAGCCTGGCTAACACATGCCTCTCTTCCACCCAAAAACTTACCAAGGTAACTAAAACTCTGCTAAAGTACACGCTGACAGGCAAAATAGTCTTAATCAAAAGGAAATCTGATGACCATTTTCCATCTGGGATTCTCAAACTAGGAGATCTGAAAGTGCTGACATCCAAAAGGACCTAATCTAATACACTTTCCAAAACTAACTCAGGGTATGGCAACTTCAAGAAATTTGCTTGAAGAAAGAAGTTGCAACTCTAAGAAAACACCACATAACAATCCAGTGGTTCATACATGGTCCAGAAAGTGAGCATCAAGATCCTAGAACTATCTCAGACAAAAAGTCATCAACATCACCAGGTGGTGTTCCAGGAGTGCCCTAATACTGGGACAGAGAAACACAGAAGGAGGTGCTTCCCACTTTGCCATTTAAGAAAGCAAATCACTGCCCAGAAGCGGAGGAAAAAAAAAAAAAAGGGATAGGACTGGACGCTTTTTAGAGTAGTGAATGATTAAAACATATGAAGAGCATACTGAGGTGTGTACCTTTACTTATAGCTTCAAGGTAAACATCCTAGTTTTTCATTTTTCTATTTGTATGAAACTTTTACTTTCATCTGTGCAATGAACACAAACGGTAGAAAGCATCATAGGCACCTGTGGTTCAATGATTTGGGAACTCAGGGAAACACCTGAGCAGTGTTTTCATATTTCAGAGTACTGTATTGTTTACAGTAAAGTGCTATTGCTATTCCTCAACTGTATTCAAGGGGAAAAAACTGTCTGCTCATTGGTTTCTCATCAGTTTTATTCTACACAGTATAGTACTCCCAAATATTTCTCTACGAACTTATTTTTTTTTTAATGATTAAAAGAAAACCAAGCAAACAGACAAAAAAACCCAAATGAAAACCCCAACTCCAAAACACACTGTTCTCGACTCCACTTTGGAATGCCATTTACAGCATGCTGTATTTGGAAAACTGCACTCAATGTAGTAGTATTAGTCACTAGCACTTGGCCAAGTAAAAAACATAAAACAAACTTATACTTTTGTATTCAATGGATAACATGATCAACTCCTAGGCCAGTAGTGTAATTGTACATGTTTTGAAACAATTTCTTTCCTCTTTTGAAGTACTGTCATGCAACTTTCATCAACAGTAACTGCTACACATAATTGTGGCACCTGCCTTTACTGAATTTTAGCCATTTTTATTTCTCTATTCCATGTTTTATTTCCTCTGTCTTGTTTTGACTTGATTGCTGCTTCACACAGCAAACCTGGCCAATATATAAACATTCCCCTCACCAATAATTTGAATTCAGTGTTAAAGTAATCAATTTCTCAGTTAAACTCATCCACACATCCCTGGGCTCCTGCTCTTTTATGACAGCTCCACGTATAAGTGACATTGAACAAACTGTAAGGGTCAAGAAGTATCAAAACAAAACCACACTTCTCCTTCAGGTGCTACTCCTGCTTAATCTAAACATGAATTCCAGAAACTGGAATTCATTTATGTTAAAAGTCTAAGAAGCAAAGCTACAGTAATTCATACATAAATTTGTGAAATTTCTTTTTTTTTTTTTTTTTTTTTTTAATAATCAGGAATAAGTGACTGGGATTTTTTCCCCAAACTGAATTTAGAGACCTGTTAAAGAAAAGGAGGGGAATGAAATATCAAGATGAGAAAAAAATGTAATAGCTAAGTGACTTTTTGGAAGTATCAGAATAAACAGCTGCTAATACCCTGCATTTTAATGCCAACACTTCTAATTCCTTCTTCTCAATTTGCCTATCATGTCCAGAGTCCCGTGGCTCAGCCTTTGCTTGAGAATCTGACCATTCTGCTTTTAGCACTTCCTCAAGGAGAAGCTGCACATGCCTCTCATATAGATAAAAAATACAAGATATGTCAATAGGGGTTTCTCTGTATAAATCTTAGTGAAGGTCTTAAGGGAGTATATTGAAGGAAACTTCATAAAATTGCAATATAATCCTGCCAACCCTTTGCTTTTTTTGTTACAAAATAACTATAAACTTTTTAAAGAGAGAATTTTTCTTCCCCATTTTCCCATGCTGCTAACATTTATAATAATACACCATTACTAACCTTAACATCTTTCCTGAGACTGCTTAGCACTTAGTAAGAAAAGTGAAATTTCACTAACTCCAAATCTTTGCACAGAAGTATACAAAGATGTTCCTACAGACTATTTTTAACAGAAACTTACATAGAACACGTTAACATAAACTCAGTGTGCCAAGAAAATTAAAAAGCATCACCTCTTAGCCTGCAATATAATAGAAAAGTTTCAGATACAGTATAAAACCACACACAGAAGCCAAGTTTAAGAAAATAAAACTGAAAATTCTTCCCTATTTCCTCCCTTCCCCCAAAAAACTGAGGTAAAAAAGTAACAAGTTTGTATTTTTTACTTTTCGTATGTACAAAAAGAGACCTCGGTTTAAGAACATGAAGTTACTACTGTTTCTATAAACTGAAATGAGACTTGTATTGTAAAATAAAATTATTTTAATAATAATATGTTGTTAGCTTTATTTTAGGACATTGTGATCTTTAGGTTTTTACTGTTTGTCAAAGCAACTAAAAAAGAGACACATGACTCAAACTAAACATACCTAGGTAGTAGTTAAGTAACTTCAAGTAACTCAAATAACTTCCCAGCCATAAAGAAACTGTTTTGCTCAGAGAAATGAGAGGAAAAAAAAAAATTAAGAGAGTTGAAACAAACATTCAACACCACTGATTTTTTTAGAATGGTTCAGGGACAGTTTGGGGAGGGGAAAAGATAGAGTATATTACTTTAATACTTTACCTGTAACACTTTGCCAATAGTACTTTATTTGTGGGCCACAAGAATGCAGTCAAATGCAGTAAAGAGGCCATGTGCAGGAAAGCAAAGCTGTTTTTTACTGCTAGGACCAGGCTGACATGGTTGCAATGCCACAGCTTTAGCTCAAAATCTGTATCTTGCAATTCTTGGGAATGATGCATTGTGATTTGGATGTGAAAGTAAACAATAACCAAGTTTTGACAAGAGCAGGCAGAGTCAGACAGGAAAATACAGGGCAAGGGGGGGGAGGGCTGTAACCAATGTTACAACTGCTCTCCTATATAAACTGAAGTGCCTTGTGGAATCCTAAGTGATATATAGTGTATCAAGTATTATATGATAATATCTAGTATTTTTTTTATTCCCCTTTCTTGTTTCAATTCTTGGGATGAATCTTCATTGGAGATTTCCTCAAAGATGCACTCCTGCTTTCTCTAGGTCTGCCAGGATAGCAAGAAGACTCGAGTGCCTAGGCAGCTAAATACTACCCTGTATTATTTAAAGTCAAAGCATCTCTCTGCCAACAAGAAAGCAGAGTGCTAAACATAAACCAAACCTTTTCATAAGTGGTTGCTTAAATGAATATTGACAACGTTAAACACAATGTCTGTGCTTATAATTAGAACACTAATCTTGTATAGTCACTTCAGAGAAAGGGACTGTCCCAAATCCCAAGACAGAACTATTCTGAGTTTCCTTGTACAGAAGGTTTTCCTCCATAGACTCCAGTTTAACACAGCTGCAAGGGTAACCTCTCACTCCCACAAGAGAAGTGGCTCCATTCCTTTCTCCTTCTGTCTTCTTTGTACCAGCAGCAGATTTTGCTGGGGCCTTCCAGAGCCAGTTAACACAGCAGCAAACCACTGCTGTCAGATTAGGTTTTGCCTGTTTAGCAAGCTGAACTGGCTCAGTGACACACTCCACAAGCAGCAGGCTGAGCACAAAGGAGAGCACAGGCAGATCTCCCTCTGTAGGAAGCTGCGAGCTGTGTCAGTCACACCTCTGGCAGGATACACAGCAGCCCAGCAGCTCCCAGAAGGCAGTGAGGATGGGGAGCCCCTCGCTCTGACTGCCCAGTGGACATGCTGGCATTTACTAGTGCCACGTAAGTCAAATGTAATCTTACCGCAATACATAAATTACTGTTAGAAGTTAAGTATTCTGAAAACTCAGTTTCCACTCCAAGTTAGGCCTGCAAAGCAATACCTTAGATGCTACATCTCAGTTGCTTACCTGAGAAACTAGCACACTATGTCCCATTTATTTAAGCCAGGGTGTGTCAAAGAAAAAAACCTTGCCATTCACAGCATAGTGATTAACTCTAAAAAAAAGTTCATTTAGACATAAAGGTTTGCAATCTCAACACTCTTCTTAAAAATGTGTAATTTCGTAGGAGACATCAACCAGTTTTCAGCAGCTCCATTTCCCCTCTTCATCATATAGCAGTACCAATACTGCCTTATTACACAAGGACAATTTTTTTAAGGTTTTTGTAATCACTAAGGAGTGATTTCCACTAACAAATTATATAACTAATGTCACTCAGTTATTCACTCTCTTTTCTTTATGCAGTGATTTCTCCCACAGTACTATGTTCCGAATTTTCAAATTTGTAGAAGCATTAGAAGAACATCTTGCATTTTAGATTAGAGAAAAGCGAGTCCAGAAACAACGCGTAAAGTTAATTCTGCAGTCAGCAGGTCTCCTGAAACTCTATCTGTAACAGAAGGGCTTTATCTTAGTGACCAGGTACTCTTAAGCAGGAGACTGCCTGGGGTTCTTACCCAGTGCTTACACAGTGGTTTGCTCTGCTCTAAACAGTGGCCCCCTCTACAGTCCACGATTCTTCTGGAAAAGATGGTCAAATTCTTTGATTAATGGAACAAATACTTTCCACAAAATACTGCTGGTAAGCACACATATGCCACAAAGTGGCGTAACTTCAGAGCATGTTACCAAATATACTGTGCTGCCAGATAGGGCAAGATGTTATTTACCAGTTAGAAGCAACTGGAAAACTGAATTTCATGGTCATTCTAACCCATATACTAACTTATTGGCTCTGTAGCTAGAAAGCTCATGAGATAATTGCAATGTTTTTATTTAGCTTGAGCCTCCTTTCATACAGGTTTTCTGCTTGAGTTTGTTTTTCCCCTTTTCATTTTTTTTTCCCCCTTTGAGGAAAGGGCTATGTGAGCTTTATGTTGTCTGGTTTGGATCCATACTATCGTAATACTTCCAAGCAGTGCAAAAATAATAGTGTGGTTTGTTGTTGTCCACTATTTACTAAACTTTTTCTTCAATAGTGAGCCACCATCAGTAGTACAGTGGTAAATGGAACAAGGAATACAGCATTTTATAAAGCACCACTGCTAAGTCTGTTAGATCTTAGCACATTTAACAGTAACAGTCTAGCCTTATGTTTTCCCTCTCTTTTTTTCTTTTTTTTTTTGCTGAACAGCAAGGTTTACTCTAACTATAACAATTCACTCTTACAGTGATTAGACAAGCATATCTTTGTGTTTTAATCATTTCACTCCCTCCTGGAAGAGTTCCATTCTTTCGAATGTATGCAGTTGCAACAATTACAAAACAAATCTATGTATAACTGGACAACAGTTCAAGACTGTATGGAAAGTATGGAAATGGAAACTGGTGGGCAAGATCCGAACGCAAATTAAATAAACTGACGTCTACTTTAAAAATAAAGGAAATTTTGTCACGAAGAATACAGAAAATCGGATTTGCCATTGAATACAGAATTGACAATAAACATTGGCTAACAAACTAGAGTCCTTGAAAGAATTCAGAACTCCTGCCTCAAATAATCTCAGCACACAAGTTTTCCCTGTATTTATGACTGAAACCTTGCACACAGTCTGTAATTACAGTTTTACTGCAGCAGTTGCCTCAAATCCTTGCTACAATTACATGGGATTTGACACACCCAAGCTACCACCTAGATAACTCAAAAGTGTGACCACTGTTCCAAACCTTCTTTACGACCAATTTCATGCAACTACTCTATTGATTATAATGACTGCAGAATGAGGAGTATTCCAGCACGTGCCACATGTTCTCGAGGCTGGATTAAAACGTAGTAATAGTCATGACAGTTAAAGACTGCAGTTGAGTGCCAGCTTGTCACTGATATTAAATGGCTCTTGAGAATACCACTAATAATGCATTAGGGAAATCCTTCCTACAGCACAGAAATGATGGATGTTCAGGATTCCCCCTTCACTGCTCAGGTAGCATCAACCCAGTGATCTCAAAAAAAAAACAACCAAACAAAAAAGCCCAACACAATCAACAAAAAAAAAAAAAAAAAAAAAACCAAAGCAAAGAAAAAATAAATTAACCCCTGCAACAAACACACACCACCAAAAAAAAAAACAAACAAACAAAACACCAAACCCGAAAAAACACCCCAAATAAGGGCCAGTGCATAGCAATATGACTTTAATGATTCTTCGGAATTAAAACATAGAACACTGTAACTCATCATACTGTCTCTGGTGGTTTTCACAGAGAGTTCCCTGGTCCTTCAATGAATCTGTCCTTAAGGTCAGGGCTTGTAAGTCTTTATTCACTTTCTACACTTAATGAGCTGAAAACCACCAATTTTTTAGTTCATTTAAAATACTGCACACGACCATCAGCTCTTTATATACCAACACATTTAAAATAAAACCCTTGCGAAATTACCGAAATAAATAATTTCTATAAAGGAGTAATTATGAAAATTCTGTCCACTTTTTAAATTGGAAAACAACGTTTAGTAGACCTCCTGCTCATTATATAACCACAAAAGAAAATGAAAGCTATTAATAATTTCGATTAAAAGTCAAATATCACAATATTTACATGTATACTGGTTTTAGGAGAGAATGCTTAGATATTCATCCTTCAAGATCCATTCAATTAGCAGTCCTACAACTGCTGTTTAGGAGACATCATCCTTCCAACAAGATACCTGGTTTCACGAGAACTTTTTGAATGCCAGAACTTCTGCTAAAATGTACAAAAACATTCACTAAAGGAATGTAATCTTCTAACAAACTCATTAAATAATGAATGCTGACATTTTCACTTGCATCATTTTGAGTAAAATTGAGTGTGCAAAGTAAGATCTACAACTAACCAAATTATCACAGCTCCATTGCAAGTCACCATAATATGCAAAATTAAGGCTTATTATGAAAAATTTCAAGTTCTGTTTTTTCAACACATTCCCTCAGCCAGCCATTTCCCTCAGCTACCAGAGATATTAATGCAGAGAGAAATATCATGAATAAATACTGGACAGATTAAAGAGGCAAACAGAATGTCATTACGGTATGAAGCTACAGAAGCAAAGTAAATCCTTGATGAGCTAACCAAGTCACTATTTTAAAATGAGCAACTTTTAAACAAATTCCAGTACACTATCAGAAATAGGCAAAAAGTTATTAAAAAAATTAACTGCTTCTGCTCTTCAAAAGACAAGTTCCAAGCTTCTTTCATTAAAATATCCATTATATATGTTTTCAGACTGCACGCCTATCTGCCCCCACAGAAATCAAATGGAAGTTTTACAGTTTAATTTAATATATTTCTGAATTACAAAAGTTGAAGGGTGTAAGACTGGATAGAAAAGGTCATTATGTGCAAGCCTTTCTTACATTTTACAATGATTTCATCCGCCTTAGAAAATAAGACAGCATGGTACATGAATTGAGGACAAAAATAATTACACACTTAGCTCCCATCCTCGAGAGACAGGTAGAAAAAAGGTCAATTTCTTCATTCTAAATGTTTCTTCTTCTTCAGAAAAGCACAAGCTTTACAGCTTTCTTCAAAATGCATTTCCAAGAGATGACAAGGATTTACTGCCAACTGACAGGCAGTAAATTTTCCCCATCCTCTCCCTTCTCAAACTGGCACAGGTATTAATTTGGATCAGTACAGCTTATTAACTAGCAAATTTTTTTAAGTCCACTGAACTATTCTCTCACCTTAGCTGGCCAAAATCTAGCTTCTTTGCTGTTCCCACTGCAACCCTCTAACATGAAGTAGAACATTTGTTCCCATCATCCAAGAGAGAAGTTAAGCAAAACTTTCCCAAACATGTATAATCATGTACTGTTATGCAACGATGCAAACTGTCTGGTTTTATTCACAGTAACAGATAGGGAGGTCCAAAAAAACTTCAGCAAAACAGATGGATAGTTCTTTCCTATACCTCCAATATAGCCTTCAAGATAATGTGATGCCATCAGGAGAAACTCAACATGAGCTTTCAGAGATGTCCCTAGCACAGAAATATTTACAGGTTTCGTATTAGTACATAATAGGTTGCTCAACTGTCCTTACTGAGAATGCCAAAGAGCTGATTTGAACACCAACAGCTGGAGGTAGGAAACAATCGGCACTTCCTTATTTTTCTAAGAAGAAAAATCACTATATGACCCACTCAACAAATTTTCATTTTGTAGATCAGTTCAAAAGAAAAAACCTCAACAACTATTATCACAAAAACCTTACTAATATTAGAGCTACATATTTTTACACCAATTGGGTATTGCAACAGTGTGCAACTGATGTGAAACCTGTCAATAATCAATAAAAGCTTAAATAAATTCTTCCTCACGTAGAATCACACACAGCAAATTTAGGAAAGGGGGCGAGGCTGAGGTTCCTTTTCAACCAGAGTCTCCTCAAATAATAGACTTGCAAAAACATACTGGAATGTTTACAAGAAGTAAAACATTTACTTGCCTCTACCTCCAAAATTGCTGGATCATGGCTGTCTCTGCTCTTAAAGGAGACCTGAAAAGCAAAAAAAAATTGGGCTTGTGCCCTATTTTGCTTCTTTAAGATGTTTGAGAGGCATGAAGAGTTGGAATTAGGGTTTTGGTTTTTACCCTGTGATGGATATAAATTATTCCTTCTTGTTTACACTTGAGATTGAAATTTCAAGAAGCCATACTATAAGACAACCTAGTAAAGGAAAAACAGTGCAAGAATCAACAGAAGCTAAGTCACAGAAGAAAGAAACAAACTTTTTTTCTGCTCACCCCTACTTTTTTCAAGCTCTCTTTCATTGGAGTGATGAGTAACATAAAATTCTTTTCCAGAGTTAAGCATTCTTGCACTACTACTACAGGTGATTTGCACACAAAATCATGATTTAACTTTGTGCATGCTAAAGAAAAAAAATGGGGGGACAAAACCTAGAAATTTGATTGAGGTTGTATTTGTGAATTTAAGATAAAAACAATTCGGGAAAACGAAAAGTTCTTTTCAGGGACTCTTTGTGGTTCAAAATAGAAAAATAAGTAGAAAAATAATTGTTAGAAGTTCTCTGCAAATGGAAAAGAGTGAAAAATCCATGAACTGGCTAGGTCTAAAAGGGAGACAAACACATGACTTTCTCTTCCACTACTAATACAGCCTGTAAGACATTTCCTGTGTATGCTGTAGTGATGCAGTTATCAGAACAGAAAAGCTGCTGCAATGTATTTTCTAAAAATTAGTGTATTTCATCTTATAGCACTAGGCTAATTTAAAAGTAAAATAAAACTAAAATTTATACTATATGCAAATGAGCAAAGAGTATGGCTTATTTTAACTAATGACCATTACTGCTGGGGCAACTAAAATAGCTCATTAGTGTTAACTGAGATGGGATGGCAGCATGTATTTCCATTCAAAAAAATTGTTCAAAGCCCTTTCCTATTCCTTCCACCCACACTTCAACTATGTAATTACCATATATGAAAATGAAAGTCTAATTTTTTTTTTTTTTTTTGTAAAAAGGGAAATTTAAAATGCTGCTTATGGAAAAACATGCAATCGTCAAGAAAAATAAAAGCACGATGCCTAAAAATAAGAAAAATATATCCAAAGTACATCCTTAGAAAACTATTTAAGACAACAAATTCTCATAAATTATATATCACTGAAAAACAACAGTCAACCAGTACAGGGCTGTAGTCAGTATTTTAAGCCAAATCAGTGAACTGGTGGAAGGTTCTCATCATTACACACAAGGAACATGATCTTCCTGAAATGCAAAACCAACATTAGACAGGCCAAAGAGCTGAGCATCTTTACCACAGGTCTTTTACTCAACTCAGCTCTCTAATATCAACAATTATAATGTTACTTCTCCCGTTGCAACATGCAAAAGGCACCAATTTAAACAATACTGGCACTTAATTAAATGCTCCAGTGTCATAATTCAAAAAGGGTTATTTTGGTTTGTGGGGCTTGGGACAGTTGGTTTGTGTTTGGGGGATTTTTTGGTATATTTTGCTTTTGGGTTTCTTTGGTTGGTGAAGGGGGCATGTTTGGTAGGGGTTCCCCCCCCCCCATAAGAATTATACAGAGAGAATGGAACTAAATAAAAACAGGAAAAAAAGCAACAAATTTAACGTGTCTTTAAAATATTGGAAAAACTCTTAAAAAATGAATCACATTTAAGAAATTATGTTTAGTTCAGAAATGACTTACAAGTGTATAAAACCTCACATTTCAAGATCACACAAAAGACTGTTTCAAAGCCATGAAGAAAAAAAAAAAATCACAAAATGGTTTTTTTTCTCCTTTCTGTTGAACAAGAATTCTCACCAGAAACTTCTCACTTTTCTGGGTAAAATATATGGTGACATAGCAAGCTAAAAATCAAACTGAGAGCATTTTAATGCAGACACTCATGTACCTCATATCATGAAATGTGACGGTGAAGTTTAACTTTGCAGGTTGAGTCTATTTAACAACCAGCTGTCACTGAAAATAGCAGCCCTGACTCTGCTACTTCCACTGAGCTGCCCCTGCTGCTTAGACAATTGCGCAGGGGCCAATTTAGGAAACTCACAAACTCAATTGACTCCCTCAGATGCACATGGAACAGTGGGAACAGATGTCCTAAGGCCTTTAATGTGAACTGACCATCAGATCGATCCAAACGTAGTGCCATACCACTCACAGAAAACCTTCAATAATTTGCAACAGAGAGAAGATTTTGTCCTCTGAGGACTACTAATATGATTAGAGCTGAGGCATTACTCCACTTAAGAGTGTGTGAGCCTCTTCAATCCTGCATAATTTTATGAAAATTTAAGTAAAGACACTTCAAATTAAATTCTAACTTAAGGATATCTGTGGTTACTTCAATATCCATTATAACACCTTCTTAAGGAAAAGTGTATTTATATAATGTAGAAACCACTTTAAGATTACAAAACATATGAATGACACAAACATACTATTTTTTTTTAACTATGTTTTAATACCCTTTTTACCATGCAACACATAGTACATATGTAACTATTTACCTTGATACCTCTTCTACCTATGGAACTACTTCATACAAACTATTAAATCCCATGTTATGGAACAGAAGTGACTGATCGACTTTGGGGGGAAAAAAAAAAAAAATCAAAGTAATCAAGTAATATCAAGTTAAAATCAAAGTACCTCAACCACTGGTTTCAATGCTGTTCTCCATGGGAATTTGAAAGAAATTAATCTTTTGCTGTAATTTACAAACAGTGCTTAGACTGTACACTCAAACTTCTTGCTGCAAAACTATATGGTCTCACAGGGAAAGAAACCTTCACAAAAAAGTGCTTGCATAAGTCAGAAAAATCATCAGCAAAAGTTGTTGATCGGATTTTTTCTCTCTTTTAGTAAAGCATGTTTTAATTATTCAACAAACTACACTAATACTCAATGAAAGTAAAACTGAAGTTTCCAATGCAAGTCATGCTCAGCCAAGCATACATAGGATAACCTCCATACCCTCCATGTTCTGCCCCCAATCCTACCCTGCAGGCAGAGTTAACAACATTTATTCCACTTTTGTAGGTAGGATGTCACATTCTTGTGATGGGGACAAATTTTTATTGACTTTATTGACTGACTTAGTACGTAATACACAACTATTTAGCACACCAGCACTCAAGCTTCACAAGGCAAGGAAGGCACACACTGCAGTTGCAGTGTATGCAAAGTAAAAAGTAGGCACAGCTCATCATCTATAAAAAAGTTAAAGGAGACCAACAACATAAAATACACAGACAAATCAACAGATGAAGAAAGGACTTAAAAAAAAAATATGAACTGTCTCAAAGCAAGACAGGATGTTTTTATTTGAGCACTTAAATACATATAAACTGTTTTAATAGCTTGCTCTAACATGATACAACATCCAGGATAACATACCTATTAGAGTTTTAAAACACTCTCCCATTTCAGGCAGGAGATGTTACTTCATTACTCTGAAGATACCAACAAATAACCTCCTAAATCTGATGATGAAACAGTACATAAAAATGCCACAAATATTCAAAAACACAGGCATGCAAAGAGCTTTTCCAATATGCCTATATAAGAAAAGGTACTAAGAAAAGAAAGAAATACACCAAAAAAGGAAGTTTGCACTGTATATGCTCACCAGGAGTCCAAGAGCATCTGAATTACCAGTGAACAAGCACATAGCACCTGCAACTCCAGGTACAGAAAATATTAGTACAAAGCTCCACACTGAGCTTTTCACTTTGTACATTTCAAATGTTTCCCTTACATATGGAAATAAGCTTGGGGGTTTTTTTGTGGTGTGTCAACAACCACACACAGTCCAAGGACAGTGAATTCCATGCATTCTGCAAGTTCTGTATGTGGTAATATTCACCTCCTCCTCCAAGTAATTACATGGCTCTTAACACTATTAACCACTGTAAATGCTGGTAAGAAGAACTGAATGAACAGACTAGAATTCAAATATCTAGTTTGACACATGAAAAATCTCAGCTGCAGAAAGCAAGAAACTGTTTATCATCACAGAAAATATACTTGCAAAATTCACAGATAAATAAGCATTTATGAATATGATTTAAAAAAACCAACATTTTGCTACTATTGTCACAATTTTGTGGAGAGTTAACACTTTGTTCTCTGTTTCCTCCCAAACTCTCAGGCCTAATTTTGTCCATCTCAAACTCGCCGCATTGCCTGTTGTCTGTGTTGCCTCACTTCCTTTTTAATAAGCCCCCTTGCAGAGTCTCAAACTGGTCACACAGGTGATCATACTTGACTTTTTTTGAAACAAGCAATAAAATCTCCAAAAACCCTGCCTGTTTAAACTAAATTTAGAATTTTTAGTTTTTCTAATTTAAGGCCAGTTACAAGACACACAACGAAGACCACTACTCTACTCACTAAAACTTGTGGCTGAATACTACTCAGGATTAATGACAATTGGCTAGTACAGAAGTGTCACACAACATGACCAAAGTAACAGCACTCAATGTAAAAAAAAAACAACAAAAAAAATTCTTGTGATGAAGATTTTAGTTCTCTGAGATTAGATGTAGACAAGTCATACTGGAGTACCAAAAATTTGGCATGATCTTTATCAACAGGCTGTTTTCATTTTAGCATATAGGAATGTATGAAGTCCATGATGCACAAAACCAGACACAAGGGAAAAAAACCCCAAACACATAAAATGGAACTTGATTACAGAACTGTTGACACACACAAACACAGTGTATATACATATGTATAGGTATAACAAAAGGTTTTGTGATTTGTATAACATTTTGATAAATTAGATGTTACACTATACTACACTGAAATGTTATTCTATACATCTTACCCATTATGCCTCTTTTTAGACTTAAGCTTAACTCCAAGTAATTTTTTCCCAGTTTTAGAAACTTTGACCAGAAGGAATAGTCAGGATGATTTAATCTGGCCTTCAATATATCATAGACCATTACTTTTCAATAGAAAAAGAACTGTTCTGACAATAATCATTAAAAATTGGTTTAGAGTGTATCCAAGGTCATCATAACTTAACTCTGCTAATACATGGAATGAAAGTTTGTTTCTAGATGGATTATTCACATCTTCTTGAAGACAAATCTCTATCACTCAAAATTTGATTCTAAAAAAATTCTTAGCTTTGAGGCATAGATACACCAAGGGCTAACTGGTAAATTCCCCTTACTTTCTTTCACAGTACATTTTGAAATTTTACACTTTAACCTCATTCTCAACGGTCCAAACGGCTAAGAAAATGGAGAAGGGATAAAGGACATCAATATCACTGCTATCTACTAAAAAAAAAAATATCTTAGGTAGTTGTGCTTACAGTGACCTCACTAGAGAGAATACTTCAAATACCAGATGCACCAAGAACATTGTTATGCAGCCAAAAACTGAAGTATGAATGTGAGACATGCTCTATAGGTGCCAACCATAAATAAAATATCGTTCACATTTTCAGTTTTTTAGTTGTTGATCCTACAGAGGCAGAATCTGAGCCTGCAGGAAATTATGATTCATTGTGTACCTCTGCAATAAAACCAAGTTTTATGACATGCTTTCAGTAAGACTGTTTTCATCAGAAAAAAAAAGCATGTTTAGCAGGTGTATATATATATTTCAAATGACAAGTACTATCAACTCAGATTATAGGAGGAGATAGAGGGTCTGAATTTTCCTCAGTGGTACATAAACCCTGTCGACAGGATGCTTAACAGTGTTCTTCTGGATGACTATTTGGAGAACTACAAGCTCTCAGCTTCTAGATTTTTCATGTCCTAAAGCTTAGTGGTACAAGAAAGTTAAACTTTTCTTTCAAAGTTACCAAGATAGGGAGCTTTTCCTATTTGACCTAGTATATAACTTAACACAACCATTTTTGTCCAGCTTTTCAATGAAATTTGTGAAAAATTGTCCATGGGGCAAGTGCAGAAAATTACTGTATTTGTACATTCTAGCTGGTATTTTTCAAATGGGAAATCCCCCCCAAAACCTTAGACTGGAAAAGAAAATTTCTATTCAGTCTCAGACTTAGGAACCTCACTCTGAAGCACAGACACACAGCAATTCCTCCCTCCAAAAGGGAATGCAAGTCCTACAACAATGTAAAGAACATGAAGGGAAACAACAATAGTAAAGAACATGAAGGGAAAGCATGTTTGTGCAAAAAGGGTCCAGGAAAGGCAATTGTAAAGTTCCTTTACTTTTCCACATCTTAACACTAAAAATAATTTCAAAACAGAAATTTTCCTCTCTTCAAGAAGATCTACACAGAGATTATGTGAAAATATAGCAGATTAATATCTATTCAAAATGGGATATCACAACATTTTAAAATTTTGTACATGGAAATAACAAATTTCTCTAAAAGCAAATACAAGAAAGAGCTCCTCAAAATTTTAACTGAACTACGTAACAAAGAAAATACTCCAAAAAAGGCTAACATTTTTTTTTCAAGTGACCAAAGTCAATGAAACATAATCAGAACAATTTAAGCAGGAAAATGTGACAGCCTTGTTGCATTTTTTTTTTTTTTTTACAGGGAACAAAAAGTACAGTATGTCCATTAAGACTGTTCATTCTGGAAGAACACAGTCATTGACTTTATTTGAGGTTGGGAATTTATACTGAATGCATGACAGTCTGAGGAAGCCTTAACAGACTGGCTTTGATTACAAAAACTGTCTGCGGCTGGACAGTGTGGGCTGCAGTACCCACCTACAAAGTGAAATGACTATTCAATGTTTGAGCAGAGAAAGCCATCTAATCACTGCAGAATCTAATCCTAAATGGATGAGCTAACACAGTTACACTAATACTGTGCTGCAGCACTGCTGTGCCATGAAATAAATCTACTAATCTGAATGCATGTCAAACTCATATTCCATGGTGGTTTTTTTACAGTGCAGAAAAAAGAAAACTGGAAAAAACTGTTAAAGAAACAGACAGATAATTGCACTTCAAAATGCCAGATCATAAAACACTTTATCAAGTTCTTTTTTTAATGCTTATCACTGTTTACTTGGCATGAAAGGGCAATTGTGTGGTGATTAGGAACAAATCTGCATTTACTGACTTCAAGAATCACCTATAGAAAATGTAACCGATAATCATGTAGCAACTTATTATTAAATACAACAATTTAATGAAATTTGTCAGTTAATATGCCCAGATAAACGTTTACTTCATAAGAAAAGCAGACTACTTAAAAAACATGCCAGTTATGAACTAAGATGGGCTTTCTAGTTTTCTTTCTGTAAACCATGATCAATTCACACTATTACAATTTTTTTTCTTAGCCTGATTTCTCACAGCACTTTGCTTGCATCCTGTTATACTACAATGTTCCACTACAAAATAAAATCTTTCTGCTCTTTAACAATGACAACAAAACAAGAAAACCTTTCAAGTTTCCACACCTTACAAATTCTTTTAAGAAACTGTTTTATCTGTAGTGATTTTTTTGTTTATTTGTATATGGTTATATCTAAGACCAGTCATTAGTGCTAAACATTCAGTATGCACAATATGCCTTCTGAAGAAACTTTATTAATTGCACCTAATTAATTGCAGACAACCACTCTTACTCGGCATGTGACCTCTATTCACCTAACAGCTGAAGCTCTGAAGTTCTAGTTGAATTACCATGCATTGCCATATCCACTGAGCTCCTGAAAAGAATTTCATGTACACACTTTAAAGCTGCTACAGTAATTACTCCTTTTCACTTACTGTTTCACATTTTTGGTCAAAATAGTCTAGCATCAAACATTCAGCTTTCACTCCAGAATAGACCTGCTCAAGCTTGCTGAAGACAGACCTTCCAAATTTCGTAAGGAAAGCAACCAAACCATTCCTTAATTTCTTCAGATGAATGAAATAATAAACATTTAAGTGTTACTATAACAATTTTATACCCTTTCTTACTGCCCATTGATATAGTTTGTATATTTTTACTGTTAGAATATTCTTCAGCACTGGCATCTGAAATAAACCAAGACTACCAGATCATCTATGTTAACTTCTTTGCTTTACTCCTCCTTGTTATTTCTCTTCAGATATGCAAAAATAGATGCTACTTTAAAAAGTCTGTCTCAGACTGCATTAGGAAAGAAGCTTCCAATATTTGGAATAGAGAACTCAGTCAAAACCTTTAATTAAAAAAAAAAATTAGAATTCTGACATGTAAGATATGTAAGATGTCATGTCATGCATGATACAATAGATTTTCAAAAACCACTGAAATAACGACCTATGGCAAGAGATGCTTAACACAGAGGAATGAGAAGGAACAGGATAGGGCAAGCATCTTCCAAATTTGCAACTCTTAACACTGAAGTTCAGGTTCCTTTCCACTGCTACAATAGCCACGGTTATTAAACAGCAGGATTCAAGAGTCGCAAAGATTTAAAAAAATAAATAACCAAAGCTCACCATACACTACTCCACCCAAAAAGCCAAAACTCGTTTGTCTTTACTGTCACTAGGTTCATAAAAAAAAAAAAACAAAAAAACAACAAAGCCGTCTTCAAACAGATGAAAACACCCTGTTAATTTTCTTCACCTCACGTCTTCTCCACCAGATAAACGAGGGCATTATCACCGTTTAATACAAGTTTTAATTGAGTACTGTCACTGGTGGGAAGAAAAGTGTGGAACCACTACTTTCCGTATCAAACAAAGCAGGTAATTAACAGCTACTTTGGCACAATCCCTTATCACCAAAATACACAACACTGCTAAGTTCTCTCAATGTGAATGCTTTGCTTCAACAAAGGAAAGCTGATGTTTCAGGGTCACATTCACTCCTTTAATACACAGGCATAAATTTACTGCTCAGTCAGACACCTATAATTAAACACAAGAAGAATATAATTCTAATATTCAGACAGGCTTGCATATGAGTGGGATATCTCCCCCTTTAAATATGATTGCCTTTCATTTTTTAGTTTCAAGCAGCTACAGTTCACTTAGTTTTGATTACATAGCAATTAGATATGCAAATACAAGAGATCTAAAAAAATGCTTTTTCAAATGTCAGATTGTAAGCAATCAAGCTTATTCTTTTCTCCTGTACACACAAGCTATTCATTAAATAGCTATTGTCTTAAAAACATTCCAACAGATTGCATTTATCAGTGTTTTAGAAGCAATGGGAGTGCACACTACTCAGAACACAGCTCATCAGGGAACGAAATCGATCTTACAATTAATTTAATATATTCATGATAGTGGTTAACTAAGTTGAAACTAAGTATCATCTTCTTTGGGCATTTTTCCCACCATTGTTGTTAACAATACTGAAACTCACTGCATCATCAAATTAACCAAAAGTCATTTGTTTATATATTTAATGACAAATGTCATTAGTGATGTCACAGCTAAAATCGCTGAAATGTGACTATCAGTAACTTTTCATCCTATACAGTAAGTTCATTCTGAATTATTATCAATTATTCTTTCATTGTATCTTACAAATGCGCTCATATAAAGGAACTCACTGTGAAATGATGTGGCTAGTATAATTTTGGCAGGAACAGCCATTCTGACACCTGTCCTTCTTTTTCTCCCCTGAAGGCCCACAAAAAATATGTTCTATTACAAATACAGAAGTTCCCATCCATCTAGACCACATATATGGTCTTGGTTCTTTGTGACACATTTCATTTGGAAGCAGCTTGAGATCCACTGATCACTAGTTAAAATGGTGGGAAAGGATATTTGGCAGCAGCTCTGAAGAGACCAGGAAAGAATAACTACTGCAAAACCATATGGACTGGTCTGTAAAATATTCTTACCCACAGCTCTGGACATCCACTGAAAGCTTGCTCTTGCAAAACTCTAAAACACAAGAATAAAATGGGATGGAGGCAGGGGTTGGTCGGTTGTTTTTCTAAAGATCACAAAATCACTTTCAAGATACCAGGAGGGGGAAAATAGATCCCTAAAAGCAAGTCCATGTTGTCAGTTACTCAGCTGTGCAGAAATGTACACTAACAAGGGAAGCTGAAACAGTTCCTTCCTCAGGCTGAGCTTTCAAGCTAGGTAACTGAAGTAAATAAAATGCTTTCATAGCTGATTCCATGATCACCAACCACCCTTCAAGATATCTCTCACAGGAGCACAGACCTTTTTTCAAGGTCAGGAGAGCAGCAAAAATTACAAGAGATGCCCGATTCAGAGGTCTGTTTAAAAACCTGAAAAAAATCAGTTTAGCTCTGCAGCCCAGCTGTAAGCCCCAAAATGTTCTGCAAAGTCAGATCCAAGAATAAGCTGGAAAGGCTTTTTACAAGAATTGACTTCTATGAACTAACAGATGAATGTGTGTGATGAATTATTTGACATTTTGAGGGTCTTCAAATTTGCCTTTTTTTTATCCCTTTAAATGCTCAATGTGATTTTCTCTTTCCTTCCCCTCGCAATACAGAAGCCTTATTTAACCAGCCAGCGAGGTAAAACTCACTGCCTCTCAGCCTGCTGTTGTTGCCCATGCAATGTTTATATCCCTTCTGTTGCATCTTCCCTAAGGGTCACTGTAAACAACTGTGAGAGCAGCAAACATAACCTGTGTATTTGAACTCCTACCCACTACAGACTAACATAAAAAATGATACAGCTGACAGAGGAACCAGAATAATTCCCTCCCAGTGGTGCCCCTGCAAAAACTCCCTCATCTATTACGTGGTTCTCTAAGAAGACACAGGGAAAATCCTGTATCTGCTACTGTGAAACACCAGGACCCAAAAAGCATGTGGTAAAATGCCACATTCCTGCCAATTTCTGCATCTGGCAAGACTGGTGATACAGCTTTGTGTAATCAAATCTACTACACTTAATACTCTGACTTGAGGAAACAGCCTTTTGCAAGGAACACAGGTACTATGACAAATATGACTCATTTAAAATCATTACACTTTATTCTACCTGGTAGATTCTTCTACTGCAAGTCATGAAACATATATTAGACTGCACATAACAGGTGTGAAGCCTGCAATAACCAAATGAGACTTCCTTAAGAGAGCCTAAACACATAATCAATAATAAATGTGTCTTCCTCTTCCAAATGTTTCTGCAGGTGTATATAGAAGACAAGGCAAAGCCATCTATATATCTGATTTTTCTTAAAAATGGAGAATTGTGGTGGGTTTTCTTGGTTTTTTTTTTTTTGTTTTTTTTTTTTTTGTTTGTTTGTTTGTTTTTTAGGGAAGGTTAATTTTACCACCAAATGAACTTTTCCAAAAAAGTACACTTCAAGCTAAATTGAACTTATCATTTAAAAGGCTGGATACTGAAATATTCCACTAGTCAGGCTGGAAAAACCAATTTTGGTATTTGCAATACCCTTGTGTCCTCACTGCATACTAATTTCCAGAGTAGCTTTGGTATTTCAGACCATGCAACGTTAAAGTTTATCACTTATTTTGGTTTGTAATACAGCTTAAGACCTTTTCTGATTCATGCTGTTGTGAGTCAATGTGAGCTAACAGATTTAAGTTCTGGGTCTTTTTGTCAGTCAAAATTTAAGTGAACGTTCAATTCCAGCATTGTCAACTTGAAACATAGGAGTATTTCAGAGCTACCTCAAAGACTGCTTGGTCATTTATGGATCACTTACAAGATGCAGAATGAATACAACATACTTTATCAACAGAAAAAACATCTGTTTCTCTGTATAAAATTTCATTTTAAATCTAGTATTTGTCAACCACTAGCTTTTAGTTCTTGAAACTATCTATCACTAATAGTATATTTCACAAGTTCGGCAAGCCAGTTAAAATATCTGCCAAGATCCCCAAGAGCCTAAAAATTAAATTCCCTTGAATACATATGGTTGTAAATATGGGAGTGTTTGAAATCAATAGCTCTGAATCTTAAGTGGCTCCGATATAATTCCATCAGGTGGATCAATTGAAACAGTCAGGTACTTCAGGTGGATTCAGTCAGACAGCTAAACCTGGTTTTAAATTCTTTATCACTGTCTGATTGCCACAGAAGCATTAATTGTTTCTGTGTGGTTGCAGAACTGAACAGTCCAGATAACCATTTATAAAAATACTCCAAAGAGCCCACAAGCAGTGGCAGAGCTGTTAATAATTATGTTATGGGTCCCATCTTGCAGAAAACGACTTCTTTCTTATTTAAGACAAACATGCCATCTTGGAGTTCACTGTGACTTTACCACAGAAAGGAGCCAGCACTGTCACCGCTTCTTTCCTTACACCACAGGAAAGTACCACCACAGCAGAAACACCAAGGGCCAATAAATTAAGGTACACAATCACACTTACTGAGGATAAAAGCTTATCTAGGGCAAAACATCAGGATCTGGTGTCTAGAGTTTAAAGGTCCCATAGATAGAAAATGAACCAGCTATTCAACATGGAGAAACATGGGAAACAAACAAAAAAAATCTATAACTAGGAGCCCATGTCCATGCTTTGGACAGGATTTAGGGAACTGCTCCCAGAGCTCCAAACTGCAGAGACAAGGCATGTACAACACCAAACAATACCAACGGAGGACAGCAGAACAGAAAGACCAGTTTTCAGCTTTTAATTTATAACTCTGGGGGCTGATTTTGCTGGCTATCAAGCTGGAAGAAGTTTTCTTAAGATAAGCTGCTACCACAGTGTTAAAAAAAATCCAACAAAGAAAACCACCGCAATACCAATATCAAATCAATATCGAAGAAAATAATTTCAAGAAAACCCTCCGAATAGTTAAATAACCCTATACCAGAACATCCAATACCAATAAATAAATGCTGACCTCACTAGAAACAATCATATCAGCCTTGTGTCACAGCATGTGATCACAGAAAGATGAGGAAGAAAGTAACACCTATATCTGACTTATGAGACAGAAAAAAAATAGTATAATAATTTACTTAAGTATTTACATCCAAACATTTCAGTTATATGCACTCACTGTCCACATGCCAGATAAAGGCACTCAATCAACAGGCTGTCCTTTGCTTTGGAAGAAAAATCCCTTCCACTTGTGCATGCAAAAATACCACTAGCACACTTGTAAAATGATGCATAAAAGAAAGGACAGATTGATTCATAATTATATTGCCTATTTTTAGTTGTGTCAGGAATCAAAAAGTTTTCAGGAATTCCAGTTGAGATACTAATTAATCTTAACCTTTCATTTCTACTCATTCCTCATGTCACACCTACAGCTTACCTACAGAAACCTCTAGCCAAGTCTGAGAGCAACATTGCTATCTACTCACCACACCTCTTCAAAAGCTACTGCATTCAGAGTTCATGTTCCAGCAACTTCAAGACAAGCAAATTGGTCAATCTGCCTTAACACCCCCTCAGGAAATAATTTTCTTTATGTGTTTTTGCTGTTGGATTTTTTCTTCCCATTCAGATAGTCTTATGCATGCTAAATAATTTCAGTGTTAGTTAGTAGCATGAGAAGTCTGTCATTATTTCCTTCTGCCTCATGTAATCTTCCTTGCCTGCATTACTCAGGTTCCCCAGTTACAACTCTCTTTTTAAACACCAGTGTTTATATCATTTGCTACCATAATACAAACATATGAAGTGTTGCTGGAAACCAAAATTCAGTTTATTGCACTTTCATGTCATCTAATTGTATTTTCAGAGAATAAATGAAGCACCATAGAAATTAACTGTCCTTTTATTACAGTAATTTATAAAGCACATGACCACTGAGAAGGAGGTACTCAAGGATCGAGATGGAAAAAGACAGCCAGAGAAGATTACTAGAGAGAACTAAGAGGAACCTTAAGTCAAATCAAGGAAAATGAATATAATTTACAAAACAAGAGAGAAATTCATGAAAGAGGGAGAAAAAAATCCCCAAAAAGTTGACCTAGGTTCAAAGCAGTAGAAATATTAGGAAGGAGGGAGGAAGGCAAAGAGAGAGGAAAGGAGGGAGACCTAGGCTCGCCAGGGAAGTGGTCACACCACCAAGCCTGACAGAGCTCAAGAAGAGTTTGGACAACGCTTCTGGGCACATAGTGTGACTCTTGGGGTGTCTTGTGCAGGGCCAGGACTCAATGATCCTGAAAGGTCCCTTCCAACTCAGCATATTCTATGATTCTATGTAAGATTCAATAAGAAAAAAAAAATCTCCTGTAGCTTTTGCTGTGAAAATGTAACTGGCTCCTTAAATTATTTTGGATTACTTTCCACCCTACTATACATAGGTTCACTCCCCACAAACGCTAATTTTTCATGCATCAAAACATCCTGGTATTTCCCAGCAGCTGTGTCAAACTCATGGCATTTTTACATTGACTAGACATCTCCTCCCTGTACTGATTCCATCCATTCTTATCAAATTTTCTGCATAATTCCGTAACACCTTCTAATGAAAGCAACCAATAATTTGATATTCCCATTTTTTTTCCCACAGCCAGAGTTTTCACGTTACTTCAGCTGCCAGCTAAACCATTCTGTTAGGCCCACTCTGCTACTGCCTGAATGCAGTCACTGTTTCGCAGATCTTACTTTCAACACCCCAAACCAGCCCAATGTTTTCTTCATTTCAAGCTATTAAGGTTAGGACAAGATTTTGTTTGTCATGTAGGAATATAGTGCTGAATTGATTTATGAGTCAAATTACATTCAAGAATCACTAACATCAACAAATGCATCAAGAATGCATAAATACTATATGTTGTGTTTGTTCCATGGCAAGTTTGTGGCACTTCAATCGGATAATTTACACAGAATATCAGATTCTATTAAGGTAAACAGTCTCCAAGCTTTGCTTGAAGTGTTCTACTACTGTAAGAGTAACAAGTTCTCTCTAACAGAAAAATAGATTTGTGTACTTGGCCTTACCAAACATTTAAATAAGCTTTCATCCCTTCATGCATGTACTTAACACACACTTTAAACAGAACTGTTTTGAGTTGCAAGCTAATTTTTAAAGATATATTCAGTGTGCAGGCACTTCAGTGAGTCCCACATTTATCAAAACATTCCCCATTTACTGCCCAAAAACATGGGAAAAAATGTAAAAATTACTAGACAGAAGCTGCTAATTACTCTCATGAAGGGTTAACAAAAATGTCCAACCATCTGCAAATAAATACCCCCTCTACCTTAAAAGTGCAAAGACTAAAAATAAAACCTTGCAACTGCAGCTGGATGAACTGTCAAGTGAGGATACTGTCCCATCACATCCTTATTAACATCTACACAGCTACTTGGATTTCACTCATATGCTTAACACATGGTACCTTAGGCCATACATCACAGAAGTGGAGCCTATGATTAACAATATCCATTTCAATCCAAGCCTAGGCATGACAAAGGCTAATACTAGGCCAGAAACCTAAGGAAAGTCACCATCTATAAACAAGTTTAAATTGATCAGTCATTTTAGGAATTACAGTTTGTGACTGTTACTATACAGTTGACAAGGAATTCAGTACCTTGCTGCAAATAAACAGCACAGATTACTTATCTCTATCTGGAAAACAATATACTAGCACAAAGTTAAATAACTATGTTCTAAATGTTCAATTAATAATTTTATTATTTGGTTTCAGCAATAGTTGTATCTTATTTTGTGCTGAATTTTTGTGCTCTTTTACTCCATGCTAAAGATACTTCCTATCAGTCTCAATAAAATGGCTAAATCTGACCCTGAGGAGCCATATCTGCTATGGTAAATAACCACCTGCCTGTATTCTGCCTGCCAAAAGCCACCCAAAAAATAAGAACCAAGAACTGCCAGGAACTGGTAGCTACTCAGGAATCACACAGGCATGCTGCTTTCCCCCCTGAAACAAGTTCTAACTCTGTTCCCACATTTAAGTGGGCTCAATCTTCATGCAGGTACAAGAAAATTCCCATGAGCCTCAAACTAAGTATGGCCTTTCCCACACAGAATTGCAAGCACAGTTGCATGATACTGAACAAACACACTGAAAATGCAAACCTGAATACAAATTATTTCTGGTAAGCAAGATTATCACAGCATTAATTCTTAAGAAAGTTAGAAATGTTAGTATGAAAAAGGTTTCGGGTTACAGTACATTTTCAGTTTTTAAACCTTGCTTCACTACTTTGCTAGACAAAGCAAAATGCAGATAGATGTTTGCAGACAATTTCGTCAGCATCTCAAAACAATTCTGTATGCAGTCTCCCAAGCCTTTCAAAACTTCTATTCAAATGCCAGATACAAACCACTGTGAGCTGAAACCCGGTCAAGCTTTTACAACAAATTAACACTCTCTGTGCTTACCACCTAACAAAAGCTTAGGAGTAATTCTGCAGAAAGAGAACTTCTGCCATGCTACAGGATGAGTCAATTCCTGTTCAACAGACATAGCATTTTAATTTATAAACCACACTTGTTTATACAGAGACGTTCAGGCAATGATTCAGGATTCCCTTGATGTACTTTTTCCACTACACTTCATGCTACTTTTCTCCAATTTCTAGATAATCTAGATTCTCTCACTGCTTGATCACAAGATTTTTTTCCTCACAGGGAACTGAGAGAAAAACAAATAAAAGGAAAGCATAATTCAAGTTGATTTCAACTAGCAGGGCTTTGATTACACTTCTACAGTCTACAGCTTCCAGTGTATTTAATGGCAGGAAAGAAGTGTTTTGTTAAAAGTCAGTTATTTCCATATTTAATTAGCTCAAAAACCAATTTAACTGCTCTAGAACAAAATGACATATAATGAATTTTTGATAGCAAAGTTAATCATAGCCAAAGGCTTCAGCTACTTTTCACATTACACAGGAAAAGCCATGTCTTAGTAGTGTTAAAATCTGCTTGAAGCTGCAACTTTGTATTGAGCTCATGTAGAAATATATCCAATATATACTGGGTATATTTGGTATGTAGCCAACAAAGGGTAAAAGTATGTATGAAATAAACCATCTAAAAGATGCATTGCATCAGATACATATCAGTAATTTTTTCTGAAAGACTAATATTGCCTTGTAATAATTTTTAAGGTCCTCAGGCACCTAATT
This sequence comes from Coloeus monedula, assembly GCF_965178545.1. NCBI lineage: Eukaryota > Metazoa > Chordata > Aves > Passeriformes > Corvidae > Coloeus > Coloeus monedula. The sequence goes on along the minus strand of NC_138782.1, from coordinate 41,644,948 downwards.
TTTTTTCCCTTCAAAATAAAACCATTCTGCTCTTGAAAGTAAGAGCATTCCCCTGGCTGCTATGAAAATACTCTTGAAATAAATAACTTCAAATAAGAAGCGTTTGTCAAATCTTACATAAAACTTCAGGAAAATGTTCTCTTCTTGTAAAATTTGCATTCCCATACGTAACTATGCAAGTTGTCCCTGCATTCTTCACTACTGTCATTGTGAACTGTTTTTTACTTAAAGATGTATGAGGGTAAGATTCCAAAGATAATACCCTAGAAGCTCTGGAGTACAAAACCCCCATGTACAGGCTTAAAAGGAGTCTGATGTCAGTGAGAAATAATATCTATTACCTTCACTGCTGTCTAATAAAACTGTATTTCTAAGAACTAAAAATTCAGTAGTCTTTAGCATTTAATTATATAATTAAATCAGTAACTTGGTAAGAGGACTTCTTTTTTTCTTTGTCTACACTATTAGCTAATAGTGTAAACAACTCTTAAAAGGGTCGCTGCTCAAATATTACCAGGGATATAATTTGAGAGACCTCTGTTTTGTCTGTGAAAAGGGAAAAATGCTTTAACAATTCTTTAATTCTTTAAATCCAGCTTTACAATTCCCCCTGTATTCAAAATAATTAGCTACAAATGAAATGGAGGTTTTGAAACTGGAACAGAAAAGTCCATTTTCTCTAGTACTCACTACTAAAAAAAAAAAAACCTAGCTTACAAGCAAACAAAAATATTTTAATCCATCTTATGTTTTACAGTGAACCTCTAGGACGGCAAAGCAATATCAACCACCAAGTATATTCTTAAACATCTGTATTAAAATAGCAGTTGTGATACAGTGAATATGTAAGTTTACATGAATACCTTTTTGTTTAGAGTTAGTTTAAAAATATAAGGCCAGTTATTGTAGTAGTCAAAAATTAAGGATGAAAAAAGTCTGCCAAGCCTGGTCAGTTTGAGAAATCAAACCTAATCAAGACATACAGGCTTATGAAAAAGTGTGTTCAGAGGAAATGCCACTGTAGAAGATGCTGAAGTTTATTGTTCCCAGGGCAGTATCTTAAACAGTTCATTCTGAATGCCTTAAGTAATTTTCTATTCCGAGTTTCTAACCTGAATGCAGTAGATTCAGGACACGCTGTATAAGCCATGTCTCAGTCTTAGCTATGGAGCCTGTTCATACAATGACTTTTATGTATAGTCACAGAAGTTGATAGCAATTAAAATGAAAGTAGGAGTCTCTTATATACAGTTGCAGCTTTGATTTGCAACAGAAATTAACAAAGCACAATCCAGCATTTCAGACATGCTGAGCTGCTGCTCCACACTGCCTCAGTCAGTCAGTATCCAGTAACTAGAGGTCAATTTTAATAAACAGCATCCTTAAGGGTAGACATTGACAAGGGATTCTGCTACCTATAGTTCTAAATGTAAGATTAAGCATCTGACCTCCAGAAACTCCACCAGCATTATCAAAAAAGGATTTTTTTAAAAAAATAAAAGGACAGTCATTCTAGTCATGTATTATGAATATGGAATTGCTTTTCACTTTCACATGTCTATGTCCCCAGTCACTTAAAAGTATTTTTCCCCTACTATTCCTAAAGGTACTGATACAGAGCCAAACCCCCACCTTTGCAACTAGTTACAAATTTTTTTTAAATTGCCATTCCAAACCACTATTTGTCAACACAGACACATGCAATCATCAAACACCATTGGCATGCTTTTGCGTAGAGGCACGTGTTAGAGGCAACAGGCCTCAGCCAAGCAATTTACTCCCGGAATACAAGAACAATGATGGCTGGGTCAGCCTTCCATTTTGAAACACAGAACAACTTCATTGCCTCCCATATGCTAAATATATTCCATTTCAACATGCATGTCAGCACCAGACCTTTATGATTTGTTCACACATAGTACTTTTCACAGAATACAGAAGTTAAGCATCTTGTAATTAAGGTAGCAATAATAGGGTTTGCTTAACAAGACACAGTACGGTGTATTTTCCGATGTCAGTAACATCACTTCATTACCTAAGCTGAATGTTTAAGCCTTTCCATTGGAAAACAAAGTTTATCAGATGATATTTTAAAGCCTAAAAGGTAATAAAATATTACGAATACGTAATACTACATATTTAATAACACAGAATGTAAATTGAATAAAATATCCTGCTCACAAGACAGATACATTTTTCCACTATGCTGTTTTCCTCAGACTTTGTGCAGGTATCAAGGACAGAGTTTTTCTAATTCCTTTTTAGCCATACTACAAAAACAGAAAAATGGACAGTTCAAAGAAATGGAATTATCTATTTATTGTAACAACTCTGCACAAGTCAGAGGTCAAGACTGGTACTAACTGAGAGCTTGCCTTTTGTGAAACCTTATGTTTCTGCTTGCAAGGTGAACGGGGTTGTGGGAACAAGTAATCTGGAACAAATAGGTCAGAAACCACAAATCAGTTCAAATGATCTAATATGGAGTGAAGTGCAACAGATTTAAAGCTACAGAGGAGGAAGGCACAGAGTTTTTCAAATTTAAAACTATCCATAGCTGCCTGCCCTTCTACTTGAAATTACCAATTTTAAGAAAAAAAATTCTGTGTATCATAATGAGATGCTTCCTCCTGAAGTAAAAACAAATGATGCTCTCTCATCACACACTGTTCTAGGGGAGACTCTTCTCTAGAAGAAGAAAAAAATAGAGAAAAACAACAGAGTTGACCAAGGCTGCCACAAGTCAGCAGCCTGATGCTGTTGGGCTTCATACCCCTCTCTGAAGTGAGATAATGGCAGTGTGTTAAAGAGCACAGGGCTGACACCCTAGGGGTGTCATCACCTGTTTTATGGAATTCATGTAAGACAAGGGACATGTAAAAAAATCTTTTGCTTATCCATCATTGGACAGTCATCACTATACACATTCTTTAACTGGTGGGCAAGTTACCAGTTTTCTTCTGTGCCTAATGAAAGGTGCATTCAGACTAAACAAAAAAAAAAATGTCTTGGTCTTAATAAAGTTACACATTCATTAGCTTTTGATGAATGCCTGCAACCCCTTTTCCCTCCCCAATAATCTCCTTCAAGTACCCCTAGGCTCTAATCACAGTATTCTCAGTAATTAAGGTTTTGATTTTAAATTTGTTGAAAGCTGCCTGGAGAGATGTTCTGATTACCAGCTGAGACTCAAATACAAACGATTTGAGGATTTCCCCCGCTTTCTGGGGGGAATCTGTCAGCAAGTTTCAAGATGTGATGCCAGTTCCAGTGTTTTGGCCATGTGACAAAGATTTCTAATTCATTACTTCTTTCATGGGATCACACAGCAAAGCAAAATTCTCTACAGAGCATATCTGGATGGTTTATTTTCCAGCATGTCAGTCTTTGTATTTTCTTTTGGATTCTGCAACCACTAGCAAGGCAGGAAAAGTACATGGACAGTTTACTCAAGATAGTATTTAGTACCATGTAGCTGTCACGTTAAGATTGACACTGCTTCAGTAATTATTCCTTCCTACAACCAATAAAGTTCCTTGTATAATTAGCACTGGGAAATCAAGTTTGCAGATATAAAATATACTCACAAAATATATATAAAAAACTAACCTGCATCTCTTATGTCCTCCAAATTTCAAAACTATTCAGTGAAAAAAAATCTCGAATACTGACAACACTGGCTGTAGAGCAAGGAAAGGGTTTTAAAAAAGAATTAGTGTATCCTAACCTGCCATGAAAAAAATGATATTACTTCTGTATTTTATACTCTGAAGTTCATTAGCATTTTGAAGTACAACCTGCAAAGAGAGAAGCCCTTTGAGAAAATGAAAAAAAGGCAGTTATCATTAAAGGGCACAGACTGCCAAGAAAGTTGATCATCTTGCACTGCAAGACTAGGGAGTTCATCTGTAAGTATAACTCATCAGGAAAAGAGGCAACAGTCAACAGCAAGAAGTGTACTTATGCTTTAAACTGAGGGATGTCACTCATTCTTTCTTTAGTCTGTGACCACCATGTCTTAAATCAGCTTCCAAATCATCATTTTTACAAGAAACATCTTATTGCTGTGCATTATAATCAAGGATTATGAAGCTCTTCCTACTGCATCAACACTGGTATAGCACCAAAAAGTCTGCTCTTAAAAATGTAAACTAATGACCAATACAAATCACCTCAGGAAAGCAAATGAGCTGAAAAGATTAGGAATGGATGACACGAAAATCAGTTTTGTGAAGAAAATTATTTGGCACTCAACACTGGTTTACAACCAATATCATACTGTTTGGTGTACAAATACATTGTATTATGGTATCATTCAAATACAATCCACACTAACTGCAGTATTATCTCATTAAATTATCAATGGTCGAGTACTTTGTGTTTAAAAATTATGAGAGAACCAACTTCAAAGTGGTAACGGACATTCAAGTGCTGACTGGATCAATTTATAGTTTTTAATGTGTACGACGTTTTATCTGATCTGCCATACTTGTCCTTGTTGAAGGTAGGTTTCTTTTCTTACTGAACTTAAAAAACCAGGTGACTGGTTAGATGGTCTCAGCTCCTCTAATCTTTTTCTTAAATACAAAACTCCAGTAACTCCCATTGCCTATTCTTTTGTGAACAGTCAAAAAAAATTTAAAAAAAAAGGCATGGAGAATAGAGGAAATCAGTCCAAAAATACTTCTCCAGAGAGTAAACCTGCCCAAGCTGTCTAGAGAGACAACTCCCCACAGGACAGGACTGGTTCAGAAGCACAGTGGTAGAAGAAGGACACTACACCTAACAGCCACCTGGACATGGTCCTAGGAAACCAGGACATGGTGACTCTGCCTGAGGTGGAGAGCCTCCACCACTCTGTGATTCTGTAACAGACATTTCACAAACTCCAAAACGTACAAGAATGGTAGAATAAGACAAAGGATGGTGACAGTATTATAGCAGATTATGAAAACAAGAGACATTAAATGAAATTTGACAGTAACAGATTTATAAGCTCTGGGAAGGAAGAGATGTTTAACTGGGTAGACATTAACTTTCTAACAACTAACTAACTAATTGTAATTGTTATGTACTACATACGTATCAATAGAACAAATGTGGTTGATCACGTAAGGAAAATGGGGGGGGGGGTGTCTCCTAAAAAAGAAGCAAAAGAAAGTGTATTTCTGGGAATAAAGAGGAAACATTTAAAACTACAGTGGAGATGTCAGTGTAACTCCAGCAGCAGTAGCCAGAAGTAGAGGGAAATAGCTAGAAAATAAACCTAGAAAAACAGAGTTACCACGAGAGCAACCTGACATTCAGGAAGGCTCTGTTCTATCATGCAGTTTCCCTATTCATATGGGCAGAGCATGCATATTACAGCACAAGGCAAGAACAGCCCTAATTACTTTGCAACTCCACCTGAACACAAAACAAAACCAGAAACACAGCGCTTTTTGGTTCACTCAGACAGAAGTGACTGCTGGAAATACAATTAACTCTTTTTTTCAATCCATACTCCATGTACAAATCATTACTTTGGTAATTCAATCCAAGAAAGTTATTAATACGACCTTTGAGGTTAACAGCTCTTTCCTAGAAAAATACATTTAACTTCAATTTTTACCTTTACCTTGTGAAATGTGACACAATTATAAGTTACTTATTATTTAAGAATATAATTGCTGGCTAGACTCCCAGTTGCAGAATTATGGAGCATGTACATTTTACTTCTTCAGGACAGCCTTATTTACTATTTATTACTTATATAAACTTATTTACTAAGTCTATATAAGACACTAGATAATGACAAAGCATATAGTGAGAACATAACAAGTAAGAATGAGAGACATGAGCTTATTCTCCATTAGAAATCAAAATTATGCATCTGAAACTACACTACCCCTTTAAGACCTTACCTTCTTTTTGTCCCTCATTGAGCCCTTCCCTCGGACCATTATCTTGCATCCTGTTTCTGCCTCAAGCTGTTTAGCTGTTAGTCCTCTGGGCCCAAGGATTCTTCCAACAAAGTTAAACTGAAAGAAAAAAATAAATTTCTATAAAATCAAGCAAAGAAAATTAATTAAAAATGTAACAAGATATATTTCTGTGTCTAAAAATATCAAGGGTTTAATGGTTTAGGACACCACACTAAATGCCTGAGGTTGAAAAATGAGATAGGTACTGTTTTTCTACATTAAGTACCCACGTGACACCAACTTTGGGGATACAAGTTTCAGGTGAAACTAGGTCTTTTAGATGTAACATCAGGCAGTCTACAGAAGCAATAGTGTTAATTTCCTACTCATTCAGTTGTACAAGCTCTTACAGAAAGCCCGGGCCACTCTCCTCACCACTAACATGTCCAGCTATGCTCATCCGTAGGCCAGCGAGTGCATCATGGAAACACACACAGGGGCTGGGTGCACGACCAGACACGCACACAAATTTCAAGAGGTGGGAATGCTCAGGTGCCGGAGGAGCTGCAGTCCCACAACGGCACAGGATCTTCGGGAAAGGCCCCTGTGCTCACTGTTCAGTTGCTCCCTGCTCACAGCTAAGGGGCCTGCAGACAGCATTCTCCTTCCCCAGTCCATGTGGTTCTGCTGGGCTCCATCTGGGAAGGACATCTAGAGTAACTCTTCTTTCTCTACCCATGCCATGGCATTTTCTTCACGAAAAAAAAATGAGGCCTCTTACATGTTTATTTTAGGTTTAATGGGGCAACATTTCTTAAAAATATGGTATTTTCATACACACACATATATATAAAATATTTATATATGTAAAATTTTATGTGTATATACAGACAAAACAAAAGCACATCACTTTTTGTAAGCTGTATCATTTATTCAGTTGCACATACAAATAAAGCATGCATTTCATGTTTAATTGGCTGACTTCAGCAGACAGCCCCCCACCTACACTCAACACAGTACCACCACCATTTAGCCATACATAACATTATTTCCTAGTTGTCCTCAACAGCTTTTCCCCTTTCATTATTTTTAACCACACATTCTGAAAATTATGACATAAATAAAAAAAGTAGTGACAGCAGCATTGAGAACACAGAGCAGTACTCTGTGACAACTGCAGTGCAAAGATGAAACACCAGCTCAAAGGATACATAAACAATGAAATTTCAGAGCAAACATTAAATTCCAAGAAGAAATTAAGAGAACAGAAACTCTGCTGTAAGGACGTAAGTCTGGATATTTTAGATCCCAGTAAAAAAAAGTTATTCAATGGAATCATGAAGAAGTTGTTGGCTTTCATTTCCTCAGCTAATTAAAACTGGGCTTGAGTACTAAAACTCAGCATACTTGAAATCCTTATGAAACTGCAAAGACCAGAAATGATTTAAGAGTGAGCAGAAATAATGAACGCAAGCAAATTAAAGTTCTTTAAAAAAACTCAGTGTTTCACGGCAGCTAAACTATTCATAGAGAATATATACTCCCAAAGTTATTTAGTATTGCAAGCTCAGAAAACAAAGACATATCATGAAGCCTGAATCAACTATTGGGAGGTGAGGGGGTGGGGAGTAAAGACTAATGGAATTTGTGAACACACACAAACTGTGAATCATAAGAAATTAAGGAACATTCACTAAGCCTTGATAAAGCAATGAACTAGTAACTAGTAATAAAGTTCAGCTGTGAAATATTATTAAAATATTACATCTCACATTTCATGTTTAATACCAAAATTGTACCATTGTCTTACATGAACATCTTACTCGCCTTTCTCCACAACCACACTGCTGCACACCAAACCTTTAGATATCTATGCCATTCCACCAATAATGCTAAAATAATACTGCAAAGCTGACTTTAAATCAATATTTTAACCAACACACACACAAGCTGACTATTGTTATATTCTCAATCTCCCAAGAAGAACAGCAGTCTCCAATGTTTTATTAATTTGGATCAAGACTAAAAGAATAATCAAATAATAACATACTTCGGATAAAAAATAAATAGAACAATATAGGATACTAAGAAAAAAAAAGGGAGTAATCTGTATTAGTGTCAAGTTTGCAACTTTATTCATGTTGTCTGAACACTATTTAGAATTTCTAGTTGAGAAATCACAGACTTAAAACTGCAACACATTCTGGTGAATGTTAAGCCAGTTCCTTTACCAGTTATGCCAAGGATATCCTCCTTATAAAGAGCCTTCAGGAATTGTTCCAAGGCAGCTCAACCCTGCCTTTTCTTTCCAAATGGTATGTATTAACCTTTTTGGATAGCTATTCCTCCCAAACCCCGGCCTGTTCTCATTGCCTCTCTTGCGCCCTACAATTTGATCATTTCTAAAAGCAGGATGCCTAGACAAGGCAATATGTCTACTGAGATCTCAACTATGTTAAGTTACTCAGAACAATTTTATCTTATAAACCACATTCTTATTGATACATCCCAGGTTGGTTCTTTCCCTCCCCCAAAAATTCAGTTTTTATGCTTGTTTCAACATTCATTGACCCCAAATACTCTTCTCCATTACCTCAGCCATGATCCTTTCCCCTAGTTTTATACTCATATGAAGTTCTATGCCCCCCTACAGCAGCATGTTGCTCTACATTTGTGTAACGAATTCCCCATTGTTGACTTCAGGCACATTAATTTCAAGACAGAATTAAAATTCAAAACCATCTTTAGAAGCATTTGGTAATGACTTAATTTTTTTTCTAAGCATACTTTCTATCCTACCAACCAAGTTTTCTTCAATGTGTTAAGAGATACAAGATGAAGGAGAACTCTGCAGGACCTCCCTACCTGAGGCGCAGTCTTAATTGACTCATCAGTAATCAATTATCATAGATTAAGCCAATTATTGCTTTAACAAATGATCCCCTACTTTTTATACCAATCTATCACTGTCAGTATTCAGTCCCTCAGACAACCATCTTAAAAGTCCTAGCTCAGAACTCATAGAAAGACATAACTCAGACTCTTTTGACAGAGACAGAGCAGTGACCAGCAAGACCACAACTAAGAAACACAGAGTAAGCCTTCAAGTTAGACAGTTTTTTCAGAATCCAGTTGTATCTGCAGCTACTGCTTCTCTTACCTGTCAGGCCAGCTAGACTATCAGACAGAATTACCAGAACGACACATCTGACAAATTCAGAAGACCATCCTTAACATCTAACTCAATATTTCTTGTGCTCTTTGTCTCATACTGTCACCCAGTCACACTCTTCATTGCTTTGTGTTTCTCTACAAATAACATACCTGTGTTCAGGAATACTGTTTCTTCTAACATTTGTACAGGGACAAAGCTAAGAATATTTCCCTTTAATTTCTGATAGTGCTTCTCACTTTGCATCTGTCTAGTACTGTAGGATTCACCTTACCCCCAGAGGACTGCTAGTTTAGAGCAGAGGTTCAGAAATCAATTTGACCAATTTAGGGCTGTACTACTTTGACTGTATGTAACCTCACAGATGTTGAAAAATGAGATTATGTTAAAAATTAAGCAGAAGTGGCCCTTATTAAGATTAACTGCTTCTACATCAACAACACAGAAAAAGCAATCAAATGAAGTCAGTCTTTCCTTCCACAACAACTTGTATCTCTACACTCAATATATTTTTATATGTAAAATTTTCACTAGTGGTATTTCACAATTGTTTTCCTGAGTTTTATTTTCATGTGCTCAAATCTTCCTCAACTCAAAATCACAACTAGAGAAACAACCTCCAGAAGAAGGTGACACACAAACACAAGAGCATCCTAAAAGCCAAGAATTAAAAGTGTTTAGCAGAGCTCAGGTGCTGAAGTTCCAACCAGTTACAGCCTTGTTGCTCTCCCTCTCTGCTTGTTTCTCTGCATCATCACTCACATTCCCTTAGTTTGCTAACCTTTCACGTTTGAAGTTTTCAGCATGTACAAAACACCACTGGAACGTGCCAGTGTGTAAGACAGTTGCTGCCTTTCTTTGAGAAGATATCCAAAACACACCCCCTTAAAGAAAAGCAACAGACAGCATATGTTGGGACACTGAACATGAGGATCTTTGTTACTCAAAGACTTTAAGCAGTAAAAAACGTATTAGGAAAAAAAGCTGCTACAAATTCTAATGTTCGCACCTACTCTGGGATATTAAAGATTATTCTGCAGCAACTGACGTTCCCAAGAGTCGATAAAATTTCCATGTGGTGACCGACCTAACAAGTCCACTGAATGAGAAATTCCCTGATAAAAACATCTTGTATTCCCTATGCATAGAACAACTAATTCCTAAGCAGACCAGCTGCTTTTATAGTCCTTCTACGCTTCACCAGTCCCCACTCCCAGAACAGAAGTAGTGAAGAAAAGCAAGAATGAACCATGCCAAAGACTCAGAGCTGCTGCAAAGAAGTGTCTGGTTTCTACAGTATGGGAAATGCAGAGTTTAAGGAACTTTCCATGCAAGTTAAAATCTGAGGAACTTCAGGTAGACCAGTAATATTAAATTTCATACTACTATTATGACTTTTGTATTTTGTGTTTTCCTTTGAAATATGAAAATAAGATGTGGCAAGATCTAATTTAACTTAAGAAAAAAAATGTCTTTACTTCATTACTGGAAATGAATTTTAAAAAATCCAATTTGATTGAAATATCCAAATCTAGCAAGAAAGAGCACAAACACATGCATTTGATCGAACAATTATTTAACTCAATTAAAAACTCATTTATTCTACCATCTTATTAGCAAATGTTCCAGTGACTTACTAAACATTGATTTTGCAGAGTCAGTTACTTATCACTGGAAAAAAGCCAAAACAAGCTATTCTTCAAGTCTATTTCAACTTAAGGAAATCAAGAAAAGTCTCAGAAAGCTTTTATGTTCCTTAGGTACAATGCATATTTGAGTACTTTTCATACACAGCCTAAACTTTATTTTAAGGAAAGTCTCAAGAAAAGCTCAGTAGTTCTTCATTATACCAAAAGCAAAAGATGCTCTACACTTCATGCTGACTTTCAGCATACTTTAAGATGTAACAAGCAGCTAAGTTCAGAAAAAAATTATAAACACACAAAAAAGGACCCCTTTCTTTAATAATGATTTATAACAAATGCTTTGCAATGTATCTATGTGTCTAGTAATCTAGCATTGGTTTCACCTTCTGACCCCCAGCTTAGAAAAATCACATAAATTCTATTATTTCCTTAAACACCCCCGTAATTACAACTGAGTACTTGTAAACCATAGATGTTCACTCTTGATGATGTTAGTTAATTCTTATCCTCCTGTAGAAAGCAGCTTCAGTATAGTTATGCCATACATGAAAACAAGTTCTCCATTTTGAGACTACCTTTACATATAGTTTCCTTTTTTTTTAAATCATAACAGGTCAAAAACTGCAGACTTCTCAGTTAGCGAGCAGCCTCACCTTCACTTATCCATGTTTTTTCCAAATTACATTTTACAGCCTAGTTATATGCTAGACATAACTGCCAACTGGATGTGGATTTTCATCAAGAGAGAACACTATACCTTATATCCACCCTTCTCCATAGTCAAAACAGCTTTCAGATTGCATACTGATATATTAAACAAACTAAGGCACCTCAAGAATGTGCTTTAAAATGTCCTGGTGGTTAGTTTGATTTTTGAAGACACGGAGAGCAGCATTTCCTACTCATTTCATTTTCATATGATTTTCCACACCAAATAAAAAACATCTGAAGACCAGGACTCTGCATGGTTCAGTAGTTAAAATATGTCATGGTTAAGACGCAACTGAAAACTGGATGTTATAATGGACAACTTCTGGTAATTTTATCTTAGGCAGCAATGCTGGCAGTCAGTTTAGCCACTTCAGAGGAAACCGTCTATGTCTTCAGATTGCAATAGTCATATTCCAAGACCATTTAGGAGATAACTTAATCTGACAGAGTCACAGGCTAACATGCCAACCACAGAAATGGAGTAATGAAGAGACACGAAGGAACTGCAAGACAATGAAGGCACTCAAAACAAAGTATGATGAACGTGTATGACACTCACAATGGTGTTTGTTTAATGTTAGTACTCTTTGTGAGCAAGATTAACATCTCTCCAAGGATTAATATATTTCTTAAAGATACAATTAAATTCAAGTATGTATTTTCATCCATGTTTTTTATTAAAAAAAACCAGCCAATGAATTTAATTGAAACATTTATATGCAAACAACCTGGAAATACTAAAGAAGAAGATAAAACATAACACTACGCTGACAAAACAAATACAAGAATGGACTCTGAATCCAGTAAAAGCTTTCACTGACCCACCAAAATTAGCAAATTTAGGTTTGATTTTTTTCATTGATTTATTTTTAAATGAATATTGTTTTATGATACTGGTAATACAGTTAGTTTTTCATAAAATATTTCTCAGAAAATCTTGTGTTGTTCTCAACCGAGTTTTAGATAATGATAAAAAAAAAAATCAGGTATGTGTGGCTGATTTGATTTTTTGAAAGTCTCTAACCTGAAACAAGTATAAAACCACTTGAGATATTAGAAAACAAAATACAGCATATTAAACCTTAAGATACTTTCAGTTAGGTAGTCTAGTGTTCAATAAACAAAACTTGTAGCATAAAGTTACAGCTAGGTACCTTTGAGACTGAATTTCTGAGAAAGTAATCTGAAACATTTTACAGGAAAAAAGAAATGACAAATGGGCAAATTACTTACATTGCATATGCTTTCTAGAAATAACATTTTCCAATATTTACTCCATTAGTATACCATGCCCACAGAACCATTTTCACAATGACAACTTTGTCAAAAAATTGGCTTCTGGTTGTTGCTTTGGGGTTCTTGGTTGGTTTTTTTTGGGGGGGTGGGGGGGATGGGGAAGAGGACATGTTTGGTTAGTTTTACAAGCACAGCTGTAGTGATGTTTATTTATGCACATGTATATATACAAACACAAACAATGTTACCAAAACCAGCATTTACACCTGTAAACATGTAATTTGCCAGTAATATAGCAGGGATGGATTAAATACATAACCTTTCAGTTAACATTTACAGCCCCCACCCCCTTATTTCAGTCAAAATATTTTCTTTAGATACTTGAAACTGTTGCCACTATCTCACCCCACACAGAAGATGATAACCACTACATTTTTTGGTAGGTTGTGATTAACAAAACAGAAGGTTTCTTTTTCCATGAAGAGAAACCTCAAATGTATTTCATACCTTAAGTATTTTCAGTGATTCAACAACACACTTATCACAACAGAAAACAGCTACACAGCTTTTGTTGAAGCAGTAAGAACTACTATAAAATAAAAACAAGTGCATCCCATACACGACTGACTCAGTGACCACATCACAGATTAACTAAAAACAAAGGCCAAGTTTACATAAACAGCCACTTGTACATATTTCAGAAATCAAGAGGGTAAAGCATAATGTTTCAAGAATAATGCTGAAATTGTGGTATCTTTCATTAACTGCATTAGCTTGTATTCTGAGGATTAAATGTGCTCCAGTGGAATTTGTCAAGTTTGTAACATAGTTAAGAAAAACAGATTATCTGATGAGATTTTAAAGGGAGAAGAGGCTGACAAAGCAGATGGTATTATCACTGTCAATACAGTGAACAGAGACAACAGTAACAACATTTAGAAGGTAATTTTTACACACAAGCTAACTTTAGGTGGTAGTTAAGACTGCTAGTGACAACATGTGAAGTTGTTTCCCCAAGTCTCTATCAAACCCACCTACTACTGGTCATAGAAGAGATGCTGCAGGCAACAATGCATGAGAAACATTCTCTCCATCCCTAAACATGTCATGTTTTCTAAGCAAAATAACCAAGTAAAGGCCAAAGTACACATGTAGTGAATATCAGCAGCATAATCTGCTTATGTCAAATATATCCACTTACATTTGGTGTGGGTATCTGATATACAGCATTCCAATACTATAATCAAAACTAAATGAGAACTATTGAAGCATTTAAGTGATGAAGTTAAGCAGCAAATTAGAAATGCTGTGCTGTAAGCAACTTATGCATACAAATTATTATTAAATAATCTCTTCATCACTCAAACACAAAAATAAAACCATTAAGGTGCTGGAGAATAAAACACGGAATAACAACCATCAGAAAATCAGGATCTGTCATATTTTCAATTCGGTACTTTTGTGCTGGACAAACAAAATCAAAACTTCTTGTAGATCTGTTGAAATACCTCTGAGATTACTTCAAGTGTGAGCAATTTAATCCCCAACATTTAATAAAAGGGTCACTACAGCTGAAATATTTAAAGTAGTTCCAATTCTCTAAAATTTGAGTTGACACAAAGATGAGAACATCTTAGAAAGGAGATAATGAAAAGATTTTTTCTTTTTCTTAGTGTATTAAATGGATAAGAATCGTCTTCAGTACATATGTAATGCACTGAGACTGGTTCCATCTTTATTTAGTACACTGCATACATTTTTAACAAAGATTATAGGGTTGGGGGCATTTTTGGGTTGGTTTTTTTTGTTCTAGTTCAGTTACCATAATCACTTTTAAACATCAAAGCCAGATAATAACTTGTCTTGTGATGGGAAAGAACTGATAATTATTGTGGGATTAAGACCAGCTTGGTCTAGTTCAAAAACATGTATAAAATATGTATTAATGCAAAAACAAAGGATATGAACATTATTGTAATATATTACTAAAACACAGTATTTGTGCAGCAGGAGAACAAAGTTAACATTCAGTGTTTTGAAGTCTGATGTACTATACAAAAAAAATCAGCATCTGGAGGAAAATGAAAAGAACACGTTAGTCAAAGGTTTTGACTTTTACACAATGCAGAGGTTCCAAAGAAAACTTCAGCCAGTAAAAGAGCAAATGAGTTCTCTCAATACAAATAACTTTATCTATTACTCTCTCTCAGAACTACGTTTAGCTTAAGTATTACATAATGCACTTAGTGTAGGAGTAATTTTGGTTAAATTAAAAGGAATTTGTTAAATTCCTTTAAATTACATTATATTTAATTGGGGTTTTTCTTCTTAAGTCAATTAGAACAGTACAGATTCTATGGGATGTCCAGAAAGATCCCCAGAAACTTTATCGTATGTGGAGCAGGGGAGAACAGCTTAAATCTCCGCTCTAAGTACTGGGGTATTTATGTTTCATGGCATGCATGAGTCAGTTTTCCTCAATGCTGTTTAACTTCTAACTCACCTCATCTAGAAACCTGGTGCCATCAGCACAATTCAAACACTGAACTGTTCACGTTATGTTTGGAACCAAATAAAATCTCCTGAATGAACGCACACATGCTGCAAGTCAGTTGGCTCACAAAAACTGAGCACAAAATTTAGCATCCGTTGGGACAAGTTAGTAAACAGGCCTTGCCTACACAGACTCTGCACATGATCTTTAGTAAGAAATGCTGATACAAATTTATCTGTGTTTTCCAGTAAAACTTAAATAAGTATATAATAAACTATCAGTGATGAACAGTAGTACCTTGTTCTCGCTATAGGATTAGGAATTGCTGCCTTCCCTTCTTGGATATCAGCAATACACGTTTAATGGTTTAAAGGATGGATTACCATAACAAACAGTTTGGTCTACCTTAAAAATTGAGCATCTATTACTATTTCTTACTGGTAATGTTCTCTAAATAACATTAAAACAGGTGGTACAGTAAATAATAACTTTTAGGATGTTTTAATATGGCAAATCAGGATTTGTTTCAATTTAAGGTTTTGCCACTTAAAGTAGTTCTATTATTTACTAGAATCACAAATACTAAATTTTCAAAGGGTAACCCTGAGTCCTGTTCAACTATTAAATACTCTTTGCTAGTACCTGTATTCTGGCACTGTAACATTATTTAACAAATTGAATACATTACTTCCACTTATGTTCTTGAATGTGCCAAAATAAACAGCACCCCCTATAATTTCAGATAGAAAACTGAGGTGATTTTAACTGGGGGAAAAATTTTGATAGACACATTGCTTGCTACAATAAAAACTAAATTGTTTTTATGAAGCACCACCATACAATTAAAGCCCCAACACCACAGCAACATAAGCATCTTGAAGTAAAAATATCAACTTGCTGCATAAAGTCATAGAACAGTTAGGGCTGGAAGGGAACTTGAAAATCATCTAATTCCAAACCCCCAGCCATGGGCAGGGACACCTTCCACCAGACCAGGTTGCTCAAAGCCCCATCCAACCTGGCTTTGAACACCTCCAGGGATGGGGCATCCACAGCTTCTCTGGGCAGCCTGTTCCACTGTTTCACCACCCTCACAGTGAAGAATTTCTTCCTAACATCTATTAATCCTACCCTCTTTCAGTCTAAATCTATTCCCACTTGACCTATCCTAAAAGACCCTCTCCAGATCTCTTGTAGGCTCCCCCCTTCAGGTCCTGCAAGGGTGCCACAATTTACATACCATAATTCTGCAATCTTAAGCTTCGTTGGTAGAGCTGACTTGCCCATTACGGATTATTACAGATTATTTGCATTTGCTCCTGACTGAGCGGAGTATCAGCCACTGATACAGTGATCATTCAAAAAGCTCAGCTGCTGATCACTGCAGCTGTAAGCTAGACAAACCAGATTATCCATGTGATGTCAATAAAATATCATTTTCACCCAGCAGACCACATCCTAATGCTTAAATGCTCCTTAAAAAAAAAAAAAAAAAAAGAGAGAAAAAATACGCATTTAAAAGTATAGCTGGGATTTAGAATGAATTACTAAATCCTTTAAATCCACATCATTCACCTCTAATAACCTTTGCTGAAGGCTTTGAGAGCACGTTTAACTGACAAACAGCTTTACAAACCTCATGTAAATACATTAGACCAGATCTATAAAAAAATGAAGTAAATTAATAATAATAAAAAAATCAGGCTAGCTTTCCAGGTCATTTTAATAATGGTAACACAGCTTCCTTGATTAAAGAACAAAGAATCTCAAAGCACAGATTAAAAGATATAAAGCAAACTAAAAGTAATACACTGAAGTATACCACTTTTTTCTCCAAATTCTCACCTTGCAGTTTATAAGAGGACCTTATCAAATTAAGTACTTGGTGTTGTTTCGCTTAGTTATTGAAAATTTTTAATGAAATATAACAATAGCTAGGTATTTACCTAAATGACACCTAATTTTTAGCAATGAAATTCTAATTAATGCGACAGAACCATCTGAGCAGTAGCTACACCTAGTTGGCTGAATGCATTACTACTAATCAGAGAAGTCAACGTAGAGTTTTCTTTTGTCATCTGTTTGAAATAGGTATCTGTCAGAACTTGTCATCAAAATGAAGCCATAAGAATTCAGGATGTAGTAATTCCTTTATATCCAAAACTCAGTATCTTCAAAATGTTATCTAGGATGCCAACTTAATTTTCATCCATTGAAACAGCACTGACCCACTAACACTTTCCAGAAACTGTATTTTCAGAAACTGTATTTTCAGCTCCTCTGGGCAGAAGATCCAACTTATTTTTTAAACACAATGTATGTGTATGTTATCACAGGTGGAAAAAATAAAAAAAAAAATTCTATGTTAACACAAAGATATTATCTTTAATCTCAAAGGCACTGTTTTCCCAGATTAGCTGCTACAGAGCTAACAATTTCTTCACAAATTCTTTGGCCAGTTTGAAGATCAGTCTATCTAACAGCATACCAAAAATAGGTATCCTAACCTTCTAGATTTGGCAAATTACCACATCTAATCAATATTTTATTCAATTTCATTTTCTAAAAACTAACCCAAGATTTAATCATTTATGCCCGGAGATTTACCATTTAGTTCAAAATTAAGTGAATACTAAGAAGCTTTACTGTCCTGGGATTGAGTAACAAATCTCTTTTCATTTTCATTTTTCTGTAGCAAAATTACACCTTCACCATATAGTTTTGGCATTAAGAAAATAGAACCTTCAGATGGAAGCTAGAAAGCAATCCAAATCCAACAGCAGATCTAAATTTTTTGTGAAAATGAATGCAGCCATAAAACCTTACATTATGTTGTCAAAGAATTGAGAAATTTCAAAGTATTGAAAATATTGCACTCCAGAAGTTCCTTTAAAGAGCAGCAGCAGAAGTCAGATACCAGAGTACAAAGGTAGAGAGAATTTAAAAATAACTCTTAAATTACTGACCTCTAACATAAAGCTTTAAAAGCTGTGTGCATCTGGTTTTTACTGTGCAGAATGAAACAATCACTTGGAAAAAAGCTAATACTATGAATAAATTTCCATTAGATACACAGAAGGAATAAAGGCAAGTTTATTACATTAGCTAAGTTCTGCTGATATTTTTCTGGATATTTTTGTATAATGTAACACAAGGGTAATACTGGCATCTACCTAAACAAGTTACAGAATTCAAAATGAAGACCCACAAAGAGCTCCTATGCTAATTAAAAAAGGGAACCAGCACTTCACAAATGGCACCATTTAGTAAACACAAGAGAAGATTTTCAAATTACTGTACAGCTCCACAGCCATAAAGCTCTCAACACAGAAGTATATAAAAAAAAGGAAATCTGCCTAAACACAATACATCAAATTCCCTGAGCAAAGCAGCTCAAATCTCTCTAATCTCTTTTATTCAAGGCCTGAAAACCTTAACTGGTGCATCATTCCACTATGTACAGTCCACCTGAACTTTCGCATACCGTAGAGAAGAAAAACATATACAAACACAAATTAATGCAAGACCATCTCAAAATGATAGAAAACCACACTGGTAGTACTACTAAGGAGAAGCTGCTCCTATAATAGGAAGAAAACCAGCTCCTAACATTAAGACAAATGAGACCAAACTATCACTGTCGCAGTTTTCTAAAAGCTGACACTAAGCTGCTCGGTTACACCTCACTTCCACAAACACTCCAACAAGCTTTAAGGAAGGCGACAGACAATTCCCCCTAAGAGCAGGAGATCTGGAATTTCCTGATCCCTTCCCGTCCTGTCAGATTACGCCACAGCACAAGGAGCACTTAAAATAGAAAAAAAAAAAAAAAGGGAAAGTCCCCTCCACGAAAGGCTCCACTAAAGGCTTCTAACCTGTAACCTGTATCACATTTTCACGTCTTCAGCCCACAGCGTCTTTCAGGGACATGTCCAATTCAGCACCAGAGTGCCACCAACACAGACACTCACTCTGAGTACAAAAGAGGACAGAAAGGCTTCTTCACTACCACTTTACTTGCTGAGGAGCCATAAATGAGGTTTTGCTCTTCACTTCTGAGTCAGCTGTAAGACAGTGGTAACAATGAAGTTTGGGTTCAAGAACTAAACAGGTTCTTGAGAAGAAACTGTTAAAATCTCAGACAGGAAGAAGCAGCAAAGAGTATCAAGCAGGGCTCATCTTTTGACTAAGGTGCTGTACTTATTTCAAGCTGACATTCAAAACAGCCTTTACTGCAAGAACTAGATGTAGTTACAAGTTACATGTCAAACATGAAGCTTTTAAGCAATTAAACACGGATTTTTCTAAACATTAACTTTCATTTTGAAAGTGTATCAGACATAAAATCATATTTAAATCACATGGCACTTTTCTGTCTCTCTAATAAAGATGGGGTTTAAGATACATAAAGTTTATACCATTCAAGGGCATTAATGCTTTCATCTATTAGAAAAATAACCCTTTTCTAAATTAAGCATTAAATGCCAAGATACTTAAGTATCAAACTGTTTCCAAGAGTTTCCTTATGGAGCAAGAAAACATCAAAGTAAGTTACTGTAAAAACCACCTACCAAACTGCTTGAATCAAAAGTAAGCAAATTTTTGAAGTAATTTTATTTGGACAACAAACGAAGCATTCACGTCTTTTTGTGCTAAACAAGACACGTTCTAGAGTAGTTTTATAAAGCTACTGATAACCAATTAAAAATTTTATGTTACTAATAAAGGCACTCTTTCAAGATTTGTCCTTCCAAACTCTTTAACCTTCTCTGTCATTAGGGCTGACTGATAAGCCACCAGCTGTTTTTTTTCTTCTCGGTGCTACAATGCATTCTCTTCCTTTTTAAGGCTAGTATACCCAAGCAACAAACAGCAGGACTTTAGCCAGCTGCTAGAATGTCACAAACCTATATATTTAGCTCCCATCTCATTTACTGCCATCCCTCAGTGTCAACCATTTAATGTCCCTTTTGCTCCAGTCTCCTGACATTCCTCACTGAGCCGACAACACTGCGGGCTGGATCAGCAGACAGAAGATAGAAGAACACACAACAGCAAAGCAGAGACCTTATCAGTTACCAGAGACAGAAGCCATGCCTTGTCAAACACACTCAAGCAAAAAGCATTTCGGAGTTTGCTTCCCTCCCACCACTTCTGGACTAATTTTTACTGTTTATAAATTGTGTAGTTGTTTGTATAAATATTACCTTTAGAAATATTACTTGTGAAATAGCCATTTGTTCTTTTAGCATGTTTAATTAGTAACATTGTTTCTTCTCCTAATAGGGCAAGAACCCCTCCTGTTTGTGCACTATTTGTTTCACCTCTGCTTTTCCGTTTTGTACATAATAATATAAACTAGTCACATTTTCTTTCCATTTAATATTGTTTTTAACATTAACCCTTTTCCTCATGCCACAAGTTTAAAGGGAATCTTAATTGGGTAGTTTCAATTCCACTTCAAATAACTAAAATAATATCCCTCAGAATGATTTTTTTTATGCTACATGTTCATGTAAAAACACTAATCTAATTACTGTCGTATTTTGGAAATAATTGGATTTTAAATTGCTTAGAATTATCAACATAACTGAGAAAGCTGTAAAGATAGACAAATTAACAATTTCATGGTTTTAAAATGGGAATCTCTGTTATCATTAGATTCCCATTTGCAATTATTTAGAGGCCCACAGAACCATTTGGTAGTTCCCTCCTTTAAGTGGTCATAAAAACCTTTAAACAGTAATTGAAAGATTGTTAACAGAAACTCTCTCAGGAAATCAGATCCTGTGAACAATCTAATAGTAGGCATGCTTAAGCGAGATAGTGAATAATCTCTTTCATCCTATTCACTAAGAGGAGGTTTTCAGAACAGTGACAAGACATCAGTTTCAATAACACCAGGAGATGAGTAAAAATTGTTCAATTCCATGCTCTACTTGGGAATCGTGACACATTTATCTAGAGAATTAACAAGTTGTGCTGTGTGTAAGTCGGTCTCCAAAACCTAATTGTAGGATCCAGCAGTGCCCTCTAAGCCTCACAGTTTACATCATTAGACTCATATTCCAATAACAAAGGATCCTCAGGATATACAGTCCAACAACTAATTTCCATAATAATACCTTTTAATTAGATCTGACTACATATGACATTACCCAAGGCACTTAAAGTTGGCAATTTAGCTGTAGACTACTTCCATTTCTCAGTAATTAGAAGTGAGAAAGATACATTTAAGTTGGAGCGCCATTGCAGATAGTTACAAATACTAAGCAGAAACGGAATACTGTTACTTAAGGGATACTATTCTCTTTTTTTTAATTTACCAGAGAAATGCAGTCACTTTTCCTCCTCTGAAAAGGAAAAACTGACTTTGCAGAAACAGGCTTTGAGGTTATACTCAAGTTTATGCAAAGGAGAGGTGCTCAGTAACAACTTCATTTTATTTTATTAGTTACTGGAATTTTAGACAAAGTTCTTCATCCCTTTAAGGCAACAGATTTTACATTGAATTATTTAGTCTTTTATAATTCTAAGTTGCAAAAATACACTTATTTGCCACCTTGAAAGATGGGAAGGGAGGAAACACAAAAATTGCACACTTCCAAATTAGAAGACCTCAAAGCAGTACTATATAAATAGCAATTACTATTTTTTCCTCCATAATAGCACTCTTTCACACAACCAAAGTTAAAAATAAAGCGGTAAAGCACCACACCAAGCAACTAAACCCCATGATACGGATGCATAGTATTGTTTTGTGAATAAAGATAGGCCTTACCAATTAGAGCTGTGATGAAAGTTTCCATATTCAAGCAAGATATTTTGGGAAAAAATGCATTTTATCAAATTTCTGAAGTGAGTGACAAACTAAGGTGTTTAACATTCCTAAACATAGACATGCTTTTCATTCATGTAACTGATTTTAATTGCTTAGTTTATAATCAGAACCAATACTAGACAATTTTTGCTTTGCTTCTTTAAATTTTACACACATTTGAGAACTGGTAACACAACTGCAATCTCATTCATAGACTAAGAGCTCCATAGTGAAACAAACTGAATTTTACTAATTCATAGGGGAAGGTGAATCAGAATTCTTACCTCATTAAAGACAAACTTCTGAAATACCTATTTCTATCTTTAAATATATTGAAAATACTCCCAGTATTTCACAAGCAGAACTACAAAATCCCACTTTTTATATAAATATCACGCTTAATCATAGCTTTATACACAGTTTGTACTATTTCAGGTTGATTAGGGGTTCATTTATCAAACTAGGTCTAGAATTTCAGGCCATGAAAATACTGAAACATGTCAGAGAAAGTAATTTTAAATTGTTTCATCAAAACAAAAGCAATCCCCCTTCCAAAATTTAGAACAAAACCCAGCAGGATTATCTATCTGGTAGCATTTCTCATGCTACTACAGACTTCAAGTGATACACTTCAATAAAGTGTAAAATAAAGTAAGATTATAAACTCTCAATGCCTATTTGCTGCTGTATAAGCATTTCTTCTAAAAAAAGAAATAATAAATAGACTTCTCAGTGTTGACCATATTTGAAGTGAAAAATTAAACTAGTAATTCCATTCACCTTCTGGAAACATTGTTACAAAAAGTTTTCTCCATATGTGTACATCTGCCATAATCAGTTAACTTGCAAAATTCAAACCTAACACTGCAGAACAGGTCAGAAATACAGAGGACAGCTCAAAATATAGCACTCAGTATCTCCTTTAGTGTTTTAAGATCTAATCTGCCTTGTTTGCTCTAAATGACTTTTGCTAAAAGCTATTACCAAACCTTAAGTCTACGCTCTAGCTGTAAAAAGGCAATGCATAAAAAGACAAATGAGTCAAAACTGAAAAGCACCTGAAACACCTTAAAAAGCCCCCCTGGTTGGGAGCACTTAAGGGTAGAAGCCTCAAAACACAAGCACTATACAGTTATGTGCTTCAGTCAGCATCGAGCACTAAGAGCAGCAGTATTACAGTCTAATCATACAATAATAGTAGTACCTTTGGATATCAAATCATATTGAATCTACTATCCTAAATATCTACAATTACAACACTACTAAAAGAGCAGCAGATCAACAATTGCTACATTCAGCCTTCATTTCAACTAACTTTTGCCTTTTACTCTGGGCTTTTAAAGTAAGGAGCGGGGTACTACCACTTTCTACAGTTCTGTGATGACCAACACCGCCAACAGAAGAGAAACTACCTCATATTTACCACAGGAGAGACAGCAGAAGAAAGAGTTATCATAAGGCTCTGAGATGTACTTCAGGTTTACATGTCAGCCTACCTGTCTGCAGTGACTTAGGATTTAGAGATATATGTTATGTTCCAGCCCTATCTACATTACAAAGCCAGAGTTTCAGGTCTCTCTCTTGTTTCAGCTTGCCCATCAGCTGACTCACAGAAAAAACTGAAGTCCTTCACAAACACTCAAAAGCCCTTGTTTACAATTTTTCCCAGTCTCAAGGGTAACATCTGCACTCGTGGAAGAAAAAAGATGTGCAAAATATTATTTTGGTTAGAATAACTTGAAAAAATCTAATGATTTGAAGCCCAAGAGACACTTATTTTAGTATTTGTGTTGAATGACATCAACTTTGCTTTACTTTTAATGCAAGTGACATTCATTTTTTTTAAAAATGGTAATCAAATTGTCAAGTTCAAATTATAAAATTCAAGCAATTAGGTTAAATAGTACAACCCAGACATTTAGGACGTTGATTTGAATAATATATTCATTATCATCAGTACTTAAATACATTAGCGATGTAACAACTGGTCATTTCCAGATGGAACATCAATAATGATATATCTATTTAACACAGCATTCACATTTTTAGACCACCTGTACTTTACAAGGAAAAAAATAATCTGATAAACGGCTGCATATTTAAGACAACTTTAAATCACAATTCAGTTGACAATCTTCCCAGAGCAAGCAGTCCCTGTATCACCGACCACAGGGCAAAGCCCTCAGTGCCCTCTGACACCACACATCACAATGTTTGCAACTAGAACTAACTCGAATTTTTGGGTCAGTATGTTCTGAGTGTTTATAAACCACACAGCTGAGACACACTGATCATGCTTGTATCAGCACTCTAAAGAGACAGAAACCTTCTGAAAAAGCATTAACCAACCTAAGTAACTGAAGTCTTGGGTGGATGAATGCACACAATTAGGACAGGTGCATGAGCATTCCTGAAGAGAGGAAGTGCTGTACTATATAATAAGAGACAACTGAGTGCAAATAAGGTGTAAAAAGGAACTGGCTGCTCATCAAGCAAAATTATTTTTCTTAAAGTATTGAGCGTATTTGACAGAAAAAGAATTCGGTTTCAAAGCAATGCAGCAAATTTCAAAAGGAATCAGTGCCTTCACAGAATTCACTACTATACACTGCTCTTAAAGAGAAGCAGCATATAAAAGCTTAGAACTGTGAATTAATATTATGCCAAAGTGACTGAAATGAAACAACGGTGTCCAACTAGTATTCTTACTAGCTTTAAAAAACAGCACACGAATTTCATAAATTGAGTAGATCCACACTACAATGGATGAATACCTATTAGCTACAGAAACCCAGAATCTCCTATGCAGAGATACCTACTGAGACAGCATTTGGGTTTTATTTTAAATCCAACATTCCAAACCAAGGCAGGTAAACAACAGTTCTCTAGCAATGAAACAAAACATGGGAAAAGGAAGGAAATGCCTAAAACAAAAGTTTACTCCTGAAGCTGGATTTGTGTACAATCTTCCCCACAAAAAGACTCTTGCAAGACAACCAAGTGACCAGCAACAATGAGACACATATGGAGAGCAGAACTACTCTGTTCTTTTGAAATACAGAACAAATTCAGATTAGAAATGTATGCTATAGATACAGCATTACACTGAAAACTTTTCCTTGACAAGTGATGTACACTTCTAAATGTATTAATAACTTCAGAAGTAGTACAACCTCAAAGCAGCACACCTGTTTAAAAACGCTTGACCATGTTGTTTATAAGGCACCTTTTTTCTTTTTTTTCTTTTTTTTTTGTTAATTAATATGCACCTCCAAGGTTTGTGGGCAGACTTACCCTGGTAATAAACAATAGACCTTTTACTACTGAGGGCATGTACATTGATTTTTACCTAAGCATATGATTTAGGAGTGATACAAAGAAATTATCAAGCTGGTATTTTGACTGGAACTCAAAACTACATTAAATAGCAATTCTAAATGGGGCTTGGTGTCATCTTATCCTGGCAAAACACAGAGCAACCACAATTAGCTAAGACTTGCATTTCACCGACCTACCCATACAAAGTTACCAAACTCTTGGTGTCCTCTGACTGGAAAGCATCGAATTACTTTTGCAAGGGCAACTCCATAAAAATCGGAGCGTACAAACAGTAATATCTGAACTACAGAGCTACTAAAAAGGAAGAAATATCTAATACTCAGTCTGTCAAAAGCTGACTGACCACTGCAGGGGGAGGGGGTGAAGACAACATGGTACCATAATTGCCAGTTTAAGTTTCTGGGGAAAGTACTACAGTTTAGTGCTATAGGTCTCCTTTTGTCAACTAATCAGAGGGGGCGAAACTAAAAAATTTAAAAACCTCTTAATCCTCAAGAAAGGGTTTTTCTCTCTGTATTTCCTCCCTCCTTAAAACAACACTGTGCTTCTCAAATACCAGCCCCATCTCCTTCAGGAGTCTGTTTCAGCTCTCTAAAGTAGAGGGAAGATCTGTTCCTGACTTTGAGTAATAAAGCACAATTACTAAGGATTCTGATGTCTAAACAGTAATTTGTGAATTCACCTATGTGTTTTAAACACAAGCTCTACCTTGCTCTGTTAAGTATTGTTTCAGCACTTACTCAATGTATTTCCATGTTTACTGCATTCCCCCGTCCTAGTTAAAGTACATTAGTTCACAAAAAACTACCAAAAGGTTCAGCAGGTGTGTGTACCCAAGCATACCTGACCTCACAATAGCAAGCAAAAATACCATGCTGAAGCATTTCCTCATCCCTGTATAAAACTCTTCTTTCCTAAAATAAACATTTCAAAAGAACAGACTGAAAAAAAACCCCAGTGTAAAACAAAGTCAGTATGCAACAATGCCTCACAGTTGACTTTTCATTACTTGTACTCGCACCGAGCTCTCCTAGACTTAAGTCTTCCAAGAGCTAATACACAAAGTAGCAGCTCTAAGAAAAATCAGTTCAGCAAAAGCAAGCACACACTGACACCAGAGTTGCAGTGCATAATCTACTGAAACCATGCACCCAAATAATTCTGTAATCCATGAAAGAAAGAAACATATGCACATGAAGTGCAGAATTCAAAATGGAAGAGGGTATTAAGAAGACAGCCCTGATCAAACAGATTGCCCACTGAAAGCCTGACTCTACACAGAAAATGAAATGAGCTATAATGAAAGGCACTACAGGAGCACAACCAATCATGATGGATGTTGACTGCTAGACCAACGTCAGAAAGTTCTGTTGGACACTTTCTTTGCAACCTCAAATTTTGTATATCCCAAAGTTAAACATTTTAAATAAAATTAATTTATTAGAATAATTTAAGTTATTTCATCCACAGAAAAGTAACAGGTATCTTTAAACTAACTGTTTAGACTAATTTTCTAGACTACCATTCTCCTTTAGCACTTGGCTTCCCCATAAACGCACAGTCCTCTTCATCCACGGTGAAGAGAGGCACCCAAACATCTAGCACTAGCTATTAATGTCAGAGTAGGGGATTCCCACCCTTACAAGTTGGACCTGTATACTGATTAAACAAGAAAAAAATCCCACTGCTTTCTGCAGGGAGTGTTATATACATGCTGGACATAGCATGTATATGAACATACATATAAAACTAGGAGTTTCATCTTCTAATGCTAATTTGAAGAAGTTAATAATACAAGCATCACCATAAAAACATGGTGTCCTAAAAGATATGTTCAATTTTCCTATCAGTACCAGATAGAACTCATTTCTTCTCCCAGATTTCCAAATTTACTTTGTCTTACATTGCCAAGACAAAGGCTACTTACTAAGTTTTTACTTGTCTTACTTCCACCCTACCTTCCTTTTCTTTTTATTTACACACACAGAAAGACCGCAGGATCTGCAAACAGCAAAATTAAAGTAAGAATAAAATGGGAAGAACAACATTAAAAGATGAATGACAAGGTAATCACCAAACCTAACTGGACTAAATTCTTGAAGAGCTTAACAGGTAAAAAATAATGGAGATACGGACCAAGTTAATTGGTACTGCTGAGTACTGAGCCTGCAAGATTACTGTAAGGGACTAAAGGACAGGATTTTTTATTCCAATGTATTCTAGACTGTTGTCCATCCTTTTGCCTCCAAGTACAAACATGCTCTGGAGATTTGACCAACTTATTTATGAATAAAATTATGACATCTGTCATCCTTCACCAAAAAAACCCCAAAACCAAAAAATCCACCAAGAAAGTACCCAACCCCCCACACCAGCTATTGAGTATTTAGCATGGTTCAAAAAAACCAAAAAAACAAAAAACCAAAAAAAACTGTCAAAAGGTGATTCAGAGGGTCAGTAATGGAAGGATATCTAATAAAACATTAGATAGAAAGGGTAAAAAAAAATCTTCATACAGATATTAAGGCATGTACATTTTAACAGCATCTAAACAGAAGGGCCCTTTCTCAACCCATTCCCTTACCATGTGCAACCAGAGCACATAACCTCTCATGAATATATAAAGGTTGAATTAAAAATTAAATTTTTAGTTCTCATTATTTCTACTAGAATGTTTTTCCAATTGACCCTACTAACACTGAAAATTAGTAATCAAACCACTTTACTTATTTCATATACATTTGTACTTTCATCAGTAGCTGACCTCTTTCCCAAATCTTCCTTCAGCCCTGCCATTACTCTGTATCCCAAGTTTATCTACAGATACCAGTTATATTCTCTCTTTGCTTCAAATTGCAAGGGTAAGCAAGGCCAAGTCTTTTAGCCTCCTTCCCTGTTTACCACTAGGGAACGAAAAGCTTAAGTAAAAGAATCAGAACAATAAATAAAGAAGATGTTATCATTTTCCTAATCCATATTAGGGATGCTATTAAACTCTGATATTACAAATTGAAAAAGTATTTAAACGTTTTGTCAGTAAGTTCCCCACAGTAAAATGAGTCCCTGTGTTCATCGTTGTGTTGTTCTAATTAAACAGTTTTAACTAAAACGGTCAGAAAGTACGCACAAGCTGTTTATCACTGCTGGCCTTTGAGCTTCAGTATACTCAAAGGACATGCTACTATAGATGCGATAATTACTGAGTTCTTACATTTTTACTGAAGAGGCACAGTAGCGTTCCAACAGAGAATTTCACATTAATCAGAGCTAACAGGGTACTTATTAATAATAAAGCCATGATTATAATAGAAAAAACATTTATTCAGTTCAACATTTGTAGGTACTAATTCCAGAAACTGTTTAAATTGATATCAGGCAGAAAGTTTAGTCTCAGCTCTTTAGGGAAATTTGAGAAAATTAATCATTTATCTGAAGCATAAGAAATGCT
Source organism: Coloeus monedula (assembly GCF_965178545.1). Classification (NCBI taxonomy): domain Eukaryota; kingdom Metazoa; phylum Chordata; class Aves; order Passeriformes; family Corvidae; genus Coloeus; species Coloeus monedula. The sequence goes on along the minus strand of NC_138782.1, from coordinate 41,616,179 downwards.
AAAGACTATTAACTATTCACCCACAAACAATAGCTTATCCTCCATTCTTCTGCTTCTTAAGAGCTCAATAATTTTTCTGACATCTTTTCTTCTTACTTTTTAAAATTCTGCTGGAAGTTATTTCTCCATGAATTGGAAATGCCTTCAAACTGTAACACCAAAGACTTACATGAGAGTACAAACATTACACTATAGAGAACAAACACATTTTTAACTGAAGGGCAGAATATAGACAATTAATGGAATTTCATTTTTTGGGTACCTGCTGCACAAGTTCTCTCTCAAGTTTCAGGAGCATATACATGGTCCAGAAAAGTTAAGTATCTCAAATCTCAGTTTTAATACTAAAATTTCTATAAAGATTAAACACCTTTCAAGGGTGCTAGAACAAAACAATACAAACAGACTCGACTGTGTAACAGTAACTTCCTATGGAAAAAAATGTCCCAGAAAGGAGACCATCCCAACAGCTACACAATTTATCAGACTGTGACTACATCACAGAAAAATGCTCTTTATTAATACAACACACCAAAGAAAATTAATTTTTGTTTAGCAAGATTTTTGCATATCTTCCGCTTACTAGTACAGAAGTAGGAATTCAGACTCTGAACAGCCAACATTTAAAAACTAAAGGCTGTTTCAGTCAAACAATTTTTTGGCAAGTTGAATCTTGCATCAACTATGGTCTTCAAATAAAAATATTAGATTAAAAATACTTAATACACACTAGTATAGAAAAATAAATTAAGAGCCTTCAAGGGATCTTATATATTTATTTTAAATTTAATTTTATATATTCTCTACTTTGTGTGGGGAACCAAAGGGTAGTAAAACAGTAATAACAAAGTGATGCAGGCTATGAAAATTTATTGTTTCAGCTTTTGTGCATGTCTATACATACACACATATAAAGCATGTTTGTTTAAACCTATGGTAGACTGCTATTGTTTTGCCTCACAAGTAACTGAGGATTCTCTGCACAAAACGACATTATAGTACTATGCAGTATTCACTATAGAAAACTAACCAATATGCTCAAAATTCTAAATCAAAAATATTTACCACAACAGAAGTTTATTACAACCTCCTAACATTTTGTTAATTTTTTTTTTTTTAAATTTCTGTTACTAAAAATATTATTAAATATCTATCAGAAAAACAGTTTCTGGTCACTCTTCTCTGAGCAACTTTAGGTTTATTCAACTTTACATCTTTGTAACGTATACAAGATTGTCAGCTGGAAGAAAATTATGGCAACACAAAGAATTAACTAGATTTATCTGAGAAGCTCACTCTCACAGTCTATACACCATGTCTTTACTATATCTGGTAACAACTAAATTAACTGCTAAACATGAGCCAGAAGTTTCACATAACACCGTGAAAATTATCACAGATGACAATTTCTATCTTTACCCACAAATTTACCTTTACTGGTGAAATTAATACTTACAAGTGAATTTTACAACTTTTGTTCTTTTTTTAAAAAGAGTTGGAATCACTGTACCCCCAACCTTCTGAATGCTAGCCTGAATTTAAAGAAGGTTACATAATTTCTGACTAGCACAGAGATTTTATAAAGAGCCTACATACAAAATCAAAGCTTTCTATTCATATGTAGTGGTATATTCTAGTTTATTAACCAGTTATTGAGGCTGTGCAAATCCCATTCAAAGTAGCAGTGAACACATATAGGAGCAGAGAGAGAACACCAGGCTTGGCTCTCCAGTGAAGCTTGAACTGCCAGGTCCCATCACAGCGGCAGAAGCAGAACATTTTCTAGCACACACTTCACATCATCTCACAAGAACCAACAGCCTTTTTATTCCAGGTCACATGTATACAAATCACAAGCTTCTCCAACTTCTGAATGCGTAAGTGTTTATTACAATAATTTAGTGACCACTTCAAGGCTGTTCTTCTGAAAGCACACAAAGAGCTAGCAGTAGCTAGTGAAATCATTACTTTGACAGTAACTAGAGACAAACTCTTTCCTGCTTATTTACACTGTATTTGACAATTAACTGGCAGTGAAGAGCTAAGCTACTAAACCCCTGATTTCTAGAACAGCAGCTTAATAGTTAAAATAATAGGGAAATCCAACACCTTTTTTCTTACTCATAATCCTCATACAGCACGCCTCAAGTTCTGTAAAAACTGCAACAAATAACTAAGGCAACTCTTCATAAAGAATACACTGTCAAGTTATGAAACAAAGATTTCAATAACTAAGAAATGTTTTAAAAAGCCACTAAGCAATATAATTCTAAGATATATGCAGGTATCAATTCCACAGCTACTTACATGGCTTTGTGGAACAAAAGGACAGGACAATTCCTCTCAAAAATCTATAATTCTGTGAGTCTCAAAAGAATCACTGTTTTTGGTGTGGGGAGAAGTATGCACGTACAAATATGTATACAGACACACGTATGTTTAATTTGGAAGAAAAATACAATACAAGGGGAGAGTGATGTCCTTAGTGCCAGTGCAAATTCCTTAAACACTTTTCTCAGTACAGGTATTTTAACCCCACAGCAAAACAACTGTGTGAAAACTTGAAAAGAGAGAAAAGACATTTGTCTAAATATTCTGTTCTGAATAAGGACTTGCACTTAATTTTCTTAATGGAGCATGGCACAGTGAGGTTTATTTAGAGGCCCGTATGTTCTAAGCAGAATTAAAATAATAAAACTCCATTTGGAGAGCTTAATCTAATTAAGCATACAAAGAAAAGCCACAGAAATATGCAAGTGTTAGCCCCATTTTTTGCTGTTCTGTACTTTCTTCCACTTTATATCACTTTAATGTGCAAATCCCTTACTTGGACCCTGCACTCCTCTATCACAACAGAACCTCTAAATTCTATTAGGGAAGAATAACACAATTTCTTATTCTGTCACCAATCAATGAAAATGGTTGGGGTAGTTGGGGGTAGATTTTGACAGGACTGTTCTTCCCAAGCAGTTTTTAGAAACACAGATGAATTCAAAACAGTTCCAGTTAAATGAAACCATTCTCTTTCAAAAGGTAAGCATACAATGGAACTGAACACCCCATGGAGAGCACAGTATTGACAGGCAAGCCAACAGTTTTGCTTAAGAAGGGCAGAGAAAGGGGAGAGGACAGGACAACCAACCCTGAGATAAAGACACTTCTGTAAGCAACAGAACTAGTTACACAGGTATGGGACTAACAGTAATTGAGACTAAGTACAGTCTCCAAAAGGTCTCTAAAGGGCCTCTAAGCATTCTGCAGCTGACTTTTAGCAACACACCAAGAGGAAAAAACATCATCCCAAGAACTACTTTCCTCCTAATATTCACTTCACAAGTGTCTCAGGACAAACAATACTGAATGAACACGATAATTAGGATCTTACATCTATGGTTTAGCAATCCAAACTAGTTTGGTATTTAACACAACCTTCTTCCACTCACACTCTCTGCAAATCAAGCCAAGTGGAACATACACTAATTCCCTGGTGTCCGAAGCAACTCAGCATGATCCAAGGGTAGCATCACATGAAATTTACACTTAAAGACAACCACAAGGATCAAAAAATAATTTAGGGACTAAAAAGATATACTTACATCTGGATATTCTTTTACAGGCACATATAGTTTCTCTTGTAACTGTACAATAGGTCCCACAGCATCTGGTAATTCTGCACTTCTCTTCTCCGTACTACCATTTAATGTGTCGTTATACATGTCTTTCCGTACTCTGCTAATTTCTGTGGGGGGGGAAAAACGTATATTAGCCATTAAATACAGTAACAGATTATAATCTCACATGACAATCTTCTCTTTCTATTACTTCCCAAATCTTAATGCCATTTTCTTCCTTGTGTCATGAACATCATAGTAGCTGAAAAATCTGCTCTGGTTTTGTTTTTTTCCTTCTGTTTTGTTTGGGGGTTTTCAGTTGGTTTTTTGTTTTTTTATTTTAAACTGCAGCACCCATCCTTAAATGTCTTTCATGTCTGTAAATTTGCTGCCTACTCATCCTGTTTATGGAATTCAGCTATTGAAGTAAAAATTATGTGCAGCTCCTCAGAACACTTACGAGATTGTTCACATCATTTAAAAGGTGTATAAAAACAGCTCTCTGAAGGTTTTTTTTTTAAATAATAACGCAGTTAGAAAGCAAAAAAAAAAAATTAGAAATCTGCACCTAACATAAAAAATAGAAAAATGCATCTATACAGCACTTTTTGCTAGTTATGGGATTAACAACAGCACCTGGAAATTAAATGGAGCATCTTTCAGCAATGGGAAATAGGACAACTTAGCAGTGAGCGCAGTTCATGAGCACATGGTATGACAACAAACAGGTAGATATTGTTATACTGACTACCCCCAGAGAGATAACAAAAGAATGAAGGCATGCTCTGGGCATGACCTGGGCAAGCTCTCTAAGCACCCAGAAGCCCTACTACTTCATTTCAAAGTAATGAAAAACTCCTCAACAGCACCAGGGAATGTCAAGGGTGGACTTCTAAGTACTGTTTCTACCATTTGCACATGTATTACTCATACCTTGAGGTATTTACTTGGAAGATGTAGTTCAGTAGTTATGAACAAGGTAGTTAAAAATGGATAATTTGATTCAAATGTACATTAGCGTCACTAAACTCTAACAGTCCGAGAATGAACACAAAGCTTTCTTTTGTTTAGCCAAAAAAGACATTTAACACGAGGTTACATTTTATTTCTAAACCTGTTAAATGTGGTATTTAAATTGCTGCTATAAGAATAAGAAATTCCACATTTCATAACTTACAAAATCCCAAATAGCGTAAAAATGTTCTCAATAAGTTTATTTCAATACCACAGAAGAATTACTTAAAATGAATGTATTAATCAAGTTTCAAACAAAAAACTAACATTTCAACGGGATTGTTCCCAAAGCATTAAGACTTACAATAGCATGGGCTGTAAACAAAGCCAGGTATCAGTAATTCCAGTCTTTCACTTAGAATTGCAACAACTGCTTTCAAAACCTTCAGAATTAAACATGACACTGAAAACAGAAATCTTATGTTTTCATCTAAATACAGGAAGCCACTGAAAGAAGTAGTCTGCTGCTAGAGTTTCAAGTGACAAGAGATTAATATAACCTCTGTTTCATTATCAGTTTCTTCTCTGGCAAATGATTAATAGCTGAGATTTCACCACCTGAAAAGCTGTAGTCAGAAAGGACGCATCTCTGAAACAAGTTGTTTCTCGGCTGGAAACTGACACAGTCATGTGTACTGTATCATGATTTGGTAGTTAACACCTGTTTACAATGGGGAACACAAATTTTGTCACCATATAATCATAGCTCAAGGAAAAAATCCTCATCTCCATCTACACTGACAATTTTGGCTACGAGCACAAATTCCTCTGAACCACAAGCAGTATTTATACTGGCTTCAGTATATAAAGAAATTCTTTTGCACATCTCTGAACAAATATTACTATCTTTTGCCACACTTTGTTTCCTTTTCATTCTCTTCAGATTTTCCATTAATTTACACTACACTGAAACAAGCTAGGCAGTCCACAGAAGTACTGAAGCACAAGTAGCAACATGGTCATTTTTATAACTGGCAGCTACTGAGTAGCTGCACCAAAATTTTCCTTTCAAAATGTAACTTTCATGCAGAATATAATCATTAACATTAGGTATCATAGTTTTCACAGGAGAAAACAAACATTTATTTTAATCCTTCCCTTGCAAATAATCCTATACCACATTCACGACACTTGAAAGCCAAACATTCAGAACACACACAGACAGTATGAGAGCTGGCTTGAGGACTACCACTCAATTTTGGCTTGTGTGAAACCTAAGCTACCTATCACACCTCAAACTTTATAGAGTGAAGACATCTACCAACTCAGTGGAGCAGAAAACACCACTACAGAACCAGACACCTGAACTTTAGTCTTCTTTGCATGCGTAGGTTTGTATTTCCTCTCACTGCATTCAAGCCAGCAGTAACGGTAACAAACATCAGGACAGGGACAGTCAGCTGCAGCAGTCAGCAGTATCACTGGCTCCTCAAGTGCTACCACTTCTTTGGCTTCTTGGCATTTTACCTTCTCTTGTCTTAGATACTTTCTCCAAGGCCTCAGACAAAACATTCAGAAGCAACAAATGAAATAACAGGCATATATTATATATTCCCTGTTTTCTTTAACTTCCGATCCGATCTCCAAACTCCATTTCTGCACAACACGTCATCTATGAAACTCTCCACTTTTCTTAAATTTCACAGTACTGAAGGGCTACTGCTTAAATGATAAAATAGATCAAATCTCTAGTTCACCCATTCTCTCTCACTTCTATGAATTGAGTACAACCTATCTTCCTTCCTAAGGTATTAGTGCAGCTGACCAAAAGCATTCTCTCAAATGCACAACTCATGAAGTTATCTGCTTGATATGCCTCCTGGGTTTTTCCAGATTCTGCTGAATCCTTCTACACATCTGCAAGATTACTTTTTTTATTATGACTAACACCAGTTTTCTCACATAGCTACCTCTTGTTTAATCACACCTCTGGTGTCTCAACAAGACTCCAAAGTATTGAATTTTGATGACAATCTTTCCTTTTACAGTCTCCATTACAGCCAATTCAAGTTTCTAGTTTCTTGCATATCTTGCAACTTTGCCACTCGCTTTAGGCTGTTTATGTGTATCAACAGAGTTATGTGGCACTGTATTTTCAGCACCTCCCTCAAGCTTATCAGGAGTGAATAAGGTTTCCAAAGGCATCACCAGCAGAATGTTAGAGAAGATAAAAGCTCTGCTCTCCCAAGCTCTAGCAAGCACCATTTTATTCTGTTCTGAAATACTTTAAAATACCTAAAAACCTGAGGAGCAGTGCTGAAGTCGGAAGGTCAAATCCTCCATGCACACCTTTTTATTTTTTAGCATTGAATTCACACATCTTTAGAAAAAAAAAGAAGTAGTCAAGTAAACAATCTTTTCTTTAGATTTATTTCACATTTCTTACACACTACCAAGTAAGTCCTCCCTTGCCCAGAAGCTTCTTTGGTATGTCTCTCATGAAATCACACTGTTCAAGTTCATTTGTAAAGCTTTAGCTCCTTCCCATTTACAATTCTTTACTGATTCTTCCCTCTCACAGAAAGCCAACTGATTCAAAAATAAGGAAAGCTTTACTTTCAGAGTGAACATCTAAGTACAATTCTAGGTACTTTATCTTAATGCTGCAGTGGTAATTACATGGTATAACACTCTAGGGATTTAAAAGTGTGTTAGTAAGGAGAGATACTTAATTATAATAGCAGATATGACTTATAAAAAAAAGAAAGGCATACAGCAGCTTCCCCACGCCTTTAAAACCTGTGAGTTCTGCCAATGCATTAATAGGTCTCTGAAAGGATACAAGTACCCATCTCTACTGTAGGTAAGAGCAGAAACTCATGAAGAATTTTGAAACCTACAATAATCACCTTTAACAATACCCTGGTCTGTACACTCTAAGTAATAAGTTTAGCAGTAAATAACAAATTCGTCTTGCTCACAGCAGGGTGAAATAAACACAGTGGAGAAATAAACTTTAAAAAAAAAAAAAAAAAAAAAGACAAACTGGTTTCAGTATCTTCATCTTGTTCCACCTTAATATGGTACGACCTAGTCAGCCATGACATGCATTCTGGTCCAGATGACATTTTTCTTCCTCTGTCCCTGAAACTACACAAGTAATGTAATCTTCTGTTTCTTTTATCTACAGATCGTATTTTTCAATCTCTCTAATACCATTCTAAGAGATGTTTTGAAGCAGGATATCCTGTTTATACTGCTTATATCTGTCTACAGATATCCACTGGTTTGATTTCTTCATTAAAGTATTCTTCCCCCTTGAACACACAAAGAACAGTGTTCATGTAAGTGTTTGTCATCACATGAAAAACCACCAAGAAGTTACTCGTTTTCAGCTGTCAATTATTCCTTCAGAGGAAGTAAGACTCCGCACATGCATTTAAGACTGCTGGGTTGCAACGTAAAATTGGTTTACATAAACCATTCTCTGCAAGAATATTCAAAATAGGAAATCACTGAAAAGATTCAAATCCTTCCTGTCCCACCACTTTGCAAATCACTTTCATCACCAGTGGCCACAGTTTTAGTATCTCTCACCACGAAAACTTCTTCTAAAGTTTTATCTTTTGGAAGAGCAGCAGACTTAGTGTTTTTAAACCGATGCATTCCTCACTGTAGTTTAAGCTAGAACTAAGAATTTGAAGAACTGAAACAAATCTTCTGATGTTCCAGTTTAGCTGCATCCGTTTAAACAGAGTTAAACTGATGCCACTCTCAGCTTATGTTTCTCTCCTAGGACCATGTTAAGTCAACGCACACAGAATTTCAAGCAACAGAAAGCAACAGAAGAGCACCTCAACTATCATTCATTGTTTTTACAATACACAGCAAGTAAGGGTGGAACAATCCAATAGCCAAAATCAGCAAGAGATAGAGAATTAATCAAAATGCCAACCACCATCTAGCAGCAGCAGGCATGCTTCCTTAACCAAGTGAAGTACCAGTCTTTCAGAGATTCTCAAGCACAAGCTAGTTTCCATATGAAAAAATAATAAAGTTAGGAGCAAATGTTTAAAGTTGAAAGTTTAAGAGTTATGGTAAGAAAAACAGGTATGTTCATACAGCTAAAAATCTACATGGTACTTGGACCTCACTGAGCATCAGTTTCAGTTTTCTACTTTCTCAGGGAAATCAAGTTACGCCCAAAATACCAGCGACACCAAAATTTTTACATGCAGAGTAATTTTATGTATTTTGATAGGCAAAAGTAACTCCTATAATTTTTTTTCTTACAAAATATGACACTAAAATGAAGCACAAATAACACTTTCAGTATTTCCCCAACATTTTGTAAAAAGTGAAGAATTCTAATAACTATCTATCAGAGACCACTTTAGTGGGTCCACTCAAAAGCATGTGATTAGCATGCATTGCACTTAGGGGGCAGGTGAGGAATTAACTGAATCAAGTACCTTCTCATTCTTTCCTACTATGCAGTTTAATTTTTTTTAAATGCTATGTGTGAATGTGTGCAATAAGTTAATATTTTTACGAAGTGTTTTTATTGCACACAACTGTTGCTAGATCATCACTTCAGGCATTTGAGAGTTACTTTTAAGCAACAATTTTTTTTTTCCAATCAGGTAAGTCCCTGAACTAGAAAAAAAGGGTTGCAGACACTCTAATTTACAGACATGAAATTACGACTTTGTAGGATCCAAATCCACTGAATACAGACCCATGATTTATACAGGCAGGCAACCAATTCCATGTGCCATTAAAGCATCACCCATCAATTACACAACTGCAACTAGACACCAGTTTATTTTATATACTACACATCGTGTCAAACACCATCCAATAATATTGTAAAAAATATGGAAACTATAACTAATAATGGAGAGAAAAAAGCAGAAAAAGTAGGAAACTTATATACTGCTCTTACTTAAAATCTCTGAAGACAGGTGAATTATAATCTCTCTTGAAAGCGTTCTAAAGACTTACACAAAGCTTGTACTCAAACTAGAACATGAGTAGTGTGCTGAGTTCATCCCCTGCACAGAAAGAATACTGTTGACACAGCACGTACCAAATTTAAATACAACTTTTATGATAAAAAAATTTAAAGAAAAAACAAAGTGACACCACACCATTAACAGACTGGATCAATAGACACTTAGTCTCTCAGAAGAGCTAAAAAGAATGTCAAAGTACTCTACACCACCGAGAATATGGCACACAAGTCATTCAGGAGTATCACAAAAAACCCCAAAAGTGTTTGCATTTCAAATTTCAATTCATCTTTTAATGCTTTGGAAAAACTATAGGTTCATCTCCTTTGCTCCTCAGAGCCCAGTCTAACAGTACACTTTCAATGATTAAACTGTCAGCCCAATGACAAGTGGGCAGCACCTTCAGCAATTTGTCAGCACTCTTGGTGTCAAAATTCAGTCTTTTTTTTGCCGTTAAGAGCCTGCAAAACTCCTCCTTTTGTGGGCAGTTGTAAGGTTTGTATCAAACTGACTTCAAAACCAAATAGAGCACAGTCATCTGTTCTCTTTGTATAAATGTCAACAGAAAGCTTTAAAGTGCTTTATTACTGGTGGAACATTGCAACTCATGTGTTTTCTAATCTAGCAGCTTTAGTATGCTTACTTGGCAAAGAAATAGCTGGTTTTATTCATCACAATTTTAACAATCTTCACTGTTAACACCAGTGCTGTTTGCTACTACTGCTGATGCAGCAGAAATAGCAATGCTAGCAAAAAACCAAGTCATTTTTAATATTGTGCCACATGGACTTGTATCCTGCATGCATCATCAGCACACGGTCTAAAACACTGGCAAGCGTTTACACTCCCCACCCCTGATATTAAATCAGTGACATGCCTGAGCATCAGGCAAACAAGATTCATAGCATCTTTCCTTCAGAAACCAACACAGAGTTTAAAAAAAAATAAATTAAACTTAGGATCAAGTAGAGCTGATCAAACAGGCCACTTCTGAAAAATTTCATATATCAGCAATTTTGGTCTAGAGCATGACACTGAACTCTGACATAATTAACTGGCAATTTAAAACAGTCATGCATTTGTTTCCACTTACTAAAACTTGCATTTATGTTATTTAATATTATGGTATGTCAGAAAGGCCAGAGCAGGTCTGAAAAAGCCCATCAATCCTGCATTACAGCTGCCAGTGGCAATCTGCATTTGCTTAAAAAAAAAACAATATAAAGGAGATTGCATACAGTCTCCTCATTTTCTTGGTAAGCTCCAAAAGCTGTACATTTGAGATGAAGTTCTTGTATTCGTCTCATCATATCCCAGCACTATGCTCCAGAAACCTAAATACCTTTTACACAAAAATCAGTTTGTAAGTTCCCAAGAGGATACTTAAAAGAACTTTTCAGCAGTCTACTTGGCATATTCAACTAACATAATACAGCAACTGACATACACTATCCATCCACACCCAAATGAGCAGCACTGGAAAATGGAAAGTTTCTTGAGATGAGTAATTAGCTGATAACAGAGAAAACTGTAAAACTAAACTGAAGTCCATCAGCACAGCACGATTGCAGAAGCAGATTTGGTGGCTCATATTGTATCAGGCTTAATTATTACCCTCTCAAAAACCTACTCTAGCTCCCTTTTGCAGCAATTTGCCCATAAATACTTACAGAATCAAAGAAGCAATTAGGTTGGAAAAGTCCTCTGAGATCCAGTCTAATCTGTGACCAAACACACCAACATACCAACCTGACAACAGCACGAAGTGCCACGTCCAGTCTTTCTTTAAACTGTGTCCTCCTGTCCTGCCACTGGCTGCGTGGGAGAAGAGGCCGACCCCCACCGGGATACATCCTCCTTTCAGGGAGCTGTAAGGAGTGACAAGGTCTCCCTCAACCTCCTTTGCTCCAGGGCTAAACACCCCCAGCTCCTTCAGCGGATCCTCCTCTGGAACACTTGTGCTTCAGACCCTTCACCAGCTCCGCTGCCCTTCTCTGGACTCACTCCAGCTCCTCAAGTCCTTCCTTAGTTACAAGCAGCACAGCTAAATATGCATCAAGCTTCTAGATCTATCCAGAGTTTTTATTTGTTTGTTTTTCTTTCCATACCCAGTAGCATAAATCAAATGTTTGGCAGGTAACCATAATTATAAACAACTTGAACACCTTAGATGTGGGATAATCTGCAGTAATACTACTTTGTATGAACTACTAATCATCCAGAAGATTAAAGAAAAGAGCCATCCATTCCTATGAGATTTAAACAACAGTGTTACCTGGTGCTCTTTAAAAACATCAGCTTTACAGTATCAGCTCACAGATAAGTTCTATGGTTTTAGTTCCTCAGGTGGGTATTTTTTTACAAAAAATACGTTACCTGTTTACTGTCTTTTTTTTGAAATTGATCTTTGTGAACAATGCAGATTGACTGGTCTGCAATGGAACTTCTCTACCCACACACTATCCCATGCTCCCTTCACACCAGAATCAACTGTTGTCCACTTTCCACAGCTATCTTCAGCATATGAAATAAAGTGTATTTATGTTCAACAACAATGAAGTTATGTAATGGGAAGCTCTCCAGTTAATGCCAGAAGAACATTCTCTCAAAATGTATACTGGGCACTTCAGAACACAACTGCCTTACTAATATCAGAATCACCTGGGTATCGGCACTGAAATCCCACACTATGCTATTCTGCCAGTATGTGCAAGAAGTGCCTGAAAGTAAGGGGCAAGACACTATTTTACAACCTTTAAAACAAAACTAACTAATTTAAACAAACTCCTGGAAGAGACCCTTCAAAATAATGAGTTTTGAAGTTTACTATAAAATTAAAATCATGACTGAGTTACCTAAACTTTAGAATTGCTTATTCTTGGAACTGAGAAGTAAAAACTACTAAAAAGCCCCACTTGAAAATTAAACAGCAGCACCATTTTCTTTCCTGTATTCAGAGGTGTACTTTAAGACTCACCAATTTCAAAGAGCAACATGGAGCACATGCAAAGATATTCTCTCAGTCTTTGGGAACCATCCACAATGATCCTCAACAGTCAGCAATTACAAGAGAGCATTCCACTGGTTAATGTACTCTTTGACTTTTGTATGAAAGGAGTGAAGGAATTTTTTTTTTACCTCCATGACCACCCAAAAATAATTACCTATTCACTAACACAGTAATGTTACGTGGGTCTTCTCTCTATTTTACTAATTGTTTTAGGGCTCGAGTAAATTTCATACATTCTTACATTTCTTACAAAGGCAACCTGAGGAAACATTAAACTTGGTCACTAATATGAAGTATTTCAGGAAATGCTGGGAAGTGAAGACGCATATCCTCCTGTGTTCTGCCAATTTTTCAGTTTTGTATGTCTTTCTATGTCACAAAACCGAATCTTCTACAGTTCATGCACACAGTGATCACTTGACACATTGAAAACCACTAGATACCCAGACCATACCCTACATGATTCATGAAATAAAGGGGAGGAAAAAAAATTAGTCATTATCAGCTGATTAGTTGTGATGTATTAACATTATGCATTCTTTATTATAAGAATATACTATACTGCTACTTAGATGCTGATGGAAACACTTTATAATCATAAAAGCATGTATTTAGGCACTATAGATTTTGTATCCGTGACATCTAAACAAACTGTTGGTTACCAACTGAAGAATTTACCTAATACTGGAAGATACGAAACACGAAAATGTGAGAAAGCAAGCATACCTAGACGTAATTGACTTAGTTACAAAGAGAACATCTCTAATTCTAACCTGGTAGCATGTCAAAACAAAGCTATTCCAGTACTTTTAAGAAACATCTCTATGTATTCCTGAAGTACAATTTCATAAGAGGCCAACCTGACAGCTTTCATCACTTCAACTGGAATCTAATGCATTTGAATAGGACTGACTAGTGCCTCTCATTCCCAATTTACTTTTTCTTAGCTGATCGCGTACAACAGTAACACAATCCCACTTTTATACACACTGCTCCCCATCACACGGTATTGTTGTAAACGCTGCCCTACCTGACTCTGTCAGCATTTTATTCACAAGACTAAGAAAGTAACTATTTTTGCTTGACAAGTACCAGCACTGACTGGTTAGTCATCTACAACACTAAATACATTAACTATTGCACTGCTCTGATATAAATTATATTATGAACATGCACTGTGCAACTTCAAATTAACTTTTAAGTATTGGAAGATTTCCCTGAGTTAGTCAGTACATAAACAAGATCTCTACTTAATCACAATCTCTACTTAACCAAATACATAACCAACACCATAGCTTAAGAAATTTGACAACACAGCTGACCAAACTACAACCCTAAATTAAGCATTAGCTAACTGTGTTAGAAGATTATACACATCCAACACACCTGAAAACTCTTGAGCTGGATATAGAATAGCAAAACACATACTCATGCAGGAAAACACTCCAAAATATAGTTCTAGAGTAAATATTCCATCCAGACACATCAGTCCATTTTTATTACTATGCCAAGTTTAACTAAAGAAATTTGGTTAAAACATGGCAGGGAAGTTGGAACTAGATGATCTTGAAGGTCCCTCCAACCAGAACCATTCTATGACTTTATGAAATGGGTACTCCTAGAAAAGCTCTATAAGCTAAAACAAAGTGACAATAGCTGTGCCAAAAGTAGAACTGATTAAAAGGAGGTTGTCAAAACGTGAGTAAAAAAATCTATTACAAACAACACATGCTAATAGGAACAGTTTTTACCTGTGACAACTGTGACTAGTAAAAAGTTTAAGTAATGTCACTGAATATTTTAAGCAAGGTGTTGAAAAGAGTTAAAAAATGCTTGTATTTATGCTAGGTAATACATACAGAAAAAAAATACTTAAAAATTATTACTGAGTTCCTCTATTAAAACTGTTAAACAACTTCTATATCACGTTGAAGTGATTAAGATAACCAGTCAACTTTGAAAAGGTGATCATTTTTCATCAGTGTAGAAAAAAAAAACCAGTGTGCTTGAATTCACTGCAAATACATACACCTGAATAATCTTCTAAATGATGAATATACCTATGTAAACCTGGTTCTCCAGGGAAGTGAAACCTGGCAACAATCAAACAAAATCTTACACACGACTGAGACCTAAATTCAAGGTTAAAAAGTAGGCTGTTGGCAATTGTAATTTTTAATAAAGGTATTTTTTCAGACTTGAACATTAAATGAAGTGACATATTAGTATACTAATCTAACTGTTATCCATCCTTTTGTACCATACATTAGTTCAGCCATCTGACTCAACACATCACCAACCAGCAGGAAATCAGCAAGGCAACTAACTCTTTCTAAACATGCAGAGCCAGCAAAACTTTATAGAATCAACTACCACTACCATCATCACCCTCCAACAAAGTGAGAAATAAGAACATTGCTATTTATGTTTCTTTTACTGCAGTGAAAGGCATTAACTGTTACTTGTCCTATTTTAGTTATTCCACATAGTGAATGGAATGTTCAACTTAATTTGCAGTTGAGTATGCTAAAACCTACTTAGATCATCTTACAAAGTTTCATTTCTGTCAAGAAAAAACAAAGCTCTTCAAAAAAAAACCTCCATTGATATTATTTTTATACTATGACAAAACCCCATCAACTACCAGAGGCCTAAGTAGATTCACACTCTTTTTGCTCCTTTACACGATAAACAGATACATGCTTTTGAAAAACTGCAGTGCAACTTGCTCTATCAGGTGGGTTGTCATTTCAACAAGACAGAACACAGACCTAGCTCACCCCCTTCAACCATAACAGAGCTAATGAGAATGTAGTTTGCCTGCCTACTATGTAAACAGAAGTATTTGGCTAGTGATACTACTCTAGAAGTACTACTTCTAGAAGTAATCAGAATAAAACAGACTAGGCTGAGCCTTCTAATCATCCTTCTTGTTCATTTTGCACACAGTATTTGATTTGCATATAACATCAGTCCCCCATTAGGCAGATCTGCCTTGACAGGTGAGGCAGCCAGAGTCAAAACAGCCCTCAGGGTATTTGGATCAGTACAAGTCCAAACTACCTTGGAGATATCCTTGTAAAGGTATATAGGTAACTTAGGCCGTTTGACAGGAGATTCCAAGAGGCATGGTTATGTCCGTTGTCAAAACAGCAATCCACTAAAACCTAATAAAACAACAGCCTTTCCTCAAAAAACAATTGTACACTCTTCAGGAATGTGAAGAGGTGACTATTCCTTGATAAACTACTACTACTATTTTTAGAGTTGCGCAATGTAACTATCCTGGGAACTACGACAATATTATATACCCCTGGTTCCAAACTAGCAAAAAATGCCATTATTAACTGAACTAATTCTTCAGACTTCTAATCCTCAATTACTATTACTAATCAGTAACAATTACTGCAATTACTGCATATTTAGGCCCTGCCTTCAGACACCACATCAATAAAGTATCACCCTCAACAATAAGCCCAATGCTTCTTTCCATGTAAATAAATATACACTGTCTTGGTCTATACCTTATTGTCTAAGTTAACATTGTTCAACACCGAGAGGCATTTTCTAAAGTCTGAATCACACTCTGCTGGGAGGGAGACCTTTATGAACAGTCTCATGAAACACTATAAAGAAACGAAAGATGTGAGGTTTTTTCCTTACAATATTCAAGACCTGACCAAACAAAAAAAAACCTAATACCGCTTCAGAGAACTGCTGCCTGAGATTCCCTCAGTATCAGAAACATCACTCTTCCAAAACAAGCATGCCTGAAAGTTCTCATCTGTGTGCATCTTATGGATCACTTTTACTGCCACAAAACAACTGTGCTCCTATCTGGTAACTTGCTAAATTCAGCCAGTCAGCTAGGCTGGCATTTTTCCATCCAAAGACCTCTGCCACATAAAATAAGGTATTAACTGACAGCAGAAGAAGATACTGTCCAGCAGCACAGGAGCAATGAGACAATTTGCCTCTGGGTTTCATAGATATTTCCTGACAGCAAAGACATGGCAAGACTCCAAAACTTTGAGTTTACCCCAGGCTCTGGAAAGCAGTTTCCTCTAGTAGACACATACTTTTTGTTTTCCGGTTTTCCTCATCCCAAATCTTCTCCTACTCCCAAACTGTCTTTTCTCCATACTCAAGTCCCATTTTTTGCCTATGGAATATACAATTCGTCATTCCTTCAGTTTGTCCTAGTTTTCACCCAACATTGCTTTATACCTCCAAAGAGTCCACAAACGGTGAAGGATGGCTACACCACCAGACTATTGTGCTCTAACACAGTATCTTCCTGTTTAAAAAGTATACCTTCATAAGCTCTAAGATTTCAGAAGAAAGCCATGCTTTTGCTTACAACACAGGAAACTCAGTCTGTTCTCCCAAGTCTGTTCCCCAAATGCACAGAAACTCACAACAGCAATTACATGGCTTTCTCAGGTTGGAGTAAAGCATCCCTGTCCTGTGAGCTCAGTAAGGGAGATTGCATGGAGGCACAGCACATACTCAGCAGGACACCCTTTTTGTGCTCAAATTTAGGTGCTCAAAGGCAAACATGTGATCTACCTTATTTATATATAGGCAGACTTCCAGACAACATGATAAAAGTACTCACTTTAGCAACCTCCCACAAAAAAAAAAAAAATTAAGTGCATTCTGTTTTAAAATACTAGGACTTTTTCCCCCATGTTCATTCTTGAAAACTTTTTCACTGCTTTAATTGAGGCCTAAACCACACATTTGGTATGAGAAGCTTCAGGTAGTTCTGGAAAGTTAAAACAGCAGAAGAGGCCATTTAGTGGAATGTATAATGCAAACATAATCACCAGTTGTATCAAAGCTATTTAAAATACGTATGATAGTACAGCACATTCCAGAGATCATATCTGAAGCTTTACATTACATAATTCATATACTTCCTCAGAAACACATCCATACTCTGAATGGCTGAAAAAGGATTTCAGTTTATGCACTAGAAATATGAGGATTACTGGTATCATGATAATAGTGTATTTCTTTTCAGTGTCATAGTGTTTGGTACCAGATACTACAGTAAAAGATAGCATCACCTCTGCCAGCCTGCCTATACAGTCACTATTTTAATTTTGTTTTATGGTTTATCTTTCACATCTTAAGGAGAACCACCTCCTGCTAAAAAACACAAAACACCAAACATCCCACAGAAATATCACTCCCTGCCCTTCCCCCTCTCTCTCCACCCTTGCTAACCACCCCATGCCCCCCACTATGCTAAGATATAGCTCAACTTTAAATACAGGGTATCAAAATGAAACGGAGATGAGGCCTCGACTATACACCAGCTTACATCACTGCTTCCAACATTAATTGCCAGATCTATATTCCACCCAAGCAGATGAGCCATCACTCATTAAATCCCAGCCATGCACAACTAGTAATGGTATATAGCTGAGCCTACGTTACCAGAAGGAAATAAAATTTTAACACATACTGTGTTGAGCAGGAGTAGAGAAGTTTCATTTTCTTCCTCCATTTAACATTCCAGACTTGTTTTCATAAGCTTTGAGTACAAAAGCAGCCAAAACCTGAAACATCCTTTCAGGCTTCTATTTTCTGTCTCTTTAACTCTTCTCTTTCACCTGTTCTCACATACTGGCTGCAGGGGGAAACAATTTTTTTTTTTTTAATCATCTTTGAAGGATAAAGAAAAAACAAAAGGTAAATAGGCAATCCCCTCCTATCACTAGACCTGCAGAACATCTGGTGAGAAGCTTGACTGCTTTCAATTACACTGTGCTGGGGAAAAAGAAAAAAACAAAACAACAAAACCAAAACAAAATGAAACCCAAACAAACAAACAAACAAAAAAACCCAGAGAAGACCATAGAAGAGCTTTTTGGGGTCCTCTGACACTTCAAAAACTCATTTCAATGTCATTTTCCCACAGAGCATGGAACCACATTATCACACCACAAAGTGTTCTTCAAAGTACCAGAAAGCACTCTAGGTAAAGTCTGTAAAGCTCCATACAGTGTAGTGAAGAACTAGAAATACAACCAGTAACACTAGTTATAATTACTATTCAAAGCAGCCTGGATGCATGCTGGATACATTTCAGCTTGACAGAGAAAGTTTATATGAGTAATGTTCTACTACTCATTACTGTGGTGAGTATCAAATCACAACGTCTTAGTTGGTGTATTTTCTCAGCTTTGAGAAGCAGCAACCTTGGTATCAACTCTCATGATTCCTCTAAAAACTTTGAAAAAAATAGCTTAACACTTAACTGCAAATTGCAGCTGCGCACTTCAAAAGGAGACTGAACACTGGGAGCTTTGCACTCCATTTAGGTGTCTCCCACAACTCCTCCTCAAGGAGCAAATTCGTATATAAATAAATAAACCCACCACAACATTTTTGGGAATAATCTCTGTCACCTGCAACATCTCTCCTGTGGGTCAGTACTGAAATTAAAGTGAAACAGGAAGATAATGCTGACTGCATGATGAAGCATCTGGACACCTCCTCACAACTTCCTATACTGGAAGGAGATCCTAAATTAAACTTTTTAGTTGATATCAATATAGAAGAACATTCTGCAATGAAATTAAGAGACCCATGTATTTAAGCAACCTGTTTCTCTTATTCACTAAGACTCTGACGAATTATTTCAAAATTGTGAACCAGACAGCTGGGAGAAATATATTAAAATTTACTTTGTTTCTGCCAAAAGTCAGTGAACTGACTTTTGCCCTCTCAGAGAAGTAGCAGTAATTAGTAAAACTGGAAAGTAAATTCAGTTTCCTACCTCCTTCCATTCCTTTTTCATTCTTGCAAAAAAGTAATCAAAAGACAAGTCTAATTTTACAGATTCACACCCTGACCTTAATAAAAAAACCAGCTCTAAATAAACAATCTTTTCTTTATTAAATAATCTGCTGCTAACACTACATCTGGTTAAGAACATGAAAGATAAAAGTTGCAGGGGGGAAGATGCTTTTGTTCTTAAAAACATGGCAATGCAATGTCAAGAACAAGAACAAAACTGGACTTCAAGATGTTCATACAGTTTTCTCAAAAGAAAACTTCAAAAACCTTTCAGTTTAACTGATTTTAGCCCATGATCAAATGCACAGATCAATTCCTTAACTTGGGAATGACTTGACACACTATCTAAAAGTCTTCCTTAAGGACAAATGTTAATGTATGTTAGGTACTAGAGACAAACTGAAAACAGCTTTACAAATTCAGTCAACAAAGCAAAACAGAAACTAAACTATGAACAGGAAGGCCGCAGTAAACAACACCTATGAAAGCTATGAAATGTTAGTATAGATTGAGACTCTACAGGAGGACAGGAATAAAAAACGTAGCAGGTTAAATCCAATGCTACATACAAAGTAAATTGAGCGGGGAAAAAAGATGTGTTCTCTTATACATAATGCTAAGGTACAACAGTACCAATTCAAAATAAAGTCCACATCATTCTGAGTAGGATAACAAAGACATTTAAAAAATAACTAATATTCAGAACCCTAAAGAAACAGAATTGAAAATAACAGAGTATGCTTAAAATAAAACAATGGTTACCATTACTGAACAAGCAAGCAGCATGGAACACACAAGTTCAAATAAATAAGAAAGTGAAAAGACACAGACTGTCTTCATCACAGTTTATGGTAGCATCAAGACTTTTTGTACTGCACACTGTAGAATATCTTGCTTCACCACAAGAGAAAGCTTTCTGAAAGCTTAAAATGTAGGTATCAGTAAGGGGAAGTAGAAAAATGAGGTACAAGTAGACAGCATAATATATCTGGGTACAAGCACAGACCTAAAAAACCAGTTTAGTGAAAAGATAAAGAAGACAAGAGCAGATGAATGGCATAAAGAAAGCAACCCAAGCCAATTTCCCTTGTTAAAACTCAAGGTGAAAACCACAGTGGATCAAACAAAGGCTGCAAAAGGAAACCCATTTTGATATAATACAGACAATACCGCCAAACTGTGAACGTGACTACACAACTACAGAGGGTAAACACCAGTGCAATCACAGTTATTGGAAACAAGCCAGCAGGTGCATAAGTGCACCACACACACACAGAGATAGTGCAAAAAGTTAGAACAGGCATTTTCTGTGTGTTGATATATGCATAAAACAAACAAAACAAAACAAAAAAAAAAACCAGTAGGAAAAATTAACTTGAAAATCAATCTACATCAGTGTTTGAAAATAACACAGCATTAATCATACACTACACTGGAAGTAAAATGCTACTACTAGTAGTTTTGTTACACACATTGTAATGTGTTACACACATGTAATGTGTTACACACATTACAACTCATTTTTAAGAGGATATTAAATTATTTTGGATTTTAGGTTGTATGTTTTTTTTCCTTTTTATCTGAAAGTTAGCAAAGGTGAAGGGCAATACAGAAGCTTAAGTCTACAAAGACATTTAACCAACAGGAAGAAAGAACAGTGGAAAAACAAAGTTAATGATAACCAAATGGAAGATGCAAAGAACAGCAACAGCAAGCTGCATGAAATTATTCCTGCTCTTTTTATAGAGGAAAAAAATTGCATAGTTAAAAAGGACACCACTCATCCCAGAGAAGAGCTGCATACTTTGAGAAAGTTGCAAAAAATAGATTAAAAAAATGACAACACAAGAAAGTTCACTTCTCTGGAAGGAGACTACATATCCCAGACTATGCACAGAAGTCCAGAAGAAATTAGAAATTTGGACCATTACTCCAGAAGTCAGGTTTGCTAAACCAATTCTCCTTCCTTTGAAGGTAAGAGGAGTTACTAGTAGTAGCAACACACTGCTGCTGAAAAATGAAGTTCCTTAACACGTCTCACACCAGCTCTGTCTTAGTAGGCCAATTCAACTCACTAATCGAGTGAAAGACTATTCTTAGTCATTTTCTGGTTTGCTTGATTAGCTTTCTTCCAGGTTACTGAGCTGAAACAGATCACTGAAGAACTCACTGAATACCAGAATCAGCAAAGAGAAACAGGGACACCTTCCCCAACAAGAATCTACTTTTTGCATTATCAAGCTGCTAAATTACTTCAAAACTATCTTCCATTACTTCCCTCCAAGGTGATTCCAGTAATTAAAACAAAAACAGGTCCTACAGCTATTTTGCAGTAAACAGGTTGGACATAATCTTTTCTATTAATCAGCAAACACATTCCAGTTTCAGCTCTATTCTACACCTGTACTTGATCTTTCCTAAGTTCAATAGGTGCCTCTGAATGCTTACAGATAGAAGGCAATAAAAAGCATAGGAACAGGGGTAAAAGTTATACCAGCTAACTCTGGATGCCTGTATGTATCTGAACTTCTCTACCTGCTGTACTTCCAAGTTCCAAGGAAAAGCTAGTCTCTCATGTGCCAAAGTACAGAATTCCAGTTAATATGTTCATTTGAATCTACTGCAGTCTTAGAACATCAACATAACAAGATTATAAATGCTACTGCATATTTCTCAAGCAAGTTAGGCCACAGCTTTCCCGTGATCAGAAAATACAGAAATTTATACTGAAAATATATTCTATAGGAACTTTATTCTGTATTTTCTATTGAAAAATGAAAATAACGGTAACAGACAGTCAAGAACTTGCCAACCATTCATTTAATTTTGCTACAAATCTGCACTTTCAGCAAAAGAATATGGATGACTTACTCATTAACTACAGATACTGTGTAGGACAGATTTCCAACAACTGCCAAAATCAGGCTCAACTGTTTTCATCACACAGTGAGTGAATAACCCTTATGTCTTCTGTTAATAAGAGTATTACCTCTCAGGAAGCTTTACTTTGCCAAAAAAATAATGAAGTAATAATTAAAAAAAAAAAAGAAATAATAAAATCTATCAGAAATTGCTAACAGGTTTAATTTTCTAAAGGGCATAACAAAATTAAATCACGAACAAGAAATGAGCAGCTCCTGTTTCATATACTTGCTATAAAAATTCATCATGTTGGCCAAGAAATTAGGTTATATTTTACCTTAGGGATGATATAACCAAGAGAACCATTCTAACACAGACCTTTACTTCTGATGTCGCTTAAGAGGAAAAGCTGGACCAACAAAACATTTGAAGGAATAACTTTAACAGATGCCACACTCAATGTCTTAAGTGTTCCTATTCTCTTCATCTCAAAGTCTGTATCAAAATCCAATGCTACTCATTCTTACTCCCACCTGAATGATCACCTCTCAAAGCACTCAAAAGAACAGTCTAAAAGTGTCTTAGTGACTACATTTAGTTCAGTGTCCAATTCAAGTATCTATTTCTAAATTATTATCTGCAATTTTTTTTATGAACAGCTGATAAGCATGCCGTCTATCACTAAGCTCCTTATATTTTGTCTTCTCTTTTTAAAATAGTGCTCACCATACATGGGAATCATATTTGTACATTCAGCTCCTAGTTATCATATAGGAAGAACATCAGCATTCGGCACTGCTAAATATAAGGGGTTAATATTTGCTGAAATGTATCAGTACCGACAACTCTGAAAAATGCAGTGCTGCTATCAGAAATTACATTAACATACTGCTAGAGACTTCCAGTGGGACTTCAAGACCAGTTCAATTATTTAGGGAACTGCTTCAATGCAAATAGTCTTCAAATACAAGGCTATGTGGTTTTTAAATCTCGTATCACATTAGGGTTAAATTTGGCATAAGGGGAAGTCTGTGAGGCAGTTGCTAAGTTTCATTTAATTATACATACTAGGTCCTATTTTCTAATAGGAGCAAATATCAAGCAAATAAAGGAACGGATTTTTCCAAAATAGTTATTGTGTAAAGTTTAAGCAGAAGGGGCAGGTTTTTTTTATTTTTAAAAAAACAGTGCAACACTGTAACTAGTTCTTAAATAAAGGAAGAATACAGTGCCATCCATCTGAACTAAACAGCCCAAGCAAAATACCCTGCAATTCCTGTGTTCTCCTCAATGTCGAAATGGGTGGATAAATTTAAAGCCTGCTCTCTCAGGAGTTGCTTTATAGGCAATTTTCTCCCAGTATCAAGGTCTGCAATTTCCATTTGGCTGCCAGTTTGCGATTAAATTCATCACCTTTATTATAAAAATGTGCTGCACTCCATGGCCTGCTGCACAAGAATCGTAAGGAAGACATTTTTCACTGCTAACAGCAGCATCAGTCCAAGGCAGCCATCACATCCATTCAGACATTAGCATCTCCAATGCAATGCAAGGACCTATCACTCACCTGAAAAAGCCCTAGCAGCAGGTATACCTCAGAGGAACTTCTTCACAGGTGGTACCTGTAGTTCAATTTTTTCAGTAAAAGCCACCATTACAGCTCCTGGGTTAAGTGATTCTAAAAGTCAGTGGTTTAAAAACAATTATGTTTACATTAAACTTGCCTACTTGCATTACTCAAAACATTTCTAAGAATGAAATCCATCCTCATACTGCCTACAACTTCACATACACCTTGCACTCCTTACTAAGATACATTCTGGAGCAAGCGCTCCACATGAATTTTTTTTATATACTTTTTTTTCATAGTGTCCCTTTCAAAGCGTCCCTTTCTTTCCCACACACTTTGTTCACAAATTTCCACTGATTTTTCCCACCTCCATATGATACATTTTTTCTTAAAAGTCTTTGGACAATCCTGAAAAATACTCAGAAAAAAAAATACTTATGCTCGCTATGCTATGTGTTTTAAGGTCCTCCTCTGATTACTAAAAGGAAAGGCCCTATCTTCTTCACTTTGCTTCCTTTTTGTAGTACTACCTGAGCTAAGTGAGATGTAATACAAAATTTGTACCTTAAAAATAAAAATATACTACTGGAAGGACAGAGCAGCAAAGCCATAGCCACCAACACGAGTAAGAGCTAAGTGAAAGCCACATACCAAATCTTTACGAAGCATGAGAGTTAAATTCATATTGGTTTGGGCTTCATTGAATAAAAGACTTTAAATTACAGTTAAAACAAGGAAAGATAATATGTAATAAGCAATTAAAAATATTAACCTTTAGCATTCAACAAGAAAAGAATCATAAGAATGTCATTTTAGCATGTGAAACAGCTGTACTGGTCACACTGAAAGGTAATCAAATTGTATTAGAGGTAACCAATCTATATGCACAGCATGACAATTTCACACATTAGGTAATTTAAGTTTTACTCTGCTATCTTAACTAATGCAGTACTTCAAAAGGTGAATTTTTCACCATGTCCGCTAGTTTTCAAAAATATTTTGTTATCAGATAAACAAATAGTATCTCATACAAAGCTGATGTACCTGAATAGTCAATCTATCTTCTTAAGTCATTTCACTTTATGTGGCCACATTAAGTGAAGATAACATTCAAAAGAATGTTGTTCTGGTTAACTCCCACACGCCTTTAGAAAACACAAGAAAAATACATTAAACCACAGATCTCTGATACCTAGCTGTCAGAAGTTTAAAAATGAAGTAAATTATGGGCACATACAAACAATTACTAAACCTTGCACA
This sequence comes from Coloeus monedula, assembly GCF_965178545.1. NCBI lineage: Eukaryota > Metazoa > Chordata > Aves > Passeriformes > Corvidae > Coloeus > Coloeus monedula. The sequence goes on along the minus strand of NC_138782.1, from coordinate 41,591,090 downwards.
ACTGAGATGTTTTGCACTGCACCAGATGGGTCCCATGAAATGAAATGAAAGTGCCATCTAGACTTCAGGGACTAATAAAAAGCAGATATTGCATGGCATTAGCAGCACTGTAAACTGGAGAAATTACCTGACAAGCCATTTGTTGAACATGAACTCTAAAATTCAAAATTAAACAACCAAAGGCTCATTAGGCCTATTTGTCTACAAATTAACTTAAATTGCAACAAAAACTGGCAAACATTTGTTCACATTGCAGAATAATACCAGAAACTCCCTTTTGGCAATAAAAAATGGCATCTTGTCACACTGTAACTATTTGGTTTCCACTGCAATGCAGCATGAAAGCAGATTTCAACTCAACTTTACTGAAAACAATAGCTTGGTATTTGCAAGCTGAAGTTCCGATTATTTCACAGCCCAGTACATTCAACAGTTGGCACAACAAGTTCCGGGACCATTCGATGAAATTATCAACTAGATAAGATAATGCAGCATCAGTGTTTACCTCTTGCCATTACAGCAAAAGTTGAGATTGGAGCTTTTCTAACTGAAGCTATAATGAAAGAAGGACTACTGTTCTGTCATAATCTGGAGAATTAACTAAAACGTGTTTTATTACAAAAGAAGATGCTCTGCAAGACGCCAATAGATATCAGACAACAGGCAAGAACCAGCACAAAAAAAAAAAATTCCATGTGCAAGTTTGCATTATTATATCCACCATGTTCCGTAAGTCAATTTCAATGTTGCATTTTAAGAAATGCAAATATTCATTTTGCTTCCTGTCAAATATAAAAATCTATTTACATTACTTATTAAAACCAGATAGTTTTATTTTTAACAAACACACTTAAAATTAAAGATTTACAATGCTGAAGTTTCTAATGTACATGTTCTTCATTCACAAAGAGAACATTTTAGTTCATCAAAGTTCAGCAGATTCTCCCCTCCACCCCTTTGGCTTTACACTACAGCAACCTGATGTATTACTTTTAATTCCATTAGAAAAAGTAAGTAATTCTAATGATATTAAATTTTGCCCATAGAGACATTTATTACTCGTTAAGCACTTCCTACTACTATAAGGGAGAGGTATTAACAAGCACCACTACCACAAAAGGGAGGGGGGAAGGGAGAGAGCACAGGAGATAGACTGTACTCATGTCTATATACACACATGGTAGAAACAGACAGAGAATATTAAAACAAAACTAATATTTATTTTAACAGTCTGGTAGCCAACATCTCTGCTACTTGCATAATTAAAATGTTGAAGATAATCTAAGTTCTTATGGAGTAGCTACAGAATCATCAGTTTTCTCTTCAGCTGACAAACTGACTGAAGAACAGCCTCTTTTAGGAACAAACTTAACAAGTTGAAAAAGTGCAAGCCACCACAGAAATTAAACATCCAATATTGAAACAGAATGCTAAGTTTAATTCACGTAATTTTTTAGCTTTTTACAGGCTTCTAACACAGCATAGATTTCAATTACATTAGTTCCATCTATCTCTTCAATCCACCAGAAAAGATCTTACAAATTAAGCATTTATATTCAGGATTGATTTAAAGAACACACTTATTACATTAGCATGATCTATACCTTGACTAGTATGTATTAAACATGTTACAACCTCTTCTGTAAGTTCTTTTTTTCCCAAGCTCATTTATCACTAACACTGAACAACAGGCTCTCTCAGCTCATAAAGCTGTCTATTGTGGGGAAAAAGTTGGGGAGGGAGGGGGGCAAGAAACAACCTGAAACATTTCTTGAAATGTTTACAGCTAAAGGTACTTGAGCATCTGAAACTGGCTTTAATATCCTTGTCCACAAATTACAATAGTGTGGCTACTTTAATGGAATTTAAATTGAAAGGTTCAGATGCCCTAAAGACAGCTTACTACTGAAATTATTCTATAATAATAGCATACCTATTTGAATTTAGTAGGTTACATCTCCTATACGTACTTTCGGCAATTAACATCTTAATATTTTGGAGCTCCAATGTTGCAAACTGGACTCTATAGATTACTATAATTAGATTCTCTACATCTCATCTGGGAAAAACATCATCATGCTCACTAGCTCAGTAAATATATAACATCAGGAAGTCTTAAAATAAGAATAAAGGCTGATAGGTGAAACAAGTTTCAATACACATAATGGTGAACACTATTTTATTTTGTGATCTTCTTGAAGTTTCTTGTTTCAAATTTTTATTTCAGTCCACAGCCAAGGACAATTACTATAATGGAAATGCCCTTACATCAGTGGTCTTCAACTTTTTTCACTTGCACAACAACAAAAAGTTGCCAAAAAAGGTGAAAGCCCAGTGTAGCCTATTTAAATCTCCCTATAACAGACTTCCTTTTTCTCTGTTATCTGCAGCTACTCTTCATATGCAGTAAGTCTGCAAACAGCAGATTGAAAAACACCATTCTGGTAACTCATACTGTTTTTCACTTAGCTCCATTAACTTTGCTAACAAAAAAAGATGCTGTCTACTTCAGAGAGAAAGTGGTCTCAAAGGTCTCATGTCAAAGACTATTTTGTTTCCACGCAATTTCCAAATACAACCCCTTCAGTTCAGGAAAAAAAAAATCTGTTTGATGTTACTTTTTGTGCCAGTGACTACACTACAGTTTCACTGATGGTGCTGCAAAATAAATGCACCTGGCTTTGTAATTCTTTTCTATGTCAGAACAGGTATGGGCAAGGAATGGCTGGAGTGGCTCAGTGTGACAAGCATGAGAAAAAATAGCATAGGTTGCATTGGAAAAAGACACTACATGCAGAGGAAATCTTTATTAGATTGTACAAACATCTACTTCAATATAAAAATCTCCATCTCTCATACGTGTAATGCATAATCTCAAAACATTTGAAGGCTAAGTAAATTGTCATATTATTTTTGTAAATTAGTAACACTTTCTGAGCAAAAAAGACATGTCAAATCTCAAGGAAATACATTCTGATTTTTCTGTTCTTTTCATATAATAATCTGTTTAATGCAGCAGTTTCAAAACTAACATACAATACAATTTTTGCAGGTACTTACACAGTAACATGTTTTTAAAATGTACTGTGTCCTTTCTATTAATTTTTTCATTATACCAACATTGATAGTTGCATACTATTGCACTCATATTTGTGGCATTAAGTTTCATTAATTAGCTCAACAGCCTGGAGATTATCCAGGTTTCATTCCTAGCAATATTTAGCAATTCCTTCACTTTCCATGGAGGGAAAAGATGTCCCAGCTTTCCATGGTAGGGGAGGGTGTGGGAAAAGATAAAAGCTTATAGCAGGTTAAGTTGTGCTTCAGCTGTATTACATCCTATGAGAAACCACTCACCCATGACTAGACTAAGAAAAAAAGTTCCTTAAATGTTAGTGCTTTATTAGTATCCCATCTTTTATCTGAAATTTAAAACTAAGAACACAAAATAAAAGTTTGAAGAAGGACACATCACAATATACTTCTGATTATTCACGAATACATTTTAGTTATTAACAACTCCTCAAAACTTTCAGCCGCCCAGATGCTAAATCCAGAAAAGCATACTAGAAATGTAGTTTAATCTGTGCAATGATTTATACTATAAAATACCATTACACTATACTAGTTATGACTGCTATACAACATACTGAAATGTTTCTTTGATACAGATTTCAGTACTGAATTGTGCTCAGGGCTCCAAAAGCCTGTACATACCGGTTTAGTAACCTAAAGTCAATCAGCAGTCAGAAAAAAATCCATATGAAGAGCCCCAATAAAGTAGAAGACTTGAATATTATTACTTTAAACTGTTCTCCATGTATCAAGTGTTCAACAATATAACAAAAAGCAGTCAAAAACAATTCTGTTACAAACCATACTAAATGGGATTAGAAAGACCTGTGCACATGACAAAAACCACTTAGTTATGCTATTAGGCTGATGGAAGAAAATCCCCCCTCCAAATCCCAACTATTTTCTTTATCCTGAAACGGAAAAAATTAAAAATTAAAGCTGAAAGTAACCAGTAATTGAAGTAACAAAGTAACTGAAAGCCGTGAGCTCTAAGAAAGGCTAACACACACCTTGAAGGAAAATTAAGTCCAGAATAAACTAAATCTGCCTCAAAATTAATTTATGCAAATTTTTGATGCCATATAAGGTTGCTGAGCCTGCAAAGATGAAGGGAAGTTCACAAATCTGTCTTCAAAACATAACTCACATTTATCAATAATAAAGACTGATGTAATCTTTTCAATGAATTAAAAAAGCGGTTGTCCATCTGTCATTTTAAGCTGTTGAATTTCATAACCTTTTTGGACTGCAGAAGGGACACGTTTCTTTTTCTTCTCTCTTCAGCTGAGCAGAAGCGTTCGGTCCCTCCTCACTTAATTACTCAGCTTACACCTAAATACCAACTGCCATCCCTCAACAGCCCAGCGCTGGCTGGAGCAGCCATCTACTGCAGCATCCATTTCTCTCCAATTCATCATCGTCAGCTTTCTTGCTGACACTCTTCAGAGCTGCCTAGCTGATGAATTGCTCTGTTATTCATCCTATGTTAATCCGAGGCTGACGCAAGAATACCTTGCTGAAGACACTTAACAGTATTAAAATTCAGCACTACCAAGTGCCCTCAGTGTGCATTAAACCTCCCATTTGGAACCAACATGATTCCTCAGGAACAGTTATGAATAAGATACAGTTACTAAATCAATAGACACTAAGTTTATGTACCCCATCACCTATAGACAAAGCTTCCACACAGTCCCTTCCTTCCCTGGAAGCTACACCTGAATTATTCGAAGTTGGAAATACTTGGATACATACAGAATTTAACCTCAATTAACCCTATAATTAAGATGATATCGAGATGTTTTCCCCCTCCTCCCCCTCAAAATGTCAGTATGTATCTTAAATGCCACAGGTTTCTAAAAAAGTTTTTGAAGTTTGTAACCTTAAAAAGCTTTTCTCAAAAAAAACAGTTGTTCTTCTTTTCCCTCCGAAGATGGATTTGATCTTTAGGTAATGTTTTCTCTGGGTTTTTTTTTTGTTTGTTTGGGTTTTTTTTTTAATATAAAGAACGGTGCTAGTCTTGTCACAAAAATAAAATTTATCTACAGAATGAACACAAAACCACTGCAAGAAATTTCAAAATATGACTCAAATCTCTCTAAACACGTTATTAAAACAGCCAAATATAATTCCCTTCTATACACAATTACAGTCACTGATTTTATACCTGAGATACTAAAGTATCATTCTCCCTCTGAAGATGTTTTAATACACATATAATCAATCTTCCTGATAGAACCTTGGTTAGAATTCATTTCTGATCCCTACCACATCATCTGTGCTCAGATTTTGTTCAAGTCTATTTGAGCACAAAGTTGACATAACTACATGAAAAGTGGGAACAAAAGAATGTGCATAACGAGTCCTGCTTCAGGTTGATTCAGAGGCAGTATCAGATTTCCATAAAAGCCTCCAGTGATTTAAAGCAGCAGTAATTCCCTTGTAAACTGACTGTATACGAGCCTCTCTGACTATACTTATCTTTATAGATGATAAGATACTTAAGCAATTAAAGAACTATCAACAACTTGTCTCTACCAACGTCTAACACACACACCACTTTCTCACTGCACAGCCAATCTTCACAGCAAAAACATCACACTTTAAACAAGACAGCTGGGCCTATTACAGCATTTTAACCTTCAACTTTCGCACACAAACCAACTGTTACAAGAACACGCCTGACAACAGATTGTACATGTAGTATTTAGGCAAAGTTATTTTGTAAGTTTGGGCGGGGGTTGATGACTGAGACAACTTTCTGAGAAATTGTCCATGTTGCTTTATGCTGGAGGGGTGCAGCTCATGCTCCTTCAAATTGAGACAAACCGAAACTAACTAAAAGCAGTATGATCAGCAATACCGCTCAAAAGCAAACAGCATCGGGTCAGAGCATTGTTTTCTTGTGTTCTCCTCCTCCCTGTTCCTGCACAGAAACCTAAAATATTCACAGCAAAGAGAAGGGGATTTGGCTTGCTCTGCATCTAAAAGTTGAAAATTATGCATCAACTTTTAATATAATTATTTGCAGGTTATTAGATTAAGTGGCATTGAAAAGAATATTAAATGATTTGCTACTGCTTTGAAGTCTGATAAATAAATGGAAGCATTATGCAACATGAGCTGAATGCTTCGGTTTAGCTGCCATTTAAACACATGAACCAGAACATTAAGTTCGTATTAATACTTGTGCTAGGAGATCTGTTGCTTACTTTTTAAAATTTCAGGCACCTGCCATCTCCTACATATTAATGAAAAAAATATACCGTAGCTAGGAAAGGACAGTTTGACCAGCTAATGGTTACAGAGATTTCTAAATCAGTTCTTTAATCAGAATTAGAAAAAAAATACCAAGAAGGTTCATTATTTCAACAGCTAAAGGATTTAAAGAATTCAGCAAAGTCTGACTTCCATCTAGTGTCAGCTAGTCTGCAAATAAGCACATCCTTAAAATTCTGAATGGACCAGATCCACAATCAGTGGACATCAATTGGGAGCTTCAGACTTTTAAGTAAATGTTTAAGCAAATGCAGTTCCCTCCCCACGGCACTGCTCTACATCGTCACTATCGAGCCACCTCAGCCACTGTGCCAACACAACTACTCTGAGATCACATATGGGGAGTGAGATCACAGCTCTGAGCCATCTGAAAAGAAAGCCAGCACCACACAAAAACAAACTCAAAAAAAACCCTGACCAGTACAGAATATCAGCTGACCTTTTAAGCCAGAAACTGATCCACCAGATAAGGGTATAAAGTACCGTATTATCTTCCCCTGTCTCTGCACTGACATCAGCAGCCATTCTGATGCATTACTCCCTAGATTACGTAGAAGTAACTTCCCAGCAAAGTAACAAGATTTTAATTGTTCATCGTGCCGGGATGTTTTTACTTTTCAAATCAAGTCTTAAAGACACACCAACACTTATAAGGTTATACACCACTGAAGTGTTAACTGTTCCAGCTGTTAATAACCTCAGATTTCAGTGAGTTATCACGCAAAGTGCTTCATGGTTTATCCCTTCTAAAAACGGGTATCCTGAGCACCTTCCCACATGGGCACTTCCTGCAGCACTGCAATTACAGTACAAAGTATCAAAACCTCGCTCTGGTACTGGAAACACAGAAAATCCCTCGAACTACAGAATGGAGCAAAACAAAAGGATCCAAGTGCAGATGCAAAACATTCAAAAATATTTTTTAAAGCAATTTAAAAAATTGACTTCCAGGGTGCTACTCAACTATGCACCACCAAAAACATTAAAACACATCAATAGCTACCTACTGCCATTCCCCTTCAAAAGAACAATTTTTTGCACTGAACTGAAAAACAAAATGTACTATTTGACACCAAGTACAAAAAAAAGATCAATTCTCAAATGAAAAGTAACTGAAAATGTATTTTCAATTTCTACACTATTTCAAACCATGAGAATAAAATAAATAAAAAATCCCATTAGCATTACCACACTCATTCCCACCACTAACACCTGCTAAAATAACTGCAGAGATCACAAAAGCTGCACCTTCAAGTGCCAAACTCAGACAACAGAGGTTTAAGTAACACAACTCCACTTTAACTTGTGCTGTCTTGTTCTCAGACACGCAACTAGCCTGCAAAAGATACTTTCTAATGGAAGCAAGAATAACAAAGTGGAGGAGCACCTCTGCTAATGAAGCCAGATATTATTTCTCTTTAGTGTTGTCACAGCTGTTTTGTTCATTTGTGCATAAATTGTCTCAAAAAATCTAAGCTCTGCTATTAAAAAGATAACTCCACTTCCATGAAATGTTTCCAAGAAAAACAACCAAAAGAAACACAAACCTGGACATTACTTTGCATTGTACAGGGTTACACAGGGTATTTTTTGAAGTCAAAAGTAAAAACGTAACATTGCCTAACTTTCAGCAACCCCACTCTTTGTCTTAGCAAAGCAAAGGTATATAATTCAGACTATAAACATTACACCTATTAGCTGTTTCAGGATTCCAACAGTAGTTTCGATGTACCTCACAAGCTCCAATCCTCCTGTTAGCAAGCCACAGGTGCAGCTTGTGTGGCACTTCTTACTGACATAACCAACTGCATAGTGAGATTAAAAACACTGGCAGTTTTACTGTTCCTACTAGTTTTCTAAGCACTGGGTTATTAAATTTCTGTAAAATGTCAAAATCAACAGAAGATCTTCATAGTTCGCATTCTGACTAAAATCAATACAGAAAAATTCACACAGCACAAATGAGAAGTTGTGAGTTATGTTTCAATAAAGACAAGGGTCAGCGAGTGAGGTCATTTCATTAGTTCACAGCTTTCCTGGCAAGGCATTTCCCCCATCTCCCCCCTCTCCCACCCACCCCCCCCCCAACATTCCATATAAGCAGTCAAATATAAACCATCAGTTTCCATGGCAGACTCCTGCTGTACTTCAATCAGCCTGAGCTGTCAGGATGGTCTGATAATTAACATTAACACAGGTCTATCCTGTCAGCCACAGAAATACACCAGATCAGTGTCTAATAATACATCTAATTAATAGGATACCTGCATCAGTGTGCATTCTCAAAAATGGCGAACACTTTACTGTTACAGACAGCAATTAAAAACAATTCAAATGTACTTGCTTTTCTAACAAAGTCTACAGAACTCAAATCATTGTAAGCATCCCATTCCTGTCCTGGCATTGTATAGTGTACGCAAGAGGAAAAAAAGTTTTAGTCTAAGAATGACTGAAACAGATAACCTAGTCAAAAACATTACTAACCCACAAAACTCACCATCCACTTCATGACTAGCCTTCTCTTCACACCCACAGCACCCATATAAGTAATTTCTTTCCATCTTTTGATGCACGTAAACTTCATTTTCATAATCAGGACATTCTAAGCACTCTCTTAAAATCTGTAGAGTTTTTCTCAATTGGTGGTGGTTGGTTTAGGGGTTTTTTTTTCCCCTTTTACTACAACATTAACCAATACACCTCCAGTTCTTCCCCTTGTGCATTACGAAAGCACTGCGTGCCATGCCACTCCCTAAAGTAATCGGCATTTGGTCAGTTTTTCTAACCATAGCAAGAGATTTTTGTATGACACCAGTTATTTTTGAAATTACTGCATTCAATTTCAGAGGAGGAAAATGCAACTCAATTCCAACCTTAATGAACAAGTAGCACTAAACAAAAACAGTAAATTCGAACAGGCCTCTTCCAGTTTAGCAAGTCAGCACCTCCTGCATAGAACTAAGTCTACTGTGGCTATTCTTATTTAAAAAAAACAAACACCCTAAGACAGATATTTTAACAAGCAATTATTGGTAAGCTTTCAAAGCATGAGCTTAAAATTACTAACTTAAAACTTGTTATCAGTTAAAAAAATACCCTTTTTTTAGTTACAAGCCAGGTGACCGCAATCCTATAAATGCTGCAGATACAGCTCCAAAAATAACGTATTTTAAAAAGAACTGAACTGTTGCCGTTTTAAATATTTTCCACAAGCCAAAAAAAACCGCCACACTTTTTCTTAAGTGCAATGGAGCTTTTGGTTTGATGTTATAAGAGGCTGTGCCAAGGTATTAAACCCACTCCCCCCCTCCGCCAAAAAAAACCAAACACCCTCACCTCAAAATAGCTCTCACAAGGCTTTTGAATACAAGTTCTAGAAGCATTACAATCTTGTTATTACAACACATTCATAAATCAGAAAAACACCTCAGACCATTAAATTTTAGAGATTATTAAAGAACCAAATTCAAAAGAGTACTAATGATAAACAGCACACAAACAATACTCAATACTCTTGTGGCATGCTGTTTTGACAATTTTAACATTAATACACCAAGTTTAAAAATTAGTCTGAGACTCTCTCGGCAAACACCTTTCATAACAACTTCATCCCAAAGAATATTCATTCCTGAATATTGCATAAAGAAGCACATTTTAAATGAAATAATGGAGGCTTATTGCAAGATCTGATACAACTGAAAAAACTGACATGCTAATGTGGCCAGTGTCCCTCCATCAAATCTGATAAGTCAGCAAAACCCTAGCTAAGCTACATTTACATAATCACAAACAATAAGGTCATGTACAAAAGTAACTAGATAACTTCTCAGAATTCATTTACAACACCAAAACACAGTTCTTCAGCCTTATTTCAAGCAGACGTTTTGGCTAATAGAACTGGACTGACACAAAAACTGCACTCTTGAGCACTGGGCCCTCCAAGTTCACATGCACTTTTCTCAGTGAGCAAACTAAACAGAAACCACAATATTCAAGAAAAAATGATCCTCCTATTGTCTACTTAGATGTTTTTACACTAGATTTACTACACCTGGTAGACAAAAAAGAGGCAGCCTATTCGACACAAAACTAAATTTACCTCCAATAGGTAGATGCATGGTTTAATTTACATTTAAATGTAGACACGCTTTTAAGTCACCTTCAACGCAGTTTTGAAGGGAAGATGTAAGTTTTTGAGATATAGGTTACCAAGGCAAAATGAATTCTTCATAAAGTCTGCCTCAATCTCTTTTTGAAAACAGTTCAGACCACAGATCTGTGTACACTCCGATCAGGCGCAAGAGTCTAACCACTTACAGGTTCAAGAAAACAAAATGTAAATTTAAAAATTAAGACTACTCAGATCTCAGTTAATAGTTCAGGCACATTTGTTCATAGCCTCCTGAAAGGACACAATTGAAGTACCTCATTAAATTCAATCTGTCAGCGTGCTACTGAGGACTTTGAAATGTCCAATTTAGTTTTTAAAAATAGTGCAAGAAAATTAGTACAACTCTATTCACTGTCCACAAAGAGGATTATTAAAATATACAAGTTGTCAGAAAAAAAACAATCTAGGTTAAGATCATAAAAGTTAGTATCTCAGAAGCTTAAGCAGAAAAAAAAAAATCAAAAAAAAAATCAGGTCACATTTGATGGTGCAAACAATTACAGGAAATACAGCCTATTCCACATTCAGGAAGAACCCCCTCTTCCCACAGGTTTGCACTAGTCTGATAAAAACAATTCAGCTTCCTAGTTATTATGATGTGCTCTTTAAACATCCTTGTTAATCCACAGAAGCCTTATTTACACATAAGTTAAAAGCACGCATATGGAAAAATAAACGTAACCTAAACAAAACTGTGACTTTCACATTTTATGACAGTAGTTTTTATTAAAAAAAAAAAAAAAAAAAAGGTTTCCCAATACACTTCTTACATTTAAGCTAATCTTCAAAAACAAAATGGTGCAAGACAGAGACCATCTACTAAGTTAAGCACTAAAATTTTCAAAGATCAAAAAGTAGGATAGAGTTCAGAAAGGAAAACATGTTTTGGATAATACACACAGCGTAGAAATGTCCCCCAAAAAAGCAGACGTATATTCTGTAACCTAACCGGATTAGATGTACTGTTCACCTTCACAGGTCCCTTTCTATCTCTTGTTGCACACAGTTACAAGAAGTCATCACAACAGAAGCCCCTTTGAGCTCTGTTTTTAAATACTGACATGGCATGTAACAATAAATAAATAATAATAAAAAAACCCACCCTAGCATTCCAGTAGGGAAAGCAATCCCATCTTTTATTTGTTTGAATTCTTAGGGCTGTGACTTTATTTCTTCATTTTGATCAGCACACAAAATAAAAAACAATGGCTGATCATAATATTATTCTTCTCAAGCATAAACAAAACCTTCAGGAAAATGGTTGTATAGTAACTAAAGAAAAAAACCCCACCTACCTAAAGCACAAAACAACAAACTAGAAGAAGCAAATCAAATGACAGGGTGGAGGAGGCAAAGAGGGAATGTGAACCCCGTAACTTCATTTTTAGATTATATATACCTATATATATACACACTTGCCCCATATACTTGGTATTCTCAAGGGTGCCAGGAAACAACTGATGAAACTATGAAATAATACACTTTTAAGTTAAGCAAATTAAATCCTGCAGATTTTTCTAGCAAACCTGTAATTCGCTATTACTAAACTCCTCTGCTGGAGGATGTCAGTGGAGCATAGAGTTCAAGACATTTAACACAGTCCCCACTGGTAACCACGATAGGTGTTTTACAGCAAAGCAGTTACTCCAACTCCGCGGCTGTTCATTGCTACTGCCGATTCCACCTATGTAATACTGCCTGGAAGCATACAATACATGGAAGTCCATGCAAATACAGATACCTGCACAAATCCACAAGTATTTTGTCATTCTTTGCCGTCGATTTGATAATTTTACTGCCCGAGTCAATACTCGGTGCTCGCGGAATTACGCCTCAGAAAAAAAAATAACTGGCGCCCCTTAGTGTTCAAATTTTGAAGTCTTGAAGCAATTTACTAGATTTGCATGAAACATTTTTTTCAACATTCCAAAAAGTTTTCTGCCTCCACAATACTTCCACCCAATTGCCAACGTAAACAGGAAAAGCAGAAAAGCTTAAAGGGATAGCAGGCTTCTTCCAGAGACCATTTAGGAACACCGAGAGTATTTTATTTGCTTTTCTTTTGAAGAAGAGTGTGAAGAATAGTTCCAACACAGTCCTTAAACTTTTTCAGCAAGTGTCTCAATAGCCCTCGTTTTGGAACTCCAATACTTTGGAAACAGACTTCCAGAGTTTTCAGTATTTCAAAATATATGACAAGATGTATTTCAGGCATTCCTTTTTCAGTGTCCTTTTCACATCGGGAAATGTTTTTCTTCCTTTTGTTCTCTGAAAATAAAAAAACAGCTTCAGGCCTCCTCTGGCCAAATACATTACATTGAAGAGATTCAGGAATTTAAAAATCCATTATCAAGCCTCTGAAAGGCTCATTTGTGCTATAAAGGAGTCTTCTCAGTCAAGTTTCTTCTTGATGTTTATTGTAAATCTACCTACTCTGAAGAGGTTGTTCACTGTGGTGACCAAGAACATAAGTTTTAAATAGTTTTGCTTTTCATGTCCATATTTGCTCCAATGTAAATTCAAACTCCTCCAAGTGTCTTGAAAATAAAAACAGATGGTCCTACTATAATGCTTCCCACAATCCATATTTCAGTATTCTTCACCCTTTGTTTGGGGTTTTTTAAACTCCTCTATCACTTATTTCCGAAGGTAGCATTTTCTCAACATGCTATTTTTGTGTCGTACTACAGTCGCTATCTCATTTTTACAGTCTTGGCAGAGGGCGGGGAGTTGTTCTACCAAATATAACCAGTTCTTTCATCTTCCGAGGTCAACAACTTCCCAAACTTCTTTTAGTGAGGTGGAATACATCCGCAAACAAGAACCCGAACTCAAAATCTCGAAAATCAGTACTTCATACTAAGAATCCCAACAAGGTGAAACTGTATAAATAATTTATGGTCATATCATATTCTACTAAGCTATCAAATACTATTAAACAAACAGGTCTAACTCTCCAGAAAGCCTAGGTTTAAACTGGAAGGAAAGGAAATGCCTCTGACAAGAAAAAACAAACCTGTGAACCCGACTATAAGGCGAATTTAAAATACTAAGAAAAAGCGTTTCACCTAATTTTTAATACACAGTCGGTCTGTTACTGTAGTGGGAAAACATATGGGACACCGTAACTTCCCAGCTCGTACTTCTCTTTTTAATTTCTGAAATGTGATTATTTATTTGTGAAAGCTTAGCCTTAAACAAAGTTATTTAGCGAAAAATTAGGGGGTTGGGGGGGCCTCGCCCCGCGCCAGGAGCGGGTGCGGGGCCGGGATGGACGTTTGGCAGGAGCAGACCAGGCAATTTCGTAATCCTTTTTGTTTCTCCCACTTCACTAAAGTCACACGTAGGAGTCTTTCAAGTTAAGTTTCTTTAAAAGGTAAAGATAGCTGAGAGAAGAATTTACTCGCTTCCCTTGCGATATAGGAAAATGTAATTAGTTTGTGGCCAGTTCGGGGTGGGGTAGATCTGGAGCTGAAAAAAGAGCTCAGCCCCCCTCCGCCTTAGTTATTCAAGTCCAAGCAGCTTCCAGAACAGCCAAATCTCGAAACCAAACACCCCCCGCCCCCCCGGCGGGGGCCCCGGGGCCGGGCGGCGGAGCGCTCCGAGGGCGCCGGCAGGACCCCCGTGTCCCCCGCCGCCACGGGAGGGAGGGATGGAGGGAGGGGAGCGCCAGCCGCCAGCCAGCCTTTCCCCTCCTCCCTGCCTTCCCCCAGAGCGCATTCCTGAGCTCCTGTCCTCGTTCCCTCCCTCCGTGCTGTAGTTACCCTTCCCCCGGTTTAAGGAAATAGCGCGGAAAAGGGTTAAAAAAAAAAAAAGGAAAAATAAGGGGGAAAACCCTCCGGGGGGTTCGGGGACCCGTGCGGCCGGGGCTGCCTCTCCCCTCCCACTCGCTCCCCGAGTCCCTCGGCACCGCGCGACGGCGGCCAGGGAGGGGAGAGCCCGCACTTCCCCTTTGTTTTAGGCTCCCCAGCCGGGGCCGGGAGCGTGCGGGGAGCAGCGGGGAGAGCGGAACAGGCCCCGGGCCGCCCCCGTCGCCCGGCCGGGCCGGGCCAGGGGGCCGAGCGGGATCCCCAGGCCGGGGGAGGCAGGGCAGGGCGGCGGGGCGGGGGAGGGGGCGGCCGGGCGAGTGCTTTTACCTTCGTCCAGCAGCCTCTCGAGGTGGTTGAAGATCCCGCAGAAGTTGGGGAGGCTGCTCATCAGCTTCTTGTCGTTCATCAGCTGCATCAGGTAATCGGGGCTCGGCTTCGGCTTCTCCTTGGTTTCCATTTCCCCAACCATATTCCAAGCCCGCGCAGAGACGGCGAGCGCCCGCAGCAGCTCCGCCGAGCAACGCGACCGCGGCACGGGGCGCCCGGCTGGATCCGGGCGGGCAGGGAGGCGGTGGGGGAGGGGAGGGGGCGGGGAGGGGAGCTTCCCCGAGGAAGGAGGAGAAGGAGGAGGATTCAAATCCGGAGACAAACGCAGACCCGCCGCTGACTCCCAGGGACCGAAAAAAAAGAAAAAAAAAAGGAAAAAAAAGAGGAAACTCGGTAGAAACCCCCG
Source organism: Coloeus monedula (assembly GCF_965178545.1). Classification (NCBI taxonomy): domain Eukaryota; kingdom Metazoa; phylum Chordata; class Aves; order Passeriformes; family Corvidae; genus Coloeus; species Coloeus monedula. Next base: position 41,576,023 of record NC_138782.1, on the reverse strand, counting down.
TGCGGGCTGCGCCCTCCTCTCCGGGCACGAGGACCCGCCGCCGCCGCCTCTCGGTGCCGCCGCCGCTTCCCTGCTCCGTGCGCCCTCGGCCGGCGCAGTCCTCGGTGTGTCCCCCCTCCTCCTCCTCCTCCCGCGCACACACACGCTGAGCCCGGTTCTCCTCTCGGCGCTGCCCCCAGTCTCCGCGGCGGGGGAGGGAGGGAGGGGACGCGCGGGGCGGGCGGGCGCTGCTGGCGCGGCTGCCGCTTCCGAGGAGCCGCCGCCGGTGTCTCCCCGCTGTTGCCGCCGCCGCCGCCGCTGCTGTTGTTGCCGCCGCGCTGCGCCTGGCGTGTCCTCCTCCTCCTCTCCGCCTCCCGCCCGCCCGCCCTCCCGCCGCTGCCGCCGCCGCTGCCGCCGCTGCCGCCGCCGCCTGTGGCTGGTGAGTCTCAGCCCCGCCGCCGCCTCCTCACTTCTCCTCAGTTCGCTCCGGAGTTCGCTTCAGTTCAGGCTGCGCTGGCAGCAGCGGCGGCGGCGGCAGGAGGGGAGGGGGCAGGGCCCGCGGGGGTGGGACACGCCGGGGGCGGGACCAGGGGCGGGGAGGCCGCTGCCCGGCGGCGGCGGCAGCGCCGCTTGGCGGAGCCACAGCCGTCCCTCCCTCCTTGCCTCCCTTCCGCTCCGGGGGCCCGGGGCGGCGGCGGGGGGGTAACCAGCTGCCGCGCGCGCACGGAACTCTCCCAAACAAAGTCGCGTCGCGGCACCTCCGGGGCGGGGACGGGTCACGTGCGCTCCCCCCCCGGGGGCGGGGAGAGCCCCGCCGGGGCGCGCGCGCTCCCGCCGCTCCGCACGGCCCCGGTCGCGCGTGGCGGCGGCAGGAGGCGGGCAGGTGCGCGCGGGGGCTGCGGCCGCGCTTGCGCGCGCGGGCGGTGGGCGGTGCGGACGGCGCGACGAGCGATTCCCGGTCGGTCCCGGGGCCGCGGGGGCGGGCGGGGAGCGCGGAACCGCGGGGAAGCCGCCACAGTGCCCCGGGAGCCAGCCGCTGACCGGCCCCGCGCGGGGGCGAGGAGGGAGAAGCGGGGCTGCCGGGAGCCGCTCACCCCGGCTGCGGGGCCCCGGCAGTACCGGGCGGCCGCGGGCGGGCCCCGCGGGGCGCGGAGAGGGTCGAGATCGTCCGCTCTGGCGCTGCCCCGGGCGGGCACGGCCGGCCTTTCCCCCGGCCCCCCGACCTGCGGCGGGCATTGCGCAGCGCTTGCCCCGGTCGATAGCCCGGGCCGTATCCCGGCCCGCTGAGCTCCTTCCCGCCCGAGCCTCCTCGGCAAGGCTGTGCATCGCCCTTGTTGCTTGTAGGGCAGCGCCGCGTTTTGGCATCAGCCGTGGCTTGTTTGACGGGTTTGGATGGGAAACGTGACGGGAGCAGCGGTGTCCGGCAGCCAGAACCAAAATTAACGTGCTCCATCCACTGTAGCCGCAGAGGCAAAGCAGCGCGACGGGGTTGCTTGTACGTATTCCTCCTTACCCACGCAGCTACTCGGTGTTCTTACGTGGTGTTTAGCACTTAAGAGGCTGTCAGGAAGCTTTGAGGCAGTTTGCTGTAGCTTGGTAGAGCTTTTGTTACAAAGCTGGATAAAACCCGCTGCATTCTTCACGTAGCTCGCTGAAAACAGTCATATTTCATAGGATTAGGTACAAAGTCTAGCTATTGCTTGAAGTTCTGTGAAAAATTCAAATGCATTTCAATACGTACCACACAGTATTTGAAGATACTTTCAATATTAGGTTAATGGCAATGAATAATGCTTCCTAAACAAAAAGAAACAGAGACACGTCATCTTGACAGGAGTACAGTGTCATTGGGTATTGTCAAGCAGTGTTAACTCTGCTTTTCCTGAAAGATGTGCATTGACAAAAATGTAGAGGATGCATAGTTCTCATAACAGTTAAAATGACTTGGATTATTGCATGTTCCATTGCATGCATATCCAGTGTTCATTGTATATTTCCCCTTCAAACGTGTAGATAGAGCTCATTATTTGGACACTGGAGTTTTTATTTCATTTTAGGGTTTTGTTTACATTAGTAGAAATTAATCGCTTATGTAAGGTAAGTCAGTCATACTGCTTCTATCCTTAAAAAATTGTATGTTCAGTAAGAAAATATTATCCTTGTTGTCAAAGAATAGCAGTGTTACAAACCATTTTTTTAAATATAGATTCTTAGTTCATCAATAGCATGCCCACAGCACACCGCAGTATGGTTATGGATGACAAAACAATGCAGTTTCTATTTAGTAACATGATTGTGTTTGCTCTTTTCCAACCTTGTTTTAAGATTGTGACAAGCTAAAATACAACCTTACACGCTTAACAAAATTGCCATCTTTTTACTTCTTGTAGACCAGTCTGGACAATGATGCATTTTTGTAGACCTTTCTTGCTAATTTTTAACTGGTGAACGAAGGCTCTCTTTAACCCTGAGAAACCGTGCTGTCGAATCCTTCAATTTGATTAAGGGCATCTGCTGAACAGCAAGCTTTCATCTTAAAATTAGATAAATGTAGATGATGTTAGAATAATTGTTCTGGACTGATGATTCTCACAGTAAAAATAGCATATGGAGACTCTTTTTCAGCAGATTTGGTGCAGCTGTTCCCATACCACTTCATTATTGCTTCCTGGACATAAAGAGTTTCCAGTGCTCGAATATAAGCAGACAATACGAGGTAAGAAATACCAGCACAAGTTGTTGTGCAGTAACACCAGTAACCTACTAACAGGAACAATATAGTTTGTCTTAAAGTATTTATTTTGTGCTTATTTAGTGGAGAATGAGATGGTGCACGCCAACACTTGTGGAATCACCCATGCCAGTGATTCAATCTCTAGTTTGCTTGGTTGCTAATCTGAATTATTTTCTCAGTCAGAACAGTACAGAAATTGAGGCAAAGCTACTTAATGAAGCTGCCCGTTTAATTAGGTGCAAATGACAGGAAAAGTTCTCATCCTTGACTTTTTCCATAAATACCTCAAAACTCAGAATTTAAGTCTTTAGAAAAAAGCCCTTGGAAAAGCTGAATGTTTTAATAAAATGCAGAAACCTCATCATTGGTTTCAAATAGACAAATCAGCATGATATCTTTAGCAAGTATACAGTGAAAACCAAAAAAGCTACCTGAAAGCCCCTCTCAGCATACCTTATGTTCTGCTCTCTGCCTTTACCTTCCCATACTCCCACATTGTAAGAAAGGGAGTTTTAAGATTTCCTGGGAGGTGGAAGTTGAATTAATTCACGTTAAAGAGCTGAAGGTACAGCTCCCATCAAGACTGCCATGACTACAGCCTGATCTACTGAGACAGTAGAAATACTTTTGCACTCTCTCAATTTTGCAGTTTTCCCGTGGGGGAAAAAGGCTGGGGGGAGGACATGATAGAGGGCTGGGTAAACAGGTTCTGTGGGTATGGGGGAGAGGTGTGTGGTGTTGATATCAGGGAAGGGGAGGGGGCAGGGAGGTAGAGGTTGCTTAGTCTGTTTCAAGATAACCAGGTCCTGTGGTCTTGTAAGGTTCTTTAGGTAACTACCCAATGTCTTAACTTCTATCTAGACACAAGCAGAAGTGCCTATCTTCAGCACTTGTGTTTTCATCTAGGTAGCCCTTCTTGTATCATGTAACCTGTAGTATTCTCCAACAGTTTCTCTTTTAAGGTGAAGTTTTATTACATTAATCTAATCTCAAAGTTAGAAGGATTACGATAATGCCAGCAGCGGCCTCTGTGTATTACAGTAAAGGCCTGCAATGATCATAAAAAGCAAATTCAATTACTGCTATAATGTTCATAGCTGATAACACCTTTGGAAATAGAGGCAAAGGCTAATGACTACTGGGAAGCTCTTTCAAGAGTGTTGGCTATTACTTCCAATGTCTCTGTTGACCAAATCATAGGCACAGGCTGTTGGATGTCATCAGCCTTCTGCGATGCTGTCTGTAACAGGAAGGTACCAATATGCTGTACTAGACTTCTTTAGGAAAAGAAGCAATTCTTCACTCACCCATTACAGTCACTTGAAAAAAAAAATACTGTGTGTGTGATTCAGTATTGAATCGTTCATGGTGTACAAGACTGTAGCTACTGTAACCAAACATGCCCAAAACCAGATGAACATCTGAAATACATTTATTTCTGCAAGGTGATGAGTGCCTTAACAGAATAAGGTCTAGAGCCAAACTAAAAATCTCAAGGACCAATTACATGAAAATTCTGCGCTGTGTTTGACAACAAAAACATATTTCCCTTGACATTAAGGCAAACTTGATAGGTAACTTTTCAAGCAGAAGCTATAGTAGTGTGTCATTCAAAGTAATAAGCAGATGATGTAGTTTTCAAAAGGGACATGTGCAAGTATTCTGTGTAATCCTGGAAGAGATAATGCCTATATTTGTCCACTAGTGATGTTATGTCATTGCTGAAGAACGGAAAGATACAGGTTTTAAGCACACCTTAGTCTGGAAGGATTCAGATTTGTATCTCTTATACTTCAGTTACTTCAAGCTGTACCACAACTGTGAAGAAGGGTGTAGTAACCCACAGTATCACTCCTGGTAGAACTGGCTCTTCCTCAGTCTGGAATAAAGGAGCCAGAAGAAGAGATACCTTTGTGATTCATCAACTTACACAAGAGTAGGAAGAGCTACATTCTCTTTGCTCCTGTGGTTCTGTATTAATTATGCAATCATTAAGCTGGGGAGAAAAAAGTAAAACAAATAAGTATTTTTCCACTTTTGACCTAAATCTTGTACCTGTCAGCTTTCTTGGTAAGGTCTTTATTTCATGTATCTTAAGTTACTGCTGCAGGATGCTGTTACATGGATAGGATGGAGGGGACTAAATTCTGCTTGATAAAATACTAAGCATTTTGTGTAACTTTCAGTAATTAGGGAAGGCAGGAGTATCTCTGTATTGGGCTTCACTTTACCTACCTACCAGAGAGTCATGGTTATGCATGGGAAAGATGTAAATCAATATATAGTGGAATGTATTACAGCTGTGTTCAAGATTATCATAGAATGATTGCCTACGAGATTGCACTTTTGAGTAGATTATTTCCATGGGTATGCAGTGGCTGTACATGCAGTTTCTTTAAGTACTAGGCAGACTTTCTTCTAGAAAAGATCGCATTTTAGTAACAAGAAAAGGTGTGTCTGTCTAGAGAGGGTGGTGCTTCTGCTGTGCTCTTGAAAAATCTCTGTCCATTAAAAACAAAGTTTAGATTGGTTTTGTTTCACACTCTCCAGTAGGAGATGAAAATGAAGTCTCAGGTATGCCAGTTTTATTACAGTGTTGTTGAGCAAGGCAGAAAATGGTGGGAAGGAGGAAAAGAAAAGCAATCTGACAAGGCATAGAAGAGAAAAAAATTCCAGCAGCTACAGAGAGAAAACTAAACTGAGGTACTGCATTGTAAACATAAAATTTATCCACTTTATCGTCTTCATAACATCTTTTTAATTGAACAGTGGGGGGGCAACACTGTTTACAGAACATATTTGAATCCTGTATTTTGAAGGTATGTGTTGCCTCTAAGCTCGTAACATTCCTACACCTTATAATTTATAAACACTTGTATTGTTTTTGTGCATTTTACAGCTGTATTATCAGTAATTGATGCTTGTCCTAGGTCAATAAAAGAAGCCAACTAATCTCTTGAAACACACCGTACACAGTGTTTTCCCAGTGTTTCTAACCCCATGCACAGCCCCATGGCTTCAGTTAGTGTGCTAGGATATGACACTTCCATCTCTGCAGTTACAAAATTACTACCTTAGCTGTATAGCTCTGTGCTCACACAGGGAGGAATTTCATATGGCTTCTGGCCTGTCACTTTTGGTAGCAATAAGTGAGCCAGCCTGTACCCCACATTGCAAAGTGGGAGTAGCAGTGAGTGTGTGTTGCTGTAAATGCAGCCCTGATCTGTGGGGCACTGAACTGACCATTGCTAAATATAATACCTGCCAGTGGAAGTCCAGCTAATGCACATTCAAGTTTAAAAGATTACCGTATTATCATATCTGGAAATTAAGAATATTGAGGCATCTTGGCTATTATTTCAGACATACTTGGGGTTTTTTACCTTCTGTCTGTTTTGAACTAGATGCCTAAGTTTAAAACTATCCAGGATAACATTCTGCATATTAATTGTTGCAGTCATCTCAACTACAGTAGTGCTCTCAGCAGCTTTTTAAAATTTGCTACATGTAACTAAAAATACAATGTCGAATGACATACTTATGTGTAAGATAAGGGGGGGCTGAGCTCTTTCTTCAGCTCCAGATCTACCCTGCCCCGAACTGGCCACAAACTAATTACTATTTTCCTATATCACAAGGAAAGCAAGTTATGACTGAAACACAATAGAATTTAAAATGCAGTTGAAGCATTAATTTAACTTTTCCTAACATGTGAAATGTGAATGCATATGTATATTGACTTACACTGTGGGATTGCTAGTGATGTGTTGCATATGGTTCTTAATGTTCAGTACTTAAAGAGCAGCATTTCTTACAAAAGGAGCATATATTTAACTGGACACAAGACATCTAAAATTATAAAAAAACTTTAGCCTTTTTTAAAACTGCAGTAACAAGCAAGAAACATTTGTATTGCTGGGCCTTCTAAGAAAATGTAATTAATCAGTCTGAAAAGGCCAGAATTTTATTTTTTACTAGAAGTCTTCTTTTCCTATCTGCTCAAAATACTTTATATTTTCCAAGTCTTTATTAAATGTAAATCTTTGTTTTATTGGTGAAGAGAAATATGTGGAGCTACAAAGCTGTGAGAAAAGAAAGGGACTAAGCAGTATGAATGTTGAAAGCTTCTGGAGATGAGACAGAGTTGCTCAACAGTGTTCATCCAAAGCAAAGGACAGAGCAGTGCTACAGTGGTTGTTGATTACCCACACAAAGACCATTGTGCTTCTGTGCTGTAGTAGCTCAGAGGCTCTTTTTTTATCTGTCCATTGCTATTTGTGCCTCTTCTCTAAAAGGAAACAACAGCGTTCAATTTCTTAATATTTTCTCATGGTCCTTTTTCACTTTAGGAAGCCTAAACTTTGTTTTGATTGTGGATGACTCATTGTCTCCCATTTGTTCCTCCTACCCACAGTCTTTCTGTTGAGTGTGGGAGATATTTCCTGGAATATAGTAGCCACATATATTTGAATTATCATATGCCCTGGAACCCATTTCAGTGTTCTCTACTCTTCAGAAGCTGTGAAACACTTTGTAGTTGAATACTTCAAGTTGCTTGGATGAAAGGCATTATGAAAGTGCAGAGAATTATTGCTTAAGCACTCAGATAAATTCAGGATTTCCTCATAGAAACAGGAAGCATCCCAAATCTCATGCCATCTTCGTTGGAATTTGTAGGCTGGTGCATCATAAGTCCCTGTTTGACTGTCACCAGAGCTCAGAGGCCAGGTCATAACAATCAGTAAAACACGACTCTTGGGCTCAAAGCCAAAAGGTGAACATCACTGGGTTTTGCTTATCTAGGAGATCTGACTTGTTTTGAGCTGCAGTCACTTCATACAAGATGGTATCATCCTATATAGCTAATGCTGGATCTGATTATTGTTTAAAATGAGTTAATTGTTTGATCCTAGTAAGTCACTGTTACAGGTTTATAAGCACAATAAAGGATAGGGTTCCCTTGCCTTGTGGTATTCCACTTGAATCTCCAGAAGTTCACTTTAATCTCATAGTTTCTGTATGGCATCTGCCTGCTCTGTGCAGATGTGTCCTACACCTTTTGGATGTCTGGAGTGGCCATTGCAAACTGTTGAGCCATCAGCTACATCTCACTGTAACCATACAGAAACGTTTTCTATTAACCACTTCTGCTCTTGGCGTAGTTTGAACAACAGCTTGGGTTCAGGATTTTGACAAGAACCAAATTACTCTGTTGAAGGTAATGCAGTCACTCCCTAGCTTTGCCTTTCGGAAGTGGGTTAATATCTTACATTCATCTAGTCATTGTGTTGGCCAGACCACAGAGTAGAGGCACAAGGGAATAAGCTGAAAAGTTCGCTGTGGTGTAGAGGCAAACTACATGCAAAAATCACTGCTAAATTTGCAGTGTCTGGAAATTATGCTTTACACTGCTGGCCATTCTCAAATTCTTACAGCTTTTTGTTACTATTCTTAGTGTGAAATGTTTTGTGCTTGGTCTCAGATTATGACTGAAATATAGGGAAGGGAAATACAAGGCATTTCTTCTAGATTCAATTTACTTCTGTACAGATCCCGTTCATGTGAGTCTAAATATTCCTGTTTGTTTACAACATGAGACGTTTCCAATAGTGTACAACTTTTCTTATAATTTGTAGAAGCTTTTAAGACCCTTCTCTAATAGGCAGCTTTTTATTATTATTTTTATTATGGAAGTTACTGTACAATTCATAAATAAGGGTGATCACTGACATGTTAACGTTATCTTTTATGGTATTGTATTTGTTTAAAAAAGAGTATATGAAAGTTTCATGGGCAGTTCTTCACCTTTTAGGTATTTAAGTAACTTGTCAAATTGTTAAAGAAAGGTTATGACACTTCTTTGATTGCAGGTTTTTGTTTTGACAGAACAGGTACGGCAACTGTCTCTGCTTTAAGCATGTGCACACCCTACACACCTCAAATCCTGATAGGACTAAAGCACTGTTACCCTGTCAGCAGAGCAGAGAAATGCAAAAATCAGTTTCCCAGATAGTATACTCTGCTATTCAATTTGCATAATAATACTGTTTGTATATGTATTAACAAATAAATACTTGGTCTGACAGCATGCTCAAAAAACAACAGGTTGTGGGGGGAACTATACAGGAAAAAGAAGGTACTGTTAATTTTTGTTGTAATGTTTTGATTAAAGAAGGCCAACATGAAAACAGGTATTAAGTAATCCAGATTAGACAGCCTTCGTTCTTCCCACGGTAGAAAGGGCTGTAAAGTTCCTGTTATTTGGGAGGCTGGCAAACCATTTCTCTGCTAGAGGTGGAAGGAAGGCACTGCTTGACTTAAAGCATTTCCCCATCTCTAGAATCTTTCTACTTGGTTTTAAGAAGTCATGACCTAGCCAATTAAATGGCCAATTTTCAGGCCAGAAGGTGGTCTTCCCTTTAGCAAGTCAATTAAAATATACATCCCTACTTGGTTTTCCTTCCAGATAGTCTATTTATAGCTGTCCATCTGATTCTCATTACTAGAAGCATAATTGATCTTTTGTCCCATTTTGAAGTTTGTATGCACCTGTCTTACAGGTTCATAGCAAAATCAATTACCCCTCTGGCTACAGATACATCCTGGTACTTCATTAGGAGTTCATCAGGGTAGGCGGAGTCCTGCCTGTCAGAGTGACACCAGGTGATGAGTGGGGGAGTAAGAGCAGCTTGCACGCTCGTGCTTGTACCTGATGTCACTTTGGTGTGGTCACTGACACGGTTTTGAGGAGGTCTGGTAACAAAAACCAAAAACCAACCGACCAAAAAATCCCACTTTGGCTGAGTTCATTTAATGAGGAGACTGAAGTAGAGAATAATTTGAAAACAGTACGCTTGGACTTTCCGGTTATCACAACTAGATAACAGAAGATCAGCAGTGTAGTAAGATGAGTGATTATTATGTGACTGAAATGACCATTTTGCAAATAGTATTTATGTAATTTTGCTGTAATTCAATTCATCTGACTGATGTGGAGTTTGATTAATTCAGTAAGTAACACGTATTTCATTCAGTTTGTCCTCACAAAAAACTGCTGTTTTGGCTGTTTATGATCAAGAATTTTGTTTTGTGTGCAATCATTATTTGTGTCTGGTAAAAGACTTTAGTGGTCTTTATGCCCTTTTGGCTGAAAAGAATACCTGAAAACAGTAGTTGTAGATCAGAAGGCATTGTATGTTGGTAATATGATGTAATCAGTCAAAATTAATTTGTCTCAGATCATAAAATAAAAAATAATGTATTACACATTCCCTCATTTTTAGAAATTAAAATATATAAAAACAACTTGCAGAATCCTAAACTATTCTGTGACTGTTCAATTGTGAAAGTACACTAAGTCCTGAACTTTATGCGTGGTCTGGTTTTTTATCTGTAATTTTTTGACATTGTTGTTTGTTAGAAATAGCAGAGTTTTATATGTAAATATATACAACCCGTGGCCCAAGTTGTATGGATTTGTAGCATGCTTAAAGCTACATCATTATGTCATTACCTCTCATTAATTGTCAAATTACCTAAAATTGCTTTTCATATAACCTCCTTGTCCTTTTATGTAGATGTTTTAAGTTTGCATGTCAGTGTGTGGACCACAAGCAGGTAGAGAAATTTCTCCAGCTTCCTAAAGGTGAAGTATTTTTCTTCTCCTCTGGCAAAATGACCTGATAGAAGCAAGCAAAGCAGGCTAAAGCTCGCAAAGGCACATCCTTTGCAAAGCCGGGTCATGCGCAGAGCACAGCCAAGCAGTGAGACTGAGATTGTATTGACAAGAACAAGATGAATGGCCCCCTGGAGACTATGGGGTTTGTATGCTCGTTTCCACCACCTTTTCATCCTTTTGTACCCCCTTTCAGTTCATATGCAGATTAACTCAAACCAAGTCCACACTAAATACTCTTTTTCACTTTAGTTTTGGAAGGTAGGTGGAGGATCTAAATATTTATGAGGCTTTTTTCCTCTGGTTTATGATGCACTCTTGTTGAATGTTGAGGAATTACGTTAATGAATGCATGCCTGCACACACAGACACAGAAACCAGGCAAAAGGAAAAAAAAAACACACAAAGCATTGTCAGCTCTAGTGTCGGCACTTACTAAAACAGTTCCCATTTAAAAAAAAAAAAGGAAAGAGATTTTAAATCCATTGCCAGGAGAAAATAAATTGTATGGCTGAGCACAAAAGAAAGAACAAAGTTTCATCTTTGCTTTCCTCAGCTGTAAATGAAACTCTTGTTTCAGCTCTGAATAAAATTGAAATAAAACATGTTAATTGAAAAATGAGAGCTTATCTGAAGTCTTAACTGGATTTGTGTTTTCATTAATAAAGACCAAGTTTCAGTCCTGTACAAGTTTCCTTTAACATCAGTAGTAATAAACATGGTATTTTTTGGTATGATACAAGGTGCAGTTAAGTATACTTTAATTAGACTTACAAGTCACATAATGGAATGTCGCTGGTTTTGCCATGATTTTGCTGAGTTCAGTACACTTCTTAGGAGAGTTAGTTTTTATGAGACGGGTTTTTATGAAAATTGAACTTTTTTTATTAAATATACCAAGATTATAGCCAGATATACTAGAATATTAATTTATTTTCAGAACGGTTAGTCAAAACTGTAACTTAAGTTACAGTTAAGTGTTAAGTACAGTTAAGTGTTTTCTATAGATGGAAGAGTAAATGGCATTAAAATACTAGTACTGAAATATGGGCATGTTAATTCTTTTAAGACAACATTATCAAAAAGAGTCGACTCTTCAACCTACAATTATCTCTGCCTTCCTTGCACCCCTTTTTATTCTCCAGTACACACATAGCTGTGCCAGACAGGGACACAGCTCACACAAGTGGGACAGTAAATTGTTCTGCATTCAGGAAGCAGAACAAGAGATTTTAAAATGTGCTTTTGTGCTATCCATTTAAAAACCTACTGAAGCATTTGCAAAATACCAACTCTTCAAGTGCAGTATTTCTCTGTCTAGACTCAGTTATTCATATTAATAATATGCATATCTGAAGTACATAAAACATTGTCCTAATAAATACGTTTATCTTTTTATGGTACTTTGTTTTCAAGGTATTCAGTTTCATAGGTAATTAAATCCAGTAAAGTCATCTGTATTTCATTTGTTCTAAACTTATTGTTTACAATCTTAAAACACTGCTTTTGCTATTTTTAATGACTTTGCCTGTGTTACTTAAGGGTTAAGTGAAACAACTTTGTTTAGCAGATCCCAAAAGAGTAAAGCTGTATATATAACCTAATAAAAAATTAGTATTTAACAATTGAAATTGCATCACTTTTGTTTAATCTTTTATTCTTTAGCCCAAATCTTTTCCCTCTTGCCTTTTTTTTTTCCTAAGTCTGCATAGCCAATTGTGACCACAGATACAATATTTTAGATTTCAAATTTACCTGGACTTGTCCATTGTGGGCAAATTGAAGCTCTTAAGTGTTACCTTAGCAAAACATACTTGCACACCTGTATAATGATGTACCTCTTTTTGTCTGGGGGTGGGTTTGCAGGAAGGGCAAGCAGGACTTCCTTCTACGTATATATGTACAGCACGCAGTGGACTAATAGGCGAGTGGAAAAAAAATGCATCAAGCTGGTAAATGTTGGAAGAAAAGAGCATCAGGGAGATGACATACTTGAATAAGCTTTGAAGAAGGAGAAGAGGTAGAGGCACACATAGCAAAGAGCTTTTATATGGAGGACAGTAAGAAAAAAACAAAGTTCTGGGAGTCCTGGGCTTGAGTAAGGGCTTTGGGGGCTCCCTTTAAGCTATTAACATTCCCAAAGAGAGAAGATAAAAAAATAACACACCAGCCAAGGTCCTTTTTTGGGATAAGAACAGTGGATGAGCTATAGTCAGCGAGCAGGCACATCAGAGTGCTGTAAAAGGCTTTCATTTATAATACCAAGTACCCACACAAACACAAAAAAAAAATCCCCATAGCCAAAGAGGTTGTAGTGCACAGGAGTGCCATGTTAATGATGAGGAAGGAAATTATCTCTACTTTGCCTAAAAGCGGCACAGGAAAATTTAAGAATGGACAAAGATCACGAGCCTGAGCTAGGCATCCACATGTGCCTGTCTGCTGCACCTCTGGGCAGCATGCTGACACTAAGGACAAGCCACCTTCTCCAGGCCCAGAGGTTCCTGTGGAAAGGGGCCGTGTGAGGAGCCAGAAAGTCCTGTTTAGACCAGGGGCACTTGTGGCCTGTGCAGTAGATAGCTCACATTCCTTAAATAGAATATAGGACATAAACTAGTTACCTAAGCTGAGTGCTTTGCTGCTTCTGCTGAAACCAATCTGCATCCACAGATTTCTAACCCATTAGAATAAGCTCTGCTTCCAAAAGATGAGAACACACAAATTCCACTGTGCAAATACAGTACTGATGCTTTCAGTGCATTCTTCAAGGCAAGACAGTGAGCCTACCTAGTGATCCTCTGCCTTACGGATTTTTGCTTCAGCCAAGGGTAGGAGCACATTCCTCACTTTCTTGATCAAGAGTCCCACAACAGATCCAGGCTTTGGGTCCCAGTGCAAAATCCTAACTCCAGGGGAAAAAAAACAAAAACAAAAAAGGTAATAGAACTGATTATAAGCACCCAAATTATACCACTGTCAGGATTACCAAACACATTAAGATTTCCAACAATAGAAGCTCCCCTTCATTTGTTTGTACTCACTCTACATTTTTTACTATTTTTGCTCTGAGTTAGTTCAAATTCAGAAATCGCAAGATATGTAAGGATTAAAAAAAATAAATTTAAGAAACCCACAACACACACCACTGGAAATTGCAGGTAAGTTCTTTCAATACTCAACTTTCATGGTGAACATCAAAGATGAGCAATATTCCTTTTTCCTGAGACTGATTCTGAAGTATTGTCACAATATATCTGAAGGCAGTGGGATGCAGCCAAGTGTTTTCAAGAAAGTACTTTCATGAGTCCACCTAATCTTGAGGCTGAGATCTTTCCAAATGGCATCCTGCATAAATTTCCCTTTTTTTTGCCTTCCCAAAAAGAAATTTCCTACAGCTGAATCATAGGATTCTAAATGGAGTCTGCCACCTGCCTAAGCTATGAGAAGTCTGGCTCTTTCCATACTAGTGTGACAGAGTCATCTCACAGATGGGAGGTGTATCCCCACGGACAGCACTGAACTGAGAGAGAATCTGAAAAAAAATTTTGTTTTGTGAGTTTGATGTACAGGCTTATAGTATTTCTCTTTGGTGCCTAAACAACTGAATTAGATGTAAAACACAAAAATTCTCTCTACTCACAGATGCCTTAATTTCTGCTGAGAGAAAGACATAGAGCTCGTAGCAGACAGAAATGTGCAAGTGCTGAAGCCACAATTATCAGTAAGTGCTTAGAGGTCTACCATATGTCCTTAGACAAGTTTCTCGAATGACAGGTCTACAAAAATCCCCAACAAAACAGGTCTGCAAGTTTTCTCAAGTTATGGGTGATGCACGCTTTTTTCTTCTCATGTACAGAAGCAATGTTCAAATTCATAGTTCAGATTCATTAGCACAGTCCTATTAGTACTCCCCAGCCAATCTAGTTTCCAGAAATATCCTTCAGACACTTAACCTTCATTAATTAATTGATGAGGGAACCTGAGCCCACCTCTAGACACAAAGATTTACTACCTTGGGCACGGAACTCCTGTAGGGCTTAAGTGTCATAACAGAACGGCTGTGAGATGCTGGGAGAATAAAACAGAACATCATTCCTCCCTCTTACACAAATCAACTCCAGATTTCTTCACAAATCATCAAGAGGTTCATGGTTGTTCTTCAGGCAAACAGCTTCCAGTATCAATAAGTGCTGTCCTAGGAAGGAGGAAAGTGGATTTGTGAGAGTTTTATTCTCCAAGCACAGTATTTTTTCTTATTCTGCTTGAAATGTATGGAGAAATTCTGCTTGAATTTCTCCATACAAAGGAGGAAGGGCAGAAGAAGAGGCTTCTCTTTGACAGCTATTTTCTTACCTGTTACTTTTGCCAGCAGAATCTTCACACTTTATAGATACAAAGTGATTATCTGAAAGGCAAAAGATTATATAGGCAAAAGTTGCAGACTTATTTGAAGGAGAACAGAGTAAACTGAGGAGACTATACTGTTATTTCAATAACTATTCCCTGTTTCGGAACACAATAATTTGCCTCCATTCCATTTCTGACATTTTTAAAGCAATAGCCGTTGCTAATTTGTTTGTCAAGCATTTTCTTTGTCAAAATGTGAGAATTTTTCTTTTCAAAGCTATTGAATACAGGAATTAAATAAATGGAGTTTACAGAAACCTCAAGCATTATTTCTTCTTAAAGATCATTTAGTGTTCCTAAACTGTGTGGACTGAATTTGTTATTAAGTTTGCAAATATAAATGCTCGTAAGTTGAGTATTAATTACATAATCTAATTTGGGAGCATTCAAAAAGTTCATTACTGAACCAGCTGTTTTAGCTTTTTTCATTTGTCAAAAAAAAAAAAAAAAACAACAAAAAGCCAAAGCTGGAAACTAATCAATTAACATTTTGTGGTATTTGTCTGAGGAAGATAAAAGGGCTTGTTTTGTTCTTTAAACACTGCCTTAGTCACTTTACTAGAGTGATTGTTAAGAATAATGTCATCTGAATAAGAGTAATGATCTAAAAAGACACTGAAATGAGACAAAAGAAGTTTGAATTTAATGTCAACTTTTGATACAGATTTTTTTTCTGCCTCTTATCTAAAAAGTTTAACAAACAGAACCAGGGTAAAACTTGACCATAATGCTGCTCACCCTGGGCTGGCCGTGTTCATACTGTTGAGATTTCATCCAACACAGCATGGCAACTCATCCCACAATGCCTGGCAAGTCTTTGGGAAGGTGTTAGTTAGCCTTGGGGGAAAACTGTCCCTAGGCTCTTCTGAACAGCACTGTCACTGGGATGCACTCCCTGGCACTGGTGAATTTCTCAGTGCACATGTAATTCCCAGGAGTTTGATCAGACCATGGGACAGTTCTATCAGTAAGCGGCCCTTTAGTGGGCAGTAACGATTTTTCCTTTCTTCCTCTTATCATCTGCTACATCTATTTGGGCCATCATATCACTGGCAAAAGTAATCTCTCCCTATTAAGTGTAAACCATCTATTACAGGGGAGATCACAGCTTTAATTTGAAGCTATTACATAGTATATTAATTAGAGTAGCAACAGAGAGATTGCCAAAATATAGAAAAGTCTGATAAAAGAAAAGGAAATCTGTGTCTCCCCACACAAATATCTATATATACATATTTCTGTGTGAATCTGTCAGTATGTTAATATACAGTAGATATGTGTATATATATTTTTAAATATACCATTTAAAGGGTTCTGCATTACTACATCCCTCTGCCAGCAGAATTAAGATAACAATCTATTACACAGCTTTTTGACAGAAATGTTACAGTTAATTAGATAAGCTTATTCTTGCATTATGAATGGCTCCTCCAAAAACCTGGACATAGGCATATATATATAACATTTCACTCAAAATTGACAATATTTCACAGAGAAAACAAAGATAGCTATTCTCTGATAATATTTTAAAATGTGTTTTAAGATCAGGTTTCATACCATATCATTTAAATTATAGCACCAAAACACCCTACTTAATGAGGGATTAAGTTAAGAATAGAGATGAAGGACAACACAAGAAAAATAGAGCCCATGCCTGAGACAGGGGTTTTAATGGCTATATCTTGGCAGTGAATTTCTCTCTAACACTGGTAGCTGTACACGAAACAAGAAAGGTAGTTAAGGAAACAGCAAAGGATAACAGTACATGCACAAAGAGGGACCTTGCACAACAGTGCGAGACAAAGAAAATCAACCTCATAAATTGGAAACCAGGAATTCAGAAACCTAAAAATATTTTATCTTTTCTTCTAGTAATCATAGTTCCAAGAAAAACTGGATGAAAGAGCCACGAAATATGCAAAGTAGCTGTCTAATCACACTTCAAAATGACAATCTACAAATACTCCAGACTTCTTTTGGATTTACCAGCTCCATCAAGAATGTGCATTTATTACCAGCTGCCAACATTTCCAGGAACAAATGTATTAAATAGATATTACAGCATGTGGCAGAATTTCCTCAACTGATGGAAAAATATGTGACTTTGCAAACTGATACAGAGCCTCCTCCCTTGGTCCAGGCAAAGGAGCAAAAAATAAATGATTGAGCCAAACACTTATTAAGGCCCTTCAGACCTGATTAAAGTCAAATTGCAGGAAACATTTACTTTAATATAAAATATGCACAGCAACACAACCTTAATTAGGCACACACGTTTCTCAAGATATCAATAAATGTTTCCTTTTTGATAGGTCTGATTTAATAGACTGTAATAACGGGAATGTTTCTGAAACATCGTTCAAGGAAGTGAAAGAAATAAACAAGCTCAAACATTTAAAACTCAACACCAATTAGCAGACCATTCTTTTCAAAAGAAATCTGAATTTCAAGTTTATTTAACTTCAGTCAAACACAATAAGGGCTTTGTTTTTAGAATAATTGGGTTTGAGGGTTGAGAACAGCTTCTGGGTGTTGGTATCTTCATTCACAGAAGGCTACATTAGCAGCAAAATGTGTTGGATGCTTTAAGTTTTAGCAGTGAATTAGAAAATGAATGTAAAGACAGATCTCCCCATCTAAAGAGGTGGTGTGTCTGTTTGTTCTTACCTTTGGCATGAAACAGAAACTGAGAGGTCGGAAATGGGATCTTGCCTTGTGCAGCTGCCTGGTGACGGCACCATGTTCAGCTTGACCATGTGAGTTCTCACCTGGGTTTGGCACCTTAGGGAACCTTGAAGCAAGAAATGCACAGCACATACTTTTAGCAACTTCAAGCAAAGCAAAGACTTGTGTGTCCATTCACAGAAGCACTGGCACTCCCTTTTGGCCATCTACACCACAGAAAAGTGCTGCAGGTTGCTTAAAACTCCAAGAACAATACTGCAATATCTCTTCTGATAAAGGTTTCTGCTCCAGTTCCGACAGAGAGTGTTTGATTTGTGTTGAACAGTGCCTTGCTGGTTGGATTTCAGAGGTGATGACAGAAAGAAAAACTGTCACAAGGAAAGACCTGCAGGAAGAAATCAGGACCTACTGTGTCTCCAAGCACAGGAGAGGGTTTGGGGGAAGGTTTGTGTCTGAAGCCAGTAAAGGGTGTGAAATAAAGTAGTGACCTAAAATCTCACATCATACTATGGCTGTTCTGTGAAGAAGCCCAGGGCTGCAGAATGAGATCTCTTTACTCTAAAATTATTTTCTTGCCAGCAAGGAAGAGGGGAATGAGCATTCCTACATGAGTGAAACCTGTGAGAACGGTGCTGATATTATTTATTTTCTCAGAATGATTTCCTGAGTATCAGTGGGTTCAGCTTTCCTATATGAAAGTAAATGGCCTCAGTTATCCTGCTGTCATGGGATGTGAAGCAAATAATTGCCTTTGTTCAGGTTCTTGTAATTCGGAAGAAAGAATATTTGAGCATAAACTGAATAGTGGATTTTTAATGCAGTCAGTTCATGAAACCAGGTAACACAATTCTTTAAACTAGAACGAAGATTCAAGCCCACCTGACTTCAATGAATAACTTGATTCAGTGATGCCAAGATTTCATTCCTAATTTTCCAGAACAATGATTAAAACTACAATATCCCCTTGAAAAGGGCTATTCTTAAAAAAATAGAAAAAGAAAAAAAAATTTAAATTCCAAATATTGTATTTGGAAGGTTTTAAAATTGTGTCTCATAAACAGTGTCTGATATGTACCAGAAAAAGGAGAGATTTCATCTGTATTATTGTTTCTGTCATACCAGATATTTAAACATGCTGCAATAAAAGACCCCAGAATAAGCAGCAGTAGAAATCATAGAACTTAAAACACCAGAAAACTTCACAACATCATTAACTGCAAATAAACTGAGTCTCAAACTTGGCATTTTGTATTTCTCAACATGACTACCTTTTTTTAAAAGGCATAAAATCAAAAGCATAAAACACTTTCTAAAAAGTTAGCAAATATGCAGATATGAACTGTGACATTCAAATGTATTATCAAAGAAGATAATTGATTTTTTTGTGTATACTGCTATATTACTGATGACACCACATCAAAAAACCCTACATTTTAGCAATGGGTTTGCTGCATTAAATCAGTGTAAGTGCCCACCAGGCTGTCACAATGTGCCCAGTGAAAGAGACTGGATACTGCATGATATCCTAGCAGGTAGCCTCTTTTAAATAATTTGTACGTGGTGCTGAATTATGTGCATAATTCCCTCCAATCCACTAGAATGCTGGAGTGGCCAATGCATAATGGGGCCTTTGATGATGAAGAAGAATAGTGGAAGAAAGATGCTCTAACTCAGGTACTTCTCACTCCTGATCTCTATCCTTCACAAATCTTGGGGGAACAAAGGCTCTGTTGATGGAAAGCTTGTTTTCTCAAAGGTAAATGGAATAAAAGGAACATGCAAAGAAGACATTCCCCAGGATGAGAAAGTACAAAGGTTTCTTCTGCATCTTCCCTTGCCACCACCTCAAACTGGTCAGGTCTTCCAAAATTTAAAAACCACTGAAATGACTTTAATCACTTCTCAGAGAAAACCTCTGTCTCAGCAGATGGGAGTTAGATATTTTTTTTATTTGCTGCCAGAAAAACCTAAGTATTCATTGGTATCTGTGATTCACTTAAGGAAAAACACAGCGAACTGCAAACAGAAAGAAAGGAGCAAACTAATGCTGTGGGTGCCAGATCACCTGCAGAAGAAAGCCTTTCCCGAAAGAAGGAGGGAAACGTTCAGCAGTGCCTATGGGAATCAGGAGCTATAGAGAGAAGGAAATTACTTAGCAGAGAGCTTTGGTGCCTCTCAACAGCAGCAGCAGCAAAAATGTAACATGAACGTAGAAAAATGCAAAGAACTGAAGCAAAGAACAAAATGAACCCAAGAGGAATTCAGAGGGTGGTGGCGAAGGGCACTTGTCGTGAATGGGACAGAGCAGCCACAGTAAGGAGGTGATAAACAGAGTGCCAGAGGCATGACGGCATGTGCTGTGGAAAATAAAGTTTGTAACTGCAGACATTTTAAGAATGCATTCATTCACTGAATACAGTGCAAAGCACACAAGCACACAATGTCTGGAGGGCCAGAGAACTGTTCCTCCCTGGAAAGTTAAACGGCTTTTCTTTAAAAGTTACTTTATTTTGTTGTATTGGACCATACTCTGATACACATCACTGAAACTTTCACCCTGTTTTGCTTCTATTGTGCTGACTAGAAAAGTTCTATAACTTTCCTTATGATTTTTTTTACCTGTGCTTCTCTTACTAGCAAATCTGTAAATAAACTCCTTGAGACTGAGTATTGCATATAGATTCAGAGAGGTCACTAAAAGCAATGGTAACCCTCTATCCTCTGCTACTGCTTTGCTTATAAATTGCATAGATAATCTACTAGACTTCTGTTCTCCCACCTACAAAGGCCATATTTCCTTCCTTTTCTAATGCTTCTGTTCCTTCTTCTGGCCCTGTAATACACATCTCATCCTCAAGTTCCTTTTTTCTCCTTAATTTTCCACTGCCATGCTTGCCTCCAAAATAGATGTCCTTAGCCTCAGCTTTCCTTAACTTGAATTTACTACTTCTTCAGAGCTCAACTCACCTCCCTTCTGCCTCTCAGCTTCAGATGATATCTTTAAAGCCTCTCAGGTGGCCACATCTTCCTTATTCTCTTCACCTGCTTCTCCAACTTCAAACACATAATGCAGACAATTAAATCTACTCAGTTTACTGTTCTTTCCATATGTCTCACAACTCCTGACTTTCTAAGCTTTCTGTATCATTTCTTTCCTGCCTAATGACCCAGGCTTTTTCTGGGGAGCCACTCTCCCTGAGCTGTTGGTTCGGTCAGCTTCCATGTGCTACGTCCCCTTGTCCTGCATTAAAATCCACCCTTTTCTCATGGCTGATACAATTGAAGCGTATATTTTGACACAAACAATGTTATAGTATTTCCACTTTCTATTTTACTGTGTTGTGCAGACACACAAAGGTTTCAATTAACCTGTAAGCTTGTCAGGACAAGGATCTTTCTTGCATAAACTATAAAGGACCTTTTAAGCACATAACAAATACAGAGATTTTGGCACCATCTTATTTCCAGAGGCCTTATTTTGTGGAAAGTAGAGCTCAGTGCTTCCTCTCCTCCCCCATGTTCTCTTTGCTGTCTCTCCGATCCATTTGGATCTCCAGGCATAAACACAATTTCACCAGAGTTGTTTTGCAGCTCTGTAAAATTGCATCAGACCCAAAGAAATGCAGAGGTTTCTGGGGTGACTGTTTCTGCCTGTTACAGTAATACAGCCTGCTGGCTGCTGTGCTGTAGCACACCACAAATTTAAGTCCACATCTTACCCCAGCTACCTCTACTACAGAGTATAGGTAGTGGAAAAGTAAGGAGTACAAATTAGGAGAAATATATGGCTCGTGTCATCCTTCCACAAATGTTTTTTTATCTTTCCTACAATTAAAATTACATTTTATCATCTTCATTCATTTGTTGTGTGTTTCTCAACTAAATCTTGTTACAAAACTCTGTGTCTTTGTATCACAGACCAGAGGAACAATTAAACTGAGTTATATCAGTCATGTTGTGAAATGGCACCTTTGCTCTCAGTCTTTCATTCCACTATTCAGTAAAGTCTGTATCTTGCTCTACTGAATATCGAGAGAAGGAATTCAGTACAGCATCTACATAAGCAAGGCTTAGAGGTGTAGTTGGTATAAAGATATTACAGAGCATTGTAAAATGAAGGCATAATTTAAGTAACTTAGAACATTTCTTTCAAGGCATACATCACACTTAAACAATCAATTTTTTCTGCCAATATTTTTGCAAAAAGTTGAATTGCTTATTATTGCAGCCTCTTCCCTGCATCAAATGGAATCCTGATCCCATATTCAGTTTCTCTGGTTTTTCAACCACACTGCTCCAATATCCCTCCCAACCACATACACATTACTGCATAAGAACAGATGGAGTTTATGCACAACTGGCTTTTTTTTTCCTATAACGAATGGAAACAACCAGCCAGACAAGACAAAAATTTGCTGAAATTCTGAATTCTTTCTGCAAGTTTAAAGATTTTATAAGTTATCATTCATTGATTATATAGCATCCATGCTCACAAGCATCTGTTGGTTGCATATGGGAGTTAGATAAACTCCTTTTCTTATACTACTGTGGAAAATAAGACACAACTTGATCACAAGAGAAATGCTGCAGCAGCTGTTTGCAGGATGAGCTCTCTGCCCCCCTCTGAACTGGGGCAGAAGCAACCAGTAAGAGAGGATGTACCATATCACGCACGCCAAGAACTCAGGGACAGATATGATAAAGCCAAATTTTCCCATCTGGGTAGAAACAAGGGGAGTTACGGCTGAGATCCAGCTCTGGCAACTTACAGAAAGATTATGAGCAGTTCATAATAAGCAGGAGTTTTTCTGGCAGCTGTTTCGTATGTTTATGCAGATAATCTATCCATTTGGAAAAACTGCAGACCAGGTATATGTAAGGCTCCTGAAACTCATGGATTTATTCCTAATCATTGGGAGATGTGCTTATACATCACAGATCTTCATTAGCAGAATTTTAGCCTTCAGATTTCTGCCTCCAGCCTCAGCTGCTTGTTTCAGTCCATTCAGCTCTCTGAACACTGGAAAAGATGAATAAATCCTGGCTTATACTCTTTCCTTTTCCTGACTATCAAAAGTTCAAACCTAACCATTAAACATGTAGCATTTACTTAATGGCATGCTTTGTTAAGGAATACTGTTCAGTCCTTTTGAATATGCCAAAAACTCAGGAAAACAACTTAGAAAAATTTAGGAAAATTACTCTGACTCATTCAGTTTGTTTCCTTTTTTCTACCATGATGAAACACTGAGCTGTAGGAATGAAGGCTTCCAGGAAGCACTAGGGAATTCTTGTCACCATTAAATATATCACTACATTGAACTATTTTTTTTTTCCCCAGGGTTAGAATTACCAGTCTTTTAGGTTGCTCTCCCTAATGGTGAAAGAGAGGAACATGCTAAAGAAATAATAGCAAAGTCAAGAAAATATCTATCACTGGAAAAAAAAAAATCCCACTACTCCAAACAGCAGAAAGACAGCCAGCCATTAATTTAAATCAATAAAAGAGCTGGATTCACTTGTCTTCACTCTGGTTTTCTGTGCTGAGTTGGGAGCACATTCCTGCAGTTCGAAACTTGGCACATTTTTCCCTTTCGCATCTATGCTGCCTCCTTCAGATATCTTCTCATTTCTACTCTTTTCTGAGCCTAGTCTCGGCTTCAAACTTTCTAAGTATCCCATCTTTTTTTTAAAAAACTTTTCTTATATGAATTTCCAGCCATCTCAATTAAAACAATAAAGTTAAATCCACATGGACTGGTTTTTAACCAGCAGTTAAAGTTCACTATTTCTGTGTCAGACCTGAAATTCAAAAACATTTTTCCAAAAATATCATTTGGTCTAGTAAAAGAGATTTATTTCCTCTCTCTTGAAAGGAGCTATTCTTTTGTGAACAGTACCACCAGTGTGCTCTCTTGTGCACAGCTTTTCTATGTTGTTTTCCTGTGCAATATATTGTATTTCTCTGATTTACATTGTGTATTACTCAAAATCAACACCTTGAGTATTATAAGAATTTTATCAAAGATGGTCCACAAATAACAGTGCTATAGGAGATCAGTGCCAATTTTGTTAATGCTTTGCTAAAATTCGGTACAGCATTTTGTTAATTAATTGTATGATAATGGCTACTTTATGACTAGCCTGATCCAAAAACCACATTCAGAGTTTGTATCTAGATTTTAGAAAAACCCCAAAGTTCAAGGCAAACTCCAAAGTCAGGGTTCAGGTTTGTATTTTCACACTCCCCCCAGCTCACTGTAGCTCCTAAAATGCAGTACAGACAGGATTAATGGCTTCATTTCTAGCCAATTTGTTTTCTAATTCCATCTGGCTTTGTTTTATACTTTCACAATCCAATGACTTTGTTGACACTGCAAGACAGGAGTAAGTCACATACACCATGTTGTGTTTGGATGCTGCAGTATATTACAGAATTCAGACAGAAATAGAAAATGGCAAAGCATGTGCAAAAGTAATCTCATAACTTTGCCAAGGCATTCTGGGTTTCTCCTAGGCTGGATAGTGTTTTACTCAAACTATTGCAGAATATTCATCAGTATTTTTTGTTTTAAATAGTGAACATGGTCTGCTTAAAATAATGTGCCTGTTTCAATATAAACAAACCACAGCCTCTATACCTTCTACATTTAATCCATTGTAGCATGTAAGGGAGATGGAGAGAGATTGAAGAAAATTTGCTCAGCTTCTGTTTCTTGACTTCCAAGAACTTCCAAGGTCTTTCACAAATGAATGAGGAAAAAAAAAAAAAAGTCTTTGTATGTAGAATCTGCTGGGTGCTAATTTGACATGGCAATGAGATGAAAGTTGGATTCATGCTAGTTTCAACATCAGAGGATTGGAATGCAGCCTACTTAGCATAGAAGTCAAACAATTCACTGGCAATAGATTGCTTTCCACTTCTAGATCTGCTAAATAAATAGAAAACTAATTAACAGTGTAGTATGGCAGATGTAGCAGGCTTGAATTTCATTAGAGCACTGGCTGAGAATTGAAAGAATCACGAAGTCTTTGTATGTCCTAGTGTGTAATGAATCCTTCTTACTGTCTTTTCCATGGGACAGACAAGATATAATTTGTGTGCCCTCTGCATAAGAATTTCCTGATACATTTCCCCGTAAAATAAGAATCAAAGTATAAGCCCTTGAAATTATGCAAGTATTCATTTCATTTCCCAAAAAATAGCTTTGGTTCCATAACAGCAGCATCACGTTTCTTTGCCTTGTGCATTTTGGTTCAGCTACTTAAAGCTTATTAAATATGTTTTTCACAGGGTATTTTTCTGTTTCATTATCTATGCTTCTTTTTCCCTGATGAAAAGTGATAATAGGTTGTATTTCCTGTAGTGTTAATAATAGGGATCACACAAAGGAATATCTATACTCACATTCTGAAAAGGAAAAAAAGTTAAAGCATTTATTTTTAGACTTTTCCCCATAAACACACATTAAACTGAACTTCCTATATCCAGAATTGCATAACCAGATTTGGCAGTATTAATTAACAATAAAAGTAGTGTTTTGCCCCATAAGAATCAATAAGATAATTATGTTACTTAGGAAATGGTAGTCATATGATTTTGCTTTCAGTGCATAATGAATAACATTAAGTTCTGTGCAACAAAAAGGTTTTACAGACCTAACCAAGCCCCAGGACCTGTCTGAAATCCTTCCAGGAAAGCCTGTTTGAAGCAGACATGCTTTTGGGCTGGCATGCAAGAAATACCAGAACCATTTCTATATTTTAATATTTGGACCTTGGAACACTTCTGCCACACTCCACATAGCTTCATTCCTAGGCAAAAAATGAATTAAATGTCTTTCAAGTGTCCATTATAAAGCTAAGTGCTGTTCATAAATATGCATGAGAGGTCATTATTGCCAAGAGATGATTCTTAAGAGGTTCAAGTGTCTCTTACTAAGATTTTCCTCCTTGCTCTATGGCAGTGAAGTGAGTATTCAAAGGTGTAGTTGCATCTCTAGAATCTGATTTCAGTGTTTTGGCTTCTGCCCTTCCTGTTTTCTTGCAGAGTCTCCCAGTGATCAAACATACACTCCCAGGTATCCCCAACAGTGGGCTGGAAAATTACAGGGATGGAAGTACATATTAGGGTTTACCTGCACTAGGGCCCTAGCTGGGATCTCTATTAGGGCAATCCCTGCCAGCAGACAGGGGGATCAAATGCACTCTGCAGCCTTTGCTTTCAGTCTCAGCAGAAGCCAGCTCCAGAGTTATGGAAATGTCCCGGATCCTCCTCCTTTCTGCAGCATGCAGCTGCCAGCCTGCTGCACCCCGCAGCCCCTGGAGCATGCAGGCAGTGTCCGTCCTGCTCTCGGCTGCTGCAGGAGTGGGCACGACTGCCATGCTCACCCCCACCTTCCCTAACAATGGGAAAGTGCGGCAATGGGCAAGGCGTGGAAAGTGAAGGAGCAATCGTGGGTGTGATAACAAGGCTGAGGAATGCAAACATATACTCCAGGTAACTTTGCATTTCAGTCTATTCTTTGACAAGGTAAAATCCAGAAAAGATCACGCACTAAGTGTATTTAGACACGACTATAGCCTGCTGGGGGTTTTTCCAGCATTGCTAAACTCTTACATTCCCAGCAATTACTGTGGGAGCTGCATAAAGCCAGCGTCTGACTCCAAATCCCAGGGTAGACTCCTACCAAACGCTATTTTCAGCAGTTCTGTTGTAGGCACAGGATACCTACAGTGGCAGCAGCTGCACTTGTCAGATGCCACATTAATTGTGTATTCCCCCCTCCCTTTGTGTTTTTTTCCACAGTTCTTCCAGTGGGGATTTTGGCTCTCTCACATGCATATTAGCTTGGTATTATGTCATTCTTCCAACTGCACAAACCTTTCCAAAATGCTTGTCAAACCTGCAACTTGTTGCGGCGTTTTGTCATTTTTGGTTTGGTTTGGGGTTTTTCTTTCTGAAAACGTGTGGGGTAGAAATACAAAACATGTATTCCCAGCCTTTACTCGTATGCAACAGGAAAGCCTGTGGTCTTCTCACCACAGGGTAGCCTGGAGAAGGTGACTACATGATCCCTAGATGTTGTTGCTCCTTTTCTATCAAGTCAGTCACATCCTCTGTTACAGATGGCTGGTGTGTAGATAACCCAAAGAGCAAAATAGGTCATTCACTCCTGATCATAAGGCTAATTTACTCTCATGTCTCCCCCAAATCTCAGTTTCTACCATACAACATGATTAAAATGAAAACCTGCAATTATTTCTGTTTCAGTTTTTTGTTTATAATTTCAATTGCTTTTAGTAAGCTGGTCTGTATCCCCTCAGTACATCTAATGCCAGAGCCATGGTTCAACTTCAGAGTGTATTGGTTCTTGCTCTCTGGTTAATGCATCCATTTCTTGAGTTATTGCCTTTGCATTGATCTCTATTGATTCAGTTAAAAGACCTTATCCATGTTTCCATTTGTGTGAGGGAGACGTGCTTGCATTATTGCACCTTTAATGGCAGGGTTATCTCTCCTGTCATAGCCTTCATCTGCAACGTATTTTACTGATTATTTTTCATGAGTAATCCTCAGCAGAGACTGCCTAAGAGATGGAACAATAGATGTGTCTGATGCTCGTCAGGATTTTGCACTTAGCTAATGAACACACCCATGCAACGTGGGGCACTGCTGGCTTGGACCTACTCTTCAGTGCTAAGGAAGGCTGTCACCAAACCAGTAAATCCATCCAGGGCATGGAAGGAACAATAAGCAAAAGCATGCACGTTCATCCAACAAAATTAAAACTGCAGTAAAGATTTGATAACATCATCTGAGAACAGCAAGGGAAAGAGCAGAGGAATGGCTGGCAGAAAGTTCCCTGCTCTTTTGCAGCCAGATGTTAAGTGGAGGCTGTGTGCTCAGACAAGAAGCTGTTTGGAAACAAGGGAAATGACATAGCGTCAGGAGGTTCACTTCCTCACACTAAAGCAGCCTGATTTCCAAAATAACCCCAGCCCTTTGCTAATGAAAATGTTGCAAATGCAGCAAAAGTACAAATAGATGATTTTTTGCTAGCTCAGCAAAAAGAAAAAAAATAGAAGAAAAGAAAAAAAAAAAAAAAAGATTGGTTTTTCCTCTCAGCTAGAATCACCAAGGTTTGTGCTCTAGGACTGCAGCGTTTGCTTGTCAGGTTATAAGGAGGACCTGTTAGAGGGGAGGACAAACTCCAGCAAGGTGGCTCTGTTTCCAAAATGATCTTTGGACAGCCTGGGAGCTCATGCCCAAACCCTTACTGCATTTTAGGGAAATGAAATTCTGATTCCCAAAAATAAAAAGGAGAAATGAATCTGACCAGCTTTACATTGATTTAGTTTTCTGCCAGTCTGTAGCATGTTTCAAACACCAGCTCAGCTGCCTTTTAAAAAGAAAATCAGAGCTGGGGTGAATGATGGCTCAGCAGCTGGGTTTGCCTGATAAATACCCATTAGATGCATCAGCCTCCAAGAACCTCAAAGTCGAACAATATCTGGAATTTTAAGCTTCCTCTTTCCCCACCATCTTCCAGCTTCCCCCTGACAAACAATTAATTTTAAAACAATATGTCCCTAATCCTATCACCGTTCTGTATGGTCACCAAATCACAAGATGAAACAGGTCCTCCGGGGAAAACTCATGTCCCTGCATTGTCAGTAATGAATAGAATTATTTCATGCTTCACAATGCCCTTGAGGGGGAGTCATACCAATTAACATAACCGGGCTTTTCTTATTACATGATTGAAATTAATGAGAAGAGAGAAAAAAGAAGAAGGGGAAAAAAGGAAGATGGTATGGAGCAGTGTTTTATAATGCATTTTGATCATAAGTTGAGGATGCATGACTGTCTTAACAAAGCCCAGCCCCTGAGAGGTAAAAGTTATCTCAGTACTAAGAAATTCGGGCTGGTTTTGTCCATGTAAGTCCATCAGGACTAAACCCTGTTTCAAAATAAGTTTTGTGTAATACTCAAGTATAGGACGGGCCTTGTGTTTACACACGATGTGTTACTGCCCAAGTTCACTAGGGGTAAAGATCTCCTACAAGAGCAGCCCGCATCTTCTGAGGAAAGTATAAAGTCGTTACTGCAAATGTCTACACTGTGTGGAAGAGATTAATGCTCAGGGAGGCTTTGCAGCCATAGCAAAGCAGCTCTGGCATTCCTTCATTTCTTGCTATCTACACACAGAAATACAAAAATAATTGCTTTGAAAATAGGTAAATGCCAACAGCAGTTAGGTTGGATGTTAGGATCCCTTATTTGCTTTGTCACAGCTGGGAGTTAGTAAAGATTTTGCCAATTCTTTGCAGGGCTAGATTCATGAAAACGTGCATGAGAATGCAGCTGGCATCTCATGGTCTCCCTTGTACCTTGGTCTACATATCATTTATAGTAACAGCTTAACAATACCAGTTTGAAATACATAGAGACATTGATATAGTAAAATTCCTGCATTAAGGGAAGTATTTCTCCCAGGGGAAGGCAAGCTACTCGCAGCAGCTCGCTGTAGGCATCTACCTTCAGTGTCTAACTGGGATTGTCCGGCTGCCTCCACTGACACAGAAGCATTCTGTGATCAGCTCAGGGCCTGGGGTATCAGCCTTTCCTCTTTGTTCATACAGGGGCTGCAGAAAATGTCATTACCTCCTTTTCATACCAAGGTCCTGAAGATGATTCTTCAGAACCTCCTCTGTTAACTGCACTCCATTACCTCCCCTCTGAAACTCACCCACTATCATTTCCCCACCAGCTAAATAATTTTCTGTCTCAGAGTTCCCTTTTTAATTCTCAGGTCATCCAGTTTCACCAGGCATCTACATTTCCTGAGCAGGAGAACTAAGTATTTCCTTTATCTGGGACATAAAATTCAATTTAATCAAAGAAAGATATCAGTCAATCTGGCATAATCTACTGCAGTAAGCTGAAATCTAGCATTTTCTTTCAATTTCTCCTACCTCCATGTATCTGAATATTCTTCCATTCAAAAATTCTAGAGCTCTACATGCCCTTAAGGCTGCCCATTTTCCCTTACTTACCGCCCTTCTGCCTCCCTCCTTCTGCAGATGAATGCTGGAACCCAAAACTTCAATATTAACAAGTTCAATCTTACCCACTTTCCATGTCATGCTGAAATATGAACATCAGCAGAAGGGCACCTGGGCCATGCAGGACAGTCTTGCTGAGCCCAGGTCTTGTTCTCTCTGTGAACGAATTGCAACACAAAAATTAGAAAAGCTTTCCTTAGGAGGAATCCAAAAGACCTCGTTCAAGAAGGACTCACAGAGGAGATCTCCAGGAAGGGAGGGCAAGCTTTGAACTCAATGTCCCCACATCCCACCCACATGCTCTGATCACCTTCATGACAGGAGATTGCAACAAGTCAGCTGAAAGGTGTGCCTGCAGCCCAGCTCCAGCTGTGCTCCTGTTCCACAGCAAACACTGCACAGAAAGAGCTGCTGAACCACCTTGTGTCACTGGGGATCTGCAGCACTTCTTGTAGGGTAACCACCAGCTTAGTATGAAACAAGCTCTGAGGCCCATTGCTGGGTAGCTCTGTCTCCTCAAGCACTGCAAATGCAAGCATTAAGGTTATGAACTCCATCAAAGTACATAAAAATTAGATGTTGCAACATTCACGCCTAGTTCTTTAATTCCCTGAACCTTAAAAAAGAACACAAACAGAAACTTGGCTGCTATCCTCAGGTATGTCTCCTATGCTGACTTGGCCAAGCTATCTCCTTAAGGCACCTTTACCTTGACTTTCTTTTTCCCAGCTTGACATTTTTTCAGGTTAAATTCCATATACCAGTGCAAACATTCTCTGCTTCCAAAAGCCTTCTTCCTCTTCACTCTCCCTCATGCCTCTTTCTTTGATGTCTTTGCTTCCTTGTGCTGTTTCTTCCAAGTGACAACTGTACAGTGCTAAGAGAGTTCAATATATAAGCATGTCACTCCCTTATCCACCTACCCTAAGTAACTGCTACATATTTATCACCTGGATTCAGTAATCAAGCCTGACATCAAGAAACTCAGTCCCATATCTCCCATCTTACTCAGTGGCGTCTCATAGGGCACTGAATCCTTGTACTCTTGAAATCTGCAGATGCTAAAATTAATCTTTTATTCCTCTTAACACATTTTTTCTTCTTTTATTTAATGAAGTAAAATAATTGGTGTCCAGTTTGATCTGCTTTTCTAGTAATGATAATCAGCTGTCTTAAGTGCTCCCTGAAGCTGATAGACAATTCTTCCTCTGTTACTTCCTTTTAAAAGTCTGGGATGCAGCCATGTCTCCTCTCAGTTTCTCTGGTATCTCTCCCATAGCCAGCTTAAGTTTCCTGGATTATTTAATTCCTTTGACATTTATTTTTTAGGATAAACCTGGGGTATAAACAACCCAATTTTTAAATGGTTCTTTATCTAGGTGGGTTCAGTCAATTGTTTGATTTCCTGGTAACCTTTAGAGTTAATGATTTTCTTTTTCCTGTCCTTGGAAAATGTCTAGAAACTGTGACAGACTTCACATCTCTCCCTACTGAAGACAGAGGTACAAGTAATAATTCATTTTCCAGGCAATATTCCCCTTTTAGTCAAGGTAGCCATCCTGTTGCTCAGGAAGATGATGGCTGTATCCCCAGCTGACCTGCAGCTTCCTACACAGCAAATTTATAAAAACTTTTATCATGTTCACATCTTTTCCCTTCTTTTTCTGTCTCAGCTTTTTAGATCATTTTCTTGCATTCTTTCACAATCAGCTCTTCTACCTGTTCCTGCAGCACTGACCCTGCTGATTTATAATTCTCATATTCTTCTCTCTTTATTGCTCATTTTGTTTCCCCAGTCAATCACAGTGGTCGTCCCTATTCCAAGTAGAACTATTTCTCAATGGTATACAGATTTCTTGATTTCCATGGACTATATCTTTGAGTATTTCCCCACTGCATCCTACCTCTTCACTGCCTTTTGCTGTTTTTTTAAGAAAACATATGCCCCTCTCAGTGTTCTGAGAAGTGTGGAGAACTCTGGGTGTTTTCTGAGAGTTCAAAGCTTTTGCACTTCTAATTTTGGGGATTCATATGTTTCTGATTTCAGAACTCATTAAGTTTGGCCTGTGTTTTCGTACCCTCCTCTCCTGGCTCTTTTGTATGATACATGGCATATCTGGGGAGATGCCAAGTGCCTCAATGCCAGCCCACAGCTTTAGCTGTATATTCATAGTCTTTGCTATACTTCCCATATAGCACAAATGCTTCCCAGAAATGAATGAACTTGTTTTCACACCACCCTGTGAGTAAAGAAAGTGCTATTACTTACATTATATGGAGAGGGAAACCAGGGCACAGAAGTTAAGATTCATATTTGTGAATGAACTTAAGTGCTTTACTCTAATTCAGTTGAAAATAAAAGTATTTTCTTAATTCTGTAAATTATTAGGTGGGGTTTTTTTTGTTGTTCTCAGAAGCCCAGCTGCTTTCCTCTGAGAAGCTTCCTATTTTTTAACACTTTCCAGCCCCTTTGTCCCACACACAAGTCCCGCCTCCGCCAACACCAATTTGTTCATTCCACCTGCCCACATAATTCGTTCTCATTTTCCCTTTTGCTTTTACACAGAAGCTTAACATAAATGTACTTAACCCAGCTAAAGCCCAGGCCAGCCTGCAGCCAGCATTGCTTCTGATAGCAAGGATTTGTACATCTTGCTTTGTTTTCCCACCAAGAGCATGCAGAACACGGGTATGACCCATTTGCTTTGGAGTGGTTTAAAGTATTTAATTCCTCAGTGGTGGGAATTTGCTTCCTACACAGATGCAAAAAATGAAGAGATGAACCTCTGGAATGCTCAGTCCCCAGAGGATGAGAAAGGCAGCCACTGTGGTAAGGCCCAAGTCCCCAGGCCCCGGCTCCATTGCCAGCTGCTCCTGGAAGACCATAAGAACTGCTGACCCTCATACTTCCCCTGCTGAAGCCCCACAGGGCCATTTCTGCAAACCCAGATACAAAATGATGATGGGTTACAAAACCAATCTCCTCCACACCTCTCCACCTTTTCCCCAGCCTTTGCTCTCCTGCTCACTCCCTAAAGAGGTGTGTTACCTCTACCAAAATGGCCTGAAGGAAAAGCCTACCCTGGCTGTGCCTGCAGGTGCGAAGGGTCAGGGCTGGCTATGCTGGCTGACCAAAACCCTGAAGTCAGGGTACTGCCTGTTCCTGGTGGTTTGTTCCTGGGGATTGGATCATGCTCCCTTTTAGTTAGTGGGGGTCAGTCAGCACAGTCAGTGGAGTCAAGATTTGCCTGACACGGAGATGTCCATCTGACTGGCTGATATACAGACTCTGCTGGCCACCAGATTGCTGCACATAGGACCAGCTTCCCATGCCAGGCCAGGGGAAGTCCACCCAGATCTCCCAGAATAGCAATACACCCCTTGGGCCACAGAATTTTACTTGCTGTGTCCCAGGTTATTGGCACAGTCAATGTCAGTCTCACCCACAGACGGACAGAAACGCAGTGGGGCTCAGGGGGAGGAATTCAGCAGGAGCCTGTGCACAGGACATGGGACAGACAGCAATGCTCTGTCAACAGACAGACCTAGGCAGATAAATGGAAATTAATGAGGAGACCAGCAGGAAGTGTCACAGCCCTACCTTCCTACATCACCAATTGATTGCAAATGACCCTGTTTTATCAGGCACTCAGTAATGGCACAGCAGTCTCAGCACCAGGCAGTTTATGGCACGAGCCAGTTTGCTGTTACAATAAGATGCTAATATTTTGAACAATCAGGTACTCACCACCATAAAATAAAGCTAAGCACTTTAGATCCTGCTTAACAAGCCTGCTAATGCACTATTGAAATCAATGACACATTCGAACAGTAAGAACTGCCCTGAAGCTTTTTAAAGCCTGCTGTCCTTATTTTTCATTTTGTGAGCAGAATTATTCCTTCCAGGAGAGCACCTTCTGTTTGACAGGCTACAGGACCGAAAGCACAAAGACAAGGACAGAGATTGGTTGCTAACATGTGCCAGCAAGTAGCATCCAAGAAGTTACTTGATCTTGCCCTACCTCAGCTTCTGCAGGTTGCTGAGAGCCAGGTATAAACACAGAAATGGCCTTCTGTACTGCTCAAGCGCTTTGTGACTTGTGGATGAATGGAAATACAATATTAAAGGTTACAGACAATTTTTCTTAAATGGGCTCCAGCGATTTTTGTTTACACAATGCAAACTTGATAAAACAATTTCAGATAAAACATATATCAAAAACATTTAAGCAAGAGCATCTGTCACAACCTAAAATATGGAATCTGTGAGAGACAAAGAAGAGAAAATGGGAACTGTATAATCACAGACAGGAAGGGACAACGGGGAAATAATGGCAAATCAAATAGCAACTTTTTTCTCTTTCAAATGACACTTCTCATCAGCTAGCTTATGTCAAAGGAAAAAGGAAAAAATCTCCTGTGATTTTTATCTATTAGATTTTGCTCCAAATACTTGCCACGCTCAGGAGCTGCGGCTGCGAGGAGGCCCAGCTCTGCCACTCTCAGCTAATAGGTTTGATTGTTCCCTCTGAAATTATACTCACAGATACTGACCCGCGAGTCAATCTGCCACTCAGCTTTGCAGAGCAAAGACGGGCCCCAGATAAGGCGGCGGGTGAGCGACATGTGCAGCCCGGCAGCCTGCGGCGGAGCTCGGCCACCCCAGTGGCGCCGCCGCTGCCTCTCCCCTTGCACCTCGCAGCACTGCTGCGGAGGTAAGTCATTGTGATCCACAAACTGCTGGTGTTTACTAGACAGTATTTATATTTTATGAATGTTAACAAGCAAGAAGCCCTGAACAACTGAGCAGTTACAAGCTCAAAAGGCTTTGTGAGATATTTTCTCTAAGGGCTCATTAATGTGGTCTTTTAATGGAGTGCTTGCGTATCTGAATCTTTAACTGTAGCTATAAATAGAGTTTATAAGCACTTGACAGTGTGTGGCAAAGCTGTGTTAGCAGTGCTTGCCCTGCTTTTTTGCAAGTTCCATTTGCAAAAGATATTTAAGAGGTGGAATATAAATGTTTCCCAAAACGTAGAGTTGTATACATCCTAATAATGCTGCATACCCCATACCCACATGTTCCCTCATTTAACAGAGCATCACAGCACCTCAACAAAACAGCTAATATTCACATGCTATTGAAGGGAAAATTAGAGCATTAAGAGGTCAAGCTGCAACCCAAATGTCCTGCAGCAAGTTAGCAGGGGAGCAGGGGCAGGAACCAATGAGCTCCAATTACCTGCCCTAATGGTTAAACCCAGAGAGACAATTTCTGCCATTATTGTCACTGGTGCTGAAGTAGAGTCACCCCAGGCCTGCAAGCCACCGTCCCTGACTGATGTAGCAAACAGCAGGATTCACCCTTCTGTAGTGGCTTCCCTTGCCCTGAGAACACCCACACTGTGCTGATCATGTGGCTTTTTCTCCTCTCTTGATGATACACTTAGACTGACGGCACTTTCAGCTTATCAGCCAACCCTATACAATCTTACATATAGTTTTGTCAGCCCTGGTGAAGAGCCAACAGAACTACCCAGTTTAATGCACTATACTGGAGTGTTGGTTTATGATGATACAATAAAAGCTGCTGGAGAATCACAGCTTTTAATAAATCACCACATAGTATTATCCATAAAATTGCCATTTCCATGCACTGCAGTGCTTGTAATAGCTGTCCTGTTTTGCCTGGCCACCTGGGGCTGTGCACATGTAACACACCAGCACCATGTACATGCTGCTGCCCCATGCAAAGCGGCAACCACAGGTCAAGCATGACAAATTCAAAGGGCTAGTTTCCAAAATGTCAGTGACTTGAAGCATCCAGCACACCCTAAGGTATTCACAAGGTGTAAACAGACTTTTTTTACCTGTTTGGGGTTTTTTTTAATACTTTTAAAATGTGGACTTTAAAAATATTTCCTTGTTGAAGTGGGCCCTGGAAGCCTTGACAGCCCCAGTAGATAAACAGGGGCACATCCACCTTCATCTGTCTTTCCTACCCAGTAGTTGCATTGGTTTACTTTACCAGTTATACAATGGAGACTGAAGTCCCGACGTGTCTAGAAAAGGAAACATCACACAGGTCCTGAGGCCACACTGGGAGAAGCTTTCTTACTGGGTGCTTTGCTTCAGCACCCAGTTGTATGGTACACCTACTCGGACAGAATTACATGCATTTACAGAGCACAGAGTCCCTTTAAGATAATTACAGGGCATGTGTTATCCTCTCAGGCTGACATCTACCAAGGGTCATTATTTGGATTTTCCACTAGCACTTCTGAATGCTTCCATTTTTGGTTCATCTCTGATGCAGCTGCAATTGACTTTTCCGCATGCATACATCCTGAATTTATTTTAACTCTGCTCAGTGCTTACAAGGTAAGTGAGAATGCTATTAGCTACCAGTCTGCATCTATGAATGATCAATTACTACGTTCTCAGTAGTTTTGTTCAACATGTGAGAGAATATGTCAGTTTCTAATGAGACTATCAGGAGCTGCATTGTTTGAGGGAGCCAGTTGTCAAATGATTACTTTGGCTAGAATGGGAAAAAAGAAAATCAACCAGAATAATTTATAGCTTGAAAATGTGGATTTTTTTTTTTATTTATTTTTTTTTTTTTTTGTGAGCCTGTTTTGGATGCTTTAACACCAGTAAACTACCGTAAACTGAAACACAATCAAATATTTAAGCAGTATTCTCTTTACTACGCAGGAATAAGTGTCTATTTGTCTTGTATCACAACTGTAAGCACTTAGTGTCTTTTCAGCACTGTGGTGTCTAACAGTACATACTCAGGATCAGGACCTGCTGGAGAAGCATGTGGGCAGCTCCCAACTACTGTTTGAGCAGATCTAGCAGCCACATCCTCCTATTACAGCAATGAAAGCATAGGAGTTTTTCCTCCTCAGTCACCCATGTCCACCTACTACAGGGAATGTATTTTTCTCTGCTCTTTAGTTAATTTGCATTTCACTCCTTCTTTTACTTCTCCTTCCCCACCACCAATCTTCCCTGCCTTGACCTTCTTCCCCTGCTGCCTTTTGCTTCCCATACACTACAGGTCTTCGAGAATATTTACTCCTTTTCTCATTAGTTTTTTTCACTTTCCTCCTCTCACTCCATCAGCCCTATGATATTGAGCACTTCTTCCTATGCTCATGTTGCCTGCAAACCTTAATTTCTGAGGAGCTCAGCTCCATTTCTCCTGCTTGTAGAGGGCTCTGTCCCTTCCCAGAGGCATTTCTGAGCATGTGCCACTGTGCTGAGCTAAACACCACAGAGAGAAGAGGAGGAGACAGGCTGGGACCAGGTGACCAGATCTAAGGAAGCACTTGCTGGGAGAACAGTTTATTTCCGCTGCCTCTTGGTGGCCTGGGAGGGAGACCATTCATCAAGGCATAATTTGTTGAGACATTTTTATCCAGCTGCAAGTCAGCTTGGATCCATCCCTTGAAACAACAGCTGTATATTTCTCTTTCAGCACTATGAAGTTGTCCACAGGAGAACTTTCCACCTGGAGCCCAAACAGACCATTAGATGGGGGGACAAAGCCCAGCATACAGGGTTTATGAACCAACCACCTTTCCAGCAGAACACACTGCTGCTTCTCTGGCATCCAAAATGCTGCTGTAATTATTCACTCAGTCAGCAGCAGTAGGTCACCATTGGGCTCAAGGAGAATATGATCAAAATTCAAACAAACATAGGACTGAGCTAAAAAAAAATTTAAAAAATAATGTAACCAGCAAGGAAGGCTGATTTTGCTTTCCTGTACATAGCTATAAATCAGGGTGAGTGAGGCAGTGGAGAACACAAAACAGGATGGGTAAGAGAAGAGGACTCTGCCTTTTGACCTTAACAGGTAGGTTTCATTTTTCTGGAAGAGAAGCCAGAGACAAAAATCTCAGAATACAACCTGGGACTCAGTCTCTGGTTATTAGGGGAAATATTATGGCAGGGCTTGCCCCATAGGCTGAGCTCTCATTAGATAGACACAGGATGTCCACATCCAAACAGGATTATCTCTCCAGCACATCCCACCCTGCCTCACACTCTCAGCTCAGCAAGCAAAGCCTGCAAGTGGTCATATTTGGGTACCTGTATGAGATTTAAAAATTGGGGTTTGACCTATTAATCTTGTTCAGGAGAGTCTATTCTTCCAGCTGGGACTGGAGGGAAAACTGTCTCTGTACTCTGTACTCAGGAAATCTCGGCAGAAGCAATTGTGCCAGTTGGGAAGGTACTGACACAAATTGGCTCTTGCAGAAACAGGGGCTGCTGAGGTGGTTCCTACCATCTCCCTACCTCCCTCACATCCTTCCCTTCAGTGAGAGGGGTATCACAGATGCAAGGTTACAGTCAGTCTTACAGAGAGTTATTTTCAGCTTGCTTCAACCTTCATTTATCTGTTGGCTTGTTTGTTTGTTTGGGTTTTTTCCCATTTTTACTATTTGTATTGGGTTTTATAGGGGAAAATGAGTAAAGCATAAACATACAGTTTAATTTTTCCCTGTTAAATTCAAGTTTCAAGGCTATTGCCTGTTTCAGTACAAGCAGCTGCAGACACAAAGTTTGGTTGCCTTTCCCCTCCAATTGAATTTCTTTCACAAATTCTACATTTACCTGTGGTACTAACCAGAGTACCACACACCAAAGCTCTCAGCCCCTTCCTGTTGGAAAGGGAGCACAGCCCTCACTCCCTTCCTCCCCTCTCCCTCCCAGGGGTGCAGACCTGGCCCCACTCCCTTCCCATCTGCCTTTGGGCATCAGCCACTGCTGGTTATTTTCCTCCCTCTCTCAAGCATGGCATCAAGTGGGCAGCACGTGCTGCAGGCAAAGTGGGTTTTTCCAAGCCTGTGTTGGGAAGGTCCCAAAAGCAGCCCTTGGCACCACAGAAGGCTGGGTACTGCATGCAGCAGGAAAGCCAGACAGCTGCAAAGCCCGGAGTGCAAACCCTCTATATGTGCACTTACAGTATTGGATTTATTGCACTTTTATTGGGCATTTACTGAAATAAGTGAAGAGGTGTAAAGTTCATAATAAAAAAGAAATTTCTTTCATAGAAATTTCATGATTCTTATTATTGTCTGATAGTAGCAGTTTTGTGTAAGCTCTTAAAGAAATAGGTAAGAATCACAGATTTTAACCTTAGCCAGTGCTTAAAGAAAGCTGCACACTACTTTTTTATCAAATCACATCATGTAAGAGACAGAGCTCCCCAGCTCCCTGACATTTTCTGTAGAAAGTAATTTAAATAGAAAACTGCAGGTTAGGATCTAATGAGTAAAACAGATTAAAATTGCACAAACCAGAGGAACATGAAGAAGACAACTGAAAAGACCCCACAGCTACAACATGGAAATATGGTTACATGCAAATATGGTCCTTCTAAAGCACTGCTTGGGGTAGAAGAAAATCTGTACTGGAGAAAACCCCCACACAACCAACTCTAAAGCAACAATGTAAGTTTAAGGTAAGCTCAGGAACCAGCTCCTGCTCTTCTTTTCCTATGGATAGTCCCTTTGACTTTATTAAGGCCAATCTGAAGGCTAAAATGGGCAATATTTAGCAGCAATTGTGGCTCTGTGCAGCTACAGCCTGTTCTGTCCGTGCTGAACTGAAACCAGAGCAGTCACACAGTCCTGCTTCCCCATTTCACTCTCATTGAGACTGAGGCAAGGAGGAGGTCTGGCACCAGAATGGCATCAGCAGTTGTTAGAGCAAGTGACTGGGTTTCACCCTCTGCTCCAGCACACATTTTCTGTGTGACTGCAGTTTGCTCAGCTAAAAGCAGAAACAGCAGCACTTTGGACTGCATGCCAACGCTTTGGGTTTCAGCTGGCTGACCCGGGGGAGACAGCAACCCCCAGGAAGAGGGCTTGTGGTGGCCTTCCCTGCCCACCATAAAGTTCCTCCACATCCCCTGAGGAATAGCAAGAGCGTGGCCCTTTGCTGAGCATTAGAAGTGAACAGTCACAGCTCTTTCCTGGTCTCCCTGTATTTGCAGCACATCCATCATTCCTGTCCTTGCCTGGAGCAAAGCTAGTGCAAAGAAGCAGCACAGGCATCTCCCTTGTAAAAAATATCACTGTGTTCAACCCCTTGCCCTGCTGCTGCTTCATCCTCCTCCTCCCAACCACCAAGCCCAGCTGATGCCAATTACCAGCTGCTTTTCTCGGCTGTAGCAACCATCTGTTGTGGCAGGAAGGAAGCAGATGTGTGGAGACTTTGGCAGCTCAGTGCACACTGGGCACAGTGAGCATCTGTTTTTGCCAGGAGCAGGCTGGTAGGTGCTGCAGGGCTGGGCTTGGCAGGTGCCCGACCACCACCAGGGCTGCGCACAGCTGGGTGAGGTGGCCACTAAACGCATCCATGGGCACTAGGAAAGGTCTTTTCACTGACCTTCTTGGAAGCCACAGCTTTGAGGGCATCTCGCATCCTTGGTTTATAAGGCCAGCTCCAAGGTGGGACAGCACACAGCTTGTTTCACCCTACTCTCAGCCAGGTTTGTAGACATTTCTGCATGCCAGTGAGAGCATCTGCCCTTCAAGGTCTATTTTGGAATGTTTATGAGGGAAGAGTAGCTTCCCCAAGCCCTCAGGATGGCAGGTGCACGTGTCTGCATGGACCAGGCAGCCCAGGAGGGCCATGGTCAGTGCCATGGTTTCACAGGAGGGAGAGGGAAACAATTGCCACAAAATGTCTCAGGCAAAGCAAATGAAATTGCTTTATATATTAAAAAAAAAAAAATTAAATTTTCATGAGAAACTTGAAACTCAAATTGGAAATTAAAAATTGCTGTTTGTACAACTGCCTTCTATTGATCAAATTATAGAAAACAGCCCTGAGTGAGGGCTGTAGAGAAACCAATCACACGCTCAACACACTATCCATCTCCATTCCCCAAACTTAATTATAGCAATATGGGAGACATGCAAATACAGTGCAATTCTGCACAATAGTATTAAAGAGCTGAAAACATTTGTGGGTATGAAGGGAAGCTGTTTAGCAGAGCAATGCAACTATCTTCTCAAGAAGCCAAAAAATGCTCAATGAGTAAAAGGTTTTAAAAAACCCCACTGAAAACAGAGGAATATTATATTTCTTTCTTTAAAGAGAAAAAATCCACCACTATAGTATGTATGGAAAAACACTGCAGTTTGCAACTGCCCATTTTTCCTACCTCACGTGGTACCAAAATTGTCTGATAATTAAAAGCTGCTATAACACAAACCACAAAAATCAATCCTGCACTATGTCAGTGGCAAAATTATTGATAGAAAACAGCCTTATCAAGTTAGTTTAGGCCCTGTTATTTTCATTACTGGATTTAAGTAAAAGAATCCATCCCTTAAAGAAGGCCAGAGCACTGTTACACAGATTTATATATATATATACACACACACACACTTAAAAGCAAACGGTCAGAACTCACTAACTTAAATTTCTTTCCTGTGATGAGGATTTATTTTTTTCCTTCTGCTGATAAAGACTAAAACCCTTATTAATGAGGCCGCAGTGGCAGTTACACTGCTGCCACCGCACTGTGAGAGATGTACACTTTTTTTTTCCCAAGGAGGGTTTAACTGCTTTGTAGATCCATAACAATATTTCACAGAGAAAG
Organism: Coloeus monedula; assembly: GCF_965178545.1. NCBI lineage: Eukaryota > Metazoa > Chordata > Aves > Passeriformes > Corvidae > Coloeus > Coloeus monedula. The sequence goes on along the minus strand of NC_138782.1, from coordinate 41,534,845 downwards.
CTTTATTCAATTGGAGCTCTTAAACCTCCTTTGTGAAATGTTGTGGTATTTTGTGAGATACGTGGCCTTTGCTATGCACGTGATGCTGGTAGGTTTCTAGGCATGCAAGTTCAAGAGCTTTATTTTTCAGATACTTTTTCAATCAATTAAGCTCATTGGTAAGACCACATGCACTTCAGAAAGGCAGGAAAAGAAAAATAACCACTAACTCTTCCTTCTGCAGAAGCAGCTGGATTTGCTGCTGTTTGTGCAGAGCAGCTTGGATGCTGGCTTTGGCTGCCTGCAGGTTCACAGCACTGGAATGTTTCTGGTGGGCTTTTCCTCCTTCATTAGGAACATTCTTGTGATGCGGGGGATTCCTATCAAAATTATCATCACCCTCACAACGCCAGTCATTCCCCAGCCTTTGAATACAGACAGCTGCCAAGCTACAGAAAACATAGCTGTGCCTCTACAGAATTCCTCACAGAGGGTTTTTTTTTCCCTTAATGTTACATTTTAACGTGCTTATAACACCCAGCCCCTATGGGGGAGTGAACAAAAGGCCTTTTAAAGGCAATCTTTCAGAATGCTCCAATTGTGCCCTTAATTGCATGTAAGTACATGTGGGCTCAGCTCTATGCAGACATAGTTTTAGCTGTAGGTTGATTTGAAGCAAGCCACACATTTCATTGCAAAGCAATGCATAAAAGCACACACAAGAAAAGAAAGCTTTAATTTAGTCACATTACTACTGTAAGTAATAATACATAGCAAGCAATAATCAGATGCAAGAAGTTTAGAGCAGATGTTCCCTTTGATTCTTGAGGGAGTGCAGTAGCAATTTCTTCCTTTGTAACAGACATAGATGATTCAGTATTAGTAAAAAAAGTGTCAGGCATGGAGTTCTACCAGTAAATAGCTGAGGAATAAGTCACACTGTGAAATGTGGGGCTGAATGAAGGCATCCAGGTATCTCCCCTCCCTGTACTAAGAGCATTTTGAGGGAGATTACTAATCTTTGGGTTTAGAGTAGTGGTTTAAGTACTATTTCTGCTAGATTCTATTCTTCCCCCTACCCCTGGAAGGATTTAGTTGCTTTCCAAAGAGGTGGAGCATTGCAGACCACCCACCTCAGAGTCCCTCGCTCAGCATGTGATGGGGAACAGGCTTTCTCCAGTCTGGAAAACACCACCAACAGCCCACGCGGGAAAAGAGGCTCAGCGGGTTGAGCTACTGGCTAGGAGGAGCCAGGCTCAGCACCATGATGCCTGGTGATATCCTGGCTCTGATGGTGACACCATCCCATCCAGCAAGGCAGGATGTTGCCATGAGTACACTGGGGCAGAGAGGGCAGTACCTAGAGGAGAAGACACCTGTTGAACACATGCTGCCTTCCCAGCAACATCAGCAGCTCCAAGCAGGCCTTGGAAGTCACATAGGAATTGAGGGGAGAAGTCCCAGGCTGCCTCATATCACAGCAGTGGGGCAACTGTCTGGCCCTCCTCAGGAGCAGAGCCTAGAAGGGCTCTGCCAAAGAAAACCCAGAAAACTCCCAGCCACAGAAAGAACCCAGGCTGTAGCAAATGGTAGCCCAGAGAGGCAGGGGGTTGGGATGTGCAGCTGCAGGGGCCCAAAAAGCTCAACAAATGCAGCCACTAAGTGCTCACAATGAGAGCAAAAGGTGGGAAGCCAAGAGCTTCCCACCATTTGCTCTCATTCCTGTCACCCACCTGCAGCAGAGCTAATGTTTTCCACCCCAGAGCTGCTCCCTGGGCAGTAGCTGAGGCAAAACATCTCTGGAATAAGTCCTCCTCCATTCTCTTCCTCCATAATGCAGTGTATTGGAAGAAAGAGATGCAAGTTCCCCAAAACTCACATTTTCCAAAACATAAACTGTCAAGGAAAAGCCTTTGCCGGAATAGCTGCTCACTCCTGGTCTTTTCTCATCAGCTTCCCCCCTACCCACCCAGCTCCCTCAGCATCTCTTCCAGCTCGGCACAGCACCACAGGGACCCAGGAGAAGCGGGAAGCAAAAACACATGAAAATGAAGTAATGAGACTAATGCACAAGATGGAGATGGCCAGAGGCAGGGATATCATTCCCTGCTTCTAGGGCTAGAGTTAGGTAAGCCAAGCTGCTTTTCAGTAATTGCTCCTTAGGGAAGGGCTTAGGAGTTACACCCAGAAAACAGAAACTGAAATTTGATACAAAAACTGGATGGACCACACACTTAAAACCAGGTCCCCTGATTAACTCAATAATATGCAACCTGAGGTAGATGCTTTATATCAGACATTAATTTTCCCTGCCTATACCCAGTGTGCTTCATCATCCTGCACTGCTATAGATGTTGTTGACAGGCTGTGCTTGTGATGTGGAGACCTCCTTGAGATTTCTGATGTGTTTTGAGGAGTTTGTGCACAGGGTTTCTTTGATCACTATGCCCATATCAGAGTGCAATGTGATTTCATGCAAGGCCACTACGACTCTGTGGCAGTCACAGAGCTGCAGTGGCTGCAATGCTTTTTGAAGAGGAGTATGCTACCAAAAGCATCCATGCACTTACCTGCAGTCACATGAAGTATGGCAGTCTAAATTAATTTCTACCAAGTTGTGCATCATATGGCTACAGAAGCAGAAGAGGTGCAGGTCCACAGGCAACATGTTCCCACTGCTGCAGAGCAAGCTACAACAGCAGGCTGGTATGTAGCTGATCCCATTCTGCCCTCCAACAGCCTTAACCTTTGATTTTATTTTTTTTTCCCAAATGAATTGTGCTGATGCAGATAAACACAGGAAGTTTGGATTGCTGAGACCATTTAATAAATTAAGGGTATGTCATACTCTTTTCTTAAGACAGCGATACAAGATCTAAAACAGTGGTGCTCTGTTTACGTGCACCCTTTCTTCCTATTACCTCCATGCATTAACCCAACTTCACCAAGGCAGAGTAAGGAGGCTGGGATTTAACTTCTTTCAGTATTTGAAAAGCACTAGGATTACTTCCCATTTCATCCCCTCTCACCCCACACCCCCAGCAGCTAGGGTCAGCAGACCATAGCAAATGCAGAGGGCTCCTGTGCATGGGCACCCACAGCAGCAGCAGAGAGGGCACAGTCCCAAAAATGCCCCGGTCACAGCCTTGCCAACATGGCTGTGCCCTGAGCTTTCTCTTCCATGAGGGTTTCCATTCTTCTGTAGCTTAAGGCTTTTGCTTTATGTGAGGGGGCTCTGTTGGCCAAAAAAAAAAAAAAAAAAAAAAAAAATCTGAGCAGCCCTCTTCTTTCCCCTTGAGGAAGGGCACTCAGGGCAAGTGCCACAGCAGGGTGATCAAGATTAGGTGCTTCTGCTGCTAATGGGGAAGCCCAGAGAGGTGAGCAGCGTCACCCACTCCAGGCACGCTGACCCTGTCCTGCTGCACACAACCCACACCAAGAGCACAAGGGGTTATGAGCCAGGGGTTTGCAAGAGCTGCTCAACTCCTGAGTGACATTGGTAAAAAAAATTTCTTGATTTGTGGCATCACAAATGGGACATGAAGCACAAAGCTGACTGCCTGCTCTGCAAGAAACATACTTTTTCCTCCCTGAGGCTGCAGTTTGCTGTCTCTACTCAAGCAGGCTTCCACCCACCTCTCCAGAAGCCACCACACACCGTCCAAGGAGGGGAGAGCTCTAAGCAAGGAGCCCCACAGACATACCCAGGCTGGATTCACTAGGCAAGAACAAGAACAGCTAAGATATGCCCCACCACACACATTCCCCTTCCCTCCCCTCGCATGCCGGAAGGATTATGGGGCCAGTGCAGGGAACTTCTTGTCCTGCCAGGGCATAAACCTTCCTCTCCCGGTCTCCAGGAGGCACAAAGCAGCTCTGAGAGGTTGCAAGCAGACAGGCTTTATATAGAGTTGCCACAAACATCACTGCTTTTATTTAGGGCAGAAAACACAGGATGTTACAGATGAGTGGAAAAATGTGATGTGCCCCATTGCCTGCAGAGCCCCTCAGACTGGAGAGTGCTTTTCTGGAAGTCAGAGGGTCTCCAGACAGGATTAGGAAAGCACATAGTGTCTGCTCTAACTTTTTATTTTTGCCCTGCTTGGCTGCAGCTACACCTCCCTGCACTCCACACACAAACACCCTCCCAGCTAGGGTCCCATACCTTCCCTCCCACTTACAACTTCCCATAGCCCTTTTGTATTTGACTCCTGGGAGACTCTTTTCAAACTTTTTTGGCAGCTCCATCTCTTGGAAACACTGGAAAGCTACCAGTGAGAAGCCTGGCTCCGGCTCCCTGCCACCAGTGCTGGCAGCAGCTTGCTCTGTCCTCTGCCAGGCTCTGCCCCTCTGCAGGAGCCCATGGGCAGCCCCAGCCCAAGCTGGGCAGGAGCCACAGCCACCCCTGCCCACCTTCACATGGGCAACTCAGAGCATTCAGTGGATCAATAACTTGCACAGTGACTGCTCTGTAGCACCTGACAGCATTCACAAAGTTCCAGAGTTCCCTAAACTCTGACACCTGTTACAGAGTTCCCTTATACAGCTTTGGGGAGGAATCATCAAAAATATTTTATTTTATGCTTGTTTTCATGATCACACATGACACAAAGCAGCCACAAGTACATTTTCTCCCCCTAACGTTACCACATGCTTTTTATTCTTCAAGCTAAACAGTTGCCAGCCAACCTAACATGTTTATTGAGATAAACTGGAGATATTTAAAACACGTAGTTTCAGAAAACCAGCACTTAAACTTAACTTCCACACATTTGCTCACTGATGCTCCTTACCTTACCATCACTAAGGAGAAAGCAGCAGAAAACCCCAGAGTAAGATACAAACCACATCACTTCTGTAAAGCCAAATTAGCCTTAATAGTGCTACTTAATTTATACCCCTTGAAACACCTGGCCCAGGGTACCTTTTAATTGATTACAATTAAAAAGTGTTGATTGGCTTTCCCCTAGCATCAGTGACCATGATCTGGTCAAAAGAGAGGCAGTTACTATTTTTTAACCATAATTCTGGTTTTTTCAGCATAGTAAGACATCTAAGCAGTATATTGAATGACACAGTATTACTTGTATGCTTAAGCACCTGAGTCCTTGATCTTGTGCTTTATAAAGTGCTCTGAGCAGTGCTGTAATTGCCTATAAATATGCTGCTGATCATGCTTAAAGGGACATTGTCAAGGTTGGAAGGCCTACAGTTTGACTTAACAAAATGACATCTTAAAGTAGTTTAATTTTCAGTGTTCCTAAATTACCAACCTGTGGGTTTTATCATGCTTCTTTTTATCAGTTCAGCTCTGAGAAATAATAAGGTTATGGGAGAATGTTCACTTTTAAATCAATGGACCAGGCATACGAATAGTATGATGGAGGCTAATGTTCCCATCCTGACCATGCAAATAAAAGCACTTTTCTATAAAACTTATTTTTCCTTATGTGAATATGTATGACCTCTATTGCCCTTATGGTTTGCCATAAGGTCACCCCTTGTTGAACCAACGTATTGTGAAAGAAATCTTCAAGAAAGAGCACAAGTCTGAGGCCATCAGGCCTGGCCAAGTCTGCAGCTTCACAAGGTACCCATTTTCCATGGTGTGTCTTTGTCAGTCAGCAGTCTTGTCCTAGGTGAGCTGAAGGGGAAGGGATGCAAAAGAGGGTGTTGGGGAACAGAATTAAAAAGGCTGGTGAGGCACCTGAAACTTCTCATCCTCAGCAGAGCTGTTGGGAATGCAGAGGAGTGATGGGATGGGGAAAATCCAGGGCTGAGAAGCCTTTCCCTCACTGTCCCTTCTGTGAGCAGCTCTGTGGCTGGAGCCCAGCGTCAGGGGAACTGAAGCCAGCTATTGAGGAGCTTTTTGATCTCAGGCAAAGAGCAGTACTGGACTTCTCTTAAGGAAAGAATACAAATAGCTGAGGAGTGAAAGGTGGCCTGGGAATTCTCCTTTTATGAAGGGCTTGGTTTGTTTCTGAGCTGAATAACTCAGCTCCCTCTGAGCTGCAGTCTTCCAGCACAGTCTGTACTCATGGGAAACCTGCAATGCCACAGTTACCAAATCCATAGATGTCAGCAAATGAAAAAGTATGGCTCATTGGTGCCAGGGACAATGCAAGGCAAATGGGGAGAAGCTGTAAGTGAAGGCTGTGTGGATAGTGACAGGGTGGCTGTGTAGAAAGGCATTTTTGGAGAAGAAGACGTGGCCTATGCCCCCCTGCAGTATCCTGCTAAGCTCTGTGCTGCCAGGTTTGAAGACAAAGCTCTTGAGATTACAAAAGCATGGGCCTAGAGCCAGACTTCACCTCCCTTTCTGCCTGGAAGGTGAAAGATTTGTAGATACCCTAGAGATGAGGCAGAGTTTTGTACATGTTTATCCATCACAGCGTATGTTGGACAGAGGACAGACCTTGTCTAAACTGCAGGGACTTGAGGGTAGCCCTGGAAAAACTGTAAAACAAAACTCAGGAAGAACCAAAAAAACAGAAAAGAAAGGCCTATGGAGCCTGGGAAAGAAGCACACCTCCAGCAGCCATGGCTAAAACAGGGGCTGATGAGGGCTCATGGCTGGTGGCATCACTTGAAGGTGCAGCTCCTCAGAGAGGTGGGAAGAGTAAAAATCTTCACTTTTTTTTCATTTACAGGAATGAGAAGAAAGTAAAAGGAAATCCTCAGGCTGAAGATGCCACAGAACAGGAAAAGGCAAGTTCTAATGTCAATCTAATGACAGATATGACAAAGTTTCAGCAGGTGGGAAGGTGCTTCCCACACTTCCAGCAGGCTTCCCAGAGAGCAGGGCTGTGTCTCTCACTCGGGCAAGACTTTTAAGGTGTGAATATGGATGTGGATAAGCACTTGGAAAAAGTCTCATGTGTCTAACATCAAAGAGTGCATTTCAGGCTCTTAACAGTTACAGCGAAATGCTTGAAAGTGCAACTTGCATACATTTGAAGAGCTCCAGAAACCAGAATAAAAGCCAGATGAGCCCAAAGTCTTTTAAAGTACTTTTTAAAATGTCATGTTTTTAGGCAAAGTTCATATCTCTGGTTTGTTTTGAGCTGACTCAATAATTTTAAATGGTTGTCCTTGAGAATTGTCAGATTGCTTTTTTTTTTTTTTTTTTTGTAGGTTTATTCCATAGAAATGCTTAAAAAGCAATAAAGTCAATCTCAATAGCTTTGCTTAAATCCATGTTTATATCAGTTCTGTGTTATGGGTACACAGGGAGAAACTAACTGAGTAGGAAATTGTAAGGGATTCCTACAACAATAGCTGCATTGTTTGCACACATACACACCATAATAATAACAACAGAAAAGCAATAGCAACCTTGCAGTTACAAAAATACCAAGTGCCCTTTAAAAATGTACGTGTACATTCTGTGTTTACCTAGTGTCGCTAGGAACCAATACTTTATTTATGCTGTATCTTCCATCTGATTTATTCAGGTTTTTTTCTGGGCTTCTTTTCTTCATAACTGTGTTTGTGCCTTATGTTCACCAAGAGAAACCCAAATTCCATGAGTAAACACCTGGAAGCTGAGAACAGGAGTGTGTAAGAAACCTTGATTAATTTAATGACAGTGCTTTATAATGGAAAATATAAATTTTCCTTCTGCAATTGGTATATACATTCAACAGTTTTATTGTACGTCAGTGCACATTATTCAGCACAGCTGCTAGAGAGGCATTGCTGAACTGGTGTTTCTCTTCCATGACAAACACCTATTAAGCAGTCAGCATAAACTCTTCTTGTTACAGCCTCTGACATCACCCTCAGGGCAAGCGGACACAGAACAGCAATTGCTGAATCGCGTATGAAAATTATAGTTTTATTGTCTACACAAGTGAAGGTTTAACTCAGATTCCTGTTCAAGTCAGCTCTGTTATAAAGGAGTGATTCTTTCAGGGAACAAACAAGCACAGTACACCATTGTAATCAAAGGAACAGACACTATTTATGTATTGGAAAGCCTTGTTCACAATAGTGCTAACACTCCAATGCCCCAGAAGCCACTATTTTAGCAGCTGTAGAGAAAATAAAGCATGACTAACAAGATGCCATACAGAGTCAGATACAGTTTTTTTAGAGCACAGATGGAATCATCCCATTTAATATAATTCAGTTTAAATGCACGACCAATAAGTGGGGATCATGTATTTAATGTTTATATAAGCATGTTCTCCACCGTAGCGTTCAAAGAGTTCCAGTGTCTCTTGAATGAGAACTCCAACATTTTCACGCTTCTGCTGGCTGTATTCTATCCCATCACCTAAATTAACTGGTTAATAAAAGACAAAAAAAAAAAAAAAAAAGAAAAAAAAGAAAAAGAAAAGAATTATATTGAATTTTGTCTTACACTTCAAAATAATGACATAGGAAATTGCAATTACTGGTCAATTACTGTGCCTCTATTAGAAACTTTTCTGTGACATGAAACAGAGCTGAATTTGAAAACAGGATGGGTTTGGTATCTCTATAAGGCTTTGCTCAGGCTCCAGCTTCAAATGCTTTCAAAATGTACGTATGCATTACTTCAGTACCTAAGCAAAAATCCTAATGAAACTAAACACATTCTTTTATAAGATGAATGTGGATTCTCACTTTCACAGTTCACCTCTAAAACCATTACTACTTTATTTTTAACACTGCTTACTTAAGACAAAATTCTACTGCCAGATGCATAAACACTTGTCTAAAAAATGACTTATTCTAGACTTGTTATGGTTTGAAATCTTAACTAGGTATTAGTTTGGGGTGCTCCACATTAGTCATCATATTAACACATTTTTGTTGTTCCTGATAGAGGGAACTTAGCTAAAAGAGATTTTTTGGTGTATATCATGGTGCTCATTCAATTTCAGCTTCCTGAAAAATGTGTAAAATTAAGTCAATGTCAAAAGGACAAATTATTGCAGCCCCCAGGTGCAGTAACATTTACTGCTGTTTTCTCTGACATGGACTAGCAAGGATGACACACGCTCATACACACAGACCATAATTCTTTAAAAATCAGTATGAATACCGTGACACCAAAATAAAATCAATAAGAAATAACTTCACCTACAAAGTTGCTGAGAGATTTAAAGGTAGAAAATATATTTCATTTGGTTTTAAAACAATATTCTGAAAAGTATCAGAAAAAGTGTCTGTATATATATTCCAAGACGTGTGAAAACTAATTTGGAAGGGGCAAAATGTACTCAGATCCCGTTTGGTGTAGTGGGGGAGGTGGGGCAGCTGTCACACTGCTGTAGGTTAGTCCACATGCAAGCAGCCAGTGGCCTCACTCGGCAGTGGTGACAATGTGCCCATGTTAACATCTCAAACACTCAGTGGCAGAGAAAGAGCCACTTTCTTTCAGCCAGAGAAAGACCCATTTGTCAAGACAATGCAACTTCTCAGGCAGAGCCGGCCTTTCACATTTGAAACAGGGCAAACACGAGGGCAAGGGTAGATTTTGCCCCCACTGCTGCTTCCAGATCCCCAGGTTGATGCAATGTAGATGTACAACTCCACCCATCCTCACAGCCTCTTCTAGATCTAAGCCCAAAGATCTGGATTTAAAGCTTGTGGTTTTGTTACCAGCAAAAACTGAAGAACCACGATCATGAAGAAACAGCTGGTGAACATGGGTAAAAATCACCCTTTTGATGAATTTTCCTGTAAAATATCTGACTGCTTACACATATTTATGTCACTTTACTTTTTATGAAATGGTTACACAAATACAGACGTGACATACAAGGACTGTGCTTCTGAGTGGGAAGGAGGTAATTTTTTAAAATTATGATTATTTTTAAGCACACAAATATTTTCCAAGACATTAACTGTTAATTTCATTGACATGAAAAGCCAGGATTGTGACAACAGAATTTATTACAATGAATTTACTGTAATGCTATAAATAACAGATTATGAGAGTGCATAGAAAACACCAAGAACTATTAAAAAAAGGATTAACTTATACAAAAAAAACAGTCCAAAAAGAAAATCACACCACAACTGAGTGCAATTTAGAGTAAACATGGTTTGCTCTTGCAGAAGGCAACTGAGATAACTGTGCCTCATCACCTGTCTTGCATGTGCACTGCAAGCCCTCCCCAGAACACCTGGAGGTATTTCTGATTTCACCAGTTTGAGCAAAGGAAATCCTGAACCTTGACCTAAGTCTTGGCAAATACGTAAAGGAATTACTGACTTTCCAACCATATGTCTATTATCTGTAATTTTAAGCCTACACACATGCTCTGCTAATGAGCTTACACAGCTTTCATCGTTCTTTCAAAGAAGTAGTAAAAAAAATCAGCTGTCTGGAAGTAATGGTGATACATTTCTAAGGAAGTCTGGGGGAGGCCAATGAGAAGCCACGATAACGCTGGTAGCAGAGGTATTTTCCAGAATTGCATGTTACAATCTTTATTATTGAGCATAGTCTGTACAAAAAATTATGTCTTAGATGCTTGATTAAAAGGTATCTAAGAGTATGAGGCAATGATAAAGGAAAGAGTCTGCAAGGGAAGACTGAATGTGTGATGTGTAGACCGTCATTACAATTTTTTTTTCCTACAGACCATCTGTGCTATATGAAGGTTTGTATCCTCAAGACAGCCATAATCCACACTAATGTCATGACACAAGCTACAACCAACAATACTAGAAAGGTTATGTCAGCATCGAGGTCACCTGGTAAGTATTAAAATAGCTATCCTATGTACTTACAGGAATTAACAAAGCTTTCATACAAAAAAGATAATCATTAACCCAAGAGGACAACATCCATTAAATGGATGAGTCAGAATGATCTGCCCAATGCATCTAAGGGTAAATATCTACTCATAATAATAATGATGATTAGCAGGAAAAAAATAGCCACTAAAGTATAGCGGTCTCAGCAAGCCCTTCTCTGGTTTGACTTTATTTCCAAGTTAGTTTGCCTGAGAAGCCAGCTTTGTCAGCCACAAAAATGTTGCATATGTAAAGTGTGAACATGGATCTGATTCAAACTCTTTATGAAGTTGTCCTTTGTGAGGAAGAATAAATCAACATGAAAATGCTGGGATGCACATTTGTCATATCTCTGCCTCAAAGTGAAACGTCTGGCAAATTCAGCATGCACCAAGAACTCATTTCAGAGTAAATGTTATTTCTATGTTTAGAAGAAATGCACTGAAGGACTACCAACAGATCTAGAGGATTGCTATCAGGAAAAGATCTTACTTTCCCTTTCTAGATCAAAAAGTTAGTTCCCAGTCTCCCAAATCATGCACCAAAGGTTTTATGGTGCTTGAAGTGAAGTGAAAGTCTTTGCACCTGTCAAGACCTGTGTTAGCTGATGAAATCACCCGGCACACCAAGGCCAGGAGCGGCACTCCCTGCCCTCCCAATGCCAGCTGCTGTAGCCAAGGAAACCCTGCTCAGACCCTCAGGGACTGAACTCAGCATTTGGCAGGGAACAGAGGAGGATTTGAATTTTGCTATAAAAGGTGGTTTGTATTTGAGTCTAGACATGCTTCTATTCATGATTCAGGATATTAAAGAAATTCTGGTGTTATTTGTATTCTATGACATTTCATTTTAAAGTTTCACTAGGGTAATGCTACAAATCTAAAATTTTATTGCTTTAAAGAAGGACAAGCAAGTTCCTCTCTATGCACTAAGAGCCTGATATGGCAGTTTTGACATCCTGGAGTTGACAAGAAAGGTAAACCAACCCTTAAACTCACTCAGATCTATTCTTAACTCTAGACATTTGTTAGCATCTGAAAGTGTCCAAGACATTGTTTTAGTTTATTAGATTTCACTTCAAGGCAGGCCAGATCTCAAAAAGAGGAGTTTTTAATCCCCTAAATATGTTGCTTGTAAGTATTTCACAGAGACCAGAGGTTGCTCCTGGTGGTGATTGTTCCAAAGGTTCTGCTTTACACAAATTAGTCAGGGTTTTCATACACCTGTTGTTGCAGGGATGTCATAGATCTTGGGATATTAGATTTTCCACAAATGTTAAATACCTGAGGAATGCTTAGTACTGGAATAACAAAATATATTTCTGAAGTGACTGTGAAGACAGCCCCATGTCCCCAGTTTAGACAACATTTTAAATCAAATCATAACTCAATTGTCATTCCTTTATTCTTTACTGATGAAAGTGGTTTTTTACTGATTTTAAGTGCATATAGTCACACTTCTGTATTTCAACTTGTCTTGGAACAAATGATTCTTGGAAGAAATTTTTGAAGTGCTACTAGTTAACAAAGAGCTCTGGTAATAATGGAGTGAGCTTTTTTGTCGGCTTTTTCTTTTTTTTGTACACAAATCAATAAAACTACTTGCAAAGATAGGCATCATTCCTTCCTTTTGGATCTTGAGAAACAAAGATACTGAAAGGTAAAGCGACTTGCTCCAAGTCATGGAAGGTATCAGTCACAAACTCAACTTTTATTGTCAATAATGAAAGTACTATTTATGGTAAAATACAACCATGGAAAAAATCGGTTTTAAGCAGCTCAGTTCACCCTAGTCAAACCAACACGTATTTTCAGCAATTAGAATGACTACAGTAATGCAACATGCTAACCTGAATGTTAGTTCAAAACAAAAAAAGCTAGCTGCATTGAGATTGAACCTGTCACATAACAAAATGCAGTTAAGCAGTACAAACTAGCATTAAAACATTTTGAGGAAAACTTCAAGACTTTCTTTCCCTCTAGGAGTCATCACCAATATGAAGAAATAAATGGAAGCTGATTTAATCTATAGGCTGGCATGCATCTATGTCAGGGTTCACATCATGTAAGTTCACTGCTCAGGTACAGTTCAGAGCTTAATTCAAAGTCTTCTTGTTAGGATAAATTTAATTGTCATAGAATGTGTTGGCTTCCTGACTGGAGTGGAAAATGAAAGCCCTGATGAGTCAGTGTGGGGAGAGAGAGGAAGGCTCCTCTGCACCACTCCTATCACTGTGACTCAGAACTGTGCTTTGAAATTGTCAGCTCCAGGAAAGATGAGGTAGTTCAGTCTCCCTGTTCATTTAATTGAAAGTCTGTGAAAAGTCACAGGGTAAGACTCTAAACCCCTCCTGTCTGCTAAGAAACAGTGGGACATTGCCAGTTCATTTCACTCAGGATAAGGAAGAGACACCAGGAGGTTATGACTTCTGGTTTTTACTAACCCACACAGAGAACCCCATGTTCCCTCTGTGAAGGCTCATAGTAATGTGAACATCAGTTTTAAATGTTCCTTAGGATAAGTCTAGATTATGTACACACTAAGTGCAAACTGGCCTCATGCAGGCTGGCCCCAAAGCTAGAGTGTTGAAAAGAAGAGCTCATAGAGTAGTTTATGTTGGAAGGAACCTCTGGAGTCATCTGGTCCAAATGCTCTGCTCTAAGTCAGCTCCGTTTCCTAAGTTAGATCAGGTTGCTCAGGGTGGAATATCTGCTGTTGCTCAGCACAGAGCAATCCCAGAACAGGAAATGGTGCAGAGATCTCTTTGAGCTGGAGAGATTTTCACCAGCCATTTCAAATGTGATGGAGGAGAGTGCTACTCCTTTAATATAAAAATGTCTTTCATGAAGGAGGGTTTGCTGGAGTTAAAAATGTAATAGGGAGAATTCTTATCTGTTATGATACAAAAAAAAAAAAAAAAAAAAAAAAAAAAAATCTAAACTTTTGGTATAGTAACAGATTACCACATATATAACACTGCTTTTGGAAGCTTAATCTTATTCCAAGGAAAGAAGCACAAATTTGGCTGAAAAATCAATAAAATTTAATAAACACTCTGACTTGAAATCATGAAACAATTTAAAAAACTCAACATGTATATTTCAAAGTACTTTAAAACACTGAAGCTGAATGTATTAATATAACTTAAGAAGGCCAAATCTTTGAATAAGCACAGACCTGTTTTTTGACACTATCAACACTTGTCTCTTGCTTTACTTGGCTCTTCCTTCTATTTTTCATCACTAGTGCTGAGTGTTTATCACTTTACGATGCTACAGTACTGCAGAGATTGCAGAAGAATGTTTCAGTCCAAGAAGGCATATATGCTTGGAATTTAAAAAGAATACTAATATAGAGACATTTCAGCTCATCATGTCTTAGAGAAGATTTTCTTAATTCTCATTGAAGGCATTTTGCTTTAGCACAAAATACAGATTCTTCCTATAGTTCTCTTCCATATGCAGCTAGCTTTTAGTTATTTCATAAATTAGCATTTATAGCAAAATGAAAGTGCTGTTACTATAAACGCTATTCAGAAAGTCAACAAGTCAGCAAGTAGACGAAGTGCTCTGATTGGACAGGAAACATGGAAATGATGTTTTCCTAATGATGTAAGCTAACTAGACATAGCTGCAACTACTTGCAAATTGCTGTAGTAAAAACCCAAACCAAAACAAAAACCTAAACCCAAAAAACCAGAAAACCCAACTGAAAATGAACCAAGACAGCAGCTGTTACTGCAGTTTTTCCATTTCCAGGAAATGTTAGCAATATCAGATGTAATCCTTTCTAAGCCCAGGTTTTGGGGTTTTTTGCTGTTTGATTTTTTTTAATAGAAGTACAAGAATGAAAAAAGAAATCACAGCTTTTGTAATAAAATTTATTAGCAAACATATCAATGTGGTAAAAAAGAAGAGAATATTTTTTCCTTTATGAGTACTTAAACTTCCCCAATTAATTTAGACTTTGAAGTGTGCTTATGTCTGTGCTACAGATCAATATCAAACAAAGTAGAGTTAAATAATTTTAGACAAATAGTATGCTCAACAGGGGAATGGAATTTGGAGGCTGACATCTTGTCGGCCTTGGTACACTCTTTACTATTGCAAAACAATATATTAGTCCCAAATCACACTTAATGTGCAACAAGAGTTGCACCAGTTACGTAAATCCAATGTTCTGCCAGTTGTTTTAGATATCTGTATATAAGCTAGTACAAAGTAAATAATATATTTTTTTGTTGGAAGTCATGTTTGTGTGTGCAAAATTTGCATAGCTTTGCTGGACTGATGTAAAATGTTTGTTCATGCCATTAATTTCTCATCCAAATATAGCATCATTAATGCAAAAGGAATTAAAACCATAAAAACCCAAATCTTTGCATGTGTGTGGAATGAACATAATTTATTTTTAGTGTAATTCAAAGTGACAAACCTGAAAGTCCTCAAGTGCTTCAAAGATCACTGATTTCAACATGGAACACAATCCTAAACCAGCCAATTTTTGACATTGAGTTACATACATACCTAAACCCAAGATGCTTAGCAATCCATCCTCCTTCCACCAATGGAAGTTTTGAATTATATGCAACCAAAATGCTTTTAAGGGGGAACCCTATGTTTTTCTTCACAAGCAAAAAGCTCAGTAATCCATTACTTTGTGTTAATAACTGCTGCTATGTTTGTACATCTGCCATGTACTAATGGAATCAGTTGTGTATAATTTCACCATTCAAAATCATTACCATTTGAGAACTCTGCTTGGTCTAGCTTGCCCATGAAAAATGGCAATGACAACTGAATTCCTTCAATGACTGCTTTCCTAACTTTGTGACAGAAGGGTGAACCCTTTGTTGTCATGGGAAGTTTCGCCTCAACCTGAGGAGAAACTTTTTTACATTGAGGGTGGCAGAGCACTGGAACAGGCAGCCAACGGAGGTCATGGGGTCTCCCTGTCTGGAGACATTCCAAACCCACCTGGACACATTCCTGTGTCACCTGCTTTAGCTGACCCTGCCTTGGCAGGGGGGTTGGACTACGTGATCTCCTTTCCAGCCCTAACTATTCTGTGATTCTGTGGAATGCAACTAAATAAAAATAGGTCAATGCATTAAAAATTTCCCATCAAAATTATGGAAGCAAGTGGTTAGATATGTCTATAGGTTGCTGAATATGCCTGAAGTTGCCAGTTTTCTAGTTTCACTGTTCCTTAATTAAGCTAAAAAAGCAAGAGCCTGAAGTCAACAGAGGGTGTTTTAGCAGTGATTTGAGAAAGGACAAGGAGATGAAAGCTATGAATGACTGTGTGGATTTGCCAAGATTTCTTTCATTGGTGTAGGACAAGAACAGAATTTATGCAGTTTAAAGGACAACGAGCACTGAAACTGGAATGTGCTATTTTATCCTCAAGCAAGACATAAAGGAACACCTTGCTCCCCAGATACCAGTACTATAAGGATCAGGATATCTCCTTCTGGTGTGTCTTTATATTATTGCAAAATATAGATGTAAATGAATTGAGTAATCTGATTACTCTTCCTTTGTTTTTCCAGTTGAGTTAATGCATATTATAGATTTTAAAAAAATAGCTTTTTCAAGATGTAGATTTCCTTTCTTTTTACGAAGGACATAAAAATAAATACTTATCAAAAGCTAGTTAACAGCTATTAATTTTTACATTAAGAAAAGCATATATTTGAATTCATAACAGCTTTTCAAGCAAACAGAAAAAAGCCAATTTTTATACAACTAAAATGTATTATAATCTGTAGTCTTACAGGAATGAAAAACAGATAAAAAGAGAAAGGAAACTGTGTCCCCTAAGTGTGGTGTTTCTGGAGATTCACGGCTTTTGAATTTGGTAAGTTGAAGCCTTTTGAAAGCAATGTAGAAACTGCACATACACCACATTCAGACTGATTTTTTTTTTTTTTTTTTAGCTATAGGAGTCTGAATTAAGTGTGAAAACAAGATAAGTAAATAAAAACTATTTCATTAGTGACTCTTAACTGGAAAACACTCAATCTTCTTCCTGTCTAAATTACACCAGCACCAGGTGACAGAAGATATTTACATGTCAGTAACCTGACTTAGACCACTTACTAAGATTTAGTAGACTGACACACTCTTGCAATACACAGCAAAACCTTTTGTTTTGCCACTTATGCAATGTTTATAAGACTACTTCCTTCACTGTCTCATATAAAATCATGATTTACTGTGCCACTATAGATATCACAGACTCTAGGCTGTTTATCAAAATGTACTCCTAATGTTTTCACAAAGGGATCACAGTGTTATTAAAACACAAGCATTTTAGTGAGGCCTAAATACAATTGTTTGTAACAAAGAAGTAATTGCATACAATAAGTGTGTATAAAAACAATAGGATGGAAAATTATTAGCATTTTTTAAGGTAAAATCAGTATTGAAATACATTATAATTTTTTAAAAGAAAATTATTTTTAATATATTCCATATATTTATTTCATTACACTTTATTACTTTTCTTCATTGTTTTAAGAAAATGGTGTCAGTCCAGTAAAAATTATTAATTAAAGGTCATTTTCCCCATTCCATATAGTATTTTTTCTGATAAAAATAAAAAAGCATTCAAAGATCCTAGCTATAGGAGTGAGAATTAAGGATATACTTTTCTGATTTCCAGTGTGCATGACACAGTTTTACTGTTGGCATGTATGAATATAGGAAAAAAACTGCTGCTCTTACTTGCATTGCTTACACCTGAAGAATTGCAATCATCCAGAAGCATATAATGCCTTAAGGCTGTTGAAAAAAAGACCTTTAAACATCTATTCTGGAACTACATGGGAGCAAAAAAAACTTTTCTGTGTGCAAAGAGGATATATGCCATGCCCAGCACTGTGAATTGGAACCTGGTTAACACTGATCATACACATGTCATAACAGAGAAAACCTCCAACTGCTAATGATGCAGCACTTCTGGTTCACTTTGTAAAGCTTCTCTTAATATCCTTTCACTTCATTACAAAAGCAGCGAACCTGAACAGTCATGCTTAAAAAAAAAAATCTTTGCTTCTCAGGTGAATTTGTAGCTGCTTGTCCAAAACTGCTGCACATATCATGTATCTATAGGCTGATGGCAGTGAAGTAGTTACAGTAATTTCATCTCCTTTGCAGTGGTCATTTGAGTGTTTGCTATCCTGATTTGCTGCCACACCAGGGCTTTAAAGCACGAGAGTAGAAATTTTGTCATTTATCATTCTCCAGCCAATCCTGACAAATATGACCATTTTTGTTCTCTAACATTTCTAAAGCATGCTACATTTTGTAACCACAATCTTAATTCTCTATTCATTATTCACTTATCTTACAGTCCTTCCAGCCCTGGTGCCTGACAAGCCTACAACAGCTAAGATTCAGAAGGAAAACAGCTCATACACACACATACATGTGCAAGTCAGGTCAGTGAGGAAGAGACAAGAGAAGAGGCAAGTGATATGGCTGAATGCTCTTGGTCAGCTCAGGCCAGCCTAGAGCTTTATAACAGCCAAGAAAACACTTATACAGCACAGCAGAGCACAATGTGTTTGAATAGCTGGAGTTTGCATTTTCATGTATTATAATGAGGAGCAAAAGTAAAAAGCTGTCAAGAAAATTCTTCCCTGGCAACTTAAATATGCTTTCCCACACTTGAGTGATCTGAGAGTACATGCACACATTGTAATCAGCTTTACATTAATAACAATGAAATGTCCATTCCTATGAAGGAAAGTCATGAGGGGGGTTTTTAGATAAATTTGGGACACCTCGCAAAGATAACTTGGAAGTCAGCTTGACTATCTAAGGGACATATTTCAAGAATAATATTCTCTTGAAGTTTTCCTGGAATACTTATTGCTCAGTGGACAGGGCCACTCTCCAGAGGAAAGGAAGAAGTAACACCTCACAAAATTCCTTTATCGCTTCTCTCCAGCAGACCACAGATGGCTGTTTCATCTCCTATGTTGCTTAATGCTAATGGCTGCAGTGAGTTTACAGGTGTCTGATGCAACTCTGCAGCTGCAGTGCTGAATTGGTACCCATGGAAGCACTACCTCAAGATTAAGAGAAAATTCTGCATCAAAATTGAGCATTTTTGGACAACAGCAGCTAGAGCAGAATGATGATTTTGAAGGAAACGATGATATGTTATTTTAAGGGAAAAGAATAACATATATTAGCCTCAGTAAAATCACGTGAAGAAAATTCATGAGTCACCAAGAAATGTCATCACTGGATAGTGGTATCTGGAAAAGTCCTCCTGAATTACTTGTCCTAGCACAGCCAAAGTTTATTGGGTGCTTGACTGATAAGTAAAATAGACATTTCTCATCTGAGGGAGAAGAATGTGGACATGGGAGAAGTAGAAGACAAACAAAGGCTGCAAGTGGAGGAAGGGAAGCCAAGGACATTCCTTTGGCTAGTTAATTTTCCAAAGTATGCTTCATAAAGGTTCTAACTCACATGAATGTATGCATTATGGGTTAGCATAACTATTCCACAGTGTAACTTAAAATATCCCACTGGATGCCGATTAAGATGTTGTGTCTGAGCCTGTTGACTTTCTGCTGTAATTTTGTAGCAAAACACGGTGAAAGGGTAGATAGGCTTATCTGCACATCTGTTGCTAGAACCCAATACCTTTGCTTTACAGTTATGAGTAAGAATCTCACCTACTTAAAAGTCTGCTTGGGAAATGATTAGAACAGAATGTCAACCATAGGGCATAGGACTCTCACAGTAACGTGTGTATCAGCTAAAGAATTGGCTTTATAAGATGGAGGAGGTGAACTGAAGCTGTTACCAGCCTGTGAGAAGAGAGGTACCAACAGCCTCCCAGTGCTTGAGACCTCTCCTCTTCTACTGTCTTCTTTTCCTTTAATTGTATGGATTTAAAAAAAAAAAAAAAAAAAAAAAAAAAAAAAAAAAAAAAAAAAAAAGAAAGAAAGAAAGTAATCCAGATATCTCTTGCTGGTTTGGTAATATCCTCATTTTACAGAGGCACCAGCTTTCCTCTCTACCTAATATCACAAAATGGAGAAAAGTCAGTAAGTTCAGGCATGCTTTTTATCAGATCTAGTGCCTCAGCCATCTGCCTCAACAGTTCCTGAAACTGCTGATAGTTGTCTGGCAGAGATTATAACCACTGTCACTAAATCCTGAGAAGACATTGAACAAGACAGGCTAATATTAATTTATTTACATATCCTTACTCTTGTAATATATCTCTATCTAGCAGCTCAGAATGGCTTAAATTGGGGTTATGGTTCTAGTTCTGCAGGGGAAATGGCACAAGAAGATAACTTGATTTCGCAGGAGAAGAACAATAATAGCACTCTCAATTTTCAGCTAACAGACTGACTTAACTTCACACATCCACAGAAGACAACTGTGAAAACAGGCAGAATTAGAGACACAGGGCAGGAGAAAACATTGTGGTATAAATCTTTTACAGCCAGAATGGAAATTTAGACCACGTCAGGAATTGCAACACTTAATATCTGTCACGTGGGCTCTGCAGGAGACTCAATAGGGCTGCATTAAATTTACC
The DNA here is from genome assembly GCF_965178545.1 of Coloeus monedula. Lineage (NCBI taxonomy): Eukaryota > Metazoa > Chordata > Aves > Passeriformes > Corvidae > Coloeus > Coloeus monedula. The sequence goes on along the minus strand of NC_138782.1, from coordinate 41,514,559 downwards.
TCTCAGCGTATAGTAGGAGTTGGATTCCCAAGAGCAGCATTCAAGTGAGTGAAGGGCTGATCAGTGAGTCTCACAGAGGTAGCCAGTGGGGAACAGGGAGCAGAACAGTTTTTCTCTGAGACTTAAATATTTGCATCTGGCCTCGAGCTACAGCCCAGGAGCTTTCCTGGTTGTAGATAGCAATTGCCATTCCTTCTGGGTGAGACCAAATGATTTCTTTAAAAGCAAGTTGTGTCATGAAACAGTAGCGATACCTGTTTCCCATGGATGTGTGCTGATTTTGCACTACACCTCTTTACAATGACAATTTTTTCCCACCAGTCCTACCAGCTAATAGGCGGTATGAGCAAAGGCATGTTCTGACACCTTGTATCTCTTGCAAACCCTACAACAGTTCTCTCACCTGGATGTGAATTTGGACCTCTCCCTTCTACCCTGATGCTTATTTTTCCAGAAACTCTGCCCCTTTTTCAGTTTCACTGAATTTGGACAACGAGTTTAAAAGTTATGTGAGTTGAGGGGGTGGGTGGGGAAGATTTACAGAAAAGAATAACCTTATGGCACATTACACTTGGTGTTTTTAAGAAGGCAGGAAAAAAAATCAGCAAGGGCAACAATGACTGCCTTCGTTTTTATGGTTTAAAAACCTAGTGATGAAGCACCCTCCCAGGAAGCAGGAAACAAGCCCAGCCTATGTCGTTTTAAATCTGCGTCTTTCGTGATCAGGGAGATTTCACCTAATTATCAAATTAGTTACTTGCAGAGAAAGGCTCTTGTGACCTCTATGCTTATGATTTGGCAAGGAAGCAGCTGTGAGACAGACCTATTGTTAGACTATAAACTTGTGTCAATAATTCAGAGAAACACAAAGTTTAGCGCCTGAATCCAATTTTCAGCAGCTACCTGAGTGGGTCGATCCTGAGCCCTTAGAAGTTCCCAAATGAAGGCTGCAGTGAATCAGAACATCTGTACATGAGCCTAGATAATTAAATGTCTAAATACATATTTACATGAATACAGTCTACAGTGCCAATTTTTAAGTGTTTTGACTTGAACTAACTTCCTAACAGATGGTTATTCTGAATCTATCTTCGTTTATTTATGCCTGTTTATGTTTTTACAGATATAATAAATGATCCAAAGCTTATTCCTTGTCTATTTATTTATATTTTAATAACAGTTAAAGATATTATTGTACTACACAATTTATAGAAATTATATAAAGATGGTCTTTCTGTGTTGTACTTACATGAGATCCCTCTGAATAGTCAAGGAAAAACTTCCATAACCATAAGGCAAAGTGAACAAGCATAAATGAAATGTTAGAATCATCTATACTATTGTAAGCTTAAGTGAGATGTTGCCATAAAATAAACCCCCAAAAAATCTGAAATCAAAAAAAGAGGAGAAAATATAGGAAGACAAAGAAAGTATTTAAGTGCATGTATGAGAAGCTTCAGAAAGTGTAATTCAATAGAATTAATGCAAAATTTCTCAATAAGATAAAGCTCATGCTACATAAAATGCTGGTTTTGGTATCATAAGCAGATATAGGCCTGACTCAGGAAACTGTCATGCAAATGTTTAAGTGATTGCAAAATCAGGACTAAAGTGTGTTTATTTATATCAAAGCATTTCCTAACTAAAGAAACAAGCATATACAAAGTATTAAGAAATGAAGGGTATAATACTGCTGCCAGATATAGTCATGCCTCACCATGTAAATCAATGAGTTTCAGAAAAGTAAATGAGAGAGGGAGTTAGCTTTTCTCTGCCCACTACAGTGATTAATTAGCTTATTTTCAATAAGAAAAGTACTAGCTATGGTGTTATCTCACAGGGTTTTTTTTTTTTCACATTATCAATAGTACCAGAAAACAACAGCTGTCCTTTAGCCCTCTAAAAGGAAAAGGCACATGTGACCATGAAATACTATGAGACTTTGGTAAAAAATGTCATGAGAAAGAAAATCTCTGGACGTTGAAGTTGTATTTGTTTATATGTAAGTTGTAATATCCAGGAAAAGCAAAGCTTCCCGTAATAATTTTCTTACATTACTATGACATGCATTTTTAATGTATGGCTTTAACTACAATTGTCTGAAGAAGATTCAGAAGATATAAGAGTTGCCAACTTCTATTATACTACTTTACATGCACTCTAACACCACTGCATTTGTACCAAGAAATCAGGTCTGGAAGGAAAGACAAGGAAATTTTCCCACTGAATGATAAAGATGGTTTATTTCCATAAGCTAAATAAATTTTTCAGGAAACATAAACTCAAAAAATTATTGATGTAAAATGGTTTTTATCGCATCAGCTGCAGAACTCCACTGGGGAAAACAGAAAGGAGAAGCCCTTAGGCCACATTTTGTGTGACCTAATTCTTTCAAGGGTATGTTTCTGCAAATTTTTAGGAAGTGACAATGCAAATGAACAACAGTTCCCACTGTGATGTTTTCATGGAATCTCTGCATAACCTCCAAACAGCAGACTTTGCACCAACACCACAGTACACAGTTTTGTTGTAGAGCTTAATTACTTTTGGATGTAAATGAGCAGAAAAACAATTATCACACACCCAGCAGAAGAAATGGTTATGCTTCTATAAATTTCTGGTATTCTACTGCTGGGATTGTCAATTTAAAGTTTCAGTCTCTATGCTGCTGCCAGTTAATGATTAGTCTACTACATTTTGGTGAAATTGCACTCCAGTCAAGGGAAATGAAGTAAAAAGATGAGGGAAAAAAGAAACTAATATTGTTGAAGTCTAATTAGAGTAGCAGGGCCAGTGCTGGACTTAGCTGCGATGAAGCTGACTTTCTATTAAACTCAATACACTGAATTCACTGAGAGCAAGATCAAATGCTATGATTTCATTTTCATGGGTGATGTGTTAATAGGAGTGGGATTAACTTCTTCCTCATGTAGTGATTTTTTTTATATTAATGTAAATCAGAATGCAATCATTCTTCTCTTTCGAAGTATAGTTCTAAAACCTGCCACTTTACTTTCAGAAGGATTAGTGCCATGCAGCTTATTTTGAACTAAATCACACTGCTTTAACAAAGAAAAAAAAATTGCTCTATTGACTTCAGCATCATCAGCAATATCTTCCAGAAATACATTTTAACAGCTTCCTATGTCAGACAACCATTTCTTACTTACATGGTTTTAATTCATGCTCCTTTGTTTCTAAATGAGTACTTGCAGCAAGTGAATGTGCTTTCATTTTGCAGCTTTTCATTTAAAGAGCTAAAGATCACATTTGAGCCATAGTTGAGAAAAACATGCTAATGATTTTTTTTAAGAATATAATTGGATTTTATCTCAAAAAAAGTTATCCTCCAAAATCCTCCCCAAACCCCACAAAACCACAAGCCAACCCCCTTCCCCAGACCACCCCCCCGCCAAACCAACACCCTGATATTAAACTCTGTATTTCCTCCCTAGAACACCCATGTATCATAATATTTCACTTCTCCTTGAGAAGTGTTAATGGGCATTAATCACAGCTTTAGTAGCCATATACGCTGAAATACTTCTGGGTTCCTGACACATGAAGTCACACTTGGTACAGTAAGTATTGATAACAAAATCTTTCTGAATGGCAATAAATATATATTGTGGAGAAATACTACATATGAAGCTTCATCCTTCCACCTACAATTATTTAATACAGAAAGATCCAAAACATATATAATTTAGATAAGGCAGAATAGCATTTTAAATGAAAAAGGTCAGATGCATGTACTACACATTTTTCATTTTAAATTGTACACAAAGTCTACTTGTAGACCTTTGAAGTGGATGGCAAATGTGAGTGTTTATTCAGCTGGAACTTTAAGTATTTCATATATAATGCATATGTTCCCTGAAATAGCTTAAATTGACTACTACAAACAAATACCGGGATGTTGTGCACACATCTCAAATATTCTATACAGCATATTAAAAATGTCATATGGACATCAGTTCCCTAATGCTTCATAATGTCTATTCAATAGTAAAAGAAATCAATAGAATTTTGTATCTGATTTTCTAAGAGAACCATAACCCCCCTTTTCTTACACGAATACAAGGAAAATCTAAGGAGTGCATATAATATTTATATATTTTTCTTTTAAATTATGCTGTTCTGAGGATTTTCTCAAAAATTATTTTGAGAAACATCTTTAACACTGAACACTTCTATTGGCAGGAATATTTTCATTGGGAATAACTTTGATAGTCCAAAATCTCTGATGTGTCAATATTTCCACCATGTTGTTTATTTATCTCAAAATTGTTCTCAGCTTTCACCTGTTCCAGTGTCTCACATGAATGAGCTCTTAAAATACAGAAGTTGTACAAATTCAGATTCTATCAAGATAGAAAATGACAGGAGAAGAGACTATTAAGTTAAATTTTGCTGAAGCTATCATCTTGCAACCTATCACCTTATATTGATGGATTCTCACGTTAGCTAGCCCACCAAAGCAATCCACTTGGATAGCTTGGCATTCAATCATAAAATGACTGAATAGTTAAAAATTTTGAAAAATGCCTTTTCCCACCTGAGGTTGACTGTAAAGCTGTACCTGAGCCTGCTGTCTTCTGGTTAGGCCCTGGCTTTTTCACTGAAAACTGCCTGAATTAATTACTGAAATTTATATTACTTCAACCGTAGTACAACACACACTGACTGTTGTTATCCTTTAAAATTGCCAGGCCGAAGAGGTGGTCTCTATCTAAATGCAAAAGTCCTATAAAGTTTTTCCCCACATACTGCAGAATATATTTCTACATGAGGAGACTGCCATCCTCAGTTGTTCTCTTTTGTATTAATCATGAATCTATCAATCTGAAAAACAAAGCTCATGGGAGCAGAAGACAGGCTAATTCAATAAACAGAACAAAAGATTTCATATTGCTTGTCAGAGGATATTAGATTGACCACAATTTTCTCAGCTTTCAGAACAAAGCTGAAAACTCACTTCAAATTAGTATCCTCACAGTCACTATAAAAAGCAGCTATGAAGAAGAAAACAGGACTTGGATCAAGGCAGAAGGCATGAGGTTAAGAGTAAATGGGATTGCTGAGCTGTTGTGAGTCTAATTAGTTTTTGGAAAATACTCAAATTCTATGATAGCCAACATTAAATAGGTGAGAAATACTTTACCCTGGAAAAATATTTCATGTTGGGAAATGTTGGTTAAATAGAAAATAAGATAGGAGGGTGATTTTTTTTTCTAATTAGCAATGAAATAATCGCATTAAGTAATAAATGCATTTTGGCTGTTGCCATAATCATAATTGATTCCTTAGTTGCAATAGTTTCTAGAAAGGAAAATGGTTTCAGTTAAGAAAATGTGCTATTTAACATGCATGTGTAAGGTACTTTGTAATAAGATATGGATTATAACAGTGTAATTGACTGACATTCAATTAAAAAGCTTTAAATTAAGTAGAGATGGGTGTGTATTGAACTGTTGCATTTTAGTGCAGTTTTGGTGGTAAATCAAGAAATCATTCTTGAACTGTATCATCAAGGGTGTGGGGCTGTGCTTTGAAGGGCAGTTTCTGTAACCAACATGCTGCTCTGTCTAACAGGTGTTATCTCAGCACATGCACATGTTGTTTCCATCTTCTGTACAAAACAGAAAACATTAGGACAAAATTTTAGATTACCTTTCCATAAAATTTAACTACAACTACCATAAGATAACTTTTTTGGAGTGACAAGCACATATATGAGCTGAAGATCTGGCCAGTTCCATTTATTTACAAAAGACAAAGAGTTTTTCCCAAAGACATATCAGTTCATAAGTTTCTGAAACAACTACAAAAAATCATCTTACCATCTTAAAAGCATCTAGAAAAATATACTTGGAATGTTTGGAATTATAACATAGACCCTAAAGAATTATTTATATATCGGCATTAAAGTCCAGTATTCACTCCAGGTTTATTGGCATAGCAGGAAGTAAGTGTTATTTGAATCTTAAAATTGCTAGTGCACAGAATTCAGTTTGGCTTCAGGAAGAAGAACAGGAGTAACAGAGTGAGGGAATGATGAGTTCCTCTAGATCATGATGTCAATGAGTAGCATGTGACAGAGCCCGCCATTGGATATTATGGACTTTCAGTGCTGGAGATCATTCCTTGGAGTTGTTTAATTTTTAATACTTCCAGTAGACCTACTTCACCACAGACCATGTAAACAGGGAAATGGCAAGACCATGGTCTTTAGGGATATCTATAAATAACAAAAAAATGAATCCACTTTTGTCTGTGAAGGTGGAGTAAATGAGTAAGGAAGAGGTATTTCCTACTCCTACGATGTAAGGTCAAATTCACTCCATGCATATAGATGTGTTTTCTATTTTAACTGAGGTACAAAGAGATCTGCAAACAGAATCTAAGATAAGGCATCTACCATTTTAAGCAGAAATAACATTAGTACAAGGTACGTAATATTAAATATCTAGTAAATTGACCTTAGTGGAGTTTACAAACTTGGACCTAAATACAAGATGCAGCTATTTGAATCACCATTTGTACTCCAGCTATATATTGTGACTATCCTTTTGCACAATTTTAACACCATTTGTAAGTTATATTTTATTTATTAAAAGAAATCAATAATCTATGTTTTATTTTTCAGAGAAATATTTTCTTAGAAATAGCCAACCAGGAAAAAGCATTTAAAATTATTCTACTTTACACAACATGTTATAAGCTTCAGCATGTATTTTAAATGCTCCTGAAGAACTGGATATTTGTGGGTTTTTTTAGTTTGGTACTCACCATTGCTTCATGTTGAACAATTAAACTGGTCAAATACATTGTTTCTCCATGAATGACGAAATGAAAAACACAGTGTCAGCATGTTTGCTAGATGTCATTGAATTAGCACATATGGTAGGAATGAAATCTCATTTCTTCTTCTAAATTTGTAGATCACATGTTGCATTAAGTGGAGCGTAACTGCCACACAATGTTTGGATTTTGTACCATTACATCTCAATAACTTCTTCTACTTCTAATTTCATCATTATAGCATATCATCTAAGATGCTGACATTTTTTTTTTCTGATGAATGTTGTCTTTTTAACATATTATTTCATAACTTCCATATTTCTGAACCCCATTATTGATTAGAATAGGGATTTGAACAAATAAAATACATATATTTTGTTGGCCACAAGCAACTGATCAAATACAAAGATATGAAAATCAAAACATAAACCCAGGAATGAAAGACCTTGAGCATCAGTGAACATTGGCTGCTTACCTGACTTCTAACATGAGCTCTCATGGGCTTCAGTAGAACCCTGAATCCACCAGGGACTTTTTCTGATGAATATCCTGACTATCATTCACCACTTCATTTATAAATAAGACCCCACAATAACCTCTCTTTTCTCCTGTCTTTCAGGTGTATAGCTGGTATATTTGGATATTTATGTCAGTGGGCATTTACTTTATGGCTTGTTTGTTTTGGTAATAAGTTCCCATTTATGTCCTAACTAGCATATACATAAGTTTTTCAGTGAGCCACACTAACACAGAAATATAGTTTGAAATATGCTTTAAAATGACAAACTACTAATTAACATAAAAGGTAAGTGGGCATGGCTACGGTACATGGTATCAGTCAGTTATAAAAATTTTTTGCTTTACTATTTAGAAACTGATGTGTTGAGCTAGACATCTTGATACACATACAAACTTTTACAGTTCTAAGTAATACTAATAACATGCTTTTACTATACGTAAAGCCTCTAGGATTGTTGGCAATATCATAAAAATAAATAAGGTGTAGAAAAAACCTCTTCAAACAAGAAGCCTAATAAGGCACAGGATCTTCTCTAAAATAAGTCAGTGCAAGAAGAAACAATCTTGAAGTATTTTTCTCTTTCCACATAAGCTCTGGAGGTTAATAAAACATAAAATAAAGTCAGTAGTACGACTGCTTAGCTAACCCCAAAGTTTTTCAAAAGACGTAAGACAAAGATTATCTAAGCTTATTTCATAACTACAGTCATCCACATGATGAAATCATTGGCCTGCAGTAAAAGTTAAATCAGATGCTGGATGAAGAAAGAGTGTATTTCAACAATATTACCAGGTAACTTTTAGACTTAAATTGGTATGAAGACAAAGATAAGAGTAGAAATGTAGATAGAATGGTGAGCTGACACACATTAACTGGATTTTCATGCCAACATAGGAGAGTTGAAAGTCAAAGTGTAAAATTGAAAGGTGTTTTCTGGTGTCTTGTCCATTTGTCCACAGTACAACATCACCATGGATTTTTCTCTAATTAATTGTAATTTTTAGCTGTGTTCAAGTAGTCTGGAACTGTACTGGAAGCTGTAAAATGAGAAAGTTCCAATACCCATGTAGAAAGGTAAAGATGTCTGATACCTCTACATTTATCTCCTTTCCATGGTAAACAGGATTTAATCTTTCCAAGAACTGAAATCACACATGAAAAAAGAAATGTAAGTAACAAGGACAGTCTTTCCTTCCCCACAAATAACAGTAGGATGAAAGAGTAGAAAAAGGATTGGAAGTAAATGCTGTGTGACAAGTCTTCTGTAAGTTTTCAGAAAGCATGAAGATTATGTACATTTAAGAGGATAAAAAATCAGATTTCATTTAAACACAACTGATATACATTTCAGTTAATTAAGATGATCATCATGATGTCAGTAGATAAATCTCTTTTGCTTCTTGCAGTGGCCTTCTGCCACTTCTACCTTCACTCTCAGTTTATTTCTTTCAGGAAACAAAGAGGCCCATTTATGCAAATAAACTTGATATGGGCAGATATAAACTACCTTTCTGATGGCTGATATTGAAGATTTGTAATGCATTAGTTTCTGACAACACCGACTCAGTTTCCAGAACGAATCCTGTCCACAGGAAGAATTGTATGAGGTACATAGAGAGTTGTAAAAAATTACTGTCTGAACCTTCCCACACAAAGGCTGAAGAAATGTAGAATCAGGTAAGCAAGATAAGACAATAATTACCAGGGACAACAAAAATTCCACATCTTCCTGCTGGAATATACTTGCAAGTAGTTTATCTTTCCATTTCTCATGTCTTTGTCACTTCATCCAGAAGAAATGGTAGGATTTGGTAGGCTTTAGCCATTGCAGAACAATCAGCCCAGCATCAGGAAGGTTCCTCTCTGGACTTTTCCATCCATTCCTAAGATGCTAATCTATCTGAAGCTTAATCGGAACTCCTTTCTACTTTGCAACATTACAGTTCTATTTCTCATTCTAAAAGGACTCACTAACCCTTGGTATTGGGTAAATATCCAAAGTAACACAAAACTTTGAACTTCTGAAAGTTCACAGGCTACCTGTGCAAGTGCTGGTCATTCCTGTTTAGAAAATTTCGCAGTCCTTAGTCTACAAAATGCAGCTAAGCTCTAAGTCTGATAACAAGATTTTGATGAGACAACAGTTAAATCAATTATATCTGAAACAATGTGTCACTAAGACGCATCATTGTAATTTTCCAGTGTGAAGTCAGTTGGAATGATAAGAGAGTGATTTTGTGCTAAATAAGAGATAATACAGTCATACCCACTTAAACGTTTGTATTCAAATTAAGGGCCAGGAGTCAAAACAGAAAGCAAACCTAATTTTTAGACTGTAGTCTCCAACTTCAGGAAACCCATTAATATACTTAAATCCATCCCAGCTTAAGAAATATACTTGATTATGTTCTTAACTATAACCCAATGCTTCATTATGGGATGTTTCCCTAAATTCATTACCGCAAGAAACAGTTCTTCAAATCACTGTTGGAAGATCCTCTCTCCAAATCTCGGAGATACATTACCAGATCTAAAACTAAGTGTACATGATTGAAATATTCCTTTTCATTCAGGATCATTTGTTAACTTTGCACACTTCTTTCATATACAAATAAATATGTTCATTCTCAGTGGTCTGAAACGGTGAATGATATGAAATGCAGTGAAATGTTGTGAATGATAGCAAAGTAAACAAAGATGCTGTGGCTTATTTAGGTTCATCTTGTAAACAGGCCAGCCATGTGCTCATCAGGCAGGGACTGCACTGGGCTGAGTTATCACACATGGGTAATGTGCCACATTCTTCTCATGCCACACTGTCGCATTCCTTACTACACTGGTTGTAATCTCACAGGCTCACAGCCACGATAGAGAGTGCAACAGCAAAGTTACATGATCCTTCCTTTTAAAGCATCTTCTGGGAGATACTGTTAAGGCTAATTAATTAGTCAAAAAATTTTGGGATGAACTATGACCCTGCTAAATATAAAAGGAAGTGCTAAATGCTACACAGCCCATGTTTTTCATTTTTTCATGGTAATACAAACCTTTCTTATTATCTAGAAGATCTACGTTAACTTGATAAAAACCTTGGAATATACTGTAACTCCAAATTCTGGATTAATCCCTGATTTAAACAAGGAAAATGGAGATCTGAACAGTCTCTCCAATTCTTGGCTGTAAACAGAAATGGAATAAAATCAGATCCCATCTACTGCTCAGGCTCAGAGGTACACAGGGAAATTAGAAAGGCATTTCTGCATTGGCAGTTTCACTCAAAATGGTTTCTTGAATTGAGAAACAATACTAAAGATATAAAACAAAATAAGAAAATAGAAACTTTAGTGTTTCTCTGGCTAGAAAGTATTTTTCTTCTTGTAAGAGATTAATTAGGTTTATATTTCTCTATTATGAAGAGACCCAAGACTGACTCCACAATACGTTACAAAATAAGTGATTCCATTCTATTGAGTTAGATGGAATGTCATCCAGGAATAAATATTTATGCAATTAGACATGTTAATTTTGTACAAGGCAATGCTCTAACCTAAGGCAAACAAAATGGAATCACAGAAATTAACTTAAACAAAAGTGAACATAAATTTGGAAAGCGGCACATTTTTAATAAAGAAGTGTACTTGCACAGTGATGTGTGAATTCATTTTCATAGACTTTAATATTTTTCTGACAAAAATAAATTATGATTTAAAATTTACAACAAAGTTTTGACAAAAACTTGTGTTAAAACAAGAAGGATTGGTGTACAGGAAGGGGTAGGAAGAATTTAGCTCTGTTCTTTCACAACTTACATATTTTCACTCATACTTTTGTAAAAGTGCAAAAATCTCTAGCCACTTTTGGAATTCCAGGCATAGCTATTCTATTTAGACTGTATATCTACATTTTAAATATTCATGCCATCTTCAGCACATCAGTATATGAAATGATTCACCACTTTCCTGATACTGAGCCAAGGAAACAGGTTGGTTTCTATTTATAGAAGACACTTTGTAAAGGAAGGAAATGCAAGGAAAACTAAAGATACCAAATAAACAGCACTTACAATTGTGGTCTACAAGGTACAGTATGAAGTTCTCTAATAAGAATTATGGCAAGGGAAGGCTTGTTCTATAACAGTTCAGAAAAATCTCCATTACCCTATTCTCTTACTTTATGATTTTAAAAAAATCTTAGATTTCTAAGAAATTGAAAGGCTATTGAACTAAATTCTTTCTCTCTCTCTTTTTTTTTTTTTTTTTTTTTTTTTTTTTTTTTTTATGTGATTTGGTTTGGTCTGGTTTTTTTTGTTTTAATCATACCATGGGAGAAATGACATTTTTTCCAGGAACATACAAAATTTTTTGATCTTTACTTGATACAGTGGAATAATGCCAACTAATAGAACAATGCATTAGAAGCTTTGGCTCTCTGTAAGAAAGAATCAAATACTCAGATACTACAAAAAATATTTTGGCAGAAAAGTTACCCATGTCTGAAAAAGTCCACATTAAAAAAAGGATTAGATAGATTTTTTAAAAATAAATTACATATTTTGAGTTTTTAAATAACAATGGAATGAAAAGTTAAAAATATTGACTGTTCAGGACATAATTTTTGATGTAAACTTAAGTATAGAAGTTTTCTGTAACAGAATCAAGCCTTGATTAATTTCTTCCAACCAAAAATTCCAAACTAGAAAAAGTTAAAAAATTTTCAATGACTGAAAGGTAGCTTTTGTCAGAATCAGAGAACTATTTGGGTGGGAAGAGACCTTAAAGACCCTTTGCTTACAACCCCCCTGCCATGGGCAGGGACACCTTCCACTAGGCCATGCTGTTCAAAAGCCCATCCAGCCTGGCCTTGAACACTTCTAGCTTCTCTGGGAAACATGTTCCAGTACCTCACCATCCTCACAGTGAAGAATTTCTTTCTAATATCCAATCTGAACCAACTCTCTTACAGTGTATAGCCATCCCCTCTTGTCCTATGTGTAAGGAAAATACTATTAAGGCAAAAAAAGCTAATTTTTTTTGTTCAAATAGAAGTCTGGGTACATTTCTAAGTTCTGATTTGCAAAAATTTCTGTATATACACAAAACCACTCATACAGTTGAGTTCAGTCAAAAGGCAGGGAACTACTCACAAGTGCAAACTTATGTTGTGTTTGCCAAAGCAAGGAGTTTAGAACTTGATCGTGCACTGATAATAAGGCCATGCAGGTACTAAAAAAATTTAAAAAATTTTAATGTAGAACATGTGTTATAAAGTATGCAAAACAGACAAATCCCAGCTAACTAAAATTTTTTCCTTCTTTTGAGAAAACAAAAAATATGTTATCGCTTCCTCATCAGTAGGCTGTTACAAAAAAAAAATAAGGAAAACTGAATTTGAATTTACACAGTATAAGCTACAGATTTCTGAACTATGGAAGAACACATTATTGCCATTTTTATTTCTGTAGAAAGCATAGTAATGGAAGAGGAAAAAGATCTTTAGCCTTACCTTCAAATATAAATTTAACATTTTGTTTTCTGTTTTGTCTTATTCTCATTTCTGTATTGTCAGAAATAGTAATGAGTTTCTTTCTTCTGTCTGTCAAAGTCCCCTAGAAAACATTTGTAATATAGTAGCATATAAACTAATCCCAAAACCTGTTTGTAAAATGTATTTTTGATTGTTTCATTCTAGAGTTCTAGCTTTAGAATTAGGTATTAATTTACTTATTTTAAACAAATGTTGAAGTTTCTTAGTGCATCACAGGTACCGAATACAATTGTGCAGTAGAGATTCCTAAATAAAAAAACCTAAAATCAGAGTTAGTAATCTAACCAATACAGATGCTAGGAACTCTGAGATGTGTACAGGTTACAAATCATAAAGCACAATATTTATTTTGAGGTAGAAAGATCTGCATATTCACTTTTTGAGGAAGAATGTTCAAAACTCACACAGATATGAATTCTATAATGAAATATTTCACAGAGTTGATATCTCAATTCTGAATTTATTTTTGATACAGTTTGTACACAAGCTGCTTAATTTTTGATAAAACTGTATCATGCTGCATTGCAATACAACATATTCAATGGATTATCGGGAGATGTATCGCAGGACAAAGGCCTGAGGTATAGAAATGTAGGCAAAATGTCAGTAAGGGAAAAAGAGACACAGGAGTTATATCAATGTACAGGAATTTTATTATTGACCCACATAATCTCATGTGAGGTTAACAGTAAAATTTCAGGACACTGGAATACAAAATGGAAAAAAAAGTCCTCCTAGAATTTAGTATGTTTTAGGTCAAATACAGCCCTAGAACAGATGTAATTTCAGATATTTTTGTGTTTACTGGCTGAAATTACCTTTTCTGTTTTCCAGTTGCTGATAACTTTTTGCCTCCCTATAAAGACTCCTGAATTGCCCTCCAGGGAAATGTGTCTATACTGGGGGAAAAGGAAATCAATGCCAATGGATACAAGTTTCTTCTACCATGTACAAGTATTTTCTACATTATTAGGTTTCTGAATAATTTTCTGAAATCTAGAACCTACTTAAAATTACCAAAGCTGAATTTTGAACCAAATTAGTTTAATTCTTAGCATTTCTCATTAGAATTTGATTTGCACATTGTTGAAGTCACTGGAAGGCAAACACAAAGGCTAACACTAGCCTAAGGTTAGTCTCTTAGTCCCTTCAACATTTACAGGACAGGAAGAGGTCAGATTCCTCCTGAGGTGAATCAAAATGCCTAAAATTAGATTCTTGTTGGGAACTGACTTCTAGAGAAACTTTCTACTCACAAATGGATAGAGAGAAATTCTATGGAAATAACCCTCCTTAGCATAATTGCTAACCTTTTGACACTCGTTGATTCTTCTTTCTCCTCCTTCCCCTGTTAAATTCTCTCTTATTCTGGATGCATTTTAATTTCATGTTAGGCCAGATTTTTTTGGTGTGTGTGTACATGCAATATTAAAAAATCCAATATTTTTAGTACTTATTTATTTTATATTTTGGGGCCCTAGAGTTGGAGGAACGTGTGTTATTCTTCTACCCTCTGTCCTGCAAACATTTCTTCCTTTCATTTTCTCTATGCATCTCACATGTTTGTAGGCAAATTCAGCCCACAAACCCAGCAGAAATACCAGCCATACTTATTTTTGTTGCTAGATTAATTTTCAGACAAAATACTTAATTGAATTAGGTGTCTTAGGGGTGAGCGGAAGGAAGCAGCAGGGCCCTTTGACCAGGAGGGAAGGTGAGAAAGTGACTGCCTCTTTCAGCAGAGGGAAATACGATAGTCACTCTGTGACTGTGGGCAGACAATCTATTCCAGCTGCCGGAGCAGACTCTGTAACTTTGTTTAAGAAGCTACCACGTAAAGTTACCAACCCTGGAGACTCATCATTGCTCCACCTAGCCTCTCAAGCACTCTCTATTTTCTTTAACCAACCATCTATAACTTTGGTAACATAAGCGGGAGTAAAATGTAATGAGGAAAAACTTTTTTGAGAGAAGCTTTTGATATGAAACATGTTTGGTTTTTTATACATAGGGCAAATTATAGTTATGTGCTGAAAGGTAGCAATGACTCAGATAGCACATTACAAATTTTGTGAGAGACATCAATACAAGTTTTCTGTTTGGTTGGTTTTGAAAAGCAAAGTACTATTTTATACTATGTATTGAATCACTGGTAGCCCCAGGTTCAAACTGTTCCTTCTCTCCCTCCCTGCCAATCATCTAGATACTGGCACCAGGACGGACCTTCACTCATGAAAACCAACAAATACAGGCCCTGGTGCAGCACAATTCTACTTCTGTTCATACCCGTCCATGGTATTAGTGGATTTTTAAAAAATCTATTAGTAACAAAAAATAAGAAGCGTATCTACAGTCATAGTTGCTGCTGTGTCACATTGTCCTGAGGGTGTTTATATGGTCACACGTACAGGAGTGACTATAATCTTTCTTGCACCCTCCCCACCCCCAAAAACAATGTGCCTTAAAAAAATTCAGTTGGTGTTCTGGTGATAACATGGATGCATGAAAGCAAGGCATTACATTCCTGAATATGCATGCTATTCATGCTTCCTCTTTTCAAGATACTTCCTTTTTTCAAGAGCAATAGTGTGTTGCTTGTGAATAGGAAGGATGGGGTATAAAACAGCAGCAAAAATATGTACTTCTAATTGCTGTGAGTAAAAATTACAGTAAAGCAATAATTTATGGAAGAATAAACAGTTTGCCTCTGAATCATTCTTGTAAAACAAATTCTATTATGGGCACTTTCATCACAGCCACTTGTTTTTCTTGTGGGGTCCATTTCCCCCAGTCCTTCCCCGCAAGTTGCTATTCAGGAAACCTGTGGTTTGCTCAAGACAGGATTAACACCTAAATTTAATCTATAGTAAAAAAAGACAGATGTATGTTATTCTTATGGCTAGCTTCATATAGAAAAATTATTTACTAATTCCATAAATAATTTATGTTGTAAAATATCTCAATATAAATTGCTAATACACGACCAGCTGACCCTCCCTTGTATGTGTGGGCAGAAGAAATAAAATGTCGTATTTTACATGTTGATGAAAAACAGAACTGAGCACAGAAGTATTTATTAAATGTAAAGACATTAAGCAGTGAGATTGTCAATTAATTAATAACTAATGAACTGTTATAATCTTCTTTCTTACTAAGCCAACAGTATACTCCCCTGGTCCCTTTTTAATAATTGAATATGAGTCAGTTTAAAAGTCAATGCATTTAAGATGGCTTTGATAATGTCAATAAGTGGGGATTCTCCTGCCTTGTTCTACTGCTGCCTAATTCACCACAATTGTGCAGTGCTTCATTAACTTCCATCTTATTATAAAAGAAAGTGAAATTTATCATAAGCACACATTAAATGGTGTGACTTCAGCTTCCTGCAATGGGCAAAGTAATGATTAAAATATATGCCTGCAACCTTATGGCCAGTTGGAGGGATGCCACTAATGTTTGAAAAATAATGGTGTTGCGTGACAGTTGTTATGATGGCAGGGGGTGATGTGTCAGTCATTTATTCCCTGTGGTAGAAACTTCATATGGGGAAGCAAAAAAAGCATCACATGACTGGCATTTGTAAGTCTAACTTGTCTTATACTAACCAACTGGCTTTGCTCCCCTTTTGAGAGAGAAAAAAATCAGCATTGATTTAGCCAAAGTGAATCTTATTAATTTTAAGAACAAAGCAGCCTGGATTCAGTATCCTTTAAGGTAAATTCAGGAGTGAATTTATCTTAAAGGAGAGTGTGGATATAAGATCAGAAAGAAGTTCTTCTAAGATTACTTCCCTTTCCATTTTAATTTGCATTTGAAAAAAACCTGAATTGTTCTTGGACTTTTTTATGTATCCCACTTCACATGCACCCTTTCAAGCTGATGCCACTCAAACTTTTATCATATTTCCAAGAGAGCAAAGGATAGCTAATAATATGTGCATGTTGGATTGACCACAGACAATAATGACAATAAAAATCTTAGTGTAAAAATGCTTATTTGCAATTTCCACACACAATATCTACAATGTCTCATGAACTTCACATTGGAATACTACACATGGAAGAACAGAAAATTGGTTGAGCCAGGATTTACTCAAAACATGTGAAAGAATAACTCTGTACACTATATTCACTGAACAAATAACAATTTCAGCACACGTTAGCATTAGCCTAGGAGTTCCTATTTCTCTGCAGTACAGTCAAGAGGGAAATGCATCTTCTTCAAAAATTTTAATTCATAAGTTAAATGTGTGAATGTTGAACAATAACAACAGAAAACAAGCCCCCCCCCCCGACCCCCCACCCCCCCATCTAAACAGGATTTGACAGAAGAGTAGAGTGAAATAAAACATGACTGATTTGAACAGCAAAAAATAAGCCAGTCATATTATTTTATGAAAGTGTTCACCTACAGATGAAGATTAATGGAACTGATTAGGGATAGTTAATCAAAAAACTCCACAAACAATCCCTCCCAATAATTTCTGAGAAAGATTTTGCAGTCTTCTTCCATAGAAATCATACATATACTGAACCAAAGATTATATATCATATCTTATTTAAGAGTGTTACAAAATGAATTAATATTAGATATTCATTGGCTTTGGAATGGATTTAGATTTCATTAGAAATTGAGCTTTTTGTGGGTTAATGGAGCAGGAAAAGCAGCAATCACAGCAGTAGATCCTCATTCTCATAAACTACAATGTAGTTTGGAAAATAAATAATGTGCATTGTTTCTAAACACATAAGGAAATAGATTTACTACATTGACTGAATATTCTGCTACATATTAAGAGCAACCACAAGAAAGGAAATAATTAAGAGTAAAAACCTCTAAAGGTCACACAGTCAGTAAAGAAGAGAGTGGGTACATCATAGAAAATAAAATTTTAAAAGAGAGAAAGCAAAATCAATCTAATTGTTCCCAAGCCTCTTAACATGGTGTTGCTTTCATCTTATTGACTAACACAGTTGCACCATATAAACCCCATTATAATCTTCCATCTCGACACCAATCCTTCCAGTTCTAGCCTCCTTGACAGAAACGGTTCCATTTTCAAGTCAACTCAAAACACAGCTGCTGTCATCTTCCTTGCCTGGAGCTCTGATGTAAATAACCACACCATTTTTGCACACCTTTCTGTCTTACCATTTTCCACCATATCAGGCTCAGAGTTCTGGTTCTGTAACTATCACTCCCTCTTCTACTCACCCCCTTCACAGCTCATCAACCTACTCTAATTTCCATACTACTCTATCGACCAGCTTGGAACATGTTTTATTGATTGCTCCTTACAAACAGCTTTGTATCAAAAGAAACTTTTCAAAGCTTTTTTATCAGAAAGAGGAAACTGAGAGGTGATAGAAAAAGAGTGCTCAAAATCCTCTGCAATATGAGCTGAAAGAATCCTATATCATGCCTGGTACCAATTCAGTTTCCCTAGAGCAGCTGCTAAACTTACTAACTGTAGCAAGCACAGATGTGTGTCAGCTCTCTTCAAAAATCTGTCAATATCTTGGCCAAATATTTTTGACTAAATAGATAATTCATTTTCAGTGTAGTAAGGTGTTTCAGCAAGAAGCAGCAGCTAAAATTTTTCAAAATGAAAGAGAAAATGCATATAAATCCAAATTCATCCCTCCTAGTTTTGTTCATATGAGTCAGAAGGCTGCTAAGAGATGTTACCATTATATCCATCTGAGAGACAGGAAAGGGAATCCCCTCACTTCCATTAAAGCTGTGGTAGAGCTTATGAGAACCTACAGCTGCAGTCACAGAGGAGATGACTGGCTCCTTCTGAAGGTTCTGTGATTACTGAAAATTAAATAGCTCTAATTTATATAATTCCCTTCAGTCCTGCCAACATCAATATCCTTCTACAGACATATCTATCTCACTACCATTAATGAACAGACTGGAGAAATGATGGAGAAAAATGAATAGGGAGCAGCACAGAAGACCTCAAACCCTCAGAGAATGGAACACGAGTCTTCTCTATAAAAGAGGGATGCTCTTATTTCCCTATGTGCAGTCACTACTCCAAAAGCTGTGTGAATGGGTGTATAGCTACACACATGTTTTGGGAGAGTCCTACAATGCACAAACAATTGCTTAAATATGTGAAAATCATGGGTTTGAATTAAAAAAAAAAAACCAACTCTGCAGCTCTATACTTTCTTTCGGACAGAGGGGAAGACTATGAAGGGCAATGTGGAACTGACAGGAAAGCAATTTCTTTCCTAATACAGGTAAACATTAATCTCCCTAGTAAATATCTGGAAAAGTTATTTGTATCATTTGATAAGTCTAGGAGTTTTGAGAAGGAGTCTGACTGAAATATTTCAGATTGGTTAACCAGAGCTTCGCACACAGCAATCATGTACTCTTTTGAAAAATTACTTTCATTTTAGCTGCTCATTTTTGATCAAATGATTGCATCAAAAAAGGGGTTCAGCTTGGGTTCAGCTGAGGAGCAGCATGGAGGAAATCCTGTGTATTGCTTGCAACACAGCTACAAGAAGCTATAGTAGGCTATTTTAAGCTCTTTAACTGTCAACTGATTCAACTTACCCAGCTTTAAATCTTATTACTTATGGTTCAATTTATGCTGATGATGACCTTTACAATCAAAGAAATTGGGAGACAACAGGCGTTAGGTATGCAAGGATGCATACCATATCCAAGTTACTGAAAATAGCTATATGAAAACAAGAGCTTTGTTGTTTCTTTTTTTTGAAAATTGCAAATGAGACCTATTAGTAATAATGTTTTCACTCAAGACTCTAAAAACAAAGAATTGTTATTATAAATTATTATAAATGCTAATAAATACCATAGAGTTATCCAGGTAATACAAAGATCCGTTTCTTTTGAATGCTCATAGATCTTGTTATGCTTATTTTCAGAACTGCCCTGACAGGAAATAATGTGCCACTACCCTTATTATATGGACAACAAACCAGAACACAAGAAGCTTTGGAAGAGCAAAGTTAAAACTTGTTTAGGATCCTGAGCTGACCCTGATTACAAACATTTTGAAATCTCTTATATTAAACATGTTGACAGATGTTTGAGTAGGAAAGAGAATTTGATCAGGACAATTGTTTGATTAGGTGTGAAAGGATGTTTACCATGTTTAAAACCAGAATGTAGAGATGTTAAGCAATGTACTATGAGGGAAGCTCGGATGCTGACACAAAAGAATTTAAAAAAAACCTCAAACATTTCCTCAGCAGACAGTGGTTAAATTTCTCCCAGCAAGGGAACCATAAATTCAAGAAGACTGGAAATATGCAAACCGAGTAATTTCATTGCTCTAATAGTTCCATTTTAAGGGTAGCTTTTTCTCCTGTTAGGTTATCTTTTCCTCTTTCCTATGGTAAACCAGTGCAGACTGTCAATTAGTTCATAAATAACCTCATCTCAGAACTTCTGGTATTCAGTTAAGCTAATTACATGATTGCAGGCAGCCCAAACCTCAAGTGGTTGTTCCCTTCTACAATCCTGGCAAAGGCTTCGGGAATTTCTGGCTATGTTAAATAAAAATTTAACACACTGTTTACCAGAGATCAAGTGGAGTCATAAACACTGCAGCAGTTTTGATATTGTAGCAGATTAGATTTTGTTTGCTTTTATTTCAGTTCATAGTAGCCCAATAATACTGTGAAACCCTGAATTCAGAGTGGAAGTCTCCGATAAACTAGCTGTTTCAAGAACCAAAATAATAAATATTAAAATACTGTACTTAATACAAATGACTGGAAGGTAGTTTTAATGATCAAAATTAATTCCATAAGTGATACACAACATGGAGTAAAGACCTCATTGCAAAATAAAAATGCTTATTTTTTTTACTGCTTAAAACTTGCTCACGAATACTACTGAGCATATGTATCTATTTTTATGCTGAGAATGAAAAAAATTATTTTCACACTTAGGAACATGTTAAAGAAGACTCTGACTCCCTGAAACAGCAAGTAAGCTTGGCTTTGGTTATTGGATGTGAAAATATTTTTTACAAGAGGCATTAAAAATGGCACTGCTTAAACACAGCATCTAAATATCATGGTGTCACATATTATACCACGTGTGTGGTATAAACACAAGTTTACACCAAATTTGTAGTAATTTCTGCTACTGATTCTATCACTTCTCACTGTCTTGTACATATCACACCTAACTTCTGAGCTTCAGGTGAAGTATACTTCCTTTCTCACTCTTCCTCTTTTAACTACTAATATTTCTCTTTTCTTCGCCTTAAGAATCAGCTCAA
This sequence comes from Coloeus monedula, assembly GCF_965178545.1. NCBI lineage: Eukaryota > Metazoa > Chordata > Aves > Passeriformes > Corvidae > Coloeus > Coloeus monedula. The sequence continues at coordinate 41,493,416 of NC_138782.1, read as the reverse complement.
GTGTTTGAGCTGAATACAGGGAATTGTTAAACACTGGCCAAACTCAACAATTGATTTGTTTAAATGTATTTTTGTATTATGAGAAGAAGTAAATTGAGAAGATTTCTATTCCAGCATGCATAGCAATTATGTAAAAGAGACAACCAGTTGATGACTAAACTATCAACTAAACAAGACTCATTTCAGTTGCAATTTGCAACTCATCATTGAGTGTCCTTTAAATGTTAGTTTGAGTCTAAAATCATTTGAATATCAAAATAAACAAATCACTGTAATATTTGGACAAATCATCTTCTTTGAGAAGTGAATGAAAAAAGAAATTTTAGCTGTCTGTAAAACTTGACATACACTGAAGGACGTATTGGCACCAGAGTATGAGTTTTTAAAGTGCCACAGTTTATCTCTCTAATTATAGATATACTTAATTAAATAAGTCTTTTGAGACTGAAGACCATTTTATCAGCAATACTAATTTTCTGGGGTTATAATTTTTAACTGTAGAAAAAAATCAGTATTGTCTTACCTGTTTAAAAGTAATGATAAAATGCAGCCTTAACCAATTGAAACTGAACAAAAATTTCTTAAACAAGGAGAACTGACTAGAACCTAAAGGTCATGAAGAAATGTCACAGTGACTGTACCTTACTAGTTCCTTCACAGCATTTTCCTAATATATTGGAAAAACTTACACTGAGGTTGTCACCAAGTTGCTAAGCACAATTCCAATCTGTAAACATTCTGCAGACAGTAATTTGCATTAGTTCCACATAATATACAGCAGCATTAATTAATAGAGTAGATAGCGTCTGTACATCTGTTAGCTATTAGTCTTTACTCTAATTCATTAGATCTTTATCCTTTACCTGAGCAGCCCATCAAGATCAGGGAAAGGAGACCTTGGCTCATGTCATCTGTAGAACAAAACAGTCCAGAATATTAAATTCTCTTGTGTATGCCCAGCTACTTTATATGAACAATGATCTCACAAATTTTGGTAAAGGACTTTGAAATTGCTCTTTTGTGTGAATGAAACATTCAAAAATTATCCAGGTCTAATCTGTGCAACTGCTGTGAAACTATGGTAAATACCATTGGAGCCAATTCATGATGCGCTTAGGATCTTTCTGATCTGACTAACTGAACTGCATTCCTGCAATTCCTCCAAGTTGCCTTCCACTTTTGGTTCAATTTAGAGCTGATAAAAATTGTTATTAGAACAACACATCTACACAATTCAGCTGATTGTTGTGCTTATTTTTTGTTGATGACTATAAGTCTTGGGTTTAAGTTTAAATGATCCAGTTCTTCTGGTTCAGCATTATCCTTTCTTGTATATCCATCTCAGAGGTAATGAAATTTAGGCAGAATATAAAGATTGAAGACATGATGAAAAATGTTATTTCACAAGTAGTGCAACAAACAATGCAACAAATTGCACTGTATAGTGCACATACTAATTTCAAATCACTTCTTCACCCTCCCGATTTGATGAGTAAGTCCTTTGGCAAATAATCTCACTGTCCATCTTGAAAGTGAGGGTCACAGACACTTAAATATTTACACCAGTATTACTTTGGGATGAGTTCTACTTACCCTCGTAGAAAGACTCTGACCCTTGTTGGAATCCCACTGACCTGAAAAGTTTTCTTAAAATGTGCAAATTCTCTTAGACTGGGGAAATTTCAGGATTGTCGCTATAGGTCTTATTAAAACAGGTAGTGATTGTGAGAAGAGGCTTTCAACAAAGAAAATGTATTTGATTAATGGACCAGAAAATGAATGATTAGTCATTCTTACTAATTTAGCGGAGCTAAATCTATGTTTGCAGTGATATATCCAGTAAGGAGCCATACATCTTTGGCATATCTCTTAGTTACAAACATGAAAACAGATACAAGTGGCACAATAACAGTTTCAGCGTATTACACCACTGTGGTGAACCTATGAAGAAATGGCTTATACACTAAAAATTAAGAAGAAGACCTAAAAAAAAAAAGTAATTCCAATTACCTAAATTCCTGGCCTCACTTAATGGTTTAAAGAGGAATAATTTTCACACAGGCTAATAATATCACATATACCTACATGAACAAGCCTGACTCTTCCCAGAAAAGTGATGCTACCAATACCTACACGAGGAGGCTTTACTCAGCCATGCAGACAGCTGATAGTACAGATGAGCTGCTTGCAAATGAATAGTTCATTTTATTTCAAGATGAATAATTTCTTGCAGGCATAGAGAAACTTCCTCAGGACTGTATGTTTACTGTAAATTGGGCTATAGCTCCAGTCCTGTTGTATCACTGGTCCCTCCGGAAGGGAATCTGCAGTGTAAGATGTGTTAAGAAAATTAGCTGGGTGTCATTGCAATTCCACCATATGATTAGATAAAAGAATCAACAAACAAAAAACCACCAAAACCCCCCAAAACCCAAACCACCTGATTAATTATATCCCAAATCAACTTTTTATGTTTGTAAGGTACATTAACAACACAGTAGTCTATCCTATGAAGTTGGCAGTCATGGATGTCCAGTTAGGTCGACATTGCAGTAACACTTGATATTTCACTGTGAAGCTGTGTATCTGTAAGCCAGTGGACTTCTCTACAACTTTTGGCACAGTGGTTACACGAACACATAGTCCTGTGTTTGAAGACGTCTCAGCAAACAGAAAACAAAGTGGGAGGAAAGAGGAAATAAGGAAGAAGGGGGCATGGAAGGCTGATTATACAAGATAGTGATAGAGATTATAGGTTGACTTTCTGAAAAGGAAAAACAGTGGCCATGACTGGGAAGTAATGAACAGAACTTTAAAAGCTCATATGGCAGCTCATGCTTCAGTGATTTTCTCCATGGCAATGCATTCTGAACATTTGAAAGGCTGAAAGGCTAGCTGGCAGTAAAAATGAGACACAATCCACTTCAGAGAGGTCTCAGCTGATTTTATACATTGGATACTGTACAGTTGAAAAGCCTTTTCAGTTACTGAGTTATTGTTAGCCCTGGCATCTGCAGTAGCTTTCAAAGGAAACTGCAGGTTGATGCTTATGCCCTGTGGCAAAATCTGACTTATTCCATCATAATTTAGAGGTCTCATCTTTGTTCTTGGACTTCCTGTAATTCATTTTCATACTTCAGTTTTATTGTGGTATTGCAACTGCAATTCCACTTATAATCAGGCTTAGCTATATTTTTATTATGACTAGAAAGTGTCTCTGTCGTGATTTCTTATCTTTAGGGCTTCTGGACTCCTGACTCTCCTGAGGACAAATAAATTTAGTATTTCTGCATAGGTTCATATGAAAAGATATCAAAGCATAGTATGGGAGTAGAACAAGTCCTAACTACACTGACTCCAGGCACAAGCAAGTGCAAATATGCCAAGCCTTGCTGTCAACTCTAAAATAGGCAGGTGACATTCAATCAGCTTCCTCCAAAGTAAATCCAGACGACTCAGATTAAGCTAATAAACACACCAGACCACTGCAACAAACATCTTGCTAAGGCTGAGAAGTAGTATGGCAGAAAGAACGAAGATCTGACAAATGGACACTTATGCTTAGAATCCTTAGAGAAGCGTATGTGGGGACTATGGTCTTGATAACGTAAATATTGCTATTTACTATTCTTTATGTGTTCCACTGGAGCTTCCCTTATGGTTCAGAACCTCCATTGTGTAAAGCTCTACAGACAGGCAAAAAATCATTCCTGGGTCAAAGACCAAATAGATTTGGTAGTGGACAGAAAGCAAAAGCCTAAATGTTAATCATAGGTGTACGTCATTTAAATGTAAAAGTAAAGACACAAGAGACACACAATGCTGATTTCTATCACAGTGTTACTTTAGATTGACTTTATGCTAATTTTTATGTAGATTACAGCCACTCTCACCATTATACAATTTACTTGGCCTTTTATTCTGAATTTAATTCTGTATCATGTTTTCCTGATACAGTCTGATCACAACTGAGATGCTAAACTGTAAAACTAAGATGATCCTGAATTTTTAGGATATCTTTAAAACTTTTCCCAGTATCTATTGTATCATTTGGGTTTTGTCCCATTTGCTATTATTTTTAATTGTTTTGCATTATTGAGAGTCAGCTGCAGTCACAAAACCCTTTGATGCTGATAGGTGCTAAGCTCCTACTGATGTCAGCAGGAGATACATGGGATCAGCACTCCTCAGGTTTCACCCTACAGTCTTCATTGAGTTGACAAATATAGCCAAAGCCTGTGGGAGGAGGAAACCTTTGCAAATCTCTGCAGTCTCAAACATTACAGCAATGACAGTCTTTAGTACTTAACGGAGCTCACTTCTCTGAAGATCAAAATTGAAATTATCGTTTTGTTATAAGCTGCATGGAGCTCAGGTAAATTCCTTGGTAGTATGAAAACAAGCTGCTGCTACTAGCTTACAATGTTAACAGAAATTATCTTTATATTATCAATCATCAGAGAATTTTTCTCCTAATCTAACATAAAAGATGTGTAAACATTACCTTCTACAATTGTTCTTTGAAACATCTATGACATTTTTTTTCATCCTGCAGATCTCTTGGAGCCAACATGAAATTTAATTAAACATAAAAGCCAAACATAATCTTGTGTTTCATTTATTTATTAAAATAATATTGTCATTTTGAGGAATAAATCAAGTAACTGACAATAATATAAAGTATTCTCTCATTTGATATTACACTGAAATGTCTTGGTTTTGCTTCTGCACAAAATTGTAATTTTATAATTTATTCTATTTTTTAAATTTTCGTGTTCTTAGTGAACCAAAAAAGTTATAATGACAATAAAACTACCACCTCAACCCAGATATTGAAGGTATTACTCTCTGGAGCCGACTTTTGATGGGGATGGCTGTGACCAACTGTTTGGAACATGGTATCATGTTCTGGATGCTGTATAATGGTGCTAAAGGTTCTTGAGTTTTGACTTGACATATTTTAAGCATTGTTAAAAAAAAGTTCTGCTTCTTTCACAAGCATAGACTTCAAATATGGTCCATTCTTGATGACTTTCTGGTAACATAAACAGTCCTTAGGCTTAACATTTAAACCTTCCTTTAAAGCATACTTAGTGTTATATCCCCTGTTAAACAATTTAGTTTATAATGATAGGTTTTATAGAGATCATATTAGCTTGTTAAAGTTGAAAACTTCCCCTTTTAGTGTCTAAAGAAAAACTTTTATATAGAAATATTTTAACAGAAGTAAGGATAGAGAAGGGGCAATTCACTTATTCAGATCTCAGTAACTTGTTCCCTGCTAAGTTTTCCAAAGTCTATCTCCTAGTTTTGGAAGTTCTAGGCGATTTTTCCTTCAAGAGAATTTTTTGAAAACTGAAATATCAGAACAGTAGGGAGTATTTCCCTAATTCCAGTCTCATGTATCTTTTTTTAAATTTCATCCTTTCACTCATCATTATAGCACCATGGTATCAATCTCTCCTTGATGTGAATGAAATTCAAATACTTGCAAGTTGAAGCCTTGCCTTTTCAAAAGTATTCATATGATCCTTCTTCATGTATCAGTTCCTACAGGTTCCAAGATCCTTTATTGCTTGCTTTAGGAAGACTGCATTCAAAAAAGTTTGTGTTTTATTGTGGTAATCTGAAGCCAAGAAATATTCAAAAATAGTGACATCAGATGCGTGCATGGGGGCCTATGGCTTTCTTAGGTCTTTAAAGGCTTTGTCTACCCAAGTTGAATTAGTTATTTTTATTCTCTACAGTACATTGAAAATTTATTTATTGTCCACCATCACCCCTGGCCTGTTTTGTCATTGCTGGGTTTTAGAGTATCCCCCACGGTCACTAACTGCAGAAAGGCAGATGGATAGAAATGAAAACACATAAAACTGCTACAACTTTCCTTCTGTTATTGAGTCTGAAGGGTGCTGCCAGAGGTGAAAAAATTAATAATACCACTCTGGGACTGTGTGTGAGTGGAGTACCAGGAGATGCATTACTTGAATGCATTTTCATAGCTGTTTCCATTGGCCAGTATCTGAGTAAGTCCTAAATACAATTATTGCTGCCTCTCCCAAGATGTGTGCGGGCACATAACAGCAGATATACCAACTGTTCTTTCTCTCAAATGCCACCTTTTTACTACCACCATGGTACAGTGATTGCTGGAAGCACAGCAAAACAAAATTTGCACTCTGTGCTTGTTGGGGTAACTTGGCCTAACATGCCCTATAATCTGTAATTGAAGATAAGTATCTCATATCCTGAATTTCACTTTATCTGCCACCCAGCATTGAATAAGTGATGTTTCTTTTCAATCTTATTTAGCTGCTTGCAAGAGACTATTTTTATGACTAAGGATCACCACTGTAAAAAAAGGTTATTGGCTTGGATCTATCGTACTTGTCAGAATTAGTCCTCAACAAACCATGCAGGCAGAAGTGGAGATACAGAATCATGTATCCAGAGAACCAGCCCTGTATCTGAGTATCTGTGTGTTTGACAAGGCTGCATAGAATATGGTGTTTAGCTACAAATAGAAATCAAATTGGATAATCTACTTGTATTTCTTGCCCTGAGGAATCCCACAGAGGCATGGCCTTGCGTCCAGCAAAAAAATGTTAATTTTAGGTTGAGGTGTCTTTAAAATGAGCAACATAAAATAATTAGTGGTACACACTGAAAGGGTGTAGCTTCATCAACATGAGACAAGGCCAAGAAACTATGAGAAGCACAGATCAAACACAGGGAGGGAAATTATAGCAGATAAAGGGAATTATAAAAATGTTTTCAAAATAGCTGGTAGATATTGAACTTAGGAAAAGTGTAGTTACTGAATAATAGAAAAATCCTATTTAAAACCCAGCAGTTAGAGTTGTTTAACCAGAACTTTCATTTTCCAACATTGTAATAACTTCATTAACAGAGCAGTGACAAAGGCACTAATTTCTGGTTCTGACAAGATATTGGACTTAAAACCTCAGTTTTGGTCATCCAGAAACAAGTTATATATTTATAATGAAATTGCTGAACAGATTCTGGTGAAACATTTTTGTACAGCATAACTGGACAGTGAAAGGGACATCCCCTTTCTTCAAGCATGCTCAGTAGCAAGGGTACCCTTCCCTGGAACACTGAACACCATTTTCTGTTCTTGATGAGCTGTCACTGAACTGTTTGTGAACTCTGGTCACCTATTCATGACAGTTTTTGAGCAGAAGTTCTGAATCTAGTATTTAATTTGTCTGGCTTTGATAGTAACATATCAATGAAGAGATTGCAGAACAGTATGAGAGAAATATACTCTTCAGAGTAACATTTAAGCTCAGATCATCTTACTTTTCCTTGTAACGTGCTGGCTCAGAATAATTGAGAGAACCGAGGCTGAGTTTCTGGTCTATAATGAACAGGGACTGTTAGAAATAGGTAATAATATAAATTCCTTGTGCATCCTGTCTGGCAAGTGTGCATAGGAAAAGTCCATAGCTTCCATTACTTTGGATTTTTTCATATTATTTTACACTGAAATGAAACATGTTGACCTGATTAAACCAGTATCTAATTCATTCTCAAATAAGTTTTCTTCAATTTTTTCCATTTATCTACTGAGTAAAAAAAAAAAAATTTTTGTTCTTCTTTAGTAATGACTACTGCAGCTGAGTCAGATCATTTGTTTGGTAATCAGTACAAAAATTTCCAAAAAAAGAAACTAATCTCATCAAGATTTTAGCATATCTTTGAAAGCAGCACTTTAAATGTACTGAATTGTTCTCCAAAGCAAGAACATTTCCTTTTTAAAAGTCAGAAGCCAGATATCCTAGTTAAGCAATTATTCACCCTGTGAAAAGAAAAGAAAAGAAAAGAAAAGAAAAGAAAAGAAAAGAAAAGAAAAGAAAAGAAAAGAAAAAAGAGAAGAGAAGAGAAGAGAAGAGAAGAGAAGAGAAGAGAAGAGAAGAGAAGAGAAGAGAAGAGAAGAGAAGAGAAGAGAAGAGAAGAGAAGAGAAGAGAAGAGAAGAGAAGAGAAGAGAAGGAAAGAGAAGAGAAGAGAAGAGAAGAGAAGAGAAGAGAAGAGAAGAGAAGAGAAGAGAAGAGAAGAGAAGAGAAGAGAAGAAAGAAAAGAAAAGAAAAGAAAAGAAAAGAAAAGAAAAGAGAATATGATCCCAATCCAGAGAGCATGGGTTTTATTTACCTGAACAGACCCTAAGTTTTCAACTTAAGCTTGTATACAAACATTTGGAAAACACTCTTTAAAAACTCATTTTCATTAGCCATTGGGTTTATAACTGCTTATACAGTAGAATCTTACTAGGATTGCTTATCTTTTCAAACAACTCCATTCCAAATCATAGAATTTGATTTTTTTCCCTGTGGAAGCAAAGAACTATTTCCCTCTGCTTAGGAAGTCCCTAAACTAGGATAGAAAGTGCCTGCAAATGCACCTGTTGTGAATACAGCGAAGTAAAACAGCTTCACTTCTGCATACAGCACAGATTCTTTGCCAGTGTTCACTAATAGCAATTTCTTCCTGTATTGAGTTAGAGAGCTCAGAGACTTTATGTTGAAGAATCTGTATAGAAATATAACAGGAAGAAAAGAACATACACACAAGGAACAAATCCTCATATTCCTATCAGTACATGAAACCTAATCCAAGAGAACTGTTAGTTATAATCCCCACCACTGCTTTGATCTGACTCCCTGCGTGACCCCATGAGCCAGTGCTGAGAATGTGGCTGGAATGAATAACTGGTGTCTGGGACAGAGGGCAGGTGGTAGTAAAGGACTTCTCTTCTAGGAAACAGCCCATATTTATGCTAGACATTAACTACTGGGTAACCACAAGCCTACTTATAAAATGGACAAAACTAGCCCAAAAAATCCTTTCGGAGCTGACCTGATCACTCCTGTGTACAGCACAGATTCTCTGCCTGTGTTCACTAAAAACATGCCACCCTACAGGGTAACTGGAGGAAAAAGCAGAATAAAAGTTTCATACTATGAGCCATTTAGAAGAAAAAATTGTAATACTTTATAGTGATATTAAAACTGCAAGTGAAAATGACAAGGAATTCTAACCGTGGCTAATGTTTTTCAAAGCTTTTTCTGGTGCTCTGACAAAAGACACTGTAATACCAGGTTATCACATAATATTGAAACTTCTGAAAATAATAGTAGAAGCTGTAATTGGAGAGTTCTTTGCTTTACTAAAGGAGTAAAAGGGAAAGATACTTGTGAAGATCTCTCTTTGCTATTAAATCGACTTTTCATTTCTTTCTTTAAAATATCCTTTCCTGACAAGCACAACAGAAGGATGCCTGCATTGCTTTGGGCAAGCCTCTGAATAAACAAGGTCTAGGCTGACCACTTTGTGAAATAGCAAAAAAAGAAACCTTAAGAAAATATGAAAAAGAATATGACTTTTTTGGCTTTCTTTTCTCTTTTCTTTTCTTTTCTTTTCTTTTCTTTTCTTTTCTTTTCTTTTCTTTTCTTTTCTTTTCTTTTCTTTTCTTTTCTTTTCTTTTCTTTTCCTTATCTCAGAAAAAAGATGCTCTGTTTTTTACAGCAAAATTTCACCTGAGAAAGTCAAATGCAGAGGCATAAACTAAGATATTTTAAAGCTGAAGTTTTCAATATGACAGAACTAATTTGATAAGAAGATCTTTTCCTTTTTCTTAAATTCCATAGGCATTTAAACAGTGACTCTTCAAGCACACAAACACTTAAGTTTTCATAGCAAATACTGTAACTGTCCTTAGTGAAATATGGTTGCCTATAAAGTTAGTCACATATGCAACCACGTAAGGGGGGCATTTTAGGGGAATTCATTAGCAATATCTACAGTGGCAAATAAGATCACTTGGTTATGTCCACACAGGGCAGTGGAACCCAACTGAGAGACCCCAGGTTCAGCTATACTCATCTGCTTGTCTCTGGACTGTTTCATGCTTCCAGTGGGCTTGGCCTTAATGAAGACAACCCAGTGTGCTGCTACAGTGCAGACATTTCCCAAATATTAGCCAGCAGCCAGTGGAACTTTTAGGCCTGTAGCTGTGTTACTGGTAATGACTGTAGAGACCATGACTAGCACACAATAATCTATAGGTGGCTGAGCTGTTCTGTCATTCATAGCTGCACACGTTTATGCACACCTTAAAAAGAAAGAAACTGATAACAATATGTTGAGATTATATTAGAATAGAACAGAAATTCCTACTGAAATTAATTTGAGAAGACTGTTTTATTTTGAGTCAGTGTTACTGAAGTGCTAAATCTGCCCTTTAAAAATATTTAACAGCCCTTTGTTTAATTGAAAATTAAAAAGAATAACAAAAATTTCTCAGTGTGTAAGTTATGTTCACTTTAACTCTTTGCTATCTTGAAGGCTTAAATTATTTGGGTTAAATTTAATTTACAATGAGAGAAAAAAATCCCTTTGAAATCAGTAACTATTGTGTGCTTCCTTTTTTAGACATGCATTTACCCTTCTTATCAAAACACTTCTGTCAGTGATGACTATACCCTGTCCTACTTATTTGCCACATAAGCCTTACTTATATAAATCCCATTTTATGTTACTTGAGAAGTAAAAAAGCTGAAAATAATACAAGGAAATACATGGTGAAAAAATCCTCTAATGTGAAGTTGATAAAGCCAATACACTGATATTTCCATAATTAAAAGCATACGATAAGACATTCCTGTGAGATCAATCAAATCTTGAGTATGTGATTTTTGCAAACCTATTCTGGATATGCACGAGATATGTTAAAATACATACTGAAGTTTCACTTGTCTGTCCCAAAACTACAAAGTATTCAAACAAATATTCTTCTGTATTTTCTTGTAAACACTAATTGTATATTTATTAGTACCAGTAAAAAACAACTTGGCACAACAATAATCAACTGAGGAAGAAGTTTACTCCAGCGACATACAAAACCATATGCTGTGTAAAAGTATTATTAGAAATACCTTGTCTGGTAAAAAAAATAAAAAAGTGCAGCAACAATAAGGCGATGGCAATGAAAAGTGGGGGCTCTCTTGCTTTAAAGACATACTGTGGATTGACTCCTGAAAGCCCAAGTTAATATTTACTAACTCTAAGCACATTCAATAGCTTCAGATTTCTTTTCTTTTAGTGGGGCCACTGCTCCTGTTGTTTGAAGACAGAGCAAAACTGTGAATAATGCCTAAGAGCAAAACTAAACCAGAAGTAAATGACTTTTTTAATGTGAGACCTTCAACCTCAATTCCAGCTCCCCAGAGGCCGCCTTTGACTCCTTATCACATAATGCTCTTACAGGTGTCAACTGGGGATAAAGATTCTTCCACAAAGAAACTGATGAAGAAACTACTGCAGAGAAAGGTGAGCTTACAAGTCTCTCTTGACATTGGTGAAGGGAACTTAGGGCAGTGTCATTTAAATAAATGTGCTGTAGGAGGTAGTGACTGCAGTGACTGCAGATAGCAAGGGCAAACTACATAGCTGTTAAACCAGTCAGTGAAGTCTACTGCTCAGCTAAAATAGTGCAAAAATTTTGGGTGCTATGCAACATTTTCTGGACTGTTTGAAATGCATTTGTTAGTGTTTCATGTTACTGGACCCTTCTGAAGACCTCTTATGGCCCAGCTAGAAAAAAAATATTAGAAAAGAGCCATTTTATATGGATAAACTGCTCTTCCTCTCTGCACCATAAAGGAGTGTGGGGACTAAGGAAAATAGCCAGACTTTTTACTGTCTTAATGAGTGATGCAAGAGCTGCAAGAGTTAGGGTTGCCAGGAGTTAAGAAGGAATGTCCCAGGGAAGGAATGAAATTGACCTCATCCCTGATAGGGGCTGAATTTTTATTGACATTTGTTTTCTTTTCTGGAGAAAAATTTCCATTCTTTTAATGTGTATTTTGGTTGAATTGAAACTTGTTTGACATCCATTGTGATACTGCATAATGACCTAAGGGTTTTGCATGAGTTTACAATATATAGAGCTATTTTTGAAGTAAAAAGTTTATATTTAGTACAACACTACTTTCCCCATCCCCATACCCTCTCAAAAGTTAGAATTTTGATAGCTAAATTTGAAATTTTTAAACTTATGTTCATTGATACAGCATCTATTTTATTCATTCATTATGTCAGTTTACATCTTCCTATCCGTGCTGTTGATTGCATATTTCAGCATTCCTATGTTCAAGAGGCTTTCTCATCTGTGGCTTTTGAAAAGCATTCTCTCACTATTTTCACTCTGACTGATAACATTAGGTGGTTTTGCTCTCTGACCATGAACTAGCCAACAAGGAATTTGAGATGGTTTTATTTAATGACTACCATACAGAGTACAGAAAATAAAAATTAAAGAAAATGCTAGGTATATGATGTCCTATTAGAGCTGTGATTGGATATTTGCTTGTTCACCTTCAGTTATGGAAGATAACTTAATGGATGCAGCTTTCACAACTTATCAAGATTTATAGTAGATCTCAGCATAATACAAATATGTCCATGCAAACCATTCTCTTATCAAAGCAAAAACTCCATACAAATAAAATGTATACCATAAAATTGTAAGTGCAATTGTTTAACAAAATTTTTGTATTCTAAAAGTGTGTATCAGTCTTACATAAATTAGCTTTTCCATTGAAAGCTGTTTTTCTGCTACTAATTTAAATGCAATGTTAGTATTTACAGTCACCAAATTTTACATACTAGAATAGAATAGGAAACTCTTACCTAAACCAATGTTAATAATTATGTATATTATCAATTACTTCATTAAATACTTCATGTTTCACTATTTACTACTTTCATTAAATTCACCTAGATTATTTTCATAAGAGAAGGATATCAGAAGAAGTATGCAATATTTATCCCAGAGCCTCACCTAGTAACTGAACCTGCAAAGGGATTGTGTGTGAATTAAGACAGACTCTTGCTCTTATTAGCTGTAAACCAAGCCTGCTTTTTGCATCTGCTTCTTCTCAATAAAAAAAAATAAAAGTCTTATGTCCACTAACAGGGGTTGTTAATATACACTAAAAAAAACCTTAATGAAAAAAATATACTGCTTTAAATTGCAAAGGTAACATCTCTCTTTTTCATCTTCTTGCAGTAAAAAATACCTGTTGATGGATGATAATTCAAGTAGTATGACATTAAGCCTGTCAATAAAATAAAATATCAAACTATATTTTCCCATTTAAACCCCCCCACCCCAAAATTGCAATACTTGATTTGTTCCTCATAAATCAAAGATCACAGATCCACTTCTGTAGAGAGGCTTTTCTGTTTGTAACAAATTGTCTCTGTACAGATTTTTCTTAGTTCAGGAACTCCTACATAGCCCAAGATGACATTAAATATAGCATAGCATATGGAAAGTTATTATGCTGTTATTATGCATTTGTCATCATATTTATTGATTTGATATAATGATATTATATTTGAGGTAAGATCAATACAAAAGATCCTTGTTATCCTTGCTAGGTCCTTGATATTATTATCTCATAATTACTTTTCTTCCCTAATCTATCCTGTAGAAGTGGAGTCCACAAAGACTTTCACTCATCTGGGTGTGTATAAAAGTCTAAGTCCACACTGAACTGTACAAGACAAAATGGATCCTAGAATAAAATACCTGTCTCACAACTACAGAATAAATTAAAGTTATATCTCGTCCTTCAGGAAATAGTAGATTTGACACAATGTTAATTCTAGAGATAAATCAGATTGCTAACACAAATACAAAAAGTGTCAGAAATTACTACTGCTTTTTAAATTGGGCTCATATTTAAAGTCATGATGTCAGGAAAAACGCAGAAGGTAGAGGAAACATTGCTGTAAGAACAGTCATCAAAAAAAAGTTACTCCCATATGTCATTACAAAGCTAGCAGCTGTGTTGATGAAATCACAATTCCTTTTGGTGACATCCATATGGAATGCAGAGCTTTGACATTACCCTTCAGTAAAAGCTGTGGTCTGATTTTTTTGCATTAGGCAGTTGTCAATTCTATTTGATATTTTATTCCAAAATAAAAATGCTGTGGAACATATATCCACAAGAAATTCAGAGTTACATTTGGTGTGAAATATGTTGTGGTGGGCTTTTTCCTGATGCAAAGAAAATTGTCTGAGTCATGAAAATCACAAGACATTCAAGTTGGAAAGGACATGAGCAGGTTTCTCATCCTCCCTCCTGCTCAAAGCAGGATCAGCTATGAGATCAGATTAGGCTGCTCAGATCTTTGTTCAGTTAGGTCTCAAAAATCTCCAAGAATGGAGACTCTGGAGCACCTGTGGACAATGTGCTCCAGTGCTTGCCTGTCCCAAGGATGGCTTCATATAGAAGTTTACATCAGAAATTAACTGTTTCATATTTTCACTGACTTGAATTAAACTGACTTGAATTTTCAACTAATTAACTATAAGGAATGTTCTAACTTTTACTCCTATTGTACTCTCTTTGGGACTTTGTTTTTTGAGTGCTAAGTCATGACAGCTTTAGGTGTATACTGAGAAAATAGTTCTGCATCCTTTATACTTCTCATAGATCTCATGATTTATTAATCCTTTAAAGAACTCCATTTAGTGCTTCTCTAAGTCTGTAAATGGCTTTTTTTGCATGACAAGAAAAGAAAGTTGAAATTATGAAGGTACCCACTGTACAGGGAATTGCACTGAATAGGAATCACACAAGTTTTCAGAACACAGTAGCCCAGCCATTGTCACTGACAGACAGGAACAGCATGCCCTTTTCCCACAATATGAGTGAGGAAATGCCCTTGCTGGCTGGCCATGAAGATAACGTAGACATTATGATATAGTCAATTCTTATAATCAAGTTGTATAAATAAAATTATATGCAAGTCATACTAGACAGCCATAGTAATTGTTTCTGACTTAATTAAGCTATAGATCATTATATGATATACCCAGCACAAACAGTAAGTTAAAAATCCAGAGATGTTGTTTCTTCCCTCTGAGTGCCTACTGAATTTTCAAATACTAAGAAAAGTCAAGAGATAAAAACCCAAAGAACTGAGGAAATCAGGGAAGGCTGAGGAAAAGCTACAGATCAGTTTAATACAGGGTTTAAATATGGGACATAATATCTATCAAAACAGAATCAAATAGAGTACAAGTAATTACACATACAATATATCACTGAAAATGTCTTATTTGTGCCTATCTTTATTAGCTACTTCTTGCTGCCCTTTGTATGAATAAACACCTTTTATATTTAAGGTGAAGAGCTTATTTGATATAATGAAATAGTATAGGGAACAAATAGGTATTAAAGAACAGCAAGCAAACTGCAACAGGCTGTACCTGTTATGGTCTGTCATATTTCCTTCCCTGTTCCACCTGACGCTACAAAATTGAGATTACTGGAATTTCCACTTTAAATCAAATTAAGCCACTGAAGGTTACTGCAAGAGTGTGTCAGTAGTCCCACGTAATAGTAGTCTGGACATTAGGAAAAAAAATCTTCACAGAAAGATGGATTGGGCATTGGAATGGGTTGCCCAGGGACGTGCTGGAGCCACCATCCCTGGAGGTGTTTAAAAGAAGACTGGATGTGACACTCAGTGCCATGGTCTAGTTGACAAGGTGACATTCATAGGTTGGACTCCATGATCTCAAAGGTGTTTTCCAACCTAGTTAAAATTCTGTGATTCTGTGACATGAATGTACAAACAGCAGTAGCAACAGGATTTTAAAATGTAGATCATACTTCACACTTTCTATATTGTGATACATATAATTCACCTTAACAACAAATGAGCTCGTCAGGGCTCTAGATGCACTAACAGGCAGGGTTACCTGTGAGGAGTCTCAGTGCTGGCAGGGACTGCTGCACAGACCTCACGACACTGATGGCTGTGGCTGCCGGGAGACCCTGTTACCAGCTATCCTGTATGGGACTGTGACCACTGGGAAGGATCACCAGCCTGCGCTGGGGTCACCTTTGGCTCCTGGCTTGTCCCCATCCATGGAGCTGTGCTGCTCTTGCTTCTCCCTGCCAAAAGTGCAGGTCCAAAATGAGCACGTACTGCCAGGAGGACTGGTGTTCTTCCAGGTCACAGGAGAGCAGGGTGGAGAAGCACCCCTGCTAGCTGATTACTCATAGTGAGTTTTCCACCTCTCATCCTAAGCAACTCTAATAATATGATCTTTAAGAACAAATAATTTGCTTCACAGACTGCTCAAATAAAAGGTCCTTCTTCTGAGCATCTTCTAAGAACTCTTGTTTTTTTAAATGGCACTTGCAAGGCTGAGGCCTTTGGTGGGTAAAAGCATTATTTGGTGGTACAAAAATCTAAAAGAAACAACTGCAAAAAGCCAGAAGGTATCTATTCACAAAACACGATGGAGTGCTTGTCATTCCTCAGCTCCACCCAGCTTGACCCAAACACCTAACAAGGTTTGAATTCCCTGATAACAGAACATTCAAACCTTGACTACATAGCTCTTTCCTAAGATCTGCCACTGTTGCTCTTTCAGAGTCACATAAGAGTGGGAAGTTTAGTGCAGAGAGGTCACAAGATGTTTTGTCACACATCTCGGCTGGCTTTGGGGAGACGCCATGGAGAGCCAGCCTATGCAACATTCCCTTCATCGCTGGCATTGCTGGAGCAGCACCCTGTGAGATCAGTCAATGTTTAAAGGACTATAAATATGGCAAGAATTCAGAGAGTAGGCAGGCTTTTGAGGCTGCTTCAGGATTCAGATGATCATTTAAATCACTGAAAAGGCTTGCAAATTAAAGCAACAGCTGCTTTCTCATTGGAGAATCAAGGAATAGCAGACAAAATTAGTTTTATCTTTCATTTCAGAGTAGCTACTGATCAAATGGCAAAACTGCTACTGTTAAAGCATAGACATTTAAATAGAAATTTTCTGCATTGATGCTCTGTCCTGCTGCTTTGTCGGTAACACCTGCCTCTTTTTAGTCCTTAGTGTATCTGTCAGTAACTACATGGCACACAAATGCTGTGAAGGCATCTGAACTCTGCAAGTTATCATGGCATTTTGC
Source organism: Coloeus monedula (assembly GCF_965178545.1). Classification (NCBI taxonomy): domain Eukaryota; kingdom Metazoa; phylum Chordata; class Aves; order Passeriformes; family Corvidae; genus Coloeus; species Coloeus monedula. The sequence goes on along the minus strand of NC_138782.1, from coordinate 41,476,400 downwards.
CTAAGGCTTTGTCTCCCTTTCCTGCAGGGTTTGCTTCCTGGAGCCAGCTTACTTGGCTTTAGTGGACCCAGTACCTGTCCCAGGTTGCTCAGAGAGAGCTTTCACACTGCTTTGTGTAACAAATATTCTTAACTGTCTGTCAGCTACTGGAAAGCAAGATGCTTGCCAAATGTTTGAACATACACTTAAAAATCAAATTATTTCCAAATGAAAATGTAATTTCTTATTAATTTTTTTTTCGCATGATAAACACAACTGGAGGTTTTTAATTTTACACCATTTTATTTCCTCTTTTTCAGTATGGTTCAAATTATGCCACTGAATAGATTAAATTCAGGGTATTGAATGGGTTCCCTGATGACTGTATTTTAGAAGTCTTTCAACTATGTTTCATACAGTAAAGAAAACAATACACACTGAGTGTTAAATCATGATATAAAAGCACCTATAAAGCTGACTGCTGAGTTTTTAAAATGGCACTTAAATCCTGATTTATATCTCTGAATGCATCATTTCTGAGAATCAAACTGAGATAGGTGTCTGGCTATAACTGTAGTTCTTTAACTACACAAATTTGCATCTTCACTCAATGAAGTCCCAGTTTCAATGTTGAAACATGACTCAGCAGTCACAAAAAATTTGGAAAATGCTATTGCTCCTGTTGGAAAACAGGACTAGCCTAAGGAGAGATCTATGGAAATATAAGAGTTAATAAATATGCTCTCACAACAGCTGAAAATAACATTTCACTTATACTGAGATAATGCTGAGAGTATATTTCTCAAATGTAAGCCTAAAAAAGATGTAATAATTGTCCCAAACTAAGTACTAAGATGGCTGGAAAATCAAAGATGAGCTCATCCTCAGAGAAATCCCAAAGTTTTGAGCTAGCCATGGTCTATTCCTTTTCTCTAAACACTATTGACCATTTCTGTATTTGGATTTGTGTGTTGTATAAACCAGTTAGTTTCATGTGGTCAAAACTTGTTTTACTGTAATAAGGTACTTAAGCCTTTAAAAGCTCTGCCCATGACTGCATGCTTAATACTACTTAATTTTTCAAGACCCTTTTTCATCTGTTAATTCTGTATATTGTAAAATTATTTGGATTACAGTGAAGCCTTCCTGGTCAGTATGAGCTATGGAGTTGCAGTAAGTTATTATGTAAGATACGGAGACAATTACTGAAGGGACAAAAAACCAAGGCCAAGACAAATTTCAAGAAGACAAAGAAAAGGGGAAAAATTAAAAGGATGAGTTTTAAAGAAAAAGGTGGACATACATTTATATTTAATGCATTCATATTGGAAAGACATAGTCTGTTATGCTTAAAAATTCATAACAAAATTACATCTTGGTTCCTTTTTATTTCTTTGAGAAATCTACCCTGGTGATTGGAACTTGCTGCTGAGCCTTGGTCTTATCAGTGGATCTTGAACTGTATACATGGAGTGCATGTCTTTAGTACCAGACATGGAGTCCCACTGCTGCAAACATGACCGAGTACACAAGTGTTTGATGCATGAGCACAGTTTAGCTTGTGACCTTGCCATCTGTAGCTCAAAGTTAATGCCTTTTTATTTTGAAGCTCATAATGCATAATGGAGCTGAGCATCAATTTGTTCCTATGATGTCACAGGTATGAGATTCGTACTAGAAATGACTGAAAGCTGTGTTGCTCTCCTCAGTTGTAGTCTGTCTTCAGATCTCTCCAGTCTGAAGCACAGAAACCAGACCTCACAGAAAGTTATAACAAGCCTTCTTGTGTTCTCTTCCTGCCTCCTTTTGAGCTCGGCTCTTTTTTTCCCCTTCATCCATGATACTCTCCTGTATCTATGCATCTTTGTCTGCTACACAGCTGATTTGACCTTGCTTTTGCTCCCTTGTAAATTAATAATAAAAGTGCACTTGAAGCTCAGGACACTTTCTGGGTGACAATGTTTTTAGCCTTTTTAGTTACAAAAGAGTTGATAGGTCTATTAAAATAACAAAAGAGTTTTAGTGTGCTGCAAAAAGATAGCTCCTAAATATGAGAAATTCCCAAAAAGAGATCATTTTAACCACAAAATATACTTTCTTAATAGAGAGTAGGCTACAAAACTGTGTCTGTGGGCTGGGCCAATTGATTTAAGCTGAGAGATCAGATATACTCTTTAAAGATTTTTCTTCTCCCGTGTACCTAAGAGGAGCTACTTGAAAGGATGAACTGAACTCTCACCTGTTTTGAACTATTTTGACTGAAATCTCTCTCTTGGTTTACATAAAGCATGTATAACACTTTATTCCTAGCTTCAGTAGCACAGCATCAGTTACCTGTTCTTTTGATGTAATTTTGTCAAAGTTCTTGAGTTGTGAAAGTCATCTGATGTTCTAAAGAGCAATGTTGAAAGATAGATGAATTTAAAAAAAAACCAAAACAACCCCAAACAAACTAAAAATAATCACATCCATGGTTCTATTCTCCTTCATTCAAATGAACACAAAACCATAAAGACCTACTGCCGAGGCTACTGGCAAATATCTAGATAATCAGTTGTCAAGAAGAGCTCTGCCACACATTCGCTTTTCTGACAACTGCAAAGCAAAATTGCTTAGCCCACAATCTAAAAAAAAAATTGACAAGAGCTTTTATACTTCAGTACAAAAGAAAGCAACACATTCCTGTGCTGTACTGAATAGTAACCTGACCATAATCCTACTAATGGAGTCAGCAAACATGAGGATTGCTGACAGAGAACAACAGAAAGAGTTTTTTTTCCAAGGCATTAATAAAGTCAGAATGTAGTCTTCAACCCTGTGATAAAATGCTTTCAAGACTATGAGTATTCTTAAGCATAAGTAGAGTTTTCACTGATAATCAAACACTGCATGGATTATTGCAGTGTGCTTCTGCATCAAAACACTAGTATGCAGTGGTGCACAGAGCCACAGATGTATAGTGGCTGTTAAGCAAAATACCAGGAAAGGAAAACATGAATGCTGCACTATATATCACTTATGGGATCTTTGCCAAAGGAGTCAGAATGATTCCTTCATAGGTCAGCCTTCAACTGCCTTCAATTCCTAGTGATGTCTTCATGTTTTGGATTTCTGTACACATGCTTGAGCTAGAGGGTAGTGGGTAGTCTAGCAGCAGCAGTAAATTGAGACTCCAGGAGCTAAGAGAGTTTGAGATCCTCTCAACAGCTAATCCTGTGATAGCCATGAGCTTTATAAAGCCACAGATGTTCGCACCTGTCCAAAGCTTGACAAAGTGTTTCAACAAAACAGACACTAAGAACTTGGAGATACTCTGTTTCCATGAATGTTGGGAGAACTTTTTAATCTGTAAAACAATAAATGATGGTGGACAAAAAACATATGGGCTTAATGCAAGGCATGAAAGAATACTGTCCAGTGTTTATGAAACAGATTAGGCTAGTAGAAGCAACGTATAAGAAACTAGTTTAAAGACAGAAATTTTGTTAGTAAATCACAAAGAAGGTAATAAATAAGGAATACGGTTTTTAGCGTCTGACAAACCAGAAAGAGAAACACAGCCTATCTCATAGTCCCACATTTTAAACTATGCATACTATGATTATAGTAATAAATAACAGATACTGTGTCTGTACATAGGAAAACAAAGAACAGTTCTTTTTTAGGAACTATCTGTAGGAAGAACATACAATTTAGTCAACAAGCGAGCTGGAATAACCTCTTGTATTCTTTCCAATGACTATAGTTTAGTATTTAGCAGAAGGAATGTTTTTGTTCTTTCCTTGGGCTTTTTCTCTTCTGTCTATCCTCCTCCTCTTTCTGGCAAAGCATGCATTTTTTTCTGTTCTTGCACCTGGTCTGACAAACAGTACCCCCACTATTTTAACATGTTCTAATGCACAGCACTTTTTTTCAGACAGCTGCAAGCGCTGTGCTCTCTGACCAAGAAGGCAAGTCTCTGATCTCCCACTAATGCATATAGGCAATCAGAAAGCATATAACACTCCAAGTAACAATTTCTTGTAATGTCCATGATGAAAAACTGTACAACAATCCTAGTCCAGCAATCTCGTCCTGAAATTCCCCTATCAACTCATGCCTTCACAATAAGCGTGGGGTAGCTACTGAATTAATTTGTGAACCTCTGTTATGTATTCTTTCTTTCAGACAACCTGAAACTGTTAGTGGAAGAAATAGATGAAGTTCAGCCAAAGTGTGTTAAATGTTAGATGGCATTTGAGGATGAACCAATGTTAGTTTGGCAACAACAGGAAAGATATCCTTAGAATAAGTTCCATTGCAACAAATAGTTTTCCTGTTCTACAAAGCATGTACACTGTCAAAGAAGAAAAACATGGGATAAACATTTTTGTGGTTTGGGCCTGACTGCGTACTTTGACAACTTCTATTCAGATGAATAGATGATCTTACAGGTTCAGTGAGGAAGGCAATTGCTCAGAATAGAACAGTTAGAAACAAGTAAAATTTCCAAATTAATACGCACTCCAAAGTGAATGTTGCCCAAAGCTTGATTTTAACTGACTACACTTTTATTGCATTTGACATTTCCTAGGATTGTTAACACACCACAGAAAAATTCTCATTTAATAGATTTTACTTCTTTGTGGAATTCTTTTCAAAGCTCTTTTTTCACAGCTATTCCATTAATCTTGATGATTCACATTTGTTAAGTATTGAAAGGCAAGGTAAACTTTTAATAAGCAATCTGTATTGGAACTTGGAAACTTCAGAAATTTAGATGAAAATATACAAGTTTTTGTTGAAAGCAAGCAGATCATAAGATAAAAAAATGTTTTTTTGATAGTGTGTTTTACTATCAAAAATTTTACTAATTGTTACGGTGTAAATGCAAGTATAAGACAATTTAAACCCAATGTGAAGGAAACGAAAACTTGTTCATAAATTAAATGTGAATTCTTTTGAAATATATTTTCATATGAAACCTGAGAGAATCTGAAGAGCAGTAAGTCACAAAACAGACATTATGCTATTTCCTTCTCTTCAGCAAACACGGGAAAGTTTCTTTAAAAACACAGGTGATCATCTGCTGATAGAAAGTGGGAGCAGCATTTCTTGCATTTTCAGAAAGTAATTATAGCCTTTAAATGCTAGAGATCTTAAGAAGGTTGCAAATAATTTATAGGTTTTCTTGGATTTTAAGAGAACTTTTATGCATTTTTTAAAAGAACAATTTTTCTTTTTTTATTCTATTAATTTTTTTATTTTTAAAGTATATTTGTTCCAGATGACAAAACTTCTAAACAAAGGGCACATCTACCCAAAATACCAGGTTGGATCTGACATATGTTTAAATTGTCAGTTCCTTAGTATGTTTCAGAAATTAAACTATATAATGAAACCAGTAGGTTTTTGGACCTCAAACTCCCACAATTACTCCAGTTACTTTTGAGAAGTAAAGTGTTACTAAGACTTTACTGTCACCACATATTTGCATTATAAATGAATCCCATATTTATCCCAAAAGGCATATTTGCAGCATTTTGTAACATGTCAACAATAAAGCTACATTGGATCAGCATAAAGGGAGCATTCCACAGACAAAGTTACTTATTGGAAACAGCAATCAATGAATGGAGAATGAAAGGATCTTCATCAGACAACCAGGTTAACCCATACCTGATTGATTACATAAAGAGAGGCAATCTGTCATCTGAGAAGACTGGGAGTCTTAGATTCAAAGTTTTCAGGGCTAGACTTTTAGAAATTATAATTAAAAAAAACCCCCAAACTTAAAAGTTCCTGCTGTTTTCTGGGAGTAAATATTGTGCTTGATCCACTAATCAAGTACACTTTTCCACAAATGATGATGCTAAGAAAAACAGCTCATGGTGCCTAAGCCTTTTAGCTGTGATGTACAAAGTCTTACAACTTCCTTTCTTTTGGAGAGAAAAAGTTCAAATTTTGAATCAAATTATCTTTTAAAGAAATATGGGAGGTTTAGAGCGCTAGTTTCAAAAGCAAAACTTCAGAACTTCAGGTCTTGAGATCACACTGGTGTTCTGGCTGGATCAAATCTATAGAGTTACATTTGTCCCTTCTCTGCCTGAACAGATTGTTATTATGCTTAATTAAACTATTTATACACTATGAAATGTATAGTTTAAGCAATGTATCAAGTTCTGGTTACTATAGATATCGTATGCTGTCCAGTTGTAAAAGTGGACTGATGCACTGAGAGAAAGTAATGGAGAGACAAAAGATGGAAAGAATGGCAAATGGACTTGGTTGCTAACGGCCTATGAATGCCCTCCTATTACTGAAACACAAGGTAGCACTGAAAGCATTTGGATGTAATATATAAAAGTTGGAAAGAACAGAGGAAAGACTCTTCTAGATGGTTCCCTCAGTCTGCTAGTACTGGAAAATACCAGAATGACATTGCCAAATATCTTGATCAAGATTTTTAGGTGGCTCTCTAATTTATATTAACACTGCACATCTGCTTGATCATTCTGCAGAGATGTGCATTTTTTGCAAGGTAACTACTATATTGTTCTGTCACCAAGGCACTTGGGATATTGATTTCTCAGAAAAAAATATAGCAGCCATTTTTTTAGATATTTAGTGTGTCAAACCACTGGCCATGCTCTGCTTCTTCCTTCTTTTGTCTTTACAGCAATTTTAAGAAGTCAGATACACGCTGATGTCACTGGGGCCTCTGGGAGTTGGACAGCCCTATAGAAAATCAGATTTCATGTTATCTGTCTTCAGGAGCTTCACAGAATTTTCTGATGTACAGGTAACAGCTTAGCAGGACAAAAATAGTATTGCTTCAGATTTTCTGATATTCTACTGCTGGCAAGTTTTGGCACTAGAAACAAGTACATGACCATGCAAGATACTGACCTGCCAACCTGGCTGTGCTTAACATCTTAGAATGACAATGTGTGCTACTTTTTGTAAATGTTACTACTCACATGTAGCACTAGAAGAAATATCTATTTTGGGTGGTTTCTACAATTTAGTCCAGAAACATCTTTCTATAGTGCCAGATGCTGATGACATACACAGTAAAATGTGAATTAGTCTCTAAACTCAGTTCTGTTAGTGGTTTTATGCTACAAAAATAACATACAGGACAAATAACATTTTCCTGCAAAAAACATTAACATACAATGTATGTGAAAAATAGAAGTAGAAGAAAACAATGTAATGAAACTCTGATTTACAAGTGAACCCAACTGAAAAGAAATTCTGGTGCAGTACATGCAACTACAGTGTAATGAATAATCAGCTCATAAAAATTCTGAATTAATTAGCTTTTGTTCTTTAGTCTGTATTTGTCACTGAGTATTCCTCTTTGTCATTTGTTCCTGACCTCTAATAGGCTGCCCACTTTTCACATAAAACAAATGTCTACTTATGGATTTCTAATGCATTAAGCAAAGTGAAGTAATTATCTACTGTGTCACATGCCCCATCAAAATCATTCTGACAGTACATTTGGTTGGGTTTAGATATACAACATGGTAGAAAAATAGGAAATCGATAGAATTGCTAATATGTATTTTGACTAAACTGAGGTAAACATGTTCTAATTAAATCCATAGATTTTAATTTTAAAAAACCTCAAAAATTCCAGCTTTCTAAACTATGTGGCTTCCATTTATGAGATACTGAAATATAGATCCTGTAAATAAGGAAAACCAAAATAAAGTATAATTCAGCTTTTAAAAATATTTAGCTGAATTCAGTTTTAAATGATGAATGAAAAGAGAAAAGTTGCTGATCTATCATAAACATTATCATCCTATTTCACTTACTAAACAGTGCCCTTCTAAATAATTACAGGATTTTCAGACTTTTGGCACCATAGAACAGATATTTCTGGAGTAAACTTTAGAAACCACCCACAAGCAAAGGATGTACTATTTTAGAATATTATGAAACAAAATTAGTCTATATTGTACCTGTTGCACTTTAGGAGAAATTAAGGGTGGCAGGTATAATAGCAACAAACTACTTTAGTGGTTGGAGTACACAACAAGAGATGTATTATTGACACAGTCAATAGGTGGGTATATTTATATCAGGGACTCAATTTCTCATATTTAAGTAGGTCAATATTACCTTTTCGAAACAGTTACAGATCATATTGTGAAATACCACAATATTGTCAGAGGATTATACTACAATTACCACAGCATCACAGTAAAGTGTGATAAAACAGCTCTGACATCTATTACCGAAAAATAAAATAAAGGCTCTGAATAGCAGTTGTTATCACTAGCATCTCCAGAATGAAAATTTGGCTAAGCTTTTAAGCTGGACAATTTCTGCTATGAACTCCTAGAAGTGAGCACAGCTGCTCTTCAGCCTCATAGGAAACTAAACATATTTGGAAGCACAGGGTGCCCTCAATACTGCAGGGGGGGTATTGTTTGCTTCTTATTCAGTGAAGGAATTTTATCCCTTAGCCAATTAAATTCTCCAGTTTCTTTGCTTTCTTGTTGGTCATTCAGACTGTGGTTTGTAGCTCATGACAGAGACTGTGCCATTTTAATAATGTCTCTTGACATCTTGTTATCTCTGTCTTTATCTGTTCTTCCCAACTCACTCTTTATTCCCACCATCTTCATTCTATCCACCCTGACTTGATCATCTCGTAATGTATCAGGCCATATCACCATGCCAGCTTCATAGCAAATCATAATCATTTTGTCAGATCATATTCACTAGTAGGAGAAACAGCAGGATGAAGCAAGTCTTGGACCTGGCCCAAGAGAATAGGAAGGAATGTACAACTATTGGTAGGAGAGAAAGAAGAAACAGGACGTAGATGAGCTTGGGCTACTACTGTGGAACACTCACCACATAAAAAAAGCTAAGCCTTTCAATGTTAGCCTTATAAGATTTTGTATATTCTAATGAATATAAAATTGAAAGTATTCCCAAGCATTAGATATTATTTAAAACTGATTCCTTAATAAACTGTAGATTTTAATAGAAAGATTCAAATGCAAAACCACAATTCCTGTCTTGTTTTAATGATGCTAGTGAACTTAAGAAAGAATACATAGGTTCAGACTTTAAGTAATCATTTTTTTCTCCAAAAATAAATTGTCAGAACATGTACAGATATGTGCTACACTTTGCCTTTACCCAAACTAGGAACACTCTAAATGTCTACACAGCCATTCTCACTGTCCACCTTCAAACCCCTATTTAAAATCCATTGCCATGCTGATAAAAAAAACCATGAAACCCTCACACCCACAACTGCTAGATGGCTGTTTTCCTGACTTCTGTTTTCATACTGGTTTGATGTTCTCCTGTGCTTCCCCTGTCCACGAGTTTTCTTCCATCTGTTAAAGGCAGAGCTGCCCTCTAGATTGTGAGGTGTTTTGAGTAAGGATGTCCCTTTGTAGCATGTTTGCACTGTGGGGACCAAAGAATCCAGGAATCTAGAACTCTACAAAGGAGACCACAACTTCATGGGACATAATGCCTGGATATGGCACTTTCTTCTTTCCCTGTGTTTGAAACGTTCCACAGGAAGGAGTCAATCAGAATGAAGAAGGATCTCCAGCCACTGGTGACATCAGATTATGTGTTACTATTAATCAACCCGCCTTTGTCCCTTCTGATTCTGTTTATTCCAGCCTTTTTCTGTTTTATCTCATACTATATTTCAGTTACAGACATTGCTTTTTCCTATTTCCTGCTCTGTCTTCTTCTTTCACTCATTCTTCTATATGGATTTTGCTCTTTTTAAATGAAATATTCCCTAAAAATATTTAAGTTCTTTGTAAAGCTTTGCACCTTTGGCTTTATGGGCAAAGTAGATCTCCACCACAAAGAAGCAAGTACTTATTTATGGGCTGCTAAAAAAGTGCAGTGAGAGAAGCAGCAGGAATTTTTATCATCTTGGTGAGGCTAGTTCTTGAATATATGTATTGATCCTATGTCTTCCTGAAAAAAAAAGGGTGAAAAACTGGCAGAGGTACAGCAAAGAATCACAAGGTCTGAGAAAACACCACACAGTGTGAGTCTTCCAAAGTGCAACACTTCCAAAGGTTTCGGCTATTTAGAAAGAAAACCAACTAACTTGTACAAAAGTAGCAGTACAAAAAATATCTTCATGGGAAGAAAATAATATCTACTAAAAAGCTCTTTGATCTTATGAAGAGGGATATCACCAAACAAAATGCTGAGCACCAAATTCAAATGCCAATTGAAAACTCAACTGAGAATATGCATGCAATTTCAACAATAAGAACATCTGGCTACTAGAAGAAATGCAAACCAAACAGGGTTTCAAATAAGGTATGGTTGTTTTTGTGGAAGTTAAAATTCAATCAACCTTTGAGCCCTACTTTTTTCAATAGGAGACACGTTTTATTCAAACACACATTATTGGGCATCAGCATCAGTCTGCTTATCTCTCTGGCTGTGAAATCTATGTATCTCCTGATGTTCACCAACTCCATGGCCTCAGTTCTACCAATCCTGCCTGTGTGCTCCCCTGATTCCAAAGTTATTGTGCAATGGCTGGCTGTTTATTACAGAAGATTCTTTTGAAGCACTGAGTTAAAATATAATTAACTCTTCTGAAGCCTCAAAATCTCTGTTCAAATCTGCAGCAAAGCAGAAAGACTGCTTACCTCTCAATGCTTAATTACTATACAACTTACTAAGCATTGATACTTTAGGAAGTTTATTGTTTGCTAAGGTTTTGGGTACCAGGATCATTAGCAAAAATAGGCTCCTTTCATCTCACTGAATATAATAACTACAAATTTTATGATGCAATTCAAGAAAGCTGAGAGATATGAGTCTAGGTGTTTTCAGGACATTTGGTGCATCCCTCCCACAGCAAAAAAAATGCAGATTGCAACTGTATTAATGAAACAAACAGAGATAGAGCATGGCCAAGCACTGATCCAGTACTGCCTGTACTGTTTAATTATTAGCAGGCTTCCAAGCACAAATGCTGAGCCATTAGAGAACAGGCTCAAGAGATTTTATTTGCTAATACAGACATAGCCATAGAATCTAAGGCTATAAATACATGACAATTTCCTCTCCTAAGAACTGGATTAAAATATCTCTTTAATAAATCTATCCAGTCCTATCTTAAAGGCTTTTGTAGAATCCTGAATATGATACATAAATTGTTCCAGGGCATAATAACTACACTCGCAACTGGAACTTTGAGTCAGAAGCTAACAACTTTTAGTCCTTGGAAACTGTATTACCCTCTGTTGGCAAAATTAAGAGCTACCAAGAGCTTATATAATTTTTTTTTTGTCATGAGTAGCTATCCGTGTCAAAGGACTAAGTTCTCCTTCAATAGCTTCTGTAGTGTATAAAAGACTAAATCGAAAACTGTAAATTTCATGTTTCAGGACATCTTTTTCCAATTCTTTGAAATTTCTCCAATATTTCATGTTCTTCTTGAAGTGTGAATATCAGCTTTAAACACAGCACTGTCACAGTAATTTTAATGAGATGTGCACAGACATGTTCTATTTCTACTTGATAGTCCTTCTCTTATAAACATTGTATTATCCTGTTTAACCATAGCAAGGCACCGAGAATTCCTGTTGAGGTAGTGATCTTCAGTAACCTTTGTTTCCAAGTTTATTGTGCTGCACCTAGCTATATTAAAACAAATTTCTCTACTATATGGTGATTAAGGGAACTTTTGATTTTTTTTTTACTTTTTTCATACCCAACATTCTTACCTGCCAAGGTTTTGTAACATGTATGATCAATCACACCATGGATGAACCCAAAGACAGAAAATAATTCCCTCTGAGAGATCCCTTCACTTGGAGCCATTGGTATCTTCCCACAAATGAGTGCATTTTGACATCTGCTTCTGAGGCTGTCCCTAATACACCTAGTATACTGATTAATTCCATGTATTACACTTCAGCGACATACACTGTCAAAACAAATCAATTCAAAGATCCATGTAAACTATGTCAACATTAATCATTAAATGGCCTTTATAACAGTCTTACATTAATTGGTAGAGTTTACCTCTTCTGTTTATTCTATTTTTCATTTGTCAAAACTATCTTTCCATGGAATTAGAATAATTTGTATTTTTTGGATACGCTTGTTGTAAATCTGTAGTAACAGGTGCATTAAAAACATGGCTAAGATTAATTCTATTGATTTTTAATAGGTAAAATATATATATATATATATACATATTCTTCCCTAATTCAAATTAATTATTAGATTGAATATTTGTGAATGCTTTCTGTGATTCAATGAAAAGATTCAAAGTTAGAAGGTTTTTACAAAGGACTGATTAAAATACCACAGAATGAAACTGTGGCATAACATGCTACCTTGGGTTTCTCTAGCTTTAAGTACTTAAAACTTCATAAATGTGTTATTTACAATATATGTGAAAATTGATTAAAATATTCCAGAAAAGCTGTGTGATTAATACATGCAGTATTTCTATACCCTTTATCCATATTTCTCCCTACTTATCTTAAAACTTGTGTGATAACAAAAATTTACACAACTGTCTAGTATTTACAGCCAAATACATGCTCTACCCTTACTCCCACCAGTGTCACATATTCCAGCCCCCTTTGATACTTGTCAGATGTTTCACTTGCCCTCAGTCTGGTCCCTGATGCTCTAAAGAGCTGTATGATAGGAGTTGTGCATATGCAGAGAGATACATATACACACAGGCATCCTAATACACACCCATGCATGTACATACTTGCCATCACAAGAAAGACTTTTTTATAAATTTGGATTGATTACTTGAAGTTATGCATGCAAATATGTTAAAAGTTCATGATTCCTGAATTAGTGAAGAAATCATAGTCATGATGCTCTGGGTTTTTAATGTTTGTATTTAGAGCTTGGTATCAGCAACCTTAACACGTATTAGCATGTCTTCTGTAGTTGTAGCAATCACAGCAAAACTAGAATGCAAATTTGGTCATCGGTTATGCCTTTTGCTTAATGTTTGTAGTTAAATTCAAAGGATGGAGACAAGGTTTTATTTTACAGAGGCTAAAGTTCAATAAGAATATAATAAAATATTGTTAAAGTAAATTTTTCATAATGAAATTTCTAGTAAAATCTCACTTCTTTCAATAATGTGCTAACATAGTAAAACAATGTTATAGAGAACTAAGCTCCCACAATACTGAAGAATTATCAGAATACATTGGATTAGTTATATTTTAATTTAAATCGAGATAACATCATCTATTCGATGCTGATTTAAGAATACACACCCAAAATATTAGATACCTAAATTAATAATGAAGAACATATGATTCCCTGCACTTCTATTCTTAGTGATTCATTTATAAACTGCATAGAAAGAAAGTGAAGAGAATGTGTTGTCACATACCATGTTCTTTGAGTAGAATGAGGTTTTTATTTGATATTACAGCATTCTTTTCAGTGCACAGCATTGGTGAAATTTTTTGAGTGGCCAGGGAGCCCTGAAGGTATATCACCTGAAACGAAGTTTCAAAACCTGTAATTCCACAGGTAGAACTGGTTTATCAGCTCTCAGAACTCAATCAAAACATCTCAGTTTCTCCACTATTTTTTTTTTCTTAATAGTAGTAGAATTTTGTTGCCTAGTTCTTGTGTTTGTAACTTCTTTTGCCATTGAGAAAACTCTGCAAGTAACAAAACAAGTTATTTAAACAAGCTTCAAAATATATTTACTAGCCTCTATAATATGCCATCATTTTCACATATATGTACTCTTAAGTTGCATGTCAACATGTGATAGAAAACTCTTTATAGTAGAAGATAGTAAATACATTCTCTGCTCACACTTCCTTCACATGAGAATGTGAAATGTTTCTGCCTTACAACACTCAGACATTCCTGTTGTTTCAATAACAAAGAAAATAAAAAAATAAATACAATAATTGCAGAAGGCCAGATCCTAACAATAGAAAATGTCATCTGCCTGCATCATGAACAAGATTTGGCACAGAGAAATGTAAAGAGAGAACTGTCACTGAAGTCAATAGCAAAACCTCTGCTAATTTTAATACTCAAGAGTTCAAATTGAGTGTTTAAAAGAAAAGTAAATAGGCATGTATAATTAAAGCTGAAGCTAGACAAGTTGATTTTTCAAGGAAATGAAAGGAAATGCTCTCAAAAACTAAACAAGAAAACAAGGTTTTAAAATTGCTTTTCTTATACTGTCAAGTACAGGTTCTCATAGAATTGCATTTATTCTTTCACTATATACTTTCTGAATGCCTGTGAAACTGGTATCTGCAAAAAAATCTGTGCGTTAAGGTAAGCCTGAAGAGGACATGTTCAGAATCTTGCAAATGAGATGACTAATATACATGAAACCATTGGACTCAATATCCTGAGGCATGAGCATACTGTCACCACTGACTGGTGACTCAGAAGTGCAAATGCTTCCTTCAATCTAAAAAACATTAATGTGGGAGAAAGACAGATGTTACTAAGGAATACAGGACTTGCTCTATAAGGATGAAAATTAATTTCTCTTCCTGAGAGTAACCAGCAGTACAGGGAAAAAAAAAGTCATAAATGCTTCTGATTAAGAAAATTTCTGTGTTTGTTACTCCTCCTATTGTATATGGTCTGTATTGCTGTAAATTATGCTCTTCATGCTGTTACAGAGCTAAAAGATGAACCAACCCATTTTCCACTAGCTGTCTGGATATGGACAGTATTTACCTAGAGACTGAAGCAATGAAGCTCTTTTACAACTAGAAGGTAGTCTAACTAAACGTGTATTTTTTTTGTACCTTGCTTTAAATTGTCCAATGTGATACTTCAGTTTTTCATCACTTAGATTTATTTTCTCCAACATGTACAAAGCATGTTTGATCTCCAGGGGCCATTATTACAACTGCTAAATAAAGGAGCACGATATAATTGTGTAATGCTATTTCGGATCAAAATACACTTTGGCCAATATGTCTTTTCCTTTGATATATGATGCACATTTCCAATTTTTACCATGTTTACAAAGCTTACTGTCTATTTGTGTCTCTGTTCAAAGAAAACTGCTGACTGAGATCTACCAGGAGTTTATCTTGTTGACACTGATTTTATCTTCCTCCTGCCTTTTTCACAATTAGTACTGCATATTTTAAGATTAAATCTGTCTGGAATATGCTTTATTCTATTGAACAATCTGAAAACAACAGAGAGTAGTAGCATGGTACTGTCACCACTTGGAATGTAGTAGGCTGATAATTTTGCTCATAGGAGGCTCAAAAGGATGCAGAAGAAACATGACATTTTCTTGAAATAAGCTAGTATAAAGATCTGAAAGGTAGATTTTAAGGTCATTGCTGAGGGGCAGATTGGCCACATGCAAAGACTGTTTACACAAACTGTGTGTGAAACTGCATGTACTAAAGGGTTTCTTGCGAAGAAGAAATATTTTATCATCATTGTAATTACCAGTCTTTATGAAATAAGGTGAATGGGAAATACCCGAAACTTCAATAAGTGTAGAACAACAAATACATTTTCAAAAATTTCTGAAGTGAACCTGGACTTTTAATATCTAAAAATTTAATTTTCTTCACTTTTATCAGTCACATCAGTAAAAGAGATCTCTCTCTGGAAACAGTGCCTATCATAATTTTTTGCAATTTCTCTCAAGTCTAATTAGAAAAAAAGTCACTTTGACAGCTCATTCCACCAGATGGAACTGTTCATAATTCATTTGTAAATGTTCTTATTCAGACATTAGCACATATATTATACACAGCATGCACAGTATATATATGCTGAGAGTCCATCACTGAGACAAAATAACAGAGCTACTAAACACCTTAAACTTCTTCTAGACTGGTTTAACTTAAAAAAAAAAAAAAAAAAAAAGCGGGAAGACCAAATTTTAGTGATAAATTCATTTAGAATAGAATAATCAATGTGTCCTCTTTGGTTAACTGTTTAGTTTTTTCTCCTCAGAAGACTGACTACTCCTTAGTGTCCAAGATTTTGCTTTCTAAATGTTTCAAAGTTGAATGTTCCTTAAGAAGGTATTGGCATGAATAATAAGAATTGATAATAGGCATTTTGGAACAGGAAATAATTGATTAATGCCATGACAAGCAAAGAATACTTCTTAATAATCAATATGCATACATTCTTCCTGTGATACACAGCAGCTTTCTGACTCTTTTCTATTGTTCTATGGAAACTTGCATCTTTACTGTGAAATTATGCAGCATACTTTACACAAGCAAAGTGTTGAGCGTAAAAGCCAAATGCTTAATGAAGATGAAGTGAAAAATAATATCTAACTGATTATATCTAACTAATTAATAAAGGAGATTTCTTGCACAATGAACAGGGGAGGTGAGAAAAGAATCTCCAGCATGAAAGTCCTACCAGCTCATGCTGGGACTCCCTGTGTAGGATGAGAAAAATAAATTCTCTTAAGCAGACTCATCCTCTGTTCTGTGTAGATTGACCTTATGCTGAAGATGGACATCCTGAGTGAGGGAGCTTCAAATCACTTTTTAGCACGTCCTTTGCCAGAGGCATGAAAGCTCTGCTTGGACAAAGTAGAGAATCAAGATATTTTGATTTGCAATTTTTTTTTTTAATTTTCTTTTTTTTGTGTGAAACTATTTCTTAACTGTTAACAAATTCAGAAAAAAAATGCAGACATCAAATTATTGTAATTTCATTGGTAATAATTACACGTAACAGGTCTCAAATACACACTAGCTTGTTTGAGAAAGTGACTTGAAAGATGCAATTTCCACAACATGTGCATTGAAACAATATATTCTTTGATTCTACAGAACGCTTATGGAGGTCGGGTATACAATGACAGTCAGTAATGTTCATCTAGAAGCTAAGACCTCTTACATTTACCAAATGTTTTATGTACAGTCCTTGGGAAATGATGGCATTTTTCTGAACATTTTCCTGAATTTTATTAGTATTTTTTAAATGTTACAAAAATAAATAATATACATGTTATATAATATCTATCATAATACATAAAATAAATTAGGGCATATGCTATAGCATAATATTGAAAAATATTATAAAAATTATTAAGCATCTCTTTTAAGGAACATTAATATTTTACTTAAATGTTGTTAATATTTAGTATTTAGAATTTATCTCATTAAAATTTATTCATTACAGAAACAACACTTTTTAGTAGCATTTTATTTGTAAAAAGCTGAATGACAGCATGATGAACAAACTCTGTCCCCCAAAGATAAAACAAAGCTCAAGGAGTGGATAAAAGTGAACTAAATATCAATGGCTGTCTGCTTTTGTAGATCACTCTATTTAGGTGCTTACTGCTATAGCTGACTATGTCTAACTTGAAAAGGAATATTCCACGCTGACATGCTTGTAAATGTATCCCCAACCAGCACAGATGGCATAAAATGCTTAATGTTGTTTTCACACGACATGTCATGCTGTGGGAAGATATGGCTGGAATAAATACATTTTATTTTGTCTCCTGACATTTTTCCATATGATTTAATTATTCAGAGAATAGTTTAAAAGAGAAATTCAGTATGAGGGGGGTTTATTATGTACTCACAAGTGAATTCAATACTTTGTCAAAAATGAAAATGCATTTGTATGACCTGTAAATAAAATAACATTAGGTGGCACTTGATTTAGCTTATGTATTTTGCCCAAAAGAACAGGTGATTATGAGCTTACCCACCCCTTCATCTACATATTCTGAACAGTCTACATAATAAGCAATTATTCAGATATCAATGTATAAATTCAGAAAATTTTTCTTTCATTGACAGAGAAAGAGAAGATTGATTCTACCCTATTTTCACTATGTCTTTTGACAACAGAAGAAAGAAACTAACAATAGTTACATGCAGGAGTGGAAAGAAAAAAGGACAGATTCTGTGTCAGCTCTGTGCAGATGCAGAGGAATCAAGTACAATAACCTTTTACATGCAGTAGTCAAGAAATAGCACTGCACAGATACTTTTTTTTTCCTATTGCAGAACAAAGAGCCTGAGTTCATGCATCACTGAATGTGAGGCAGCAGCTTCCCATCAGGGACTGGCTCTTGGGGAACCCACAGGCAAAACAATGCAAACTGTAATTAGAATACTTTTCTCTCCCATTCTGGGAATAAACAATCTTTTCATTGTTCATGTTTACACAAATAACAAAATGCTCAGCTGCATTTTAGTAACGATAGACGATACAGTAGCAATTTTGTTATAAATAATATATATGCCAATGTAATTTAGGATTTCTAATTAATGTAGAAATTCTTTAAGCAGTTTCAGCTTCCTGAATTGCTCAAGCATGCATTTCTGCATACTATATGACTCAGATTCTGTAATGTCTTTTCTGCTTAAATATTTTCAATTAAATTATATTAAGTATGACCACTTTTAAAAGTATTTAACTTCCTTTTTCAAAGCTTTCTGACTTTATATTAGTTAATATACTGTGGAAGTTGCAAAAAAAATTAGATCTGCTTGTCTGACTTCAAGTAATAGCTACAGAATTTCTCAAATTTATTTTGGTCCAATAAAAAAATAGCAGTAGCATTTTTATTTCCTACAATTATAATTACTTTATAGTAATGGAAGTATTCACATTTTAAGCTAGACCTCTCCAGTTATGATTCTTCCTTACAAGCCCTATCTAACTTTAAATTCATTATTTACTTAAAGCAACAAAACACATGGGGAAATTTAATATGTAATATCAATGCATAGCCTATTTATAAATGGATGCTATATTTCAGAAGTGAAAAACAAAGCTATTAATATTTTATTAGTACTCTCAATTATGCCTCTAACATACTGTACAGGGTACTTCACTAGCTGGGGAAGAGTTAGGAGATCTAGTACACTTTATCTGAGTTTTATGATTCCCTTTAGATCATTGTGTTTGGAATGCATGCTACATAACAAAATATGTATCAGTATGATGACTAACACCATCTAATATTAGATGACTAATAAAAAACTAATTGCAATTACACACCATGGTCAGTTTGGTGTGAAAGCAATGAGTTCATTATTTGGACGTTGTGTGGGTAAGAAGAGTGACCATTCCATTGAATAAGCAAATGAAACCAACAGCGTGCTTTTTAAACCTATACCACACATATGCAGGCAAAGACCTAAACTATTATGGTTACCTACAGCATATATGCTTCTTCATGAGAAGGCATCCAAGCTCCAAGCACACTATAGCTACTAGTTTATGTTCTTCAACATTATTATCTTTATTTTAGAATACACCAGTTAAAATGGCTGAAGACATCAAAAGGACATAGGATGGAGTCTTAGACTCAAGTCAGCCTTGAATGGATTTTTACTTCCTGTCACCATATATCCTTTACCATATATTATAAAATTGTAATGGTAGGGGTACTTTTGAGAGAGCTTCCTGACAGACAAATCTGACTTGGTTACAATTATGAGTATTTTTGAATCCATCCAATCCCAAGCTCAGCTGATTTAAGTGACAGATAGAATTACAACATGGAAAAAAAAAAAAAAAAGAGAAAAAATAGATTTTCTCACTTAAAATATTTATTCCCTTTTTAGTTTTTGAGCAAAAGAGAATTTATAGATGTCATGAAGTTAAATTGGGATTACAGAATTTCACAAAAATACTTTGATTTTTTGGCCAAAGGTTCGAGACTTTTGGGGATGTAAAATCAGGTGTCTAATCCTATGTTTCAGTAACTGAAAATGGAACTTGATTGTCAAAGAATGGAAGGAACTCCTCAAGAAATGAGGTCCTTTTCAGGCAACGTAGGGCTTGGAGGCAAACCAGGTATATGGGAGAAAGAGCATTTTAGTATATAATACTGAATTTCATACAGTATCTCAGACAAGTTACTGTGATCATGTCCTAGGATGCTTATCTGCATCCTGAAATAGGCTGAGTGTAAGTTTGGCTTCAAGCCTAGTGATACACAGCTCTGAATCTCAACCTGGGATGGCTAACATGAGTAACATAGATTTTAGCTTATTGTTTTTTTAATTTAACAGCAAAAAGAGAGAAGATTTTTTTATGTTCATAGCCACGTAAGATGATCTTGCAAAGCAAAAAACAATTATATGATGTTCAGCCTTGAAATCATCTTAAAGCTGCATTCTTCTTCTGGCCAAAAAAATTAAAGATCACCTTCCCTCTCACTTTTTATCTCGTAAAAACCAGATCTGGATCTTCTTAAAAAGATGTCATTGCAATAAAAATTGAGAAGATTATTATGTCCATCCTATGCATTTTAAACTACAGGAAAGAAATGGAACTAAGGACTAGACATCCAATTTCAGAAACTAGAAGGAGATGGTGGCAGCTTCTCCTGTACATATAAAAGGGGCAGAGAATCACCCAGCATACTGAAACATTCAGATTTTCTTCTCAGATTGACAGGAGTTTTATCTGCATTTCCTACTTTACACTGAAACTGCTCTGATCATTCTATTATGCATTAGCCTGGGTTTTATGCATTAATTTGTATTTTTCACTCTTCTCTGGTTTGCATCAGTTATTTAAATGCTTGCAGACACAGATAAGATGTAGAATGTTCAACTGTAAACAAAAACCATAAAACATTAAAACTCAAATTCCTGCACTAAGAAAGATTTATATGTTGTATAAAATAGTAATACTGTTGTACTTAGTGGAATAACACCTGAAAAAAACCCTGAAAAAATACTGTCAAAAGATATTGCAGTTCAGCTCTACCTTCTGTGTTCAAAGAGAAATGCAAATCCATACTTGCCAGGTTTTGGTTGGTATTTTAACAACTAGTTAAGAGGAATCAGTTTCCTGCTAATTTTATAATTTAGTCTCTTATTTATGAATTATTTTCTATTTTTCTCCAAACACTATTCAGCAAAATAAAGTTTGCAAAGAGTTTACATGTAAAAAAAGCACTGACTTTGCTCCACAAGTTAATCAACATATGATACAAGTATTTTTTCATACCATCTTCTATGGTCTAGGCTTAATTCCATTTGCCCCAGAGTCAATTAAAGTCACAGATTTCAGTAGATATAAAATATTGATTTCTGCTTGTATTAAAAATTACAGCAATAAGTACATAATCATCAGCTTACATTACAGCACTTCAAGCAGAATTTAGAATCTGAATCAAACTCATAGGTTGGCTAGTGTTATTTATACACCTTACTTTTGTTCATTACCAAGTACCACAGGTGTTTGGTGAACCAGCATGAAACTTACATAAAACTCAAAAGATTTTTGAAGTGTCTTTAATTCCAGACGAGGAAGAGCAGATGATTTTACTTTAGGTATTTATTGAGATTTGTTTGATTTTAAAACTCTGACTACAGCTCAGGAGGCAGCCTCTCAGAGTGGTTATTTTCTCACTGTTCTTATTTTTAGTTTCTTTGAAATTGAATTAGTATTACTCATGCTATTCTAGTTACAAAAATCATTATAAAGCACTCAAATTCAACAGTTAAGATTGACAACCACTATCTTTTCCTAACTAATGCAATTCATAACTCTAGCATACTTTGAATGGGTGGACTCAGTCTCAAAGAACTGCCAAAGAATTTCTAAACCTTGGATATACCGTGTAGTTCTTGAAATAAAAAAGCTGGACAGTAAAATGTAGCAGCCAGATAGACAATTGCTTCATGCACCTATTCCCCAGCACATGGGCAAAGGTATTGGTACAGTACCAGACCAAGATTAATTCCTTATTCAAGTTTATTTTCAATTTTCATTTGGAGTAAGTACAACTCCAGTCCTTAATGTTTTGTCCAGAGCAAATTGCGCACAGTTTAACTACTTTTTCTTGGAAGTGCACAGTCAATCATTTCTTTATTGAACCTGTGGTTCTCTGCAGTCTGCCAAAAGGACATTCTTTTCAAATGATTATTGATTCAGAGAATAATCCAGATTACACTTTGATGACATGAATTATATCCTCTAATAGCACATGTAGGCCTTCAGTTAGGAAGAACTGAATCACCAATTGTACGCATAGTCCTGTGATTCTGTTGTGATGACTAACTTGGCCACTTTAGTTAATTAAAAGGCTGTACAGATTGTTCATTTGTGGGCTGATCCAATTCTCATTAAAGTTAAAATCAATGGGAATCCTTCCTGGGTCTAACTGTTTTCTAGCTGCTGAGTTTGGAAGGGTATTATGATTCAAGTTTCAAAAAACATTAACACAGTAAGAGATGAGCAACAAAGCTATGAGAACAATGACAAAAGAAATTTAGTAATGTCAAGTGCTAAAGAGTTATGCAGTCCAAATTAGCCATTCTCTCTGGTAGGTCCTCTCGGAAGCAGCCCTGTTCCTCCTCGCTCTGGTGACCCCCACTGCACTTCTAAAGGAAACCTACAAAATCCACTAACATTGCAGTTACAAGGAGCCACAGCAGAAGAGAATTCTCTGGACTGCAGTGCCACCCAGAGCAGGCACCAAGCGCAGGGGAAAAAAAAAAAGGGGCACTAAATTAGCCTACTGGTAGCAGAATGGGGTGTTTTAAAAAATGCATTGCATTCTTCACACAGATGTAGGCTCTCAAGTTTTTAGTGCAGTTAATTTTCTGATTTGTGGAAGCCAGTAGGGCTCATTTAAGGTTAAAAGAACTTTGGTTAATTAGTGAAAAAGAATAAATGCTCCAGTTATCCCAAAGAAAAACGGAGCCAATTTTCTTTGATAATCCATAACCACAAATGTTTTAGAAAAATACCTTTTTGCAAAAAAAAAAAAAAAAAAAAAAAAAAAGTGGTGATTTCACAATTTGAAGCTTTGCCTAGTTATTGTTTCCATCTTAGAATGGAATTCAGTTATTTGGATTTGAGCAATACAAAAATAATTTTACTTACTTTTTTTAGAATGTACTTTCTGATAACCTATTCCACAAGTTGTCACAATGCACCCTGATAAAGTACAATAGTGCATACACTGGGAAATCTATTGTTTTTAAACTAATAGTTGATAAATTTATGATAATAACATGATAAATATTATAATGTAATAATATAATAAAATATATTTTATTAAAAAGAATATACTACATATGCATTATCTTAAAAATGTGCAACTTAACAGAAAATTTATTATATCATTTTTTGTCCACAAGCCATTTTAAAAATAGTTTTATACTATTTTTGCTTTAGGAATTCTTAGATTGAGTTATATAAAAAAACCAGGGAAAACAGAGAAGTCCTAATCTAGATCTATATATTTTATATAAGAATTTATATGTTAGTTACAAAATGGTGATGGTTCTGACAACACAAAATCTGCTTAGGTTGATTTCTGTTTTATTTTTGTTTGCACAAACAGAGTTACTGTTACACAGCTTTGAACAGAAAGAGATGCTTTGCACATTATAGAATGGGAAAAGTTCATTCACACGCTTTTCTGAACCTTAAGATTGGTGGATTTCTGCACCTGTTCGTGCAAAGGAGGAGTTTTGGTTTTGCACTGATCCAGCTGTGACTACATGCCCCATTGGTTCACTTCTGACTATTTTTCTATGTTTTTCTATCAGATTATTTTTGCTTTGGAGAAATTTTAGGCACTAGAAGTAAAGACAATTATTTTGACTCAATCTTAATTTATGGGACAAAAAAAAGCCCCAACAACAACGACAAAAACTCCAAAACCAGACCAAGCTTCTGGTTATAACAAGGGTTAAAGCATCCAGTCAGTTGCCACCCTGCAGGCAATTCAATGTTCTCTCACTGACATAATTCTGTGTTCATGACAATAAAAAAATATAATTGCTTACTTTGTTCAGCAGTTATATCTCAAGATATATCTATGTTCTGAAAATAAATTATCCTCAAAGCATCTACTGAGATTTTTATTTTACAGTTAGGCAACATAAAAATGATAAATAGTACTTCTTTACATTTATTTGAAAGAATTAGCTCTTCTAACATGAAAGTCAGTCAAATTTCATTTCTAAGAAGAAATTAAGTGAGAGAGCTTACTTGAAAAACAAAAAGTGTGCAAGCATTACTTTAGTGTCAATGTTATGACTACACAGGAGTGGTCAGACAGTGATAAAATCTACAAATGTATGAGACTTCTTGATAAAAGTTCATCCCAAATTTTCACATCACTGATTAGTTCAGGAAGAATAGCATTTAAAAAAGTGTTTTGGGGGCCTATCAGGTTATTTCCTTAATGAAACAGGCCTATATAAATAACAATACCAAATTTGCAGCTTCATCTGGACTCCACAGCTATGTGATATTTCTAGCCTATGCTGAGAGAATTTCATTATAGCAGATGAAACAAAATACATAGAAAACAACTCTGTAGTGGAAAAGCTACAATAAACCAAATAGAAAAGAAGTTTCAGGATAGTAACGATTTATAAAATCTTTGGTCAAAGAACATGAGGGCTCATATAGAAATTTAAACTTGCAATGGTGCTGAAACCTCACATGGGTTTTGCTGAAAACTTTGTACGAAACAGTTTAAATTGGTCAAAGCACCAGGAATCTGGTTTACCCCTGACTATGTGACTCCGAGCAATTCATGCATTAAGGGCACACTCCATTTTGGGTAAGCTGAGCCTGGCAGATAAACTGCTGGCCCACAGAAGTCCATTATATTCATTAGGTACCCAAACCCTCACTGAAAGTAGTTCCCCCCATCAGGTCCAGCAGTATAGTTGTACCTGCAATCCTTTTGTAACTAACTTCTGTTAGAATGAACCAGGTTAGCAGAAAGATTAAAGTTCTGAGGTATTTGACAGACTTGGGGCAAGGAACAATGACACATGCAAATATATCAATTTTTAAGCAGTTTGGGCAAAGGTCCCTCATTTGTCTTCTGTAGAACCATCTTGATCTGATTTGGCTACAGCCATAAAACAAGTCTACCTCTACTGTACTTTCTCAATTTATAAATTGCTCATATAAAGTTTTGTACACCCACAGAGAAGAAAAATCCTCTGCAGTTAAGTACCACTGTTAGCTTCTATCCATGCTGATATTTTGTATATGAATTAGTGTATATATACTTACGCAGACAGTATTTATGAAAGAAATCTTTGAAATGTTTTTTCTTCAAATTACCATGAACTGCACTTAAATGCAGTTTATTTTCACTCAACTCTGTATAGAACAGTCTTAAATGGAGACTTAAGTGACTAGTCTTAAATTGATAGTCTTAAGTGGTGTATTAATTTAAAAATAGTCTCTTTCTTAGATGGAGATAAGATTTCAACCCAAAAACATTGCAAGTGGACCACCAACTCAGATCTGCATAATTAAAAACTTCCATGAAGAACATGGGTATAAACATCCTGTTGCCTGTCTCATTTAAATCTTTCTTTTGCATTCTAATCAGATATAAACAGGATCCAATTCCCAATTTGAAAAATAAACACATTAAAGAAAATTAGTTTAGGCATCATTACAGTGTACATACACGAGTGTCTACATTTTTTTTAATGGACACTTGCCATACAGCTTTTAAGTATGAACTGTAATTTCTCTGTGTGGCTAATTTGACCACACATATTGCAAACTGTTTTCATTTTCCTTTATTGTCCTCTAATGAGCTCATCAAGAGTATATAATTAGTGCAGTAAACTGCATAACACAGGCTCTGCCCTAAAGCAGCCAAGCAGAGTTCTCAACTAGCCCACGCTCCCACCGGAACTTAGTACTGCTAATGGCCCATGATCAGTAGGAAGTATATCGAGGGATATGCTCTGCTTTAAACAGCTTGTGATCTCTGGCTCGAAGCAACAGTTCTGGGGCTATCACCATCTGTACTGACACACAAATGAAAGTTGTTCTATCTCTTTTTAATGAAGCCACTGAGGTCAATTAATAATGGCTTCAGATCCCTGAAAGACACGTATGACTGAGCAACCAGATTCTAAAGCAATTTCTCTCTGCGTATAAAAGTTTTAATATTCTCTGCAGTAGGTAATCCTAGAATTCTCTGCTAAAATCTGAACCTAGAAGTAAACATGAGTTTACAAAGATACAACTCATAGAAGTAACAAAACATTGCAGACACTCAAGGAGGGCACAAAGACAGATATAAATATGGTGTAGCAGTCAGGTAGATTTCAGACTAGGTAGCTTTGGAGGACACCGTACTTGAGAGGTATCATGCTTCCCTTCCAATATACAGTGTATCATAACAAACAAGCACTTTCAAAAATGGACACATTGAAGACTTAGGAATCTGGTGGTTTAGATTCACAGCATATGCTACGCTGTTGTCAAAGATCCATAAGATAAAGAAATTCTCATATAATACCTACGTTATCATATAGAAATTTATTCTATTTTTTGTGATCTCCTGCAGGAGATGGCTATATTAACACAAGGAATCACCAAGATGTTTGGTCTTGTCCCAGTGTTTTTGTCATTCTGTTTTTGACACCACCAGCCCCCAAAATACGTGGAAAACTGTCAATAGCCCAGAATCAGCACTGCAGTACTATTTTTCTACTTCACAACTAGCATCAACATGCCTCTTCAAAGGAGATATGGCATAGACTCTGAATAAGCAAGTTTTACAATACTTTTACAAGCTAAAATTTCTTCCAGAAGAGAAGAGTATGATCTGTGCATACCCATTAATAGAAGGGGGTGGGTGTGTATCTGTGTATGTGTAAGTATATACACAGGCATATGCATACGTACAGGTAATGTCCACAAAACCAGTTTTGGATATTTTCCTAGTGTCAACCAATCACAACTATTAGGACAGTGCTTAACCACTAGACACATGAGTAACTGACAGAAATGTAAGGCAGGGAGCAATAAAAGATAATAAAGAATGCACTGAAGAATGAGACAAAAATACAAACTTGGTTACTGTGAAATCTGACATCACCATTCCTCTCCAATCACTTCTTATTTATCAGAGCCGGCATAGCAAAATAGCACACTCAGGAGCTTCTCCAGTAATTAGTTTATCAGGGCTCTAATCTTCTTCTGCAATTAATCATGCAAAATCTTCTCACCAGTTTAATTTTAATCCCTGCTGTTCATCTTCTACAGAATAAAGTACAGATACATATTTTGGTGGAAAGAGTTTTCCATTTTAGTAAACACTTAAAATCTAAAAGAAAAGTTAAATAAAAAATCTGTGCACACAATAAAATTCTTTATGGAAGGCTGCAGTACCATTATAATTCATCTTCCAGTGCTGCTGCAGCAGATTATTAGATTTCACACCACACTTAAAAGAGATAGAAAAAGGAAAATTAACAGTAGCTTAATAATTAAGAAATGTAAATAATATTTTTAGGGTTTACTTACATGTATTTAGATTTTTCTGTAAATAAATACATACATACCAGCATATAAACTATAAAAATCATTAAATATACATTTTTGCCCAACATAAATAAGAATTTATTTATTTTTATTTTCTACAAAAGCATTTGCAAATAAAATGACAAATATATAAAGCAAAATCAGCAAGTACTAAGGATATATAATTATAAAACTAAGTTTATTACACAACAGTAGGGAATTGTTTGTCACATTCTTTCTCAGATGACATTGCAAGCAGCACTAGATTTTAAACAATGACTCAAGCAGTCACGAATTAAAAAGAAAAAAAATACTGCAGACTTAATGTATTATTCTACTCTGGGACAAAGTTGCTATTTAAAGTGAACCAAAGAGGCCCTTCAAATAATTTTTTTCAGTAAGTAAAATTCCATAAAGTTTACAAAACAATGGTGCTTATAGAAACAGCATAAAGAGTAATAATTATTTGAGTTTTAATGAAATATTATAAAATGTCCCTGTTTTTAATATATTCTCATATCTAAAGCAGGAAATCTGGAGTTTATAATGTTTTCCTCACAGAAGGAAAGAGAAAAACTTTAAGATATATCTGCAAGTCCTCAGGAGTGAAAGAACATAAATACTGATGAGAACAAACTGGAAGTACAGAAAACATCCAAGTTAAACTAAATTTATACCCTTCCAGATCAATATGCTTCTAGTTGCACTTCTAGATGTAGGTTAGATCTACATTAGATCTAAAAAAGAAAAAAATGAAATGCCATTCTGCATTGTAATTCATATCCGGGTTTTTCTTGAGAGCAGAGTAATTTATTAGAAAAGAAGTTTAAAAAAATCTGAAAAGATGGACATAAATCAGAATTTTACTTTTGAAATAGAAGATTCTATTATTGAAATTAGTTTTTTATTTCCTGCACCACTACATAAAGGTCATTCCTTGTCTAACTTAGCAGTTCCTTCAACAATATTGCCCCTACAATAATGCTGCCATTTGTGTAATTTTTTTAAAGTAAAATAAATTCCATACTGAGTAAGGTCTTGAAATAAAACTAACACCTCTCTGAAGACATTTAACAATAAATATTGTGTGGATCAATATGCATCATTATAGATTTTCTTGTAATTTATAAGCTTTAATATTTAGAATTTGTACACTTCATACACGTTATGTCAAAGACTCTTGATTTTCACAATGTCATTTCATCACATATGTACTCACCCCACTGCTAAACTTTGCATCTCAGTCCCCAGTGTTTGATGGATTTTTAAGAGCATTCCCACTTTCTGTTTCTATTTGCGACTTCCCCAAACCACAATGGGAAATCACAAATTTGTGGTAGAGGTCAATTTCAAAGGAAGCCTCTTCTTGAAAGAAAAGTAGTGAAGTTACCCAGTGGTAAATCATATAAAAATTTCTGAGACCAGAAAATTATCCAGGTACAGAGCTGAAATTGCTGAAGGGCTTGCCTGCCATTTTTAATGAATTCACAACATTTCACTTTTTTTCATATTGGAAACACATGAGGTCCTACTACAGCAGATAAACAATCATAGCTTAATGAAATAGTGATGATATAGCAGCAGCTAAATGGGATTCTGACCAGAAACATACAGTAGAAAAGGTACAGTTTGTTCCTGTCCTGGCCAGAGATAGATGTTACACAGAAAACAAAGTAACAGGAATCAAAACATGTATGCTCACAACTACTTCCAATGGGAAGATAATTTCATGTAAAAGGAAACATAATACCTAATTAATATATGCATAGCTAATATCATTAGTGTTCAGATAAATGAACTGAGGCATGGTGACTGTCACTGCATCTGATAATGTGGGCTTCTGCACTTAAACACTTCTGCTTGGTTAGCACCAGAGTCTGCTCTCATTAAGATTTTCAACAGGCCTTCACTTTGTGAAATCCCCTGGCTTCCCCTGGCAATTTGTTTCCTTGGGATCAATAACTATGAAAAGTGTTGCCTCAATGTGAACGAGGATATGAGAAGTGGACCCATTGCCTCCAAATGGCTCCTTTATATAAACAGCATATTGCTTGTCATTCTAAAAAATGCAACAAGAGGGACCTTTCTCTTGTAATGTTGATGAACAACTGCACTGGAAAAAACATGGTAAATAATTATTATAGTAAAGTCAGTGTGTGCAGAATCCTGCCCTTTAATAACATACTTTGTAAGTCTGATGGCATTCAACAAAGCAGAACAAATGTATTTCTTCTGCAGTTATGAGAAGTATGTCTGTTAGATCAAAAGTAGAAGAACAAAAAATATAAGAAAGACAAACAGCATAGTGTTAACTGTTTTTAAAAATTACATATTACAAAAAAAGGCTTGAAATAATTTTTATTGCATAATCCAGATTCTCCACTGAAATACAATTGTTTTCACTTGTAAAAATACCCCCTCAAATATTTTAACATGTAACTGTTCTATCATAATTGTTGTCTGAATTTCTGTATCTAATTAATGCAAACCCATAAACAGAACAAATCAATGAAGAATCTGCATATATTCCAGCCATTTAACAAACATTTTTTAACTGCCATAGAGTATGCAGACAGCTTAAAGGTAGGATGATATTTGAGGACCACTGTTTGTTTAACAGCTCAGACTGACAAGGTGTCTTGATTTCTTTTACCAATGTGTTTGCATGTGGGATTTTCAAATCAACAGCAAAACAAGATGGACGCTACCCCTGGAGAACCCTTATAACTGCCAGGAATCACCACCAACACAAAAGTGGCAGAAATAAGAGAGTAAACTTCTGTGCTAAGTTTTGCCTAGATTTCCACTCTATCCAGCCACACCTAGCATATCTGGTATTGGTAGATGGTGGCTGAAGAATTGTTTCATTTTTAGGAAAGGGACAAAAAAAAGGGTGCGTTATGTTGGATACTAAGCTTACAGGAAAAATACCGAATTATTCACATAGTAATACATTAATACTTGGAATGCATGAAGCCAGATTAACTTCCTAATCATTAAAACAAATTACAACTGTCCTGGAAGTAACTGAAGTAACTTTTTAGTTACTTAGGAAATAAATTTTTGGAATGTGTTTATCTTCCTGTTGCCAGCTGGCTGCCGAAAGCATGCTGCACAGCACTTGGAACTGTCTTTTGGGCCAGAGGTGACATCTATCTGACCCTCATAAAATTCGTTTCAGTTCTCTCTTCAGTTCCAAGTGTCTGAAATGAAGAGCTGCATCTAGTGCCTGAATTAGTGTGCAAAGTAACATGATTTTTGCTGAATAAAACGTGAACATTTCATCACATGACATATTAAAAAGGTAATTTGTGTATGTGTTGCTCCTCAGAGTTACTTTTATCAAAACAGAGATTTGAGCATGTATTTTATACCATTTGGGACTGTATTTATACTTTATTGGTTTAGATAGTTTTGTGAACGGTAAGTCACAAATATCTTTGGTCTCCCTAAGCAGTTATACAAAGAAAGACATAGACGACAGCTGACAAATATGCTGTATGACTTTGAAACATGGGAAAAAAATTTTGTTGGATTCAGTGATTTTAGTTTTTTTTTCTTGAGAGTTTGACACTCAGGCAATTTCACAATCCTCAATTCTGAATAATCTCTGCAGAGGTTAGAATCTGCATAATGATTGTAAATTGAGTCCTTAGTCAATATTATTCATTCATAAGAAGTGTATGATCCAGAGATGTCCTAAAGATCTGGAATGCAACCGAAATTATATGTCAGAGACCCAGAAAAGAGGACAGGAAGTTCTGAAACTATTAGTTGCATTAGAGGACAGAACACAAAACAAATAGTAACCTGTTATTTTGTATGTGTCTTGGACTAAGAATATTATAATGCAAATCTAAAGATTTTTCTCATTTTATTTTCCAAAAAGAAAAGGTTTGGAATACTTTTCTTGCGTGATCATATACTCTACTATTTATATTTAAATCTGCAGTACACCTACACTATATATCCCATTCAAGTTATATAATATTTCAAAATCTAAGTAACAAGAAATTGGTTTTTTTCAAGGCCACACATGAAGTTCTTGTTCTCCAGTTGGCTTCCACAAAAAAGTCTCTGCTCCTACTTTGAGTTTCATGGGTTTTTCTGGGATTACATACAAGAAATAATAACACTTGACTACCAACCAGTTTCAGCCAGAGAAGCAAGAATACTTTCTGTAAGTTTGATAACAACACATAGAGGAAGAGTTTAATTTTCAAGAATATAGGAAATAATCTTTGTGTCTCCTCAACAGAACCTTGAATTGCTAAACCCATAAGAATAATGTAACACAATCTTCACTATAGATCTGCCTTCATTAAAAAAAAAATTCACACACATTTCTCATGTTTTTTGGTTCCATCCTTACACATGCATCATTCCAGATGGAAAGTTCATGATTTTCCCTTTCACACAGAAATATGCATATGCCAACCATGCATATGCCAACCATTCCTGATCATTTAAATTTGCTCAATCTCTTCCTCGGGAGGGCCTATGACACAGTAGTCTCCCTATAACAAGTATTTGTTTACACCAAAGAAACAATAGAAAAAGTATTCCAAAGCAACAACATCATTCACTTTCATATCTGATTTCATCAAATTGTTTGCATTACTAGTAGGTGGTTAAATAAGGTATGTGCAAGTTCATTTAACAGAAAAAGAATACAAATCATTTCGGATCTTTCAAGAAGAGATTCTGGGGGCCAACAAGCATGTCTCCTGTGCCACAGGGAAACTGCCTTTTCCTAATGCCCGTGATAACTATTTGTGCTGCTGCTCAAATAACATACTACATAAGGTTTTTATTACAGAGACTGCAACTGCAACTGAAATTATCCATATGCCTTACATTTATTTTTCTAAGTTGTAATCATGAACATCTCTGAGGATTTGCCTGTTATGACCACTCCACTGTTTAGCCTTGATTTGCAACTGGCATTTTTGTGATGATAGATGAATCCACAGGGACAGTCTGCTTCTCTCTGAAATCTAACCCATGGACAGTGTATTCACCAAAGCTAACTTTGCTCCTAAAATGGCTAATCTCTCCAGGCTCTCCTTGCAATCAGTGGAGACAGGTTGCTCCAAAGATGAACCTTAATTTCACACATCCAGCCTTTCTGAATACATTTTTAATCTACTGTTTAAAGTACAGATCCGCATTTAACATCACACTCTTATATTTATCAGTAAAGGTTTTTGTTAGTGTGTGGCTCTCACTAAACCAAAATAAAGCCACCTAAAGAGATTCAGGGATCTTGGGCATATGTCTCGGTTCTTTTCATTTCTCTCATGCTCACTCAGTCAAGCCAGCATGACTGAAAAGTATACTTACTTTGCTTATCAAATCACAACACACAGATGGACAACTTCTGAGACAATGGCAAGGAAGAGATGGAAATTTCTTAGTATTAAACTGATAACAAGAAGGAAAACCATCTCAAGAAAAAAAACATCCTCAGAAGAAAGTGTCTTCACATACATCACAGAAATATCCCTCAGCTACAGTACTTTCAGGAACTTCCTCTACAATGAAAGGTTAGGTAATTTTCTTTCTCAGTTTCAAAACTGATTTATATCATTTTCTTGCATAGCACTTCTATTAGTGAGGTTAGATTTATTAAACATATAACTTAAGATTATGTTATATTGGATAGACAAAATAAAAAACTTTCTTTATGTAATGCTCCCTCCTATTTGCTTTGGTTGAGCAGGAGTTAATTATTAAAGTTAATTTTTAAGTTAATTCTTCAAATATATTTAATTTCTTTTGGCGGCATTTGCTGAAGGACTCTTCTCTCTTACACAAAGACACTGACAATAATAGTAAAGCGGCAAAACTGAAAGAATTTTTGATTCTCAAAATTGGATGAAAAAATAAAAACAAAAGTAAAGTCTTCAAAAGTAAGGCTTACATAAAGTACAATGAGATCAGAAAATGAATGAAAAATGGGAGAAAATTCTAGAAAGAAAAAAGAGGGCTGACAAACAGACACAAAAGTGAGGTTTGCAGGAGGAGGACATTCTTTGAACAAAATTTTCCATTAATTATGGATGTTATGCATCCAGTTTCATTCCTTAGTTATTTGCTAAAATTTGTGTTCTTTTCCTTATACTCTGCTAGCCACAGAAATATTCTGAATTTTTATATCTAATTAGAATTTCTGCTCACTTAAAGTATATCAATCCATAAATTGATCATCATTGTTTTTACTACCTTACACTAACATACTCATAAGAGAAATATAAGGAATAATGCATAACACAAAACTACACTTAAATTTAATTACAAATCACAATCCCTACCTCAGTTCAATGTCACATCATTGCTTTGTAGTTGAACTATTGTTGAGCTTCAGAATCCTAGTCAGGGACCATGGATTATTAACTCACCATTAAAAATACCATACAAATACATCAGAAATGCATCTGCTTCTGTCTTTGAGAATTGAACATTATGTAAAAAACAAGAAACAACATATCAATACACAAGGATTGTTGGGAGTGAAAAAGAACATATACAATTATTGTTGACATTATAGAAAATCACTTCAGAATATCAATGTCTTAACCAATACCCAGCATTATGGAAGTAGAAAAGGTACTGTGTAGCGAGACAAGAGGTACAGCACCATTTGACAACCTCCGATTTGCATATTGGCCAAAGTCCTTTCCCATTTAATTTGTCCCTAAATGGGTTTCTGATCACTGGACTGGAGAACCAAAGGCAGACAGTAGCCTCAAGTAACCCCATCACTGTCATGTGTCAACTGAGCTCGAGGGTAGCTTGACAACTGCTAAATCTGAAAAATTATTAACATCCTTAATTATATATTGATTTAATTTTCTCCCATGTACACTGTGACATTCTTTTTCTTAGAAACTGTATCATAATACACAAAACAAAGTGAGACGAGAGAGAGTTCAGTGATGGCCGTGGCATTTCTTAACTTTTGCTGAATGTTTGGTTAAGTTTTCAAAGCAAAAATAACAGGGAACCTAACATGGTGTACAAGTGGAAAGTCTTAACATAAAACCAGGTGGTTTAGGGGTTGTTTGTTTGGTTTTGGTTTTTGTTTGGATTGGTTTGGTTGGTTGGTTTTGCAATATTTTTTTCCCCCAAAAATGTAATTCCTAGCTGAAACTTCTAATTTTTGAATTACATTACATTAGTAAGCAAATGCTCTTATCATAAACGTCTAATCTACTTCACCTAATTCTCAAATAAGAAAATTCCAAAGGGTACCTCTCAGCTAGTATAGTCCTGTCAAAGAAGCAAAGATTTCCATGTGCTAATTGCATCAGTATTGGGACAGCCAGATGATGTTATAACAAGAATACATATTTTTGCTGGAGTGTCTAAAAACAAAGATGATGGATGTGCAATATAAAAAAATAAATCAATAGGCCAAAGCTGTGGGCCTCACAAAATCAATTTTGTTGCCTAGAGTGTTCTTCAAAAACTATGAAAAAAGCAACATCTTGAAATGAGATGAAATGATATAACAGAATAATAACTGAAAGACCTGAAGCACTTTAATCACCTGAGTATTTTGGTGGTTTAATCACACTGCAATATTTATGTTCCCAGTGGTATCATTCCATTATATGGGGCTTTAATCTGTTTTCCTTCAGGGGAAGAGAAAGATGCCACAAGAAAAATTGTCATCCATACAAGGAGTTCCCTCTCTCCCAAGCTTCTCTTCCCCCACCACCTGTTGGTTTTAGGGTTTATTTTTATTAATATAAGAACAGAAAGCCAGGTGCAGTACAAATTTCTTCAATTTTGGCAACCTCACACTGACTTTCACAGAAATATTTTACTCAGAACAGAAATACTAATTGAGCACACAAAGAAAAACATCTGCAACAAACAAGTATAATCAATTTAAAAGTATTACGTGAACACAGATTTCAGATGTATATTTAAAATAAAAAAATATGCTACCTTAAGAAATGTGACAATCTGAAATCACCTCTCCTCAAACTTGAGGCAAATTTGTAAGCATATATATATAAAAAGAGAAGAATTACACAGAAAACAAATATTTTCTCAGAATCATTTAGTGTGTACTCAAAGTAGCTCTAAGTGAAGTTGGCAGTGCAAATCCAAGTGAAGAAATCACTTCTCAATTCCAAAATTCAGCTGCGAACCAACTGTGTGAAAATCATAGAAATTAATTGCCCAGGAGAAAGGAATAACTCCTAGCTGGAGGGGCAGTTGTCAAATTTTAAACAATCTACATTGTGATGGGTAGATCCAAAGAAAGCCTTAGTATCTAGAGAACAAATGTAGGTGTCTCAGCTCTTTGCAAACTGAAACAGGAGCCTGGGCGACAAAAAAGTCCATAGCAAGCTGCTTATAGCAAATCAATTGCAAATGAGAAGTTCAGGCACATGTATTAAAGTCTACTTCTCCAAAGCCTAAAGGCCTTTAAACAGAACTGCAGAATGGAAGGTGTTCTGATCTACCCAGGGGAGCTAGGGAACTGTGAACCTATGGATATACAATTCCACCAAACTAGGACATGTGCTGAACTAGCTGATTCTGTGGGGTAGTATTTTCTAGATAAATCTGTGCCAGCCTGCACCATCCCTTATGGTGTGGTTCGGTTAGGTTCAGCAGAGAGTTCAGAACTCCTACCCAAAGAAGAAATTATAGATGAAGAAGTTACACAAGTCACAGCAGTTGAGAACTGTGGGTTCTAGTTCCAGCTTGCACAGCTGTACATGCATTTTATTTTTTAAAAAATAGCATAGAACTATAGAATTGTTTAGGTTGGAAAAGACCTCTAAGATCAAGTTGAACCATTAACCGAACCATGTAAAATTCACCACTGAATCATATCCCAAAGTGCCTCATCTACAAGTCTTTTAAATAGCTTCAGGGTTGGTGACCCCACCACTGACATGGACAGTCTGTTCCAATGTTTGAAAACCCTGTCCATGAAGAAACTTTTCCTAATACACAATCTAAACCTTCCCTGACACAACTTGAGGCCATTTCCTCTTGTCCTATTGCTTATTACTTGGGAAAACTGGCCAGCCCCCACCTTGCTACAGCCTCCTTTCAAGCAGTTGTAGAGAGCAAATGAGATCCCCTCCGAGCCTTCTTTTCTCTAGGCTAAACACCCCCAGCTCCCTCAGCCACAAAAGACTTGTGCTCCAGACCCTTTCCCAGTTCCACTTCCCTTCTCTGGACACACTCCAGCACTTCAATGCCCTTCTCACAGTGAGAGGCCCAAAAATGGACCACAGGATTGGAAGTGTGGCCTCACCAGTGCCAAGTACAGAGGGACGATCACTGCTCCGGTCCTGCTGGCCTCACTATTCCTGAAACAAGCCAGGATGCCATTGGCCTTCTTAGCCAACCCAATGCCAAACAAGCCAGAAAGAAAGCTGCAAGCAAAATGAACTAAAATTACTATGCCTGCTGTGTTTTGATGTTAGTACTACAGCTATGCACTAGATTTGCTCAGAGTATGCTTCCACTATGGACTTCTCAGGTAACTTAAACTCTTCCTTGTCTCATTTGGAGGCCAGATACACACCTGCTGATATTAAGACAGGTATAAGCATCCAGAATAAACAGATATACTGATGCTACTGTAATTCTGTCCAAGCCTAGTCCTGAATGTCCAGATCTTCCTCAAACATGGTTTCCAAAGGCAACTATTTCCCAAAGGAACAGAAATAGAGCAAAAGTATTAAAGCAAAGCACAATATGAATTCTTAACTCTATGAAAATTATGTTTCACTGACATATATATCCACACTCCTGGTACTTTGTGAAAGCTCTGATTAATTGCCAAACAAAATTGAAGCCTACAAGCCCTTTCAGGTTATATCCATTTTACAGCTGTTTCTACTGAAGCAAAGGAAGAATTTAAACTTTCCACTATTTTACTTGTCCATGAATTTTCTGTGAATTCAGAAGTCCTAACTCGCACACACCCTGTTTGTCATTCAATAGAAAACTCTCATTTCCTTGAGTCATAATACCCAGAAAATTAAAAACTGAAAAAAGAAAAAGAAAATATTGGATGTAATGTATCACCCTCTGACATAGGAAGGTTTTCATCTTTCTTTTATCAAAAATTCAAAATGCTGAATTAATTAGACCATTAACACATTAAAAGTAAATGCTAAGTGTGAATAGCTTCAATTTAATCACAGCTGAATCAGTTTTATTTTGCACAGACTGGTGCTGTATTTTCAGCTAAGAAATTAGATAGTAATTAGAAATTACCCATCAATTATGATCTAAGGGTGATGATTCTCTCAATGTGTTAGAAAGTACCTGACAGAGTATTGATTATACATTAGAAGTTTACTACATAATCAGCTTAAAATCACATGCTTTGTATTGAAGATACTAAGGCAACAAATGCTCCAATACAGGTGGATCTTGTGACCCTCTAATTTCTGTGCTTCAGAGTTCCAGTGACTTTTTTGTAGCTCCATATGTAAGAGTGCTCATTGAAATAAAATGAGATTGATCAGTGCAAAAAAAGGTGAGACAACAGATGATAATGATTGAGGATCACTTTCCTGCTTACTCAATTACAATATAAAGCATTATTTTGTGAGATTCTTACCTTCAAGATGAGACTCTTGACAAAAAGTACTGAGACATTTTTGAAAAATACCATTAAAAGACCATCAGCAGATCTCATACACGAGAAATGTTTTGATGTTCTTAAAAACATTGAAGAATATTTGTTAAATAAATATCCTTAGAACTATAATTCACAGAAAGCCTGTTGAAATAATATCATTAATCACAGTTGGGAATGACAAAAATATATTTTGCTTCTCACCAGTATGGTAATAACATTTTTTGGAGTGCAATCAGTCTGTCTTTATCTGCTTAAAAAGGTGATTTACTTGCAGATGCCATTTTGGGAAAACCACGATGTTTTTCATTAAATTTTGATGCATCAAAATTTAATGAAAACGCTCTGAATCCCCTTGTACCAAAGGTATCTATTAAAAAACCCCCAGAAAATGTATCAAAACTAATTTTTTTCACTCAGATCTTTGGTGTCATGGTGGTCTTATTCCTTTGAAGTGTGTGTCATGAAAGCCACATCAGAATCTTTGTTTTCAAATTTTAGAAATTATAACTGATGGAATTCAAAGATAGCTTAGAAATAATGAAAATCTTTCAAAATATGCATAGGAATAGGAAGAATAAGTATCATAATGAAGCCTAAGAACAATGTGAAAACTGGATGTAGAATACAGTTTATGTTACTAGTATACTAACATGGCTTATTTTATCAATCATCTTATGGCATTAGATTTTTTTTATGCAAATTTCAACAATGAATCAACTAATTCTCTGGGAATCTGCATTTTCAGTTTAAAAGGAAAAAAAAGAAAAGCTAAAGCTCGTAGCACTGGAACTCTGAGAAAAGTTGTCTGAGAATAATCTGTAATCTCAAAGTTCATAGGAGCAATTAGGAGAACCTCAAATACATTACGTTGTAAACTTTGATGTTCAAGACATCCATTTTTTGTTTTGTTTGTGGGGTTTTTTAAATCTGAAACAAGATTTCTGAACACAGAGTTGGCAACATGCGACGTATTTTAGAACAGGACTGACATTCTTTGTGAAAGAACTTTTGCATTTCGCAGTGGAAGAAGGAAACAGTTGAAATGTTCTGGGCAAGAGATTTTTCTTTAGAGCATATTCAATCACATTAAAGGGTAATTGCTGCTTCTTACTAATAACCATGAACCACTTGGAGGAGCATCACTGCCTCTGGAATACACAGGCAGTTCTGAGAAGACTCGAACTTCAACACAGGGAGGACTTGTACCTTTAGGCACAGTCTTTCGCTTTTGCTATTTAACACTTAGGTCCTGCTTCTTCCTTTAGTGTCTATGCAGTATTATTGCATTTTGTAAAATAGAGTTCTCCAAAGTATGTGAAGTACCTTCCAGACAAGAGAATGTTTTTTCCCAAGTGAAGTTCAGGTGCTGTAAAGCATGCAGTATAATTCTGCTTTGTGGCTTCACACTTGGTTGAATGCTGTGATACAACTGCATCAGGTACTCTCAGTCATACCTCTAAAATTTTATTTTCAAGGACTGGCTACATAGGTAGAGACTGTCCAAAGTTTATGTTAGCTTTAAGTTATTGATAGTGTCAAGGCATTTTTATTGCAACCAAAAGAAACTTAGGCTTCAGTCTGCCCTACTTCCACTGTTTACCTCACAGTGACTGTGACAAGCCACATATGAAGTTACCATGCTGGAGAGGTACCTTCCTAACAGCAGTGGCACCCCACACTTCTCTGAGGCCTGTAAATCCTAATAATATTTTGGTCTCATCGAACTCTATTTTATCTGTTCTTGATCACTACCAAATAATATAAATTGATAACATGAAAATAGCTGCTAAACTAAATAAATGAAATTTTCTTTTACCAGTCAGGTAAATCAAACAGGAGAATTTTGCTTTTCCTAACAGTCTAATAGTTTTAATGAACAGGTTTCTGTTTCAGACATCATTCTGGTATAAATGCACCCTAATAGCATATTCCAGGCTCTGAAGACTCCTTTTTTTCCCCTTTTTTTCTCTTCCATCTGCTTTCATAAAAGAACAGACTTACTGTATTTGGTTTTAATTGTATTTACCCCAGATAATTCACAGATTTATAAAAGACATTTTAGAAAATAAGATAAGGGCTTTGTGATGCAAAAGAAGAATACTTCTGTTTGAGTCTATACAGAATTTTCTTTCCCTCTTCACAAGATTTAAGTGAGTTTTATAAGAGTACATTTACCTTACACATTTAAACTACAGTGGCATTACACAGTTTATAGTAAGATTTAGTAAGCACTATCATGAAGCTTTTTTGTTTCTTATCTTATATAGTAGCAAATTTGTATAATATGTATGTTGGGAAGCTTGCTTGGAGACTGTTAGTCTCCTCCCAGTCTCCAGAAAATAGACAAACAGCTCCTGGATCTCAGCAGTATTCCCCTTCCTCAGCCCCTGGACTATACTCATGTTCCCCTCTCTTGCTCTCCCGCCAGCCTTACGGCTCTGGTTAGCAGTTCCAACACACAGCTTCAACCCTGTTTCAGAGCACACTCTGGCCAGATGGTGAGGGTACTCTCCCTCTCCCCACCAATAAAGACACGAGTGATAGCAGTTCCACCAGAACTTCGCCCTTTTACGTTAAAATGCTCTACAACAGGGCACTTGGGAACCCGAGGGAAAACAAACATCAGCAGGGCCTGAGCTCCAGAGAGGGCACAAATTCAGACACACCAAATATGCTTTGTGCACCAAGAAGCCCCTTGCTTACTAACAAGACTCTTCAGAAGTTCATTGAACGCTCTCCTCTGGCTTTCACACAGACTGTCTCAGGAAGTTTGGATCTTTCCTCTGGCATTTATAACTTAGATTACATTGATATATTTTAATAAAAAATCTGAATCTTACGACTCAGATGGGTGAATATGTTTTATAGGTTTTCAATTATTAAAACTTCTAATTTATTTTTCATCAATACTCTACTTTTTTATAATTTACAAAAATTACCAATAGCAATGATATATGTGTTTTACTAAACAAGCAATGTCCTCTTTTTCATGACATTTCTGAGCCTCCAACTAAGTCATGGAAACCTCTTATCTCTAAAGAATTTCAGGTTGGGAGTTCCATAGCTTCACACCACACACACTGCATGAAGAATCATTTTGGTTTCTTCTAAATTGGTCACCAGGTAACTTGAACTTAATTTCTTAATAACACTCATATTTTTATTTTTTAATATTCTCTTCACTATAAGCTTGTTTACTGAGAGTAGTATTCACACATGATGAATTTAGGACAGAGCTCCTTTCATCAGATAGGTACTGATCTAGTGAGGTGCCAATGACTAAAACATAGCTTCTTCCAGTTAACTTAATTCTGGACCAACTTCCACAGTGTCTGATTTAATAGACTGCAAATCATACAAGTCCTGGAAGATGCACCACAGTTCTTACTTTCACAAGCAATACAGAAAAGAGGGAAGAAGAATTTACACTTCACTTACCCCTTCTTTCAGCTGTATCAATAAACAGTGAAGAAAAATAGCCCAGATCAGCCTCTGCAATTTCCTTGTAATTGGGAGCAAACACCTGCACCTCAGCTGCCTATTAGCTCATGTGAGATAAAAAGAGGAGGAAAGGCCCCTCTATTTTCTGTCAACCACCAGTGAAGGAGGAATGAAATATAATCTCCTTGTGGAAGGAGAAGACAGAGGTATTCCGTATCATCCACATATAAGTACAGAGTAAGTTGAACAGTTTCATACGGTAGGCCTAGCAAATCGCATCTATTTCATTCCTGGTAATACCAAAATTTTTATTTCTAAAAAAGTAATGAGTCAACAAAATCAGTTAATTTTGGACTATTACTTTTCATTTATTTTTGGGGCTTTAGTTCTTAAATGTCAAATACCATGATTTAGTGTAGTTTTATACTCGAATTCACAGAGCACAGATCTCATGCAAATATGTTGAAAATATGTTTTATTTTTCTCACAATACAATCAAAACTGAAGATATATTTAGATTGGGTCTAATGCCTTGCTAATCTATGTACCTGCCTACACTTGAGCTTTCCCTATTATTCATCTGAAATCACTGTAGAAAAGCCTGGTCAA
The DNA here is from genome assembly GCF_965178545.1 of Coloeus monedula. Classification (NCBI taxonomy): domain Eukaryota; kingdom Metazoa; phylum Chordata; class Aves; order Passeriformes; family Corvidae; genus Coloeus; species Coloeus monedula. Next base: position 41,434,480 of record NC_138782.1, on the reverse strand, counting down.
GAGAATTTATGGGCTACTTCAGGCTGAAATTTGGAAAAAAGCATGTGTGGTATATTCATTAATCAATGAGAGTAATTTTTACAGTCTTGTTTTGTGCCAGATACTGAAATTAGATCTTTTAGGGGAAAATCTTCCAATTCATAAAGAAACCTACAGAAATTTCTTAACTTCAGCCTACTGATTTCACTCATAAGCTTTCATCCCACAATTTCTGGAAAGCCACAGCTGTCAGCAGAAAAAACTTGCATTTATGGAATTCCATGTTACTGCACGTTTCTAAGTAAAACAAAGTCAGAGATGTAAATGTATCTAAAAGGATCTAAAATGTAAATTTCATTTGTGCCTCCAAGTCAGTCTCTGAACAGGCATTTTTCAATCTGATTTGAATCTTATACTTACTGAAGAGTGAGTATAAGGCATTATATAGTAATGCAAACAGAAAGTACAACAGGAAGGAGTCCTGCAGAGAACTATTAAAATGCCATGAATTTAATGAAAACCCTCTTTTGAAAGCTTGTGAGGAATTAATTTCTTTTCATCTATATGGCCACAAGTCAGTAACAGAAATTTTAAAGTCAGTAACTTTGTAGATAATTGAAAATAAGTAGAGATATATTTACTACAGAAAAATATTTTAAAGATTAGTTTGGCAAAAGCAATATACATCATGTTGATTTCAGCTGGTGACTGTGGTGTAAACGTATTCACGGTATATAGAACTCATAGTACCAGTTATTAAAGACTGAAACTGGTAAGATCTGCACTACAAAGAAAACACATACTTAACTGTAGATATAAAGTAGTTCTAAATTTCTCTATAATAAAAGCTGCTAAGTGTGCAGCAATAACTTCAAACTTCACTGTTTTGCTCAATGTTATCTAACTTGAAATTCTTCTTCAACATGGAGTTCTCTCAACCCTCAAATTAATTAGTTTGATCTCTACTTTTATTTTTAATCTTTCCTAAACCTTCTGGTAGCAGAAAATTGCTTGTGGAGAGCACAGAATGGAATAAAACAGCTGGACTAAACTAATGTGTTGGAGGGAAGGAAAAACCTTTGCAGTTTATTAATGTATTCAAAAGACTGTTACAAAACTTTACAATTTAATTATTGGAAGATTATAGAACTGCTTCACTGCTTCTGTACTGTGTTAAATAAACTGTACGTGCAAGGAGTAATAAATGAAATTGTTAATTTTAGTGCATCCTTAGGGAATAGTAAGAGGGGGAGTTTACATTATTTAGAGCTCCAAATGGATTTGAGTTTATATACAGTAATAAATCTTAACTTCATTGTTAATTAACCCTGCCTCAAGCCCCTTTTTGCCTTAGGAGTTGAAAGACACAGTGTCTGTTAGGATAACTCACCATTCATATTCTTAAAGATGCTTAGGACTGGGAGAATTTGCCGATAATAGGGCACCAAGGCCTCCCCCACCATTTCAGCTGACACCACCAGGTGCTGGAGGACTTTCAGTGTGGTGCAGAGGATCTGTCGGTTACGAAGGTTCAGTGCATCTGTGATGCAAAAAAGAACAACAGGCAGAAAGCAGAATTAATTTCTAAAATGTAGAGGGAGGGGGAGGAGTCCTCTAATGGACAAATTTAATTAAACTATACTCTGTCGGGAATTGTAAGTGGGCCTTTATTAGCCCAGCTTAGAAAGATCCCAAAGATGGATTGCAGTCCTGATGTTATAAAACACTGCCTTGTCTGATTGTTATTTGTTCCCACAATTTGTGCTGACTCTTCAGTAACCCAAAGAATGCAGCTCATTATTCTCTCATGCTGCCTGTATAATACTGGTGTGGTCCAAACAAATGAAAAATAAATGTTCAGTAAGTACCATTTGGGGCCAATGGAACTGTACAACTGCAAGACAACCTGCAAAGGTTGACAACAGATGCATTCTAGTGCAACAATTACTGTTTGTATGTTTGTACTTATTTTTTTCATGATCATTTTATTCATTCAACTGACAATTCCTACTATTCTGAGAATCAGTACAATGAAGCAAATGTTTATAGAAAAAAAAACCACAAACAAACCCTGTAGGCTTTTTTCAAAAGAAAAACATTCTAGGGGGAAAAAAAAAGATTTTGTCTAGCCTACTTAAATTTTTCTCTTAGCTTTCAGTGTCATGCTTCTAATCTTATGACACTAAGACATTTCATAAAAACCTCTTGTTTCTCCTCTTTTAATTTTACTAAAAGCAAGTACTTTGCATTCTCTTTTAATTAAAAATGAGTCATGCTTGAAATAAGTATTTTTTTTTTTCCTTGCAAAATCCATCTATTTATAAAAGCATTTCTGAAATTATGCAGCTGGATAAATTTGTTAGCAGTTGTCAAATTTGGTATGCTCTAATATATTGGTCTGCCCACCAGTGTTCTGCCCACTTACACAGACTTCTATATCATTGCACTGGGACAGAACTGAAGAAGATAAGCTCATTTTCATTATTATGTTTTATAAACACAGAAATATTTATATATGTGATTTGAGACACTGTAACAAAGTATATGCATTTAGAAAAAATTGTAGCAAAGAACATAAAAAAAATTGAAGAGGAGTTACTAATAACTTCAAGAACTGCCTCTTCAAATCAAAGTAAAAAGATTGAAGGTATCTCTCTACTCATTGCAGAGGTGCTGGAGCTTGATGATCTTTAAAGGCCTCTTGTAACCTGAACCATTCTGTGACTCTACAATTCTGTGATTCAGTATTTCCAATGATGAGTTTTACCAGAGCACAGGAATGCTGTTTCATAGGGGATGAAGAAGTATTTCCACAAAGGAGCAGTGTCAGTTTTTCCATCTCTTTAAGCAAACGCACTGTAACCCACCTGCTTCTGCTTCTTATCACATGCCTGCTGAGTGTTAAAAATCAGAACTAGATTTCCAAAGCAAGGGCAGAGCAGATTGGTTGTGTGAATGGAAAGAGAAAATTCTCAAAAATCAACTAGTAAATGATTATTTACTTCCCTTCATGCCTCTTTACATGCTTGTGAACAGCACACTGAACCTACTGTTAGAAAGCCCAAGGTATAAGGGTACTATTACACATCATCCAACTTAAAGGAGTAATGTCAAATGAAAATACAGACTGAATTCCATACTTCCTATTTTCTAGTCCCTATTGTAGTCACCAGGCTGCACTTAATTTTATATTGTCTCTGAGCAAAATAATGTGTGGAGAGGAAGCCCAACAATGCAGCATGCTCACACTGAGTTCCAGCAAAGAGGCTGGCTATTCCAAATTACACTGGCTATTCCAAATTACACTATAAGGCTGCTTTAGCAAAGAGAGACCCCCAGACACGATTTTAAAGACTGGGTCCAAGTCTCAGGTAGGAAAATACTCTGTCAGAGAGAAACAGGCATTATTCATTTTCATGAAAGAGTGACTGAAGAGGAAGTTTTGGGGTTCCAACATATAGATTTATTCACTACTAACTTGTCCTGCACATAAATAATAGCTAACTGAACTAATAGGGAAATTATCACTAACATTTGTAATTTTCAGTACAATTTCAGCATGAATGTTTATATTCAATTTTATGCATTATTACAAATTAGCAAAATTAATTATTCATACACACACCAATAATTAATTAAGAGATATATCATTGACAGAAATCACTGCTTCTTAATCCTTAACAAAAAATTGTACCCACTCCCAGGAGTAGTACTTCTGGACTGTAGAAGCTGTCCCAGAGGATGAAAAACCTTATTTTTAGGCATGCAGAGTATGTCATGTAAGTGGAAATGGCTGTCCAAATACTCCTAAGAAGAACTTTTGGATGGATCCCATCTGATGCTATAGACTTGTCTCTGTCCAAGTGGAGCAGGAGGTACCTATCCATTTCTCATTGGATTATGGTGGCTTCATTCTGCTCCCCATCCCTATCTCCAGCTCAGGGGTATTCTGAGTATTCTGACAATACCCGGTTTTACAACTAAAGATGGAGGCCATACCAGGGGAGGAAGCTTTATCTTCACATCTTTAACCCCTGCAGGCCCCATGGAGGCATCAGACTTTCCCAAGAAGTGGGTCCAGTCTGCATATTGAGCCTTCTGTCAGCTGCTGATGGGACCCTCTTATTAAAATGACCAGTTATTTTTTATTTATGGAAGCAGTTTTGATGCAGGGCACAGGTCAACTTAACCTTTGTGACATCTTCATGCTAGATGAACCATTATCCTTGTTGTTGCTTGGTACCACTTGCAGATCCTTATTGTATAAGGGCACCTGGGAAGCTGAGGTGGTCCCAGAGATGTGCTTGTCATACCAGTGAAGAAACTTGTCACCTTTGCCCCCTATCCCTTGGGGCATTCTGTTTCCCCAGGCAGAGAAAGGACAGGGAACCAGCGGGTCTGCCTGTTGGGCCTGTCTCAGAGAAGACAGGGTGCAATTTCAGTAGTCTCTCTCTCGCTCTCCTTGATACACCTCAGCCTACCCACCTCCTCCTGGAGCTCTGTCACTAATCTAAGGAGTTCCTCTGCCTGGGTGCACCTCCCACAGCTGTGCTCGCTGCTGCCTGGTACTGGTATAAGAGTAGGGCACACACTGCAGCCTGAAGAGGTATGGATGCAGATGGATATGGTAGAATCAAACAGACTGAGAATTCGAGCCTGAATCCCTTCAAATTGCAGAAATTGGCAGTGTGTTAGAAAAATACTTGTAAATATCAAAAGAAAGATCATTTTGACTACAGAACTGTTGTTCTTAAATATTTGGGCTGCAGCATGCATAACAGTCAACCAGCTCCTGGCTTGATTATATTAGGCACTTTATAAACATTCAATTAGAGGCACTCCCTGCCCCAAAAAGGTACATTCCAGTACATTGGAAAACGTCAGTGATATCCAGAACTTAACAGAAATGGAAGAAAGCACTAGGATCCTTACACAGGAATAAAGCAGACCATTTAGAAATCCTGGTACAGTACAGCTACATAGCCCAGATGGAGGAAAGATGCATAATACCCAAAGTATTCCAATTTAGAAAACATTCTAGGCTGTTGCCTCTTAGTCTGGAAGTCTGCTCTAAGACATGGATCTTCACAATAACAGCAAAGTGAACAACTGGTTTGCTTCTCAGCTAAAGATACTTTTCTGCTCCCTAAAGGGTTTTGAGAGGACTTACCTCTCTCAGTGGTACATATTTATTTTTGGTCATTTAGACTACTGTAACATTCTCTTAAGCAGCAAAAAACTCCAGCCCAATAAATTTACTCTGTTGCTTGGTAGTTTTGATGTTTTCTACTTTAATGATATAAACTGGAAGATTTTGCTTCTGATTTAGAATACACTTTTCCAAGAAATCCTCCAGCTTAAATAATTGCTCAATTGAAGTATATAATGAAGTATTTTTCGTTCAAACATACGTTATTTTGTACTGCTATAGCTTTTCCAAACAAATATTTTCTGAAGTTCATCATAACTTTCTTAAATAAAAGAGACTTTTAAAATGATAGCAGATTAAATATCTGATTTAAAAGCTCAGTATCTGAGTTCGTTCTGTTTTTACCATTCAAAGCCAAAGATAATTATGAAATTTGAAAGCACCATAGTGCTGTTTATTAAAGCCTGTTAACAATGAGACAATACAAAATACCAATTCATTCACTTCAGTGAATGTTAATCCACCCTATTTTTAATTTCTGATAAATTTTATTGGAAATTCATGTAAATTGATGTAAATTTAATGTTTCTTTTGTTAATTTCCATTAAGAGCAGAATCTTAAGATATATGCCACTTTTTTGCTATCCATTTAGCTAATGTTTGCATATAAAGCAATAGAAATAATTATTTTAAAACATTCAAGTATTTTTCTTGAGTAACACTTCTAACATCTCAAAGAAAAGACCTAGAAGTTATATAAGTTGATATATATATATATATATATATATATTTTTTTTTTTTTTTTTTTTTATGTGGCAGTTTGGAAAATCCTATCTCAGTCCCAGATATTGTCTATAATAGAAGCCAGAGTTCTCATCTGATAGATGATATTGATAGATTTTACAAGCCAGGAAATAGGACAGCATTTCTCCCAGTACCCAGTGTATCTTTTTCATGACGCAATGTATTTCCACAGAAGAGATCCAATCAGAACATGCTCTCCCAGACAGCACACTGATATCCTGAGCTTTACAGAATCAAATCAGTTTCCCTAAACTTCCATCTCTTCTCTAAATACTAACTTTAGATTTTGGTAGTTATATAAAAAGTTATGTTGATAATTTAATTCTCTTCAACTTCTTTTTCAAGTACACCTGTGAATCTATGCTTAGAATTGAACCAACGGTTTCCATTTTCTATTTAGGTCTCACAACCCAACACTAAAACCAATTTAGTTTGCATTCATATCTCTCACTCAACTGGCAAATGAGGCAACAGTTTTAGAAAATTCTTTGCCTGAAGCAGAACAAGATACATAGAATAGGAATCCTGTGGGGTAACAAGCACTCAGGATAAAAATGCTTGACTGTTGTGATCTACTTAATCTTGTTGACCAAGGTCTTCTTTTAAATTCACAGAGCCAGGTTTAAAGAACTCCTAATGTGAAGGATTCTCACAATGCAATTGATTAAAGTGATACATACTTCTCTTAGAAAATTTTGTCCAAAATTTCCAAAGTGTATAATAATTAACTACCTGCACTTATATAATAGTATTATGCTAAATTTACAGAACAGTAATGAAGGCTGTTACCAAACAAAGTGTTTCAATCAAGAGTGAATAAAAACCAGAACAAGAACCTTGTGTTCTGTGCTTTTTAGAAGTCCAGTAAGAGCCTGATCCAAATAACAGTATAGATGTTAACAAATTTCTTTCTGTACAACTGAAAGAGTGATGTGTTACAGTGAAATGATGGGAAGGAGGAATAGGGGGCAAGGCATGCAAACCTTATGCCAATTTTGTCATCAAAGACCCTTTTTTTATAAAGCCAAAGGCACAGAAAAGGCTAAGATACATAACTGAAACATTGATGCTTGCAAGAAACATGATCTAGCAGAATGTGGAAGAGAAAGTCAGTGGCTTTTTTCAGCTTGAGTTGTCCTTGTAATTGTAGCATTTTACTAGATCAGTTCCTATAAAGCTTGAATTCTATTAACATTTTTGGACCTGGTTTAATTATATAGTATAAAGAACACTTAGAGGACAGTCCCAAAAACCTGCTCAGTGACTATGCCAGTCTACAGTTTCCATCCATTCCTAGATGTACGTTCATTCCTCTGTGCTAAGATACTAAAACTGCACTGAGTACCCACCCTCCTGATGAAAACAGGTCTCTTACCAATGAAATGTGATGCCATTTATAGAAAAGGTCTGCAGAATCAAAGACCAGTAGTACTGGCATCTGTACTGCAAAACTCAATATAGCATTCTAAATGTGCTGTCTATGTTTGAAGAAGAATAATGTGGACAAGAAAAACCTGATAATAAAGTTTTCTTAGACTTTCAAAAGGTATTTGATAAAGTCCATCACTGAGCTGCTGTGGCTTCCATATAAATAAATAATGACTTAGAGACAGAAACTTAGGGCAACAGTAAATGATCACAGAGGAGGAGTATCATTAGTAGGGGCTAGAAAGAATCTGTGCTGAAGTTCATGTTTTCCACTAGATCCATAGGTGATTGGGAAGAGATTTTACTGGTGATAACAAAGATTTCTGATGATACCAAGTTATTCCAGATGCCAAAGACAAGGACTGACTCTAAACAACTTCAAAAGGACTTTAGAGAACAACTGGGTGATAAAATTGCAGATGAAATTGATTACTACTAAATGCTATATATTAATAAATTTATAAATTCAGGAGAGACTAGCTCTAACTCTAACTTTGAAAGTCAGAGATGTTAATTGCAGATTTCACTTTCCAAACATGGACAAGATTTATCTTTATTGAGTAAGAAACACAGTTTCTCCTCACAGACAAGAGTAAATAGCAGTAATAAAGAATCTCCTTCCTATACCATTTGAAAATACCTGAAATGACCAGTTTTGAGCAGAAGACTAACATAAATCTAATTGCAACTACTCGTACTGGTTGATGAAACCTCCAGGGGAAATGCTTTAGTATTTGAATATCAAAACAATTAAAAAAAAAAAAAAATCAGAGACCTTTGCTTTCTTTAAAAGCATTTTAAGTCTATAAAAGCAAGCTTGTTTTCTTTTATCTTTCAGTCTGTGATCTTAATAACCAGAACTGGTTCTCAAGAGCAACAGTCAGCCAGGAGGAAAATTACAATTACATTAGAGTTTTAACTTTCTATCAGTGATAGAAATCAACTTACACGATTTGCAGCAAGAAAATGACTACAGACCAGAAAACCAAATTTATTCCATAAAAATATTGCAACACTTTGTGAAAGGAAGTATTTAACAGTCATTAAATACTCCTAAATACAGTGAAGATATGTGAGAAATACAACTGTGCTTAGAACAACTGCTAGCAACACATTCAACTTTACATATCTAAATATAAAAGTGATACTGATTTGACATTAAATGGGAATTAACTACACTGTAGTCCAAGACAACATTTTACATGCAAATAGAATGTGAACAATAAGAAAACAGAAATCAGTTTAATTTGGAAATATATTAAACATTAAAAAGGACTCTGTAGGTGACACTGAATGAGGAATACTGTATTCATTTCTCTAGATTTGAGTCACAAAAAAATCTGTTTCCTTAATGAAACATTTTCAACAAAGTTTAAGGTATCCTTGATTTACTGTATCACAGAAGTTACTTTTAACAGCATGGTAAAAGCCTCAAGAACAAAAACTTCAGTGTTCCTTAGGATGGAGATTATTCCTTTTGGGCTCAACCAGAAGAGCTAGTCTGCTGACTGGAACTGTGTAGAAACAATACTTCCTTCTAAGTTACAAGTGCAAAGATGCGAGCTTTTCTGGCTTTTAGGACTAAATTCAGATTATCTACATATCTGTTTTAGGATTCACAGCACGGAAGAGAAAAGATTCTGGCAAGTGGGTGATCCAAGATACTTAAGTGTTTAATTTCACATTATTATCTTCATTAGCAAAGCTATATGAAGATCTTCCTATTGATCATTTCTACCCATTCACTCCAATGTCTGTGCTATCAGGTACTGTTCCTTCATTTCTACCCATTCACTCCAATGTCTGTGCTATCAGGTACTGTTCCTTCATTTGTGCATTTATAAACTAGACCACTGAAATGATCTGACTTTCAAAGTAATGCCACTCTGGAAATATTTTGGATTTGGTTTAGATTTGGGTTCTGTGGCTTTTTTTTTTTTTTTTTTTTTTTTTTTTTTTTTTTTTTGAATACATCTAGATGAGAGATTCACTGAATTGCTCCACAAACAATTGCATTAGCAAAAGTCAGAGTGTGGGAGCTGGAACAATTGGTGACTTTATGTATGAAGGGGTTGAAAACTCCTACAACTACATTGCCAGCAAAGGGAATGTGAATGATAGCATGCTCGCTGCCTCTGAAAGGAGGTGCCTCCACACTGTGTTGCATGTCCCTGATGTTACTGCTAGAAATAATAGACAAAGGTGTAGAAACTTCTGGCTTCCTCAGTGTCTGTGTCTGCACGTGTGTCTCATGCAGAGAACATCGGGGAGCCCTGTGGTCAGGAATCTGGGACAAGCCTAACGAAAGCAAGCAAAAGGACTTCTGGCTTTTCTGATCTGACATTAATTATGGCAAATGTAATATTAAAAGCAATAATTTGCCCCAAAAATGAGTATCAAAAGGAATTTTACATTCCTATAATGACCACACAGAAAAGCATGGAAATGCTAGACAGATTCCTCAGTTTCCTAAAAATAAGGGAACTCTCATGTAACCTACAGGTATCTTTGCTTGCTCCCCCAGTGGGCTGTGTCTGGGTTCTGTTCAGCTCTCTGCCACCAATGCAGCCTGTGATGTGGGGTAAAATTAGCCTCCTTCTTCTGCTTTTTTATCTGTCAGCAATATGAAAATAACAATAGGAAACTTTTTGGAAAAGCAGATCTTTGGCTTGTGTTGTGCCTCAGAACTTTCATGATACTGCTGCAAAGTACTTTGCTACTTGCTATATTTCTCAGTTTATATTTCTTTGCTGAGGTTTAAATAACTTAGACAATGGGTTTGCCTACATCTTCTGTGAAAGGGAGCAAAAAGCCCTATGCCTTAAGTAATTCCATTTTCTGGTTTTGCATTTTATTTATTTTTAGTAGGATTCCTTACAAGTTTGACATATTCAGGTAATTTGTTACTTCTAAGTTTTATGTCATGCAATGACTATATTTATAAACTATTTTATGTTTTTACAGTGCAAGATACAATATATTTTTAATTTATATTTTGAGAAATCAAAATATATTTTGAAAATTTTTCTCTCTGAGAAATTAATGCATCCAGCCTGAGGGATATTTTCTTCCTCTGAATTTCCAGTAAAAATATTCTTTCCAGTGTGACAAACAAAAAAAAAAAAAAAGGAATTATTTTGCAACTAAAGATCATTCTTTATTATTTTGATCATATTTCAGGTATTTTAGAAGAGAAACCAGGCCTGTAAATTTCAATTGTCTTTTTTTAGTTTAACCAGAAAAAAAATTGTTGAAAGGATTTGGGCTTACAATAACCCAGAGATGGATTAAATAATATAATTTTCATCTTTAATGATACAGTGTTTAAATGTGTGAACTTTAAGTAAGGATGGCTGGAAGACAAATTTCTCCTTAAATCATTAAAATATAATACAGAATTTTAATATTTAATTTAAAATGTTTTTAGAGAACATTTAGATCTTTACTAATATATTCCTTTGATGAACATGCAGGAGAGAAAACTGCTCTTAAAAGCATTCTATCTGTAGAATTGTTTTTCTGTCTTTCTTTTAGCCTTTTCCCTTCAATCATATATATTACCTTGGCTAACAATCAATTGATTCACTCTTTCACAGTCGAAATATGGTAGTGGTATAGAAGAAGACTGGTTAATCAGAAATAACTCACCCAGTGGGACACTTTAGAGACAGTAATCTCTGTAAAACATAGCTGAGTTTATTGTGGATGCAGCTGAGTCACAGAAATGTATAGCTATGGCTATGCTGCTGTATTACACAGTCATACCAAATTTAAAACTCCTTAAAAGTATACATTTTCAAACTCCTGGAGATGGTGGTGTCTTTTAATATTAGTATGGCTTCAAGTAGGAAGAAGCCTTTATCACTGATAATACTTAGACTCTTCACATATTAAAGCTGATACAGAAGCCTTTTTAAAATAAAAAAAAAGCACTTTAGCATAAAATAAAGCAGAACCAACAACTAAATTTAGCTAGCAAATTCTTGAATGTGTTCCAGCACCATAAATTATGACTTAAGACTACATATCAAATCCACAGAAATACCCTTACCTAGCAGTCTCCTTCTAATTCTAAATGCTGTGTAACAGCTAAAACTTCCAGGTAATTATATCTAAGCTAGATTCTGGTCTCAGCAAAACTTTTAAATCCTAACTGAATAGATGCTGTCATAGACTTGCAGTCTTTTCTGAAGAAATTATTTCAGCTTTCAAAAAAAATGATACTACTGTAGATATATTTGGGTGTCATTGGAAATACAATTCGAAAGAAATTATATCATTCCTCTCTTTATGTGTTTCCCTTATAGAGAGAAAAAATGGTAACATTGTTTTCATAACCTTTCTCAAGCATCACAGAGTAAACATTCTGAATATTATATATTCCTTTTGGCATTTTCAAAACTACAGTAATATAGACATAGTGACATCTATAATCAATCTTTTTAAATTGATAAAAAATTGAATGATAAAACCACAATTCTGACCCTTCCCACACTATTGTTTCAGTATTATCAGGCTCCAAACTACATTCACTTCCCCTTTTACAAAACTGTATTTAAAGCTGAACTGTCTCATGGACAGGACAAAGGACAGCAATGATACCATTAATGATTAAAAGAGAAACCAAATTTAACAAACACAAGCCCCTATCAGTATAGGCGTACCATGTAGATTTAAGAATCACAGTAACTAACTAGAGAAGGATGATGGCTCAGAATAATAGCTCTTCAAGGTACTGACCTAAAGAAACAGGAAAGGACAAAGAAATACATCTGAAAGACTAGGTGGTTCAAGAAACTAAAGTTTTAGTTTTAGTGATAGTACACTTGAAGTTTAGCAGTATTGCATTTGTGTTAAAATAATTTATTACTTCTTAAATTTTTTTTCTACAAAAAAATCTATGTTTAAACATACAAAACCTTCAAAAGTAATGTTTTTAAAGTGCCATCTGTTGATTTCTCCTGTCATTTTAGATGAACTGGTCTGCACAGTAGAGGATTTACATAATAAATATACAAAACCAGCTAAGAAAATGTCACTTCACATTTCCAAAGACCAAGAGCCACCTTGTAAGAAGGAAAACACTAACCAGAGAGTCTATTCTTCTGAAATACTGCACTTATCAGGGTATTGAGGGCATAAGCTTTCTGGCCTTATATCTTAAAATTTACTCACATTTGCAATAATCTTCATGTGATGTTCAGGCTGTCATGTCTTACAGCTTAATTAGCAACTTTTCAAAAATTTAGATCATATAAATACAAATTACGGATTTTTCTCCTACATGTTTACCTACCTTTTATTGGGATAATGAGCTGAGGAACAACAGGAAGGATCTTGTTTCCACCATGCTCCAGCATGTCATGGACTCCTTGACGAGCAAAAAACTCATATGGAAATTCCGTTTCACGAAGCCCATCAAAGAACAAAGGCAGAAAGTAATGATAGTCCAGATTTTCAATCTCTGCCTAAAAATACAAAATAAATAAACAGATAAATGCAATTTTTCAGTACTAATACAATGTGATCAGGCCAACAGATAATTCATGCCACATATAGAGGCATGTTTAGTAAATAATAATCCGTTTTTTATCACTGCAGAATATATTGAATCCCAAATATGGTTTATGACAACATATACTAAAATACAGAAATATTAGATCTAAATAAGAGAATAAAATTAATATATTCCCATATATTTTTGATAAGACAGTACCAGATTCTGATATTCTTGCTTACACACTTTACTTTGCAATAGGAATCAAACCAGTAATTTTAAGAACAATACTCTGCCCATTTAAAAACTTGGACACTGAAAACAACAAATAAGAGAAAGAATCCTGTAAGCAACAAAATATCCAGTACAGGACAAATATCGATATTTGTACATAATTCCTTAATTTTTAGAACATTGACCTAATTTATTTCCTATTAATTTCAAGAGCATAATTATAAAGAAATTCCATGGTTCTCTACTGTGAAAAAAAGGTAGAGAAACTATGTACCTATTTTTAATAGTAATCTCCTTCCAATCCAAAAATACAAAGTATACTAAACTTAGCACACTATGGAGGGATTTCGCACTCTAGTTCTCTTCCCTTTTCCTCCTTTTACCCATTAGGACTCTACCACAGACACTCAGGCTAGCCAGGGAGAATCAGAAGTGTGTTTATGGCCTGTCAAAGCTCTGAATACAGCTGAGAAGTGACTCAACAGCAATGCATTTTCTCTGAACAGAATAAGACCCTTAAACTAACTTGGAGACAAATCCATCTCCTTATGAACACACTTCCATCTTTAAAACATTGCTTAGCTGCTACCCTGTTTTTCCAGTGAGATTAGGCACTATCCAGGTAAGATTCTTCACACGTAACAAGCTTTGTCACATAGGCCAAACTGAAGCTTCAAATGTACTTAACAAAATTTGTCAGGTTAAGCAAAAAAAACCCAAAACCACCCATTGATTTCAGAACAGAAATCACATTCTCATTTGAATTGTGGAAGTCTGAACTAAAGCAGCCAAGAATTGAACTTTACAGTTCTTGGGTAAATCCCACGTCGGGAAGTAGCACACAGACATTCTCTGTTTGAGGCCATGGTTCATTTTCCTCCTTGCTTGACTCTGAGTAGACCTGAGTCCTGGTCTCGCACACCTTAGCTACTGACTTCAATTTTTTATGTTGAAACAGATCAATCCATGATAAATCAAAATTAACTGGAACTGATACTTGAAAGTAAGTATTATACATTTGCTGTGAGCACCTCACTATTGACAGACATAGTGCCAATGACATAGTAACATAGTCTCACATGCACTGATTGTTAATCCCTCATGGGAGATTAAAAGGGCAATTGCATAATACCTATTCACCAATGTGAATGAAGTCAAGTCCCAGCAGTGGATCATGCAGGAGAAGGAACAAAGGAAACCCGTATTTCCTGTTTTCTCAACATCATATATTATTTGCTTGTCTATAATTTTTTTCTCATTGGCCTTCACAAGAAAAAATGTCTTTATCAGATGCCTTTGGAGTTAGTATGAACCCAGGGAAACGGCCTCAAGTTGCTCCAGGGAAGGTTTAGATTAGTTATTAGGAAAAATTTCTTCACAGAAAGGGTTGTAAAGCACTGGAACAGACTGTCCAAGGAAGTGGGGGAGTTGTCATCCACTAAAGTTTTCAGAAAATGTGTGGCTATAGCACTTGAGAACATGGTTTAGTGGTGAACATGGTGGTGGTGCTGGGTTGACAGTTGAACTTTAGAGTCTTTTCCAACCTTAATGAGCCTATGATTATATAATTCTATAAATATGCCAGGGTCAATTTGTGAGAAAGTTCAAAAATAACAAAAGATATAACAAAAAAAATTAAATAATATGATTATTAAGAAATAAAATAACAAGAATTAATAGATATTTAAATTCCTAAATTGATGGGGTTTGTATTTCTTGAGGACGTTCAGCATGCTAGCAGCAATACTTTTGAGATGACAAAAGAAGTCTCCCCCAAAGGTCTCTGAGAACAGAAGACAGCATTACAGCAATTACAAAATTCTGGTGACAAGCCTAAAACAGAGGTCAAATTTTTCATTACAGAAGGAAAGCTCTATCAGGTAAGAAGAGACCAGGAGGTCAAAAAATCATTGACAAAAAAGCAGGACCAAGAAGAAGCAATTTTTTTTCACGTTCTCTGTCAACAGGACAATAAAACTTCCTTTAATACTTCTTTTTAATGCTTAATTTGTAATTTATAATATTATTAGATTTTTGTTATTTAATGTCCTAGTTTCAGAAAATCAAAACCAAAACCTTTCACAGCTACTTGTGTCTGGCAAAAGCTTTAGATGTTGAAGAGAGATACAATTAATAATATGTGGGCTTGTTTTTTTAAATGAGAGGTGTTTCAAAAAGCAAAACACCTTTACCACACTATGTCTTATTGAGATGGGGTTTGGAATGTATTTCTTAAATGGGTATTTGACAATCCTTTCAAAATTACAAACTATTTCTGTGGTAAAAAATATCCTTAATACATATCAACATTAGGTTACTGATTCAGGATTTGCAACTATTTTCCTCCAAACACACACAGTAGAATGTCCAATTTTTTTTCTCCCACTCTTCATTAATATCTCATCTAACTGCATCTACCAGTTATTGTTCTCAAAGATTTGATACTTCTGATACTCCATGCCATTTTTTTCAGCTTTTTTTTGTGCTTGAAATATGCTTTTTCTTTTAAGGAAGAAGGCTTCTGTATTCAGAAGCTTGTCAATGTTTTTCAGCAATAATAACTAGTGGATAAAAGATACTATCCTTATCTATCAACTCTGTTTTATGGTTAAACATTACATATACATAGGAATGATATATCAACTTTAAGGTGAATATGATTTCAGGGTTTAAAAACAACTCTGATTTTTACACACAGCACAAAAGATTTATTGAGAAAAATCTTTTACTAAATATACATATGACAAGCTGTAGATTATAAAGTATTTGTGTGTACACGTCTCTTCTCAATTAGTTTCAAATCCCTAAGTGGTTGGCAACTGGCACGATTCTGAAAAGGATTCTGATTTCTAACTTATTTCTTGAAGTGTCAGCTGTCCAAGCACACAGACAATTTTTACTTAGCTTTTTTTGCTCTATAATAACTCCCACAATATGGAAGCCAGAAATATTTTGTCTTACATTCCATGGTGTGAAACCCTTTCCTTCTGTGTTTACTATTTAGCTTTTAAAAGTGACTATTATACAGCTGTTCAGAGAAAAATGTGATTTTTCTGTTCACGCCTACAAAATCCTTTTGTTTTTTATATCCACCCACAAAAAATGCTGATTAATGCTCAAATTCTTGGCAAAACTTTTCCACATCTGACAATAATGCTGCAGATATGCATTTTAAGAAGAAATCTCACAATAATTATTATGAACCTCTGTTCATAATAGTTCAAACTAGCAGTTTGTAAATTTTGCAGACATAGCCCCCGAACTTTCAGTAAATAGGCACTAATAAAAATTAATATATAATATATGATTAAGTAACAAAAGCAACCATAGTATGAGTAAATCTGTTTCTTGAAACTTCCAGGCTCTTTATGTTCTAAAAGCTCCCTAGGTGAAACATAATATACGCTTAGTAAGTGTAGTTTTATCATTACATACAACTAATGTACAAGATGGAAGGAAACTAATGGCAGTATCACTGTCAATTTGTCCAGGAGAAAATCTGTTCTTATGAAGCAGCCCAAAGTGAGTGGCAAGTCTGCTCAGACAAGGAAAAATCAGATAAAGATTCTATGCTGACAATAGAAAAATTAGCTTTGTGGCTAATCTGTCTGATAGATAAAAAAACCAAACTATTTGAGAAAACTTAAGATACAGAAGAACTTTGACAATAATGGTATCATTGATCTTCCTTAAAGAATCTTATTTAAAATAATCTAGTAAACTATAAGACAAACTCAAATTTTAGAAGGTAGTGTTTAAGCCACATAATTTAATTTTCCATATCATTTCACACAACTGGTTACATAATACTGTGTCTTTGCTCTGATTATCCAAAAATTGGATTTGATCTCCCAGAAACATTATATATAACTGTGTATGTACTCATTTAATATCTTTGTCTAAGGCATTAAAATTAAGTATAGTAAAAGAAATTCTGGAATTCTTGGGTTGATAAGGACAAATGGGAGTTTTTTGTAAGGATTATAAAGATTTTGTAAGGATTTTTTGGTAAAATAATAGAAAGATTTACTTTCATTTCTGTTTTGTAGTTTAATGAAAGGAGAAAAACCGAAACATTTTTGAGCAGTCTCAGTTTTGAACTTCCATTACACTTTTTCTTCCAAGATTTCTTTCAACCTTTCTTTTTTTCTTCCAATAGCCTGTACAAATAGTCAAGATGAAGCCTATGTGTTTCACAGCTCTTGGTTTCTTGCTTTTAATATATTTGATGCATAATGGCCTGTTAGTTTTAATCTTCACTATGGAGCGAGTAATGCTCACTAGTATTTTCCAGACTTGACTAGATGGATTTCTCAATATGGTAATTTTGCTTATGGCTCAAAACACAATTTTGTCCCTACAAGTTTTCTAGCAAGAAAATATTCTCCTTTTAGTCTGCTGTATTTCACCTTCCAGTAGGGTCATACTACAAAGATTTCCTATTGAAAGAGCTTTAGTCTAAGTTATTACCTGTGTCTTATTTAAAAAAAAAAAAAAAAAAAAAAAAAAGACAGTTCTGCCTATATTTTCCATTCTGCAATGAAATGCTAAAATACTTATCTTAAAAAAAGTGGAAGATTATCAGACTTGAAGAGAAACAGATAATGGCAAGGGACCTAACAGAAATCTTTTAACTCAGACTGTATTTAGAGCCTTTTTAACATATTCTGTAGATATTTAACTTCCCACAAGAAGTTAAATAACAAAAGAAAATATTTGCCTCCTATGGATAAATTAAGAGAAGAAATAATAAGAAATGTCATTGGAGTGTAACTATACTGGCTATCTGAATTCAGCTTTGAAATAACTCCTCATGTAAAAATTAAACCCAAACCCTCAAAATCTAAAAATACAGAAATGTCAATACATAATAATTTTGAACGTACTGCATTTCCTGCTACCTCCATGATAGTTACAAAAGTAACAGTTACTTGGGAAGACAAACCCCATCACTCCAAATGTCCCACCCCTCTCTTCCTCCTTCTTCCCTCCCCCCCCCCACTTTATATGCTGAGCACGATGCCACATGGTCTGGAATGTCCCTGTGGTCAGTTGAGGTCACCTGTCCTGGCTGTGTCTCCTCCCAATCTCCCATTCACCCCAGTCCCTCACCAGCATGGTGGAAAAACAGGAAAGGCCTTGGCTCTGTGCAAGCCCTGCTCAGCAATGACAAAAACACCTCGATATTATCAACCCTGTGCTCAGCATGAATCCAAAACACAGCCCCATACCAGCCACTGTGAAGTTAATTAACTCTACCCCAGCTGAAACCAGCATGATAGGATAACCAAAACATTTTCCTTTCAGTTGCCACAGCTGAAGGTGACAATCTAATCTTACTGGGGTTACTGAGGTGAAGAAAATTAATAGTCAACAAGAAGGTCATATTATTCCCTAAATAACCAGAGGATCAATGACTGGCTCAGAAATGGAGGCTAGGAGAAGGAAGATATGAATTTGTGTAAAATCATCTCCTGTTAGAGACAGAGTAAAAAGCCCAGCCTGAAATCTTGTCCTATAAATGTAACTTAAGAATTGATTTTTATTAAAGAAATGTGAATCTCTAAGTCGGTGAGCTATGCCATTCAGAAGATAATCTAGCACATTTCTGGGAGGAGGGGATTTTAATCCTGCATATTCATAAATCATTTTAATTGTACTGCTGGGATTTAAATTTTTAAAATATACACCTCACTGATAATACAGAGCAGGCAAGTCTTGCCAAATATAGAGGAGGGTCAGTGTATCACCCAGGAAAAAGCAGGATGATAATAAACCCTTGGATTATGGGATATAGGCCTTAAAGTACAATATGCAATATTGAAGTGACAGATTAACAGCAAGACTTCTGCTACAGTATAGGAGTTCATTACTGTGACACAGAAATAGTGTGACAGGAAATAGAGTTGAGCCAACTAATTAATCATTATGAGCCACCAATATGTTGCAGCTATGAAAAGGCTAAATATTATTTAAAATGTATGAGCTATTTCCAGTACAGATAGGAAAGCATTAAGGCTACTACACAAGGCAGTCATGAGACCTCACCTGTCATTATCATCAATTTGCCCTAATATAAAAAATATAGAATTTATCCTCATTGATTCCTCATTGGAAATGACAGGGACAAACTGATATATAGGAATACACCGAACTGAAGAGAAAATAAGTGCTAACTTGCTCTTATTTATTTGGATTCTGATCATATTAGATTATCTGAGTCAACTGATTCCTAAAAAAGCATGTAAAATAAACCATTCTTTCAATACAGCAGATAGTTGTACACTACACTTCAAGGACTGCTTCCTTTTAATTGATGGGAAGCATTATAAATAGAAGATGAAGTACCCTGAGAAAAGGCCTCTGTAAACACGACTCTAACAAATGTGGAACATACCTGAGAATTGTTCATGTGAAGCAAACAATGGACCACATGATAACCTCAGCGGCAGACAAAAGTATTTCTGCTACTTCAGGATGTATGATTATCTAGTTACAATCCTCTTGCTCTTCAAAGGATTGCTGACACATTTTCAGACACTCAGTTGTTCTCCTTTTTCTTTACATGATTTATTAATATGTTTTATGTATTTCACAAGCACAGTAACGTAAAACTTTAGATTAAGACAGAGAAGCATTACTTCTCTACATTCTGTTAATCTCTCATATTTGCAATTTCTTAATATAAGCTTTACATGATATACAAAGATAAATTTCACAATTTAAAGCCACGTGATATTATATGTATTATATACACCTACTCTGAGAGGGGAATGGGAATTAGGGTCTCCACTGGGGTCCATGGCCCAGTGGTAGATTAAGTTCCACCCTCAGGTGCAACATCTAAGAACTCCTCCCAGATGCACTTAGGCACCAGCAAGAAGCAGAGGACAAGCTCTGGTCATTTACTACAGAACACGCAGGGGATTATCGTTGTGAAGAAGAAATGTTCAGTTTTGCAGACACTTTTTATCAGACACCAGTGGACAACTCTTCTCTGACAGGGAAAGAAAAGATGCTAAGACTGTCCCGGGCAAGGGGAGGCGGGTAGGCAGAGCCCCCTGTCTAAGGCTGAGTTTGAAGGTAGAAGGATTATATGGAGCTGGTTGCAAGACTCTCCCACTACCTTCTGAGCAACATATGCTGATCTTCATTTATTTCCTTCGTGCAGTACGAAGTTCATTTTAAACTTCATCAGAAGAAGAGTGAACCAGTTTGTTCATCCCCACAAAACACATACAATGCAGTACGTCAGTGAAGAATTAATTTGAAATTGTCTTTTTGGAAATAAATACTCTTTTGCTTAAAGGTTTGCTACCATTTTAATAAGATTAAGCCTAACACTACATGTTATTTTTAAAGAATTGTGAAGGTAAATCAGGAGAGTGTCAACTTATTGTATCCCCTTAGTGAAACCAGTGGCTAAATTATTGGGGTTTTTTATTTTTTGACATTCTTTTCCTTTCTCTTTGCCAATTATTCATGCATAGCTGTTTGCCAAATTAACTTGAAATTATTTGGTTTTAATAAAAATAACACAAAGTTAAAGAAGAGCACTGGGACAAAGGTACATATAAAAAGTGTCTGTGGGAAAAGTTAAATACAACTCTGAAGATTTACTTTCTATTAATAATTAAACTATAGCATAAAATACCACAAAACCTTCTACAATGTAATGCACAACTAGAATTGTCCATGCATCCAATTTTTTCATGTTTGACATATAAATGTAATGAAAACCTGGCAGTTTTATGGTGTTGGAAATTGTGGAAGCCTATAAAACATGTCATTAAACATTTTCATTTGTATTTTTACACACAGTTTTAAAAAAATATATAACAGAAATGACAAAACCAAATAAGAATAGTGATTTTTCTATACTAAGAGCATTCTAGGATACAGTTCCTATTAGCTTCTGACTCTTGACATTTATCTCATGTATGAAAATGACACTCCTCCCCAAGAAAGAGCCATGTCTGAACATTTCCACATAACCATCCAGAATCCAGAAAGATACTATAACACAGTGGGACAATAGCCATGAATGCTGTATATCTAGGCCAGGAGCTCTTGCATCTTACCAACCAAGAAGTTATGCAGTCAAATCTCCCTGAAACAAGTTGGAGAAAGCAAGACCACAACATGTCATTCTTCACTAACTTCAGAACCAGTACAGAGGAAAACCAGAATGTTCTCACTGCCTCCAAGTGTGATTGAGATAGAGCATGGACCAAGAGCAGTTTTGAAGCAGATGACTGTCTTAAAAAGATGAGGTCAACCACCAGAAATCCTTTGTCCCATGGTTTCCAAGAGTCCTGGGAGATGGCTCAGAAGTTACTTCATATTTTCATAACCTGGTGGAATGAAATACCTGAGATAATGTGCTAGCAACACTGAAAGGTCCTCAAAGGTAAACTGCAGACAGGTGAACGAAATACTAAGTGAACAAATTCTAGATATTGACAGAGCCCAGAAATGGAAGGGAATACTGCACCATCTGCTGGCTGACACCAAACACTGTGAAGGTGTTCTCTCTATTTCAAGAGCAAACAATGAAACAAAACAGGCAGGATATTACTGACAATTTCAAGGTCAGATTTTGGAACAAACTAACTGTGTTACCATAGAAAAGTTAAAATCCTCTTATGAAAATCCACGTTATTTCAAAGAAGTCAAAATTCAAGACTAGCACATAATTTTCAGAACTCATAAGCAACAGCACGACTAACAGATGTTTGCATGAACTGTATCTATGCTTAAAACCAAAACAGGGTGTGAGTCATTCTCTGAGCCTGAGGCACAGTAGTATGGAAGAGATAATTTCTGTACAGCTAAATTCTTTGATTCTTTGTACAAGACAGGGTAGTTGACTTTAAATTATATGCTGTAAATAGCCTTGGTAGTTGCTTATCCTGAATCATGGATGAGCATTATCTAGGCAAATAAGCACTAGACAGAATCATAGCAGGGCCTGTGCTATCTGCATACCTCAATAGTGCTGTGTCAATGCTCAAGGCCATACTGTGGTATGAATGACCCTGCTGGTTTTCCAGGATACATGAGGATGTTGGCATGACCCACCCAAACTGAGATGGAGTGAACAGCAGAAATACATTTGAAAAAATAATTCAATAGGACTTGCCTTGCATAACTTTTTAATACTGTATGAAATATATCAAAGCATATATGAGCAAAATTTTAGGCAGATGCATCAATCAAGACTATTAAGGAAGTTGAGTTGATTAGACAGTATTACTTTCAGAAAGTTAAAAATAAACCCAGCTTTGGGAGGAGATTAGAGTTGCTTGTGGCATCTGACATGGGTGTCTATGACACGAGACACCTGAATATAACTGTTACATTGATAGTGTCATTGAAAATTGCATTTAACAGTTGGAAAGAAGTCTTCAGATGACTTTCAGTCAATACATCCATATGACCTTTGCTGATTTTTTTTTTTTTGAGATAATATGCTGCCAACAAATTCAACAGAAACTTAAGTATTGTAATTATTCATTTGCTTCTTTGTGCATATTCATTTACCTGTGATAATTTATCAAGCTATAGTAATTTGGATTTTCTGTGCATACCGCCATGCCAGCCCATACAGAAGTTTTCTTCAGATATTGGATACAATGTTAGTGTTATGATAACTGAGTACACTCATAGCAGTCAGGTCATTCAAAAGATCTTTCTCAATTTGGTACTCATAGAAAATCTACTTAGGTATAAAAATATGGCACTTTAAGTGGCCCAAATTACTTAAGACATTGAATTTAGAAATGCTTCCTGATGTAGTTCTGAGTTCTTTATTAAGCATTTATCTGCTCTCTCAGGGAAACTTTTTTCCCAAACTGTTTTCATTTCATCAAGACAGAGTGAGTCCCCAGAAAGATGGAGTAGTTTTGGTAAATTGAAAACTTTGAAAAATTTGGTAAAACTAAAATGGACTACAGTACTCAAAGGTTTTATTTTGTTGGGTTAGAAAAGTAACAGATAAAATTGGTTTTTAAATTTAATAAATAAAAAAGCTTCTGTAGTGTGCATAAATACAAGGATCATTTGCCCAAGTTCAAGTGAAATTTCGTCTAGTAAAATGTGTTTTCTGACTTAGCAACTGAACGAGTTGGTAAAGGATTATTTTCTAATGAGAACCATGACTAGCAACCCAGCTTTCAATGTTGGAGAATGGGTCTTTTTCTCTTTGCCTTAATACATTTTGTATACTTCTTTTGTTTCAATACTAAATTTGTCTTGAAAATTCACGTGCCCTATAATGCTGAAAATGTGTAGTTTTAGAGGTTTTTAAGTTCTTGCTTACAGAGTGCATATTACTGAGAGTCTAGATAAATTTAAGAAGGAAATATTAAAGCACTGTATTCGTGCATTTTTCTATTTTAATAGTGGTTTTTAATTCTGGAAACAACAAAGAAACAATTTCAAATTATTTTCCCAAGATCCCGGGATCCTTACATTTTGTGGATCTACTTTGCAGGCCTATCTACAGTCTTCACAGAAACTCCCAAAATATTCTTTTTAAAATACATGTACTTAAGATCTGACCATACTGCAAATATTGTGACAGTGGTTGCTGATATAAAATTCTGTCACTAATACACATGAATTGAAGATAAGACAATAGTATTCTGAATATATATGCAATAAGAATATTTGGAATTTGCATAGCAAACTTAAAAAATGTTCCTAATCAACTCCTTTCAAAAACAGAAGCCATTAAGAAATAAGCTAAATTTTGCATTTTTAGCTCAAAATTAGACCTTTCCCCACTACAAAAAAATTAGTATCATGTTTACTATGTTTATTAAGTACGGTGGCAATCTGCACAGCAATGTTTTACATTTTAACCATCCAGAATAGTAACTCAAGAACTTTTATTCAGGCTAGATGAAACTCTTCTGAAAATTATGGGCAAGGACAAACTACCATAGAAGCTCAGATAAATAACAGCTGTAGAATATGGCAATGACAGTTCTGGCTGATTTTTTATTTTCTTTGAAGGTAATAAAAATTGTAAACCAAAGATGAATTCATGGAAAGTAAACTGAACTTTTATAAAATAACTATCAGTTAAATAAAGTAAAATAAATAACAGCAAAATGGTTGCTAGCATAGTGCTTTAATATCTCTGCAAGCCTCATGAATTACATTATACAAAATATTATATCACACAGCAGAGTAAGTCAGAGTGTATTTCACAGGATCATTGCCCAGTTCTTTGTCTTTTCTATTCAATTAATCAGTGAAAGATGAACTGTGCCTTTCTGTGTGTTACAGTCTGCATTTTAAACAAACAGATTTTTAGAATTACAGTTTTTTACTAGATGAAATGAGACAAGGTCACTGGATTTGCAAACTGTCCTTAAAAAAACGCACTGAGGAGGTCAACATATCATGTTGTATGTGTCTCTAAGTTACAGTATTGATAAGCGTCCTAGGTATGTATCCTTGTAAGTTTACTTCATAAGATTTTTGATTGATACTTCTAAAAGTTTTATGTTTAAGTGTTGGAACCTTGGGTTCAGAGAATTTCAGTCTTTTAGTGCTGACAGGCAATGATCCTCAAAAGCACGCTGCATTTGACCTGAGGCCTTGGGAAAGGCTTCCCAAATTATGTGATAGCACTGAGATTGTTGCTGTGTAAATAAAAAATAAGTTTGTTATATCACTGGGTAGAATATGTAGAGATGTAGAAAATTTAGGTTTCTGGGATATAGTAATATACATGTAACAAGATGGAGGGTTTTGGGTGTAGGTTAGTTCTTCTTCTTTCTTCTTCCTTCTTCTTCACAAGCCTGGGTGATCTGGTATAGGTTCAAAAAACCCGCAGTGAGGAACATGAATGATTAGTTACTGGATTATAGGTAAAAATAAATTCGTTGACATTCCATAATTGGACAGTTAGGGATTTAAAAGACCTTGGAAGGTAGAACTCTGGGGCCATTTCCACCTTGTTAATTCAGAGGCACATTCTGTGCAGCTGCACCATAGATAAGAAATAATAAACATCTGAGTCCAAAGAAAAACTCTGCATCTGCTGCATTTCAATCTGAACTCTGAGTAAAAGAACCAAGAGACAGAGGCAAAGAAAGAAAGAAACAGAAATGGGAAATTTAATATTTAAGAGACTTTATAAATCCAGAAGGAATGCTGTTCTGTTTTGACATTATCCAAAAGAATAAATGGCAACAAGTTATACACAAAAAACTTGAGATGTTATGCCTATACATATGGGATTTTTCCCCAACGCTTTGTCAGCCATAGCTATATTCATTCACAGTTAAATAGCATACATAAAGAAGTAATGTCAGTAAGTTGAACACAGAAGTTAAATGGACTAAAACCATTGTCATATATAAAGGAAAGATTACAAGTTTAAAAAATACTTGGTTTCCAGGTTATATATATAACTGCATAATAGGGGCAGAAGGGAAGTTAATGCAGGTAAAATAAGCCACTGTGTTTGGTTTGCTTCACATAGTTTTGTGTGTAAGTCCTATATTGGACTACTTGTCAGTATTCATAGTTGATTTATGGTTGATGGAGTTTTATGCCCAATTAATAGTCATGTTCTCAGGTCTAAATTCCTATGGTTTTTTTGTTGGTTAATAGAGCTATAGAGTTTTAGGTAACCCTATTAACGCAACCATTCCTACACATTCTCTAAAGGTAAAAGTAGTTTTGAAAAAGAGATCAACAACGAAGATATGTTCGTTACCCATTACCAGAAATCTAATAAATTTTTCTCAAATAGAAATATCCAGAAGTCATTAAATCCTAACAATGTAAATTCTGAATATCCATACAAAGTAAATGGAGACTGCACTTTTTAAAAGAAATCTTCAAAATAACATTTTTTCTTTTTTTGAAGTATGTTTTATTTGTCACTGAAGGCCTACTTGTTACCTTATTTCAATAAGCTTCCAGGCAGCTTTTAAGCTCAGTTAGGATTGAAATGTACTATAAAGACTAATATAAACATATACTTTTATTCAATGTAAGATAAATCTGAAAAGTGAAATAATAAAAAGAAGGAAAATGGAATCTGATAAAGATTCATATTAATAGCTGTCAAATGAGCTGCAGAATATAAATTTGAAAACAGGGCGGACACACTTTGCTGGAACACTATGGAAAACCTATGACAATATTCTTTTTCATTTTCCATACCATCATCAAGTATCAGTTATGCCTAACAATACCTTAAGAGGCAGACAATTAATCAAACTTCTGCAGGAATCCAAGAAAGTTTTAAGTGGGCAATAACTCAAAATCCTCTTAATCAATTTTTTAAAAGAGCAACAAATATTTTCTTTATTTGAATAATCCAAATTATATTTGATAGACCATTCAGTGGCTGCTACCATACTTACAGCTTTGTTCCTGTACTACGAAATTCAGTAAGATCAATTAAACTTTTTAACAACTTCATCTAATCACACCAGACAAGCATTCAAGACGAATATTGTCATAGAATAAAGAACTCTAAAAATAATTTAACATATTGAGATTTAAGTGATCATAATCAACTTTCAGACTTAATACTCTGTTAAGATTGATGGTTTTGTTTTTATCTGCCATGGTATTATCATTATAACAAAATATGTCTTCTTGACAATACCCAAAGAGACCAAAATAAGATCTTTAATATTTAGTTACCAACTGTTTCCAGTGTAAAATCATTCTATTCCATTTTATTAACTGAAAAACACTTCATATATAAGGTCCGGAATTTCAATGGAGAATTAAGGATATGATGTAGGGCCAATTCTATACAGGAACCAGAGAGTGAAGTTGTGATTTGTGTTCTTTTTATATAACTGAGCCACTAGTTTAAGCCTCAAGTCATTTGTAAATTCAGTTGATGTTTCTAGTTCATCATCTCAAGTAAAGTGAGCTTGTCTTTGCAGTCAAATGATGGTAAGTATTAACCTATCATTTCAGAGAATGAATTTACATTATTAAACCAAAAGCCATGACTCCATTTCAAATTGAGGTAGAACGGTTATGGAGTTTGGCACACAACGTAACCCACAAAGTCTGATCCTTGTGCACAAGTTCTGCAAAGAGGAAGAAGACAGTGGAAAAAATGGAAAAAGATAAAGCGATAATGGCTAGCAGGTTTAAAAAATAAAGATATGTAAATCTGCCCTTATAAGTCACTGTACCAAACTATCTCAAATCTCATAATGGCTAATACTGATACTTCAGTAGAATGACCAAAAAATGCCTGTTAAAAATCTGTTTCTCTCTCATACAGCTGAATGATGCTTATAAGCAGGATGAGTGTATCGTTCAAATCTTCAAAATTTTATTTAAGCACCAACTAAAGTTCTGATTCTTGAGATGAATAATTTCTTAGCCTCAGTGGCTTCTTGTGAGGATATTTTTCACTGCACAAGGATTTCTTATGCATTGTATTATCAACATTTGATCTTAATTTCATACTTGTAAGCATTGTAGTTTTTCTCATCAATATAGAAATATTTTGTTTGCCAGTGGAATATGCTCTCAAGTAAAACTTCAAGAGCAAAATTTCAGGCCTGTGACAGTAATACCCAATCCTTCAATTTCTTATGAACTGCATGTGAACAAGAATAGCTTCCAGCTCCTCAGCACTAGGATAATTCCTAGCTACTCCCAGGTTCCATGTAAGGGAGAAAGTATGAGAACATGTAACCATTTCCTCTCTCAACCTCTGTCCTCTTTCAGAGGAAAAGGCAGCTAAACAAGGAGACTGGAAAGCATTCCCTGTAAAACCAGGCCACTCAGTGTCCCAGGATATATTGTGGCAAGCACCTATTTCACAGTTCAGAAATAAACTAACATTGTACCATCATACTCATGACAGCTTGCTTCAGTGACCAGTGAAGCCTATGGAAATGCCAGTTGATTGGTCAGAAGCCAAATCCTCAGTTTATTCCAAAGGCTTGTTAGTTACATCACTTTTTAAATAATGGATTATTGTCATCTATTACCAAACTGATGAAATATCCTGGAGTACCAATTTCATGATACAAAGGAGACAATTTTACATGAGCACTAACTCCATCATGGTTCAATCCAGGGTAATTTACTGAAAACAGATATGGTATCTAAAACCTTTCATTCTGAGAGCTCTCACACTCTTTGTAAGACCAGAACAATAAGAAGTCACATACCATCTTCCTCTGTGGCAAAACTGCCTGAGTAGACCTGGCTGTATCAGAACTAGTCTTTTGGATTTATTTAGCCAGATCTATGTTTTCACATACAAAATTTAAGGCCTATTTTTAAGAACTTCATGGTTGCTACCACATAATACATTTCCTCATTTGTACGAGAAAATTTTGAACAACTTATCCTTTGTAAGGTAATGGGCAAGAACATTGAAACTGAAGCTATTTGTATTATCATTGCTATTATTATTATTATTATTATTACTTATATTTTCTTTAAATACCTTATCTCCTATAGATTCTTAGAATGACAATTCTAAGTCTTTAAAAATAGCTCTTTCCATGCCACAGTGCCTTCAGCTCCCAACAGCATTATTAACTGCCATGTTCAGGTCAAAAAGAAAAAGGTCAAGGAGTACTAAAAAGTACATCTGGAGGGAAAGCCAGTCGCTGCATCTTCATGTAACTTCAGCGAAATACATCCCAAATAACTTCTATCAAGAAAAATGCTTATAATTGACCTCATCACAACTCTATGAGTTCATCAGATACAAGTGTATGCTTATCTTACAAAATGTGTTTACCATTTTGGGGGAAAAAGTATTTCTTGTCATCACGCCAAACATATTCACTGTAATCACACTAACACTTCAGTTTTGAATTCAAACTTCCTGTCATCTTCAATATGAAAAAACATTGCTGTTTAGCCATAGCACACAGTAAGGAAGATATGCATCATTAAAACACCAAAACAAAAGAAACCCACAAAAAAGAAATGGGGAATTAACAAAATATCTTTGGTGTTAGGGTAGATTTTATATTAAAGACAGCAAACAAACCCATATTTAATCCTTAAGTTTTCAAACAAAGCTAAAAATAACTGTAACATCTAAGGACACTGAAGGGTAAGTTATCAAAAAAAGCTTCTCATTAGTTGCCAGCTCAAAGTAACTTCAAAAGCAGTCCCTGAGCATCCAGTAATAGCTTTCTGACAACCTCCTTATCTCTTACAAGCTGTTGTGAGAGCTGAATCAAACCAGCATGTCAGGAAAACTTCTTTCTAACAGTGTAAATCAAAGGAATGACATGCATCTCATCAGTTAACTACTCCTTTTCAGATCATCACAAAAGGTTGTTTATATAATGAAAAATAGACAGAAATCTACTTCTGTCACCTGAACCTGTGGGGATTCTTTGGTTTGTTTTGGTTGGTTGGGTTTTTTTAATATAACATCATAGAAATAGATTAATGAGGATTTAAATATACAATTAAAAATGTCAAACCTTTCTAACTGAATTGTGATTTCATGTTTCCACATTTAAACATTATATTTTGAAAGCAAAATTAAGACACTATAGTTTACTAAACTTTCATTTTCCACTTTTTTCATGTGATATATAGTAATCTACTATCTGCATTCACGTCTGTGTTGTAAACATATTTACATTGACAGCTTCCTGAATACACTGCCTCAATACAAGCTCTGGCTACAAATGTTCCAAAACACTTTGGAATTCAACATAAAATATTATATATTTGTTTTTAAATATTCACTTGTAGAAAAGTGGGTGGTACTATGTGAAAATATAATTTTATCTCTTTTTGTAGCTTTTGAATTTATCTGAACATGGAAAATAGTTTTCTTGTTCTGTCGTTTTGGGATATTTTTCTCTGCTTATCTAGAGAAAGTGAGTAAGTCATAGGACGTTGGACAAAATCCCTCTGTAAGTCCAAGACTAATGTAACTTTTGAGTAATAATTATGGTACTTTCCAGATTATACAAAAGAAGACTGTTATGCTGTGGAGTCCCTAAAAGTCTATGTGTGTTAACCACCTTTATGTCCCCTTTTTTTTTTTTCCAACAGTGAACAAAAGCACAAGGCAAGGAAAAGATTTTCACCAAGATTTCCTATCATAGTATAAAATACTCTCCAGATGGCTGAGAGAGTAGAAAACCACTGACATGAACGAAGTGGAAAAAACCCCCAAGTTCTTGAAGAAGAGAGTTTCATATCCTCAGCCCTACAACCTCCAGAAAACTGTGAGTTTAATGTCTCGTAATAAAATTCTTCTGAAAATATTAGCATGCAAACAGTGAATATGATAAGACAAAAATTAAATTATGAGATTAAGACATTCAAATTTCTGAAACTTGAATGTCTGAAATTATTCTGAAAATCTGAACAGCTTTATTGTACAATGTGATTCCCATACCAAATGAAAAACATTTTGCAGTAAAATATTCTATACCCACAGTTATAATGACAAATCCTAGAAGGCTTTAAAAAAGCAAGAAAAAAGCCTACATATATACACATATACACATGCTGTTTTCTTCAGTTGCTATTGTGTTCAATAGTTTTAATAATTTTTTTAACTACAGTGAAATTAAAGATGAGGTAATAGGTTGGATCAAACCTTAGAAAAACTCTTATTTGTAAGCTATTTCTTACTGAGAAACTCTATGACCTCTGTGGAACTCAGTTTTTGTGAGCATCATATTGGGCAGATTATGTTTCATGTCTGTGTGTGAATGAGGCAGGCCAGTTTTTGAAGGAGATAATCAACTTCTAGAAAAGGTATAAAAACCCAGGGGTATACGTTCTATGCCAGAAAGCTTCTTCTATAGAGAAAGCTTGAAATTAGACTTTTAGTTAGAGTGAAGACTAAAAAAGCAGGTGGCATGAGTTGAAGCTGTTTCCCATCCTTGAATTCCCCTAGCATTTAGGAAAGCAGGACTTCACACTTGTAAATAAACAAACTTGCATTAAAACATGAACTTCATTAATACTTCCTCCTCCAAGCTAGAAAGATGTGCAAAACCTTTAAGTCCAGTTAATTGCTTTGGTCAAAACTCATAACAAACAAGTAATGTATGTAACTGGAACAGAATTATTTTTCCATGGCATGTAAATATACTCGAAGAGGAACATAGTAAGGACACTCATAAGCAAATGAAATAGCCCAGGGTTATTTTCACAGTCATATAACACAGTACTGTCATGCAATGTACTTATCAAAGAATTCATATAAATTCAAGCTCAATAGATACAATAAATCTTGAAGTAAGAGGATACGAATGTTCCTTTATATTACACAGCATCTCCATTTAAAGTCAGCTTTTCTCCATAGAGAAAATGTTTTTCCTTTCTAATCAATCCAGAAAAGTAGTGAAGCCTTCCACTTGTATTTTTTTTTTTTTTAAATTCAAATTTCCCAGACTTTTATACTGAAAAACCCGACTTACTAGCCCTGAAAACAACACATGTTGACTTGGAACACTGTGATACCACAGAATAAATTACTGGAAAAGATGGACAGAAACAGGAAGTTTCATCCAGCCAGTTTGAGAGGTCAGCTTCAGTCATTCTACAGAAAGAGTGAACCAGGATACACTTGAAATCTAGAAAGGCAAAGAAAGAAAAGCTCTTGACTAGAACAGGACGAATGGAAGTCTGACCCCTGGGCATAGCCAGGTATCATCAAAAATTTCAGCGTATACAGGCACTCAACTGGTTCATTGACAGTGAACTAACTTAGGCATGCAAATCACAAGGGCTGTAGAACTTGGTACACAATAGAAACAATTCCTTGTGAAAAAGCAAGCAGCTACTACAAGAAGACCCAAACATTTATTGCTCTTTATATAAAGTACTGTCTAACAAGTTTGATGGAAAATGAGACACCATTATGGTTTATGTGACTATTTAGAAAAGCAATATATTTATTTTGTTTTCCAAACAAAATAAATTTACTGTGGAAATCTAACTACTGAATATATACTATGATTTATTACATAAACAAGAAAAGATACTACTAGAAATATAATATTTTTTTTCCACCAGACACATTGAAACGTAATTTCCAAAACTGCTCTCATATGGAGCAATGTCTACCACAGAAGTAAGGTAAACTCATTTTAGCACTTCTTTGTTTCACTCCTGCAGAAAACAATGTATTAAATCCAGGTTTATTTTTGGTCCTTTACTAATGCTTTTGGGTCAAAAATAGACCAGTATTTAATGAAATAGTATGTTTAAAAATATAAATATTTTTGGCATTTGAGCAAATAAAGAATCTTTGAATTTTGCTTTAACACTACTTGGATTTCTTCAACCTTTCCCTATAATAACTAAAAATTAAATTTACTTTAATTTCCCATTGCCTTATGATATAGTGTCTACATTTTCTTAAGGAAATATAATTCTGTAGTGGAATTTGTTTGGGTTACTTCCGAAAGTACGGGATTATACATTACAGAATCAAAGCTGCCTATGTAATGACCCCTTAGTACAGCAGGTGTAATTTCTTCCTGACTGAACTTAATAATTGGCATTCATTGGTGGGACAACAGAAGAGACAGAATAAGAGACAGTAAGGGCTCTCATTCAGACACTCCACTGATCTCGTTTAAAGAGTTGAGACTCTCATATTAATTCTTATTGTTAAACTAAATAGATGTATACAAAATAACCAAATGGAAAAATGTTTTTGTTTTAGTCTTTTTTAAACAAGGCCATATAAAAAACTTTACTTAACTCAAGATAGATTAGCTTCATTGCATTACACTTAAACCAGATGTTTTTCAATTAGAAAAACATGCAGTCTAACATGATTTATTTTATAGAAAATCATGCTTTTTTACCCTCACTGTTTTCTTCCGTGATATTGTCAAATTGATTTACTTTAGGGTTAGCGTCTAAGTTCTATAAAAATCCCCTACTGTACTGAATCTGTCACTATTGAAGATGCTACTTGGGCTTCCTAGTGTGATTTTAACCTTATGATGTGGCTACTCATTGAGTTCTTAGTTTAGGCCTGCATCACCTTTGAAAGGGACAGATTAAAGAACAAATATGAATAACAGAATAGAAGTGCATATTCACTAATACTAGAAAATAGGGTGTCTGCTGTAATTTTCACCCCATAGAAGACTCCCCTTTGCCTCTGCCACTCCATACTTCCTTTTACTTTCCATAGACTAAACTGCAAATCTCCTATTTATAAGATGAATAACATAATGGTTTCTGATAACGATATCTGATAATAGTGTCTGAAAATGTACACAGCTTTAACATTTCGAAATTGTTCCTACAACTAGACCTATAATTATTTAATCAGTAACTTATAATTATTTAATCAGTAAACAAATATTAGTGGCAATTTTAGGTATATACATGTGACTATATATAGAGAGAATATAATCTGTAGTATTTATATCTTGAGTGATAACAGGTTCTAAAATCACTCCACATGAACAATGGCCTTCTTCTTGAAGTCGACATATGAAGAGGATATCAACTGACTTGTTTACACACTTCTGCAAGTATAATTCCTGAAGACTATGGAAGTTTTCCATAGATATCATTTTGCAAGGCTAATTTATTCAGGAAATATGCTCTGACCTCTAATGAACATTAATCACTGATGAATAATAATTGACTAACATTTTCCTGCTTCATGACACTTAACACAGAATGTTGTATGAAAGACCACACAGGCAGGAACATTGACTGTGTCATATAGGAATTTTTATGGCCAGCAGAATGAGGGAGGGGATTCTGCCCCTGTACTCTGCACTGGTGAGACCCCACCTGGAGTACTGCATCCAGTTCTGGGGTCCCCAGCACAGGAAGGACATGGACTTGTTGGAGCAGGTTCTGAGGAAGGCCACAAAAATGTTTAGAGGGATGGAACACCTCTCCCATGAATACAGACTGAGAGAGTTGGGGTTGCTCATCCTGGAGAAGAGAAGGCTCTGGGGAGACCTCATTGTGGCCTTTCAGTACTTAAGGGGGACTTAAAAGAAAGATGGTATAACATTTTTTTGAATGGCTTGCAGACACAGGAGAAAGGGTAATGGTTTTAAACTAAAGGAGAGTCAGATTAGATAAAAGGATGAAGTTTTTTATGATGAGGGTGGTAAGACACTGGAACAGGTTGCCCAGAGAGATGGGGATGCCCGTGCATTTAAGGTCAGGCTCGACAGGGATCTGAGCAACCTAATCTAGTTGAAGTAGTCCCTGGGTTGGACTCTGTGACCTTAAAAGGTCCCTTCCAACCCAAACGATTCTATGATTGTATTATTTAGCAAGGGAATTCGCTCAGGTTGGAAATGGGCTTTTCCTTTCTGATGAAAAACTCAAGCTTTAGCCAAGGCATAAAACCCACAAAATATATGATAAACTCCTTTCTCTTATTTGCAATGTACAAGCACATTTTAATGGATTGCCAATCTGGCTGAGTATGTACTTTCTAAGCCTGGGAAAAAGCTGTTACGAAAGACAGAATTATGAGATATCAAAAAAGGTGTTGTGGAGCAGACAAACAAATCTGTATTAGACTCTCCTCCTGCTACTGTTTGTAATATGTTGTTGAAGACTTATGGGTGCAATACGTGCTAAGGTCATATAAAGTTATACTTAGAAAAGAAATTTTACCTTTTTTTCTTAAAAAAAAAAAATAAATTCATATCACTATGAATTTATTTTTAAAAATATTAAACCTATTTCAGAAAATCATTAGAATGAAAAGTCAACATCTAAAAAAACACTGGGTTCAATTGTCTGCACAGTGTTAAATTCCCTCCTTGTATATCTGAACCACTGAATTCAACACTTTTGAAAACTTTAAAACTTATATTCCATGCAAAGAAAGAAAGTGCAAATGATCAGAATTTGAGTTATTCAGGCACCTGTAAGTCTGGTAATTCCTGACTTTCAAGTTTTAAAAGCCTCATCTTAAATAATGCTCTTTTAGCTGCCATATGTAGTCCCATGAGATTATATTTTTAGTACCAGAATTTTTATTCTCCATTATTCCATATACTAGCAACTCATAAAGTTCTTTGATTATCTACATATGAAAAATGGACATTTCACTAAAAAGAAAAAAAATGATTCTAAACAAAGATCATGAAGTACCACTGTCATAAGCACCATAAAAAATATAGAGGGGATTTTGCTTCATGGAATAGCCCATTATTTCTTTACATTAGCACTTTAAAATGCACATGAAGTGTATAATGTGATTTTGTCTTGAGCTAAAAATTGCCAAGAAACTTATCTAGGAGATCTGGTAGAGAACCTTAAGGATGGAACTCTTGTGACAGTACTGAAGACTGTGAGGTAGATTTTTGTCAAGCGGAGGGGAAGGGGAAGGAGAAAGGGAAGGGGAAAGGGAAAAGGAAGAGGAAAGGGAAGGGGAAGGGAAGGGGAAGGGAAAGGAGAAGGGGAAGGGGAAGGGGAAGGGGAAGGGGAAGGGGAAGGGGAAGGGGAAGGCACTTTCAGTGGAAAGGACTATAACGACCATCTAGTCCAACTGCCTGATCAATGCAGGGATGGCCAAAAAGTAAAGCATCTTGTTAAGGGCATTGTCGAAATGGCAGGCATCAATCACCTCTCCCAAGTTTGAGTTATGCAGCTTTTCACTCATCTTTGTTTTCAAAAGTGATTTACTGAAAGTAAATTCTATTCCACTTAGTGATAATTCAAGTGTTTTGTAGCAAAAAGCCCCTAAATCAGAGCGTAAATGTGTCACGGAAGAAAAAGACAACTGCTAAGTTCAGTATAAAAGATTTGGATACATAATTAAGAAAGACTAGACATCAAGGTTTAAGAAATGAAAATTAGCTGTTTTCTACTGAATCCTCATATTGAGAGTTAATGACATTTTTTCTCCCACAGTAAAATACATTTAAGTCTTCTAATTTAGTTGGGTATCTGAGCAATAGTGCCTAGTCATTTCTTTGCTAAATGTCTACCAACACTCAAGTCACCTGAAAACATACTTGTTTTGTTTCTTTCTTTGGAGGGCCATAAATTTCCATGTCATTGTTGTTTATTGCTGTAGTTTCATCTCACAAAGAAAATATCTAAAAATATATTGACATTGCTGGTGCTTTCCACTACTTTACAGATAAGGTAAAGTTTAATAAAAAACATAAACACGAACTCCAAACATCTTAAAAGAAACTTTTAACCAAAAAGTAATCAGAATATAAAAGTCCTATCAGTTTATTAGGTAGCTACTGATTAAAGCAGTGACTGCAAGTCAAATATACTTTTTTTAATAAAAAAGGTATTTCAGTCTAGATCTCTTTGTGTCTTATTAAAATTCAATATGCAAATATAAGAAAGAAAACAGCCATCCATGATTGTTTCATCACAGACCACAAAAGAATTAATTTGTTTATTTTGACTTAAAAATATTATTGGAGAGTTTTTCACTGACAAGGTTGAAGTAGATAGTAAACAATGGTCTGCATTCATTGTTGTAGGAATGATATCTATGAGATCTAAGTTAAAAATCCAATAAATCACTTTTTCTATTGCTTAATGCAGCAGCTGAGAGTAATATGAGGTTACAGACCTGCAGTTTTACTATTGGTATGTTTCAGGTCTTTCTCAGAAATACAAACTCAAAATATCCTAACATATATGCTATTTTTTCCCAAAAGAACAATGATTCTAGGAAGGTTTTGATTCATGATTCTATAGATAATAAAAAAGACATAATAAAAATAGGTGCTAAAGAAAACCACTGCTTTAGAAAGATTACAAAAAGTTATATCAAACTGAAAATTTTGGTATGAATTGTGTAATGACACAGTTTCCAACACAAACTACTTTTGCCTGTATGGCAAAGCACTACTCCAGTTTGCACATAAACACACTTTTAGATGCAGGAGCTCCAGCAGTCTAATCTGCTCAACTCACAGTGGACTTTCACATAACTTTCAGAAAAAGGGACATCATTCTCATACTGAATTCCTCAAAAATTCTACAAAATGGACAGGACAAAATAACAATAACGTTAACAATAATACGTGTCCTGCTCATTACCAAAGGAACTGAATGAACACATGACCTGAAATACAATGAGTGTTACTAAATGCAAAACAAGCCATACAGGTGAAAAAAAACCTCCAGCAAATTGCAATGACCTCAAGAAAAGGCCAACTCATCAATCATTCACAAATAAATAAAAAACAATATGCTCATTAGGGAGATGTATCTAAGCTGTAAACAAAATGTTAGAATTTGGAAAACATGGAATAGAATGAAAAGCAGAGAAAAAAATGTAGTGCAAATCATCCAGAATATTATAGGAAGTAATGATTACTTCCCTTTAAATGAAACCTCAGGGTTAAAAAGAGTTCAGAGATAGTGAAACAGCGAGATGGGTTAAGGATTTAAAAAAAAAGCCTGAGGAAATAAAAAACTGTGATTGATTATTTCAAAATGGTAATGAATAAATATTATTTTATTGGAAGTACATGAAATAATGAATGGTATATGCAAAAATAGATTGGGAGCTTCTGCTCTTCCTGTTGCAAAAAACAGCAAGGCAGGCAGTGAAAATAGGAAAAAAAATTTAAAATAGTAAATTTTTAGTCATAAATGCATAATTAATGCATGAAACTCATCAAATAATATTACAAAAGAGTAAAGAGATTCAAATGACTGAATAATCATTAGACTCTCACTGAAAACATATTCGATCATTAATTGAATAATACAACAAAAGACAAAAGTCAATGCTTTACAAAGTATGTTGGAGAGTTAGAAATGTGGGATACCCTGTGCTTCATAGTTTTGGTCCACTTGCAATTACAAGAAGAAATTTTCAGATAATTCTGCATTTCAGCAGACTGGTTTCCCTTTCTTCCCACTGCTTCTGGCTGAACCAAAACTCAGAATATAATAGGTCCCAGCTGGCCCTCCTTTGATCTAGTATTCAGTATTTAGTAGCTGTGGTGCAGAAGTAGTGCTACAGTACAGATGAGGAATTGGACAAAGTAACAATGCTTCAGTAAAGCTAATACCAAGTCTTTGTTTTCATGTATTCATCAAGGTATTTAGGGAAAAAAAAATCTGACCTTCTGAAGAGTTATACCAACTCTAGGTTGTTGTCATGTACAACTGCGTGCCAAAAATTTTAGTAAGAATCCAGTAGAATGAAAAAATTACCATGCAGGACAAAGAGGGCCAAAAGGGCTAAACAAGCCCTTCGAAGCATGACAACTTCTTCACAGTCAAGCAAGCATGGCAGAAGGACAGCAATTTTCCATGGAGGTTACAGAATCTTGATACTAGGAAATTTTTAAAGAACTCACTTGGGCACAGCTCTGAGCTACCTGATCCAAGTGGTTCCTGCATGAGGGTTTGGACCTAATAAACTTTAGAGTTCACTTCCAATCATAAAGCATAATTTACTCTTTTAATAGTCCTGTATGAGTATCTTATCTCAGCCTGCACTTCAGCACCCTCAGAGTAAAAGAACCACTTTTAGTACTTATCTCCCCATGGAATAAAGAGTTGCCTCCTAGTCTGCTGCCAATCTCCCAGTATACTGAATATCACTTTTTCCTTAGTCATATCATTATGGGTAATATAGCAAATTCTAACTCAAATTTTCAACCATTTCTTCCAAAAGGTTATCAAGAATCTAGGACATCTAAAAAAATCTTTTTTTTCAAAACTTAACTTCCATGCATGTTTAAGAAAACATTTTGTTTTAGTAGTTTCTAATCACTAAATCTCCTTGTAGTAGTAACTAGCAGCCACCTACTGTACAGGTATTTTGGAACAAAAATTATATTCTGCACTAAATTGCCAGACAAAGATATTCTATTTAGTTAAATATTTTCATAAGCATTGAAGAAAAGCTACTTTTATATCTAAGGAAATACAATATGTGTTTCATCATTATGGTGCAAGTCCTAATATTTAAGCTGAAGATCATATATTCCTCTTAGCTAAAAGACATGTTCAAAATAATACAAATATAGAGAAATAAAATTACTGCACAACTTTGGACAATGTAGACAGTGCAGTAGGAGGGATAAAAGTTATTCACAGGCTCATGGAGCTCCTGTACATTAAGTAACCATGCTTATTCAAAGGAATAAAGCAGTGTTTTGTTTTCTTTTCCTTATTTGTTGATTTTGCTAGGGTAAGCTCTTCAGAAGCACTAGAGATGATAAATACTGAACTTGAAAATTTTTGTCTCTGCTTGACACCTACATCCTTCCAAAGTATTGGCATCAATGGGAAACTGAAATATAGATTCCATGGAAATGTAGTGGAAGGAAGAAAATCAGTGAGAGGTATTATCAAAGGACAACCTATAGCTCAGCCCTGCTGTTGGAGGGCTTCGATTAGACATTAAAGGAAAAAATGCTGTGAGTAGATGTTAGCTGTAAAAAGATACATCAGTAGCTCTAAAGGTTTAAATGCTACATTTAATAATAATTTATTTGTATCAAAGCTACTGACGACAATTTATCTTAAAGTAAATAGAGCTATGAAATTTCTGTATCACCTACTGTAGGGTGCATCTTATCACATAAGCAAATACTAAGAGCAACAGAATGGAACATGGCAGATATGACAGCACTTGAAAGGGTAAAATAGATCATAAAATTAATGGATGCATATGTAAATATGATTTACGTGGAACGATTCAAAACATCTTAAAAGCCATATAGCAGGCATCTACTGCAAGAACAAGCATGGTTCTGTGTTTGTATTGGTATTTCTAGAAACCTTCAATGAAAGGGTGCACTCTTTCCTGTTGGACCCTAGCGTAGTATCTCTGGAGTGAAGAGGTACAGAAGAGACAGAAGTGTGATTCTGGGGGTGGCTGTCAATGGGAGTCTAGCTTATTCCATGTGAGAAAGGTATATGTCAGTACATTAGTTAGGGGAAGGATGCTTTTGAAACAAATCTTCCTATCATCCTCACTAATAACATAAAGTGATCTTGGAGAGCTTGAATGGGATTCCATTCAGATAAAGCTAAATCAAAAGATGTGCTCCAAGGACTAACTTAACCTATTCCAACTGCCAATGGGTACTCAATGCATAGAATCAAAGCACAGATAGCCAGACATACATCTCCCATAACCCACATGGTATGGATGCAGAGTTATCATGACCGACTGTTTCACAGACCTGCTTCTATTGCACCTTAAAATTCACTAAGGTGATGATAGCTTGAGTTTGTTCCAGTGAGTTTCCTCTTTCTCTGTTGTCTACAGAAGATGCTTCCAAAGGATATTTAGCACAGTTAGGTGTCTGAAATTGCACACACAGAGCACCAAATCCATCAAAAGATTCTTACGGAGACTAAAGACCAACAGGATAACAAGGAAAATCCTTTAACGTAGTAGTAACTTGTCAAAGTACAGTAGCGAGGGATAGAACTGAGTATTCAATTTCTGTAATGTGGAGAAGTTACTAGCATGATTCCAAAGGGTTATGTGCTGGCCCATGC
Organism: Coloeus monedula; assembly: GCF_965178545.1. Taxonomy (NCBI): domain Eukaryota; kingdom Metazoa; phylum Chordata; class Aves; order Passeriformes; family Corvidae; genus Coloeus; species Coloeus monedula. The sequence goes on along the minus strand of NC_138782.1, from coordinate 41,393,933 downwards.
TGTTCAACGTATTTTAAAAAGAACTAGAAAATGGTGATAGCATGATAGATTAAATTCATTATCGGTAAAGAGAGTAATATATATGAGGGAGAACAATAAACAATCCTGATTATACAATCCTGAGTGTTCTACTCAGGAAAGAGATCTTGAAGCCCTGCAGATAGTTACCTGAAAATGTAGGAACAGCGTTTGGCGACAGCAAGAAAGGCAAATAAAATGGTTTCAATCATTATTAAACATTAAGTAATGGTCCTAAATCTTCATTACGTCAGATGACAAACTCACCATGCTTGATTGTTGCAAAATTTTGTACTCACATGATTCTAAAGAGGGTGCAAAGGAAGTTGAGAAGATAAAGAAAAGGGCAGCATGGATTACCCAAGGCACAAAACATTTTTTCATAGTGGAAAAAAAAAGTTTTTCTTAGTTTTCTTGGGCTAGAACTGTTCTGTTTAGATAAAGTGATGACTGAACAGCATACATCAGAAACCATGAACAGTAGAAGTGCAAAACAATAACAATAATTCAACTTTTTCATAATACAAGAGAAAAATAAACAATTGGGACTAAATTTAAGATCAAAGGAAGAATTTTTTTCCCCATAAAATGCATAAGGAAATAGTAGAGTTTATTGACAAACCGTGTTGTGGAGATCAATTAATAAATACATTTAAGATGATTAAGAAAGGTCCATCCAGTCTTCCTAAATGCAAAAATTTTTATTCAACATCCCAATTAGGAAGCTGTTAAGCTACTGACAGTTGGAAACCAGGAGGGTATACTGGAGAATACAGATGAAATATTTACCTCGTTGATGATACTTTCTCCAACTGTTGCATCCCAATCACCTTTAGAAATGAGACAAACAGACCTTTGACTGAGCATAATAAGGTCTTGTTCCTATGAATATTAAGGTAGTTAAAATATTCTTGGGCTCTGTATTGAAAGGAGAATATGATCATTGGAATTTTAAAACTACTTTGGATAACAACTCTGAATCTGTATTTTTAATATTCACTGAATTCGAGTGTAATCTTTTTTGTTCTCATTCAGGACCAGGATTGTGCTTATTAAAAATGAATAGGAGGCTTTTTATGAACTTCAGTAAAAGGCCTGAAATTCAGTTTGAAGTGACATGTATAATTGTCAGTCAAATATATGAACCGAATGTGAAAAATTAAAAAGAAAAGCTCAATTCTTCCTCCATATAATTTAGTAGTAGAAATAAAACATGTATTACCCCTGCAACTAGGCAAATTACATCTATTTACATGTCAAAGTAACTTTAAAGATACAATACACCAAATAGTGATTGTAGAATCAGACTACCAAGGAAACTTACCTACCTCTCTCCCTAATAGAAAACCCAAGCATCACTTCACTACCATGCACTCTGAAACTAATCACAAAATGAAGGAAAAATACTGGAGAAGAAATGACAGAAAAAATAACGGAGAAATTAATGATGTTGGAATACTGAATTTACTCCAAAATTCATTAACAGTAATATTCAATACATGGGTTTTTGGATTTCCAGACAAAAGCTTGTCAGAATTATCTCTAAGGTAGAAGAATGATTGGAAACTGTTTTAACCATTAAGAATACCCCTACTTAAAGATAAATAAAGCCTATTTTGTAAGAACAGTAAGACTTTTCAAAAAACAATGCAACACTGCTTAAGGGAAAAGTTTAGGTATGTAACAAAAATCTCTCTCACTTGATATTGAACTATTACATGTCCACTTGCTGCAATAGGAAGCAAGTCTTGTTTTACACAGCTATATTTATCACAGAAAGGCATTAGACACATCCCTATAATGCTCAGTCTCATTTCAAGAGGGTTTTTTTTCACTGTTAACTTTTTAAAAGCAGTATCATGAAAAGAAGGCAGTGATGGATTCTTCCATTTCTGCAGGCCACTACTTTTTAAAATCCATTCTCCTGTCAGATATTTATTCCTTGACTATTTTAAATCTCATTTAAAACATTATGGCCTCCTCAGTTTCCACTAAAGAACACACATTTTAGAAAGAATTATATAGACATTACAAAATTAATTGTGTACACCTGATTTCAAAGCGTCAAGGCTATTTAAACTTTCTTTTAGAATAGCATCATTCTCTATGTTATGATCATTATTATAATGCCAATTATCTTAATCTACTGGTTTAATGTGTGAATACACTCTCAGACCGGTACTATAAACTTTTTACAAGTTGCATGGAAAGTGTTTTGTAGCTACTACTGGAAAACAACTATTTAAAAAGCAAAATGCAAAGGTATTTTCCTAGTAGAGGTCTGCTTTCTTCTTCTCACTCACCAGTCAATAACACCCATTTCCAGTTAAAAAGTTAATTCTCATGGCAAGATCTTCTTGGAAGTTTCAAGAAGAGATATTGAACACGATGAAGAAAAAAACCCCAACCACAATATGATATTAACTACAAAAGCAGTTTTGTGATTTAAAAGTATTTCATTAAAATGTTCTCAGCAAAATGATACACAGTTCTGGGTTTGATTGTAATGCATTACTTTAGCTTCTAGACTGTATAGTAGTAATTACTAAGATAGAATTTACTGTCATGTGACAGTTCTAGGTAATTACTTGAAATACTTAAAAACCATCCTAAAGAAGTTAATTAAGCCTGTGTGCTTTTACATGGCAGTATTGCTTCTGACAAAGGATTTGGCACATCTTGGTGACATATATCTCAATAAAAATGTATTAATATAAAATTATAATAAAATCCAAAGAATAATAAATATGTCCTGTAAAACTTCCAGCAGAACTGAGGTATTTTTTTTCAGTACTTGCGTTTAGATTGCATTTCTACTAATTCCTGAGATGGTCCTAAATATCAGTGCCCAGAGGAATGCTTGCCATAAGATATTCTTACTGGAGCAGCTGTAGGTTACCCAGCAATCAGTTTGTATCAGTTCCAGCTGGGTCCTCTATCAGGAGCAAGAAATCAGTTATTTGCCTTTCTCTTATTTCACTTCTTTCAAACTCTTCAGAAAGGAACACTATTGTTCCACAGTCATACTACGGAACAGACACTACACAGGAAGTCCTAAACAGAGAAGCTGACAAAAGCTTGTACCTAATTACAAACTACTTCAGTCGTTTCTGCCTGAAGGTTGCAACTGTGTTTGCTGTACAAAACCCCCACAGGACACGTCATTGAAAACTTTCAAATAGGTTCTTGCAACATTACTATGTAAAGGATAAACAAAGTCCTTTTCAGCAATAGGATATGGATTTAGCTCTTCTGATTATTTTATACACTAAGTTGATAGTTTATGGCATTCCAAGACACATAGGTCAAGTTTTAATACTAAAAAGATTACCAAATAATCACATGTCAAATTACTTGGAGGACTCAGCTTTTCTACTTGGTTTCTCTCCTAACTCAAATTTTTGTAGACATATATATTTATATGTGATAGGCTGCTAAATTAAATAAAAATTCATAATTCCATAATAAAAATGAATATTAATAAGTAAAATTCCATTTTGTAGTTCTCACCTCTGCAGTAAAATGTAACCACTCCCATTTTCACTTTGTCTAGCTAAGTGATAAATATTTTCTAAAACAAAATTATGGGGAAAATAATTTTTTAATTTTTTTTTTTATTTGGGCTGCAGTGAATGAGAATGAGCTTATAATCAAAGGCAACATTTTTATAACAACAAATAGTTACTGAAATATGTCATTCCTCCAGTCTTCTGGAAATTGTAATTTATAATGTAGATATAGTCACCAAAAAAATCAATGTAAGTTTAGATCCTATACTGAATACTTCTTGATTGTTGTGCAATTTTGAAAAATTTACATCTGCAAAATGAGGAATCATGATATGACCTTACTCTGCAACCACCATATTAATATTTTATTATTATGTTTGTTTCAAGAATATGTAAATCTGCAAATGTAATTGGAGTAGAACGATTTTTGCCACACCTTCTAGACCACTGGGTAAAGCTGGAAATTATTAAAAATTCCCCCACCTCAATAAATCTACAGAATAAAACTACTGACAATAATTCCAAGTGTCTCTCTTGTTTTAGCTTGCTTCATGAACACAAAACCCACTCATGGCTACAAGTATCTTGCCATGCTACAAACAAAGGCCAAACTTGTGGAGGAGAATTGCCCTAATAACTTGCTGTTAATTATAGAAATGCTGAGTGCTTCAAATGAATAAACAAAAAAATTAAACAAATAAAACAAGGGAAAAAATATTTCTAGTCCAAAAGCTCTTTGTTTTGCACTCCTACTCTCAAAAAAAAGAAACTCTAAAGAACTGAATAAACAGAGTGCAAATAAGAAGTAGAGGTTTTATTTTAATACTCATTCAAGGTAATCATACTTATGAAGACATATACAAAATAATTTATTATCTACCAGAATTTGTTATCTCCAGGAATTACAATTTTGACACGTAATTCTTCCACAAGCCTTTCAAGTGACTGCCGCCATGCAATTTTGAAGATTATTCCAGATTTCCACTACTGACCAAATTTCCAGCCATAATTTATAACCATGTATTTATTCTGAGTAGCCATATTTCCCTCTAAAGTTTTGTTTGCCTCAGCTAAATACATCACTCTCCTCAAATATCTCTCTCTATAACTGGTATTTTATCCTTCTAGTCATCCCTGGGGTTCTCTACACTAGTTTAAATTAATCTTTCTTGAACACAGGTGACTAGAACTACAGAATAATAAAATTACATCTTTTCAATGCCTTGAATAATTTTACAATTCCTGTCTCTACTAAATTCACTAATGAATAGCAAAATTGCATTAGATTTCCATCATACCAGTATCCTATAACCATCTTCCACTCAACTGACACTGTCAGACTTTTAAAAAAAAGTTTTATGTAAGATAAGCGCAAACTCCCACTAACATCACAGAAAAAGAAATCCTCAAGAATCAAGTTAATATCACCATGAGAAACTTTTACTATTACTCTCTGTAACTTTTTGGCATTAATTTTAATCAATTTCTTACATTCCAGCTGAGAAACTTGTCTAACTTTTCTTATCTGAGGGTTTTTTGCATTAGCAATACCTTCCAACTTTGAAATACTTTTACTCTCACTAAGACTCGCAAATACCTCAAGGAAAAGGAAACAAAAGCATAATAGGTCCCAGCAAAAACAAAAAAGGTGGCATTGGTATTAGACTGAAATGAAGAGTAAAAACAATGTTACTGTAACAGTGAGAAAATCATGAATTAAATGGTTGGTAATACCAAACATGTAATGACTCATTTTATTCATTACCTGTAGAATGCCTTTCATATTCTGCTTTACATAATATATGAATAATACTTACTAACCTACAGAGATATTAGGGTCCCTTATTCCTCAGTACTCTCAGTGTCATTGAGGCAGGCAGATAGCAAACTGACACTGCTCCCCAATTCATAAGTAATTCTGTCACTGAAGACCACAGGATACTGTTCTAATCTCAGTATGTTTTTCAGGATACTTTGACAATTATGTGCCTCCTGTTCCAAAAATGAAATATGCCAGCTGATTCTTGTGGGAATAAGTTGTCAGAGATGCCATGAGATCAGGTGAGTTTCATATATCCCAAAAGTTTCTGACAAGCAGAATAAATCAACTAAGAGTGCCTAGCCAAAGCAATCTGTAGATTTTTTTTTTCTGGAGTCTAGTTCATATCTGAAGTAACCTCATATAGCAGAATATGGCTCACTTTTGTGTTATAGTAATACACTGTTAGAACAAATAAAATCAGATTTTCTTTATGCTTGCTTCAAGTAAGATCCTATGAAAGCTTTTTTGCTAAATTCATTTATTGATAAGATAAAAAGCTACTGAGCTTGCCTTACCATAGCTCAGTGAAAATACATTACACTATGAAAATAAAGGTCTTAGAGGTGATATATAAGTCATGAAAAATGAATGTCAATTAAAGCTCTATATTGCACCATACCACTATGCACTTTATAAATGTTTCTTACACTAAATAAATTCTAATTGATAAACTAGTAATGCAAACACGCTAATCTTAATTTTATTACCATCTCTCCAATTGTAATATCCTTTATGACTATTGATATCCTCAAAAAAAGTAATGATCTTCTAAAAACTAAGCCAAATGCATTTAATATGTTTCATATAATATTTTTATTATAAATTTCACAATCTAGTGAGGCTAGAAAATATTTTAATCCACTGGAATATAGCTATGGCCATTGAACAGCAGAAAACCCTTATTCCTACCTGCCTCAATTGTTGGACTTTTTGATGCAGGAATTCTTTCCTCCTATCTTGGTGAAGATATCCTATCAGTGAAGGACAGAGATTCCCTTCATAGAGAGAAAAGTTTTAAATACTCCTTGTATTCCTACTCCTGTATTTTTCTCAAAATAAGAAGCAATGATTTGAAGATGCACAGAAGCAAGGACAAAAGTAACTGGTCTCACCAGTGGGTAAATTCACAGATGAGGTTACTGTATGTGCATCACATGCAGAGCTTTTCATAAGATTTTCAAGTTAAAATCATGGCCATATTCAAGTAAGTTCCTTATTTATATTACATCAAATGAGAATCTTCTTTTTAGATAAATACAGTGCAGTTCCTTATTTATATTACATCAAATGAGAATCTTCTTTTTAGATAAATACAGTGCATGACACTGAGCTACCAACTGGGTTGTCTAATTAAGTTTAGGATATCCAGGTGTTTGGCATATGACCCACATGGCTTTAATTTGATGGACTACTGGAAAATGAAAGGAAAAGATTAAACAAAGGCTTTCCATACAAAAGCACAAGTATTTAAGACACATTAGATGCAAATGAGGTAAAAAGCTTTTGACATACTCCCTGAACAATTTTAATGGAGGGAACTGAAGTAAAAGGACTAAATACAATCAAGGCCTGCATGAGCATAATTTCAAAAGTTGGCTAAAACAATCTAGCAGAGTGACACACTCAATGAGGTTTCACTTCCTCTCTCTCCATCTCCATGTTTGAATTTGCATTATCCTTCTGTCCTGCTTGCGCTGGTCTTGTCATCCCTTGCTGAGCAATTCAGCTCACCAAACCAACAGAACACTATCCACTGTTGGTTTAATGAGCAACACTGTCTCAGGTCTAGCTGAGCAGCTGGACTTACCCAAGGGAAACTGCAGGAGCCAGCAGGGACAAATTATCATTTTGGCAGCAGCAAGCTATTTTCTTGGCTCAATCATTTCATGAAGCACTATGGATCATGCTTTCTCCACAGAAGTCTACAAATTGGGGCATGGTTGAAAGTAGTTGTTCCATGAACCTTAATGAGAGGCTTGTGCACAGCTGGATAATACATAATTCATAATATGACAGAATCCCTACCAGACTAGTTAAAGGGCACACCAAAAAGTTCCTATTAATTGCCACCAAGGCCTCCACACAGCCAAATCAGACAATTATAACCATGTGTTTTAAGACAACTGATAATGAAAGATGTACAGCAACTTGGGCAATGCATCATTTTGTGGTACAAAAGTGACAGAAGAATCAAAGTTTTATTTTTAGTGACAAACTACAAGATCATGTGAAATAAGCACCAACACAACCTTTAGCCTAACACTGAGGTCTCACAAAATTCCAGTGCTTAAAACTGTCTAGCCAAAACCCGATATATACAGTAAAAATCTGATCCTGTGCATCAATTTCATCAAAATTTTTGGCAACGATGATGTATTTTGTATATTGAAATATCCTTCTAAAAATAAAAGGGCCTTTGGACAAAGTGCTGACTTATCTAAATGACAGTAGAAGACCCAATAAAACTAGAGAAAACATACATACAAACATCAGTGCTCCGAAACAATTGCTATTTACTTTATGGTTTGTGTTTTTTCACATGGCAGCTCAGTAAAAGGGATTTTTTCTATAAGTTTTCTGAATATGTAGTACCTTGATACTTAAAACATGTCTATGTCAAAGCAAGGTTTCACTGAAGTCACACAGCCAGGTGATCCTTTCACACCAACTGAATCTACAAGAAAAAAAACAGTTCCTCAAATGTTCCCTAGAGTACTGAAACCAGGCTATTATATTCAGTATTTGTTTATAAACAAATAAATCTAAGGATTTTTTACTATGAAAATATAGTCTCATGTAATAAAATGTTCAAAATAAAATTTGGAATGAATATTAATACACAAAGAAAAACTGTACTGCTCTCAAAATTTCATTGCCAAAAGATTAGCCTTCATTTGACTTTATGTATATGTTGCTAATATTTCTTCATTTAAATAATAAGGTAATAAAAAATGTATGAATTTTTAGTAATTTATTTACATTAGCCCAAGTACAACTTTATAAAGGCAGATTTAAGATCTGCAGTCTTTGGAGGCAATGTCAAAATTCCCATTTACTTCTATAAAATTAAGTTTGGGAATGAGGTAGATAATCGTAAGACAACTTAAAGAAACTTCATTGCTTTTCTCAACATAGATAATGGCACTGCTAGCAAGGGAAACAATAGTGTGTTTATTTTTCTAACATTCTATCTACTTGCCTGAAAAAACAGGTTGCAACGCGATCCATCACAAAAGGAAAGTCAGAATATTTTGAAACAGTTGCATTTTATCCAGTGAAAGTATGAGCGAAAAGGATGCATTCTTACTCTTTAGACTAAGTCTATTAAAAGAATGCTAAAGAGAACTGAGCATGCAGATCATCTGGAGAATTCAAAACTTGAAGTGATTAATTAGACCTTATTTTGTCTCGAGCAGATTTACGGAGGTTTTTTCAACTTAGCCCCATTGTTCGTAATTACCAAAATCACACCTCCATTGGCTGGTCTGCATTGCTTCATGCATGAACAGCAATCTGATCGAGCACTCTTGTTAGGATTCCATTCGTCATTGTAATTAGCCATAATCATAGCCTTCCTGGGTGCATGAGAATGTGCAAACGACCGATTCACAACCCCAACCTATTTGAATATGAATCTTCTCAGTGAGTAGCAATAAAATAGTGGAAACAAAGCAGCTTCTCTAGGGAATTTTGTAAAGCATCCCTGTCTCTGATTCTCCCCCCTTAAAAATGTTCCCTTTTTAGTATTTGAATTCTGTTTGCTAAAACAAGGCTTGCTTAATGAAGACAATGGCTTATTATTTCTTTAAGTGGCACAGCAGGGCCCAAGTATTACAGGCCCAGCTCTTTCAGCCTTTGCCAAGGACACAGGGAACAAAGGGGCAGGCAGTAACGCCAGGCAAATAGACCTCTCCTCACACTGCACTTCGGGAGCACTTTCCCCAGAGCAGGACCCAGGTCTCGCCTATTCTGGAACGCAAAGACAGGGTCTTTTTCTCGCCGTTCCCGTAAATGACCCGCCCGGCGGCCGCAGCCGCATTCCCAGTGAGCCCCCTAATGGTGACAGCTCCTCCCGCCCGGCCCGAGCCCGCGGGACGCAGCCTGGGCAGGCGCGGGGGACAGCCGAGGCTGATCGCTGCCAAAGCAGAGACGCAATTAGGTGGGAAAACAGGAATTTTGGCGAGCGCAGCTCTGGCACGATGATCTAGTTAACTTTTTAACATATTTAGCAATATTTCAGCAAGAAGAAGTCTCAGAGGCACACTAAGTGTCGAATAACAATTATTACTTAAGTTGCCACATACCTCCGGACTGGAATGAAATTCTGGCTTGTACGATCCCCAAACCAGCCTTTCTTGTATAATGATTATGAATTGATTTTTTTGTTTGTTTATTGAGGAAATAATAACACGTAAATAGTGCATGGGATAGCATACAAGCCTGCAGTTTTGTTAATATTTAATTTTGAAATGATAACCCTCTCATGCAATATGTTACACTAGTTTTTCTTGCTACAATTTCTTGTTTCCAGAGCCTTCAATTTAATAGAGCAGCTATGCAATGGTATTTTATTCATTCAAATATTTTATTCAACTTACGACTATTAGTAAAAAATATTAATAATAATAATAAACTATAGATTAACTAAAGATTTAAGGAGAAAGTCCCTTCAAATGATCATAAAACTAATTTCACAATATTATCTTCAATGGAAGATAAAGAGAAAATATTTATTATATATAGGTCTCCACTTATGTAGGAGAAATGGCAAGTCCAAGTGTTTCACACTTACAGTCTTGAGTCAGCAATTGCTAATTCTTGTAATTAACATAACAGCGTTTCTCCTTAATCAGTCTAACGTTTTCATGAAAAAAAAAAATAGAAATCTCAGGATTTATTGTAACTAATAAAGGGGATAATTACTAGATCACATATTAAATAATTCTGTAGATTGATCTTCACTGATTTAGAAACCTTGCTAAATGTGGGGGTGGGAGGGTTGACATCTGTACTATTTCTGGGGAAACAGCTACTTTCAGTACAAAGCTACGCTTTCTGGGGGACTGGTGAAGTCCATGGTCAGATCATCCTGAAGAAACTGCAGCAAGGAAGAGATGCAAATTAAATCCTGCCAGATGTTGCTCTGCCATTCTAGCTCAGAAAATAGTTCCATAGCAACCATTTCCCTGTCAACCCTTACAGTCCATGCTGAAGAATCTTTCCCAGATGCTGAAAAAACACTACTGTTTTAACTAGAATAGCAAATACTTTAAAAATAACAATATTCAGCAGGCTGCAACAGAAAGGCATCTAGTTACACAGAAGTTTTTGTCCTCTCAGGCTTCCCCATTACTTTAGAACAAAGAGAAATCAGGGAAGTAAATAAAACAAATGTAAAGTTTTGTGATGGTAGCTGTTGCTCTCCTGTTGTATCCCTTTTTGATTTCTTTGGGTACATCTTGGTGTGAAGCTGCATTCTGTATGGGTATTTGTATTCTGACGTCATCACTGAAAACCAAACAAGATTGTAGGATCATCTCTTGCCTTCAGAAAAGAACCAGGCTGAAAAAACCCCTGATCTTAATATGCAAAACATTTAACAAGTGAGACGGGGGCTCAGAGAAGTGTTGCTACTTTCTTTGGGTTCAGTTTTGCTGATCAGTTGAAGGAGACAAATTTCTGGTACTTCTACAGCATGTCTCTTTAGTAACTTTTTTTGTAAAGGAAATAGATGATAGAGATTCTCCTCAGTTCAATGAGACTTATGTCACTCATTACTATTTAATTTAGATTTTAGGACTTTATCCTCCATACTTGACTGATGTTTTGGCAAATCACTAGAGAAAAAACTCTTTAAATTCTTTATATCAGTACCTGTAAGAACACATTTCACTAAAACTGAAAGGTGGTAAGTGGAAGAAAATCTTTTAGCTCATTACATAATACATCAATTGTTAAATTACATAATACATAAATTGTTAAATTATAGCAATATGGAACAAGATATAAAAGATGTATGAATGATAATTTTATTATAATCTATTCCATACAGATTTTTTCACTACAATATTCCACCAAAATATTTTAACCATTTTCTGCATCAAAAGTCATCAAAATATGAAGAATGAATGATTTCACCTCTCCCATGCAATCTATATAAAAAGTGTGTAGGGTGGACTTTGCAATTCCATTCAAACAGTAACCATTAAGCAAAAAATCTTGGCATAGTTTGTGAACACTTTGGAAAAGAGTATCTTAAACTTACGCCTCTTTCTGTGAAGTTAAGGATTCTTCCTGGTTATGCCCCATGCTTAACTTTGCTCAGAAAGATGAGATACTTGTTATGACTTATACAACAAATCCCCTCCTCACCAAATTTTGAAATTCTGCTGCAATGAATGTCAGCTTGTTAAGAAAGTTTCTGCTGTCTCAATATACTTTGTATATGTATGATAGATTCACTTTTACTCTACTGCTTTTTTTCCCACTTCTGTGTGGCAACTGAACATTTGTACAATTTAATGTTTCAGTTGTTATTAAAAGCTTTCCTGTAAAGTTTACTAACAAAGACTAAGGTAAAATGAAATTTAGATCACTTCATTATTCTGTAATATTTCTTATATAATTCCAGCCAACTCAAAGCATGCAGCCTTGTCTGAAAAAGAGAATAGAGATTATATTGAGCTAGCTATAAAATACATATTTTAATAGAATTCTATATATTTTTATACCATTTTTGTAGACTTATTTTTATATAAGTATATAGATTTACATAAATATTTATATGCATGCTTAATTATTTGAATCTCTTCTCAGCTGCAACTATTCCAGACAAACTGTTCTCTCAAACCACAGATGTCATTGGATTACATTTATGATCTATACTTTTGAGTAGCCCTCTGGGTGCACAAACACAATATTATACTTTTTACTTTGTACTCTGTGTTCCATAAAAATGAGATTTTGTACCAATGTTATTTTTTTTTTAATATACTAATATCAGACTTTAACTAGCTCATTTTCCTTGGGGTCTCCATATAGCAATGCACTTTATTGACTTGCGTATACAAGGAATACTGATTACTCTTAGATCGGTGTCACACAGAGCTGTAGTTAGAGCAGAATACTTGATTTTAAGTTGACCACCTCCAGCATGATTCAAGACAGAAATCATGTACATAACATATTTCCATTTCTTACTATAATGCAAGCAATTGAGAATAACTAGTCATAAAGACAAATATACTGGTTATCGATTCTATTGAAATAGAAAAGCTAAACATTCCTACTGTTATAATTGGAGTAAGATCAGGCTTCAAAATATTAAAAGGCATGAATAACAGCTGCATACTGAAAGGTATTTCATTCAATACATGTTGAGGCATAAGGTTTCACAGCTCTATGAAAAGTTTAAGATATAACAAACAGTCCTTTAATAGAGATGGAAACATTCAATTTTGGGTTTTGATTTTTTTGTTATTAAGAAGTAGGAGGTTTTATTTATTTTTATTTTCCTTAAATAGATAACCCCACATACATCTCTGTAGAAATAAAATTTTTTCTTCAAAATTTCTCTCTCAAATTCAGGATGCTAGAATGAAGTTACAAAATAATTAAATATGGCATTACAAAAGAAACTTGTTTCACTTTCATTCTAGAGGACTTCCAGTTAGTTTCTGCACTGCACAGAGTAGGATAGTAAATATTATGTATTTAACTTTAAGATTGCAAAAATACAGGCAGGCAGATAAATACTGTAGTCAAAAATTATAGGACAGTTCTGAAGTTGCATCACTGAGTACTTGTTACATTTGCTACACAATGCAAAATGTGATCTTTTTGTTTTTTACAAAGATGTCATAAAGTTTTTAGCTATAGAATCAACCTTCCTCATCTCAACAGGGATGATGTACACATTCTGCAGAAAGGCCCTATCAGAGAAGATACACAGTGTAAATTTATTAGCAGTTTGGTGTCTACAAAAGCTTTGATTCTTTGGCTGAAGAAACTGAAAGATGTGTTCTTGCTAAGAAAGAAGAACTTCAGAAAAAGAAAGAATAATCAAAAGATGCATTGGAGGGCTCTGGATGCCCTCTTTCTGCCTCGTGAAAAAAAAGAGAACATTTAAGGCCACAGAGTATTTTACTTCAAAATTTTTGTATGTCTACTCCTTGTTTTCCGGGGACCATACTTCAGAGACCTGGATTTGATCTGATTTGGTTTGAATTAGAATTGCCAAGTAGAAGAATAAAGAGGGTTTGGTTTGGTTCCACTTCTGTCTGGAAACTACATTTTCTGTGTTTTTAACTGAAGTACTTGTTTCATTTTACTTAAATAGTATATTTTGATTCTAGGCAACTTTAAAGCATTTAATTTAAAGAATTCGAAGAACAGTTTCTGAAGTCTTTCAATTACAGCCCTCATAAAAATTGTATAAGTCAGTAGGAGCTGAACAGAAAAAATAAATAAAATTAAGTGATCTGAACAGTCAGGTCTAAGAATAAAATTACCAGCTTCTAATTAATCACTAAATTATTAAAATAATTATCAGGATTAGGTTACAGTTAGAAATCTAATACAAAATCTTCCTCTGTGACCTTTCTCTGCAAGACAGGTTTCATAGCATAAACTGTGTAAAACAAACTGATGAACATTTATGAGGTGATCTGATAGAACACTGAGGCCACTATAAAAAAACACAGATTATAAAGATATAAACCAAAATACTCTTCATGCAATGTTCCTAGAGACCTAGATATTTTATTTTTTTAAAATTGTACACATGTATAAAATGGATTTAAGATGTCTTCCCTCCCTCCTTCCCTCTGCTTCCTCATCTACTGCCAGGGCTCTCACTCCTTTGCACCAGTACAAACATCTCTGTGGCTGCTGTCAGGTTACTGTAATGACCTAGATAAAAATAAAACTAAGAGGAAAAAACCCACAAAACCAAAACAAAACCAAACCCACCACAAATGCATTTTTTACTGGTTTTAAGATCTACCATTATAGTGATCTGATTAATAGATGGAAACCTAAGTGCAACCGAGAGAGCATTGAACTGTGGCACAGGACATGAAAAACAGATGGAAGTTCCTTAATCTGGTTCTGATGCAACAGCAAGCGTTCATGTAGCTCTATCCCAAGTGAACTCTCCATCTTGCATATGAGATCAAATCGTATCCTAAGGGAAAAATATATGATTCTGTAGTAAAAGAGCATAATAATAAATCAAAGTGTAATTTTTGTTGATTGTGATGTATGGCACTTCCTAGTTTGTTAAAAAAGCAAATGAAAATTTAAGATTTATGTGGCATCATACTAGCATAAGGAACATTTATTGACAGAGACAGAATATGTAATCCAAAAATGTGACCCTTTCAACATTAATAAGGATGTGCTGTTTCTCACCATCCTTGGGAATGGAAAAACAGAACAGTATCCAAACACAGAAATTTTCCCACAAATCCAGTGGTATCATTAGAACATATAGACTCAAAAATCCTGAACACCACCCTTACTTTATCCTAGTTTTTCTAGTCCAGTAACTCCACTTGAGCAGTCTGTTTTTAAAAACACTAGTTATTCTTGCGAATAACACTACACATAAGTAAAAGGAGCCAAAATGTCACCAGCTTCTATAATTATGCTCAGGTATGCTTCTTAAAGGGCAGTTGGATTGATGTTCCTTACTCTGGTCTTGCCTTAGTAGAGAAACAAACTGCAGTCAAAGGAGTGCAGGTAGATCCAAGGGCCTGGAAGGATTTATGAATCTTTAAGGTTAGATGTTACCCGCTTATCCAATACTACATCTTTAAGACTTTCCAGACATTTCTATAGTTGTGTCATTTCTACAGTTTATGCTTGAAAACTCATCTTCACATTGACCATCCTAAATTACCAAAATAAACCAAATGTTAATAGGAGGAAAGAACATAGATATATTTAAGCACTCAAAGACAGTAAAACAGCAAACACAAACAAATGAAGAAATGGGGGGTTCAAAGAATCAATCTTGTTTCTTTAACTACAAAATGACATATTGCCTTTCTGATATTATTGGTGCATGTACATGCGTGCACACCCACTCCAGACCTTGGAGGAGATATTTTTGTAGCAATGCTTAAGTCACTATTGACTTTCCTAGAACCTCTGGATTTTATATTTCCATTTTACACCCCCCCAAAATGTGAAAAGCAAACCCCAATATCAAGAACGATTAGTAAATGTATACTAGAGCTTAAATTTTAAGGAACCTTTTGAAATGTGAAGAAAAATTGTGGTGTTCTACAAGCAGAAGTGCAAAGCCCTGCAGCTTGGATACAACAACCCCCTATACCCCCTATACCAGCAGAGGTTGGGAACTGGCTGGTTGAGTAACAGTCCTGCTCCCTTGAGGGTTACGGTGATTGCCACGTTCTAGTGCAGCCAGTAGTGCTCTTGTCATAAAGAAAGCAAATCACGTCCTGGGCTGTGTTAAAAATAATGTGGCCAGCAAGTAAAGGAAAAATATTGTCCTAAATGTATATGTAGAATACAACGTCCTGTTTCCTCACCCCACCATAAGAAATACATTGAAAAGCTGGAAAGATGTTCCAGTTCAGGGTTACCAAAATAGTTGTCAGATAAATTAATTACTATTCCATATATTGCCTCTAGGTTCTGGTATTCAAGAGTTTGGCAGGAGATTTGTGAGGTATTAGATACATTTTTCCTCATTAGATTTTTTTAAATTAAAGAGAAAACAGATAAGCCTGTCCACTTCAGTCACTTTTAGAACCTGAGACTGTATGACAGGTACTGTTGAAAGTCTTCTAATCATTTGAATCACATGGAATCTAGAGGCCCAAAGCACCTTGTGCATTGTCAATAGACTAATCATACTAATTTTAAACATCTCTGGCTTTCCTGCATGAAAAAAAAAAGGGATATTCCTTGGTAAGATAAATCAATATCAAAGCCTTCAAGAAGAATTAAACTGACACAAGTTTAGAGAGTTTTTAGTGTGTTGACTGTGGGATCTAAAGCTGGAGGTCTTTTTACATTTTTCATTTAGTTATGGTAGACTGAATATGAATCTTAGACTTCTTATGAATGCAGTTTTAATTTACCTGATATGGCTAGAAAGCGATACCAAGTATGTACTGAAAAATACACATGTATGTATAAATACTGCACATGGTAAAGATGTAGTTTTAAGTTAAAGGAATGTTAAGAATATAATAGAACAAATGAAGTCTGTTAACACATGTAAAGTTGTACCATTATTTTTGTGCTTCACTTTCTTTACCTGTAAAAAACCTGTGTTTCAAAAGCATAGGGAAGTCTTATTTAGTAAGCAGCAGTATGTTATGACATTTTCAAAAGGAAGGTAATGCAGAAATACAAAATAGTAAGCTCATCCATCTAATTTCATAGAATCACAGAGTAATTTCCTTTGGAAGAGACCTCTGTAGATCATCTCATTCAATTCTCTGCCCCAAACATGGATAACTATTTTTCTATTATCCAGCTGAAATTTTCTTTATTGAAAATTGTGACTGCTGCCTTTTCGCTTTCTGTTGTGCACCAATGAAAAGTGTCTGGCTCTGTCTCCTCCATAACACCCCTTTAGGCACTGGAAGACTGCAATTAGATCTCAATTAGCTTTCTCTTCCCTAGGCTAACCCAACCAATAAAATGAACAGAAGATTCTGGAATAAACTCACAAACTAAATGAGATGGTGGGAGTTTGAAAGGACTGCGGAGTGGTTAATGATCTAGAAACCATTCATGCAGTGATTAATAGCAACAACTGCCCCAAAGATATCTGATGACCAGGAAAAGCAATAACCTTCCAGAAATTATAGAACAATAGTTATTACATCCCTAGCTAGTAACAACATTGAAACTTTAAAAAACCCTCCACACCAAAACAAAAAGCTAAGATGAGCATTGGATAGGATATAGATATACACTTTTTTCTAAGGAGGAATGAATGGTTTGAACTTATTTAAATTCTTGAAGTATCAACAAAGTTGTAGGCAACTGGGGAAATATGTGATATTACAAACTACACCTCAACTAGAAGGTGTTTCTGTAGGTCTTGAAAATGGCTTTGTCATGGTTCTTCATTAAAATGTAGCATTTATTGGAGAAGAGGGTAAACATTTCTATGAGGAAAAAACCTCACACACAATTAAAGTTAGGAATAAATAGGAATAAATAGGACTAAAAAGTAAGTACAATAAGGACATAATTTTTGGTCCACTAAATCTGTGATTTAGATAGATTGACTTAGATGGGAATTTGCAAACAAAGAACTTAACTATTTAGCACCTTCACCAAGTACTTTAAAGTATTCTGAAATAAATACTCATCAAATGTGACTCAGGTACTACATATTGCGGAGCAACTGTAAATAATTCCTTGCAGGAAATTTTATTCACTAAAGACCTGAAGACCTGAATCAAATAATTTTCGTATAATATCATATCAGATCAGACATAACTACTTTAAAAAACTCATTTGGAAATAAAAGGCAGTAGTTTTATCTAGATAATATCTTAGAGCCTTATCCTGTTATACCACCAATTTCATAACCTGCAGGTGAGAATGTGAATATAAGCAAAGACATTTCTTAGCTGATATGAAAATATTGTTTTAAATACAAAAACTTAGAAAAACCATTCTAATTTGCTAGTGCACATTATCCCTGTGTAAGGATGGAATAGTTTTGACTTCCTTACAGAAGTAACAGCAGCATAAAAGGCTGCCACTTTATAATGAAATATACATGGGTACAGAATTAATTATTAAAGCAGAGAAAACACGCTTCACTCTTAGAGAGAACTCACTTTTACATTCGAAGGCTTATCAGCAAACCTCTGATAAAATAAAAGATTACGAGGAACAGCACAGTTCCAGCAGTCCCAACGTGTATTTGCTACTTTTAAATTTTCATCAAATAACCCAATGCTAACCAGTAACTGGAATTTTGAGCTACAGATAGAGAAAATCCAAAAATTAAGTCACTTCTTGAAAGATATTCTTGAAAGATTATTCTAACCTGATAGTCGTCAACATATTAGATGATATCACCACCTTAGGTTATGTTTAAAAAACCTAGATTAATAATCTAGGATTCTTAATGCATAAATTAACAATTACGTGGGGAAAAAATATGGGGCTGAATCTCCTGCTCTCCATGATTGTTATTACTGATGGTTACTAGTTTTGTCTAACTAATGCATCAGGAAGTGGTCAGGCAGTGGACAGGATTATCTTGGTATGTCCCTTCCAACTGAAATATTGTATTTCATTGTATTCTATTCTATTCTAATCATGTGAGCATTTGAAATTAACTTCATGCAAAGTCAGTCAGATAGTCTTAATCACCTTCTGAGATGGGAAATCCATATAAGTTTGACTTTCCATACTCTTGAGAGCAAACTGTTGTCCCAATTAGCTGCAAATCTGCACACAAGACATAGACATAACCTTGTTTTCTGTTATCATGAATGTCTGGAGAGAAGAGATCACTGATGGACTGATGTCAGGAACTATGTGAACAGGAAGTTGTATTCACACTTGCTACACATAGCTTAAGGACTTCTGTTGTAGGTGGACTGAATTTTATGACCTTCTTTTATTATTTCACAGAAATAATAGATCAAATTTATCACAGTTGATGATAAATATATTGCAAATAATATGCTATGCATTTCTGATTTAATTTGTCATGGAATTTTTTTGAGTAAGTTCAAGTTAAAAAATTAATAAAAATCCATGCATAAATTCAATAAAGATCAAGGTTTTTCCTTATCAGATAAACTCTATCTAAAAAAAAAAAAAGTTTTGGGGAGGGTTTATATTATCATTACTCTGGCCAGATGCTTCTTATAGTTCGTCAAAAAAGGACAAATTCAGTGATATTCTTGAAGAGTTTGAGACAGGTTATTTTTCCAATCTCTTCAGAAAAACATCAAAGAACATAAGGAATAAAAATAGTAAACCAGAAAGAAGACATAAAATAAAGATTTAATTCTAGAAAACAAAAATGCAGCTTTTCTCATCTCTAGCTTAAGCTAGAAATTCCCAGCTAAATTAGAAAATTGGCAACTATTATTTGAGCTCAATATGAATCAACCCCTGAGAGCTGTACGACAGCAAGAATTTTAAACAGGCTAGCTTGTTTTAACTATGAAAGGAGTAGAGTAGCCGTAATAACGATGGAATACAAATTTCCAAACAAATGTATACTTTTGTATCAATTTGTACTTGCTTGTGGCTTCACCCAAACTGCTGCATGGAACAGACGGTTAGATTTTGGAACAGACATAAAAAGGACTGCAGTGTTCACTAGATTAATATGTGGCCTGGCTTTTGTTGTTTTTTGTTTTTTTTTTTTTTTTAGCAAGCATTTGAACTGATCTGTGAACATATCAAGCGAAAAAAAATCCTATTAAGGAAAGTTAATGCATTTTAACACTGTGGAAGCACAAGGTAAGCAACAGCTCAAAGGAAACTTAAATTCACCTGAGTTCAAGTGCAAAATTCACACTCTACCCCAAGCTTTGATAAAAAACCTAGATAAAAAAAAAACTCTGATAAAAAACCTAGGTTTCTGCCTCAGATATGAGCTTTGTCCAGGGCCCCTGTCTACCACTCTAGGAATAATAAGAGTAGCAAAGTTCCAATGCTGTTACTAAATGGCAAAGCAAAGTAGGGGTCTCCCATCTGAACTGGCTTTTTTAAGAGCCTGAAAGGCCAAAATAAGAAGCACAGAATGGGAACATAATTGACTGTACAGGCTCGTATAGATATTTATGATTCAAAGGTGTACCACCACTGGCTTCTGACCCTAGCAGAATGTTTGGATATGAAGAGAACAGAACAATATTGACTGTGTTACTTTTTGACAGCAGAACTGTACTTCGGTGCACATAGTCTTCATTATGAGACAAGATCCCCTACATTACAATAGAACTCATATTTCTAAGCAGATCTGCATTCAGACTAAAGTTTCGACTACACTGGAAGCAACATCCTCTTTTAGCCTCACTGTAGCCTGAGAAGATATTAATCTGAATATTTGTATCTCTTTAAAGACCATCATTTGTGATTTTCATTTGTCTTTTTGTAATAGTTCTTTAAATAAGGCATGGATTTACTTGCATATACGAATATAATATTAATTTGAAAACAATGCATGAGATTTAAATTAATTATTTTTAAGTCTAATGTGCTAGTTAGGTTATTGAGACGTTTAACTGTGATATTCTAAATACAGAATTCTACCAGGTCCTACAGCTATTTAAATTTTTTCAACGTAGAGAGACTATGTAGCTTTAAAACCAAAGTCAGATACTTCTTTTTTGCATGGTATTGAAGGAAGCCACAGTAGAGCATACTAGCAACCCACAGATTCTGCCACTTAGTACAACTGCAGTATTTATGATTCCCCACAATTGTCTGTTTCCTGAGTGCCCATGTGGAAAGCTGAAAGCCAAGAGGAACTATCTCATTTAAATACTTAAGATATTTTATTTTTTCTCTGATAAAATACCACATGCTACAACTAGTGTCAAAAATTCACAGTGCTATTTGAAATGTAAATATAGACTCAGCCTTCTTTTTTTTCATAAAACACATAATTCAGACACCTTAATAAGAGGTTTTATCAGACACTTTAAATGAGCTGAATTTTTAAGATCGTTAATGTCTTAAAGATGCAATAATACCTTGAAACTAGCACCTCTTAAGAAAGTTACATCATTATGATTGAAAACAAACAAATGGAAGTATCTTTTTCTCATTATAGAGGTAGGTACATCTCACACCACTGCTACACAGTGCAAGCAAAAGTTTTACTTCAGTGGGTTTAATCACAAGGCATTAAGTGCATGGTTAAATATTTGCAGGAACAAATTTCTTTCATGCCAAATTTATATTTCATCAAACCAAGTTGTCAACAACTTTCAAAGGATGAGGAATTTAGGGAAAGGAAAGAAAAAAAGTGTAAAATTTAGGTCTTGCTGTTTTAGGAAGTTTTCATGAATGTTAATCCAAATGATTTCTGTCCAATGACACACTTATTTAATAAGAAAATATGTAAAAGGCATTCTTTACTTAAACCAGATCCTGCTGAGTTATCCTCAAGAATAACCCCATGAAGACAAACCCTTCATAGCTAAGCAAGAGGAGATACAGATGAAAAAAGCAAGATGGAAGAAAGTAAAATGACAATAAAATAGATATTATTAGCAAAGACATACTACTATTTTGCAGAATAATAATATGAGGAATGAGAGCAGTGCTTAGGCCAGATCAGAACTCAGTAGCATAGTAGATGTGAACATGAATTTGATGCGAAATATTCACTGAGGCTAGTGATGAGAAAATGATGCTGAAATGATGATAAATTAATTTATACTTTGAAAGTAGTATAGGAAATGAAATGGAACTGACGGAGATAAATTTGCCTCACGCACATGCATCATATATAGTGGACAACAAAAATGAAACAATGAAAAATTAACAAAATATATATTGTTTGTCACAAAACTGATGAGAACAGACATCCACAAAAAATGCACTTCCAATGCAGAGACATTCATTGAATATGGTTTTAGAGTATATGTTTCCAGTGATAGTGAACTTTTCTCTATTAATTTTATAGACATACAGTATGACATTTTCTTAAATGCCTCACATTCTCCTTTACACCTCATTATTTTATAAGCTGTATTAAAACTGTTTAACATATCTCTTCAACACTCTTACAGCAAAATAAGGTATTTACAATTTGTATTTAATTTCTGTAGTTTCTTAGCTCAACATTTTCATCATCTTTAGTCAGTCAACAGCATACACAATATACGACTACCCATACCTATGTTGGGTACTGACATATTTATACAAAACAAATAATTGATAATGATGATCCAGTTAATCTGCACTGATCTGCTTTTCTTCACTGAATTTTATGTTGTTCAGAAAGTATACTTGTCTGTGTGAGTTAGGTCAGGATATCCATGGCTACATCAAATCAGGTGATTGTGGAAAGCTACAGAACCATTTCTTTTCTAACAGATGCTACAGATACCTCAACAAGCAAGAAGTTCATAATCGTAGAGGATGACTCTTCCTGCTATTCACATGAATTTTTTATGCTACACCTTTTTTTCAAGGCAAAATCTACCCCAAATTTTCATATTGAAAGACTGTATAATTCCTACATTTCTTTCTTAGGTAAATATTACACTTAACTCTATGCCATTTTTTTACCTGAAATGATATTTAAAAAATCATAATTGATATGAAAAAGTAGTTGAAGAAATTATTCAGTATCTGAGCCTCAAAGCAGAATGGTCACAGTACATGACTACCAGAAATGAAAACATCAAACACACATTGATTTTTATGTTGTCAATTCCATTTGTTTTGTCACTTGCCAGAGAACTCTGCAATATTTGGGTAAAAGGAGGAAGGCTGATAACTAATGGCCAGAGAACAAGTCATCCATTAATTGTATAGGGCTCAGAAATCACCTTCAGGGTAGATAGAGAAAATTCATCAGTGCTATGTTCGTCGCACTGAACAAAACTTCCTGACAAAACAACAAGATGCACTTTTAAAGACAGATGTTTCTGCTTGTAGCTTAAAGATTAAAGTGGAACAAGTCCTGGCACTTCTAGATGACAACCTTTCTAGCCAGGAAAAGCTTACTCTGCCTGAAAATAACAAGTATAACAAGAAGTCTTGGCTATATTACCTACTTACTTTCTAAAATGCTTCCATCTTCAAGAAGAAAGGTATCTGCTTACCTGAAGGAGGAGGAGCAATTTGGTTTTGTCCTACATGTCAATTTACCAATTTCCAAAGCTTACACCACCACTTGTGTCCTCTGGAGTCCATAGTAACGTGAATTGTCTTTATCCAAGTACCTAGCAAATCATTGTCACATAGCAGCAGTCGACCTTTCTGTTCAATCTATGCACTTTTCAGGAGCTATAAATCAGTTGACTTTCAAGCTCGATGAGATGGCATATGCCCTGGTTTGAAGAACAGATGGAGGCTTGGGGGAAAATTGTTTCTGCAAGCTTACTACAAGCAGCACTGCTCCATAAAAGTGAACCATTCACACTAATTTCTCACATAAATTATACAGGCAGGGAGCACCAGCCCATTCAGCAGAAAATCTTTCATCTAGCTTTCAGAGGTCATTTAGCAAATTTAAATTAGTTGTTTCTGATCCATGGCTGAGTTTTCATTCCATACACTTTCAAGAGATGGCAAATTACATCAAATAAAGGAATGGCTTTAATTGTGTATTCAGGGAAAAAGGAACAGTAAATTAACTGGCACAATATTACTGTTTTCTAGAATCCTAGGATAAGTTGCAACTATTAATTAGCCACAGAGGAATCAATGAATGAAATATGTCTGCTGTGTGCTATAGGAATCAGGTAAACTGTCACTATCTTTTGCAAGGCTTTTTTTAGACCCCATCTCAACACTAGTCCCCAGATTCAGCATTGATGTTGTTAAAAGAAAGGAGATCTCACACATTTGCAGGAAAATCTTTACTTCTTAAGAAAAACATATTATTCAGCGGTTAAGTAAATGGACATGTCATGCTTTTAAAAAACATGGTACATTTTCTGAGCACAGAGGAAAGAGCCGTTTTGTTAAATTAATAAATTATAAATATGAAAGAAATGGAAAGGACTAGAGGACTGTAAAAAATCTAATTCTAGAAAGAATTACATTTTACAATCACATTACTTGTGAGCCACAAGTGGTAAAAAGGAGAGATTGCACAGAGTAACCTCTAATTCATAATGTGACATAACTCGGTGTTTCACCACAAACATTAGTTCAAATGTACAAAGTAAAATCAACCAATGAGTATACTGGTAAGTACTGAAATAGTCACAATGATTTTTATAGGTTTTCATAAAAACATAGTGTTTTGCTACAGGGTTTTGCAGTAGCATTTTGATAAGAATCTTTTTAAATCTCTAAGATTTCGTATTTCTTCTAAGACCTAAGTATTATTAAAAATCTTTTTCAACAGAAAATTAAATCTAGCATTGTGCTTTTGAAAAGTAAGATTTGAATATGACAAATTTATTTGGAATCATGTTATTAGTGGTGGGATCAAATCAAGACAGAAACTTCAAACTTGAAAAATTTATTGTTTCAATACTTCCTCTGACTATATGTCCCACGGAATGGAAACTGGAAGTACCCAGAGTTACGCAACAACTTATAAAATGTTGCCTTAATTGAAGGACATCAGCTTGGTACCCCATTTTAGTCAGTAAATGATTAAACTGAAAGATGATTAAACTTAGCCATGACACATAAAATGCTAGAGTCAATATAAATAGTGACTTTTGAAAAAATCCAACCACGAACCTATTGCATATAAATATCAAATTAACACATTGTTAAATATAAATGTAATTAGGTCAAATCTAACACTTTCTTAGACTTAAGACAGAGATTTGAATTGGCAGTTGTTAAAAAGGATGATGATAAGCTCTAGAACTTTCATAATTTGAGACATTATCATAGAATCATAGAATGGTCTGTGTTGAAAAGGACCTTAAGATCACCTGGTTCCAACCCCTTCACTGTGGTTAGGGATACCTTCCACCAGATCACACCATAGGTTGCTCAGTCTGGCCTTGAACACTTCCAGGGACAGGGCAACCACAAATTCTCTGGACAACCTGTTGCAGTGACTCACCAGCTCCTGTTGCAGTGACTCACCAGCCCCATAGTAAAGAATTTCTTCCCACTATCTAATCTACACTTACTCTCTGTCAGTTTAAAGTCATTCCTCCTTGTCCTGTCACTACATGCCCTTGCAAAATCTCTCTCCATCTCTCTTGTAGGCTCCCTTCAGATAGTGAAAGGCTACAATTAGGTCATCCTGAAAACTCCTCTTTTCCAGGCTGAAAAATCCCAATTGTCTTAGCCTTTATAATTTATAGATGGACAGGCTGCTGGGCCATCTTGGCTAGACTATGCTTTTGTCAAGAAAAGTTGGACCAGATGGTCATTGAGAATTGTATGATTCCATGATTCCGTGATAGCTGATCAAAAATGGATTCATGTGAGCATTATCAACTAAAAACTTAATCGATTGTTGGAAAATTTGTAATATCATAGGGAGAAAAAGGGACAGGATAATGAATATTATTTACATCTGGCAATGAGGATCCCGTTCTACTGCAGTCAATGGAAATTTTGTTGTTTTATTTGCTAGCAAATATATTGCATTTATTCTTTCTTTGTATGATCTAGGGTCGTAGAGGGGGCATATGTATACTACTAAATAACATTGCTCAAGAAATTTAAAGGAGTTTTCATTAAATGAAAACCAGGTCATAGTCATTAAGATGTGCCTATTTCTTAAAATTCTGCATTTAAAAAACCAAAACTAGAACAGTCTTGTGATAGCAATTTTAAACAATCTCTAAGAAAAAGTCACATGCACATCAGCCAAGACAACACTTTTTATAGTGATTAGCTGGGTACTAATATCACAGTCATAAAGAATGATGAATGACATTTGTCTAAACACAACTGTTTATGCACAGTATTTGCCTGTGCTTGCTTCAGTAAGCCATAGTATACAGATTATTAATAACTTCCAACTTAAGATGATGCAACTGAACTATTGCTATTTTTAGTTTAAAGCTGAATATTTCTTTCTTGCTACCATGCCACACAGTTTGCTGTATTACTGTCTTCACAGAAAACTGAGAGTTTTACTTTACTTTAAAATAAAAATAAATTATTTTCCAAACTATTCCTTTACACTACATCTGTTAATACAATTGTGGGGGTTTTTTCCTACAAGGAGCATCTAAAATTTGCTTCTTCAAGACTTTACTTCTTCACCTCAATTCATACTTCTATGTATTATTATGCATTATTATGTATTATTTCTGGCTGAATAAATTCTTGCTTTCAGTTGTCTTTTTTTGAATCCACACTGCAATTTTCTGTTATACCCACACACTTGTATTGGAGACAGGCTTATAAAGGATCACTGGAATGATTTTTAAAAAGGAGCCCTCTGGGAAAGATAAACAGAGGTCAAGTGCAGCAGAAAACTGAACTATTGCTTAAAACACTAACGAAGACATTAACTAAAATATAAACTAACACGACTCCATGATGTACTTACTGTGTCTACGCATGATACATGACCGTTTCTCTTTCTACATAATTTTGCAAAAAGCTTTCATTCTGCATGACAGCACTTGTGGGGGACTTACCGGTTTTTTTACAGTGTCCTCTCAACATCTTTTACTAAGAAGACATTAAATACAGTTTAACAAAAAACAGAAGCAGAAAAAAATATGTCTCTAAAATAATTTTTTTGGGAAGTATTATTTTTCACAGCAGTTTGCTCTCTTTGCTTTCAGATTCTGAGGCTGCAATTCCATGAACAGCTAAACTAATCTAGCAGTTCATCACTGCTGAAAGAAAAAGTTTTCAAATCCCTCAACTCTCTCACATTTTTCACTGTACTTCACTACTGTTTCTCTCTTCTTCACCAACAGACAGCATTAGCACTCATGGATTGTCATGTAATCAAAGTTTCCAGGACTATGAACATGTTGCTTATCGAGAAAAAACACACCCACCTTCTTTTCCTGAGTTAGTGAGATAAAATTACTCACAGAGGTCTCTGATAAACTTCAGTGCCAGTGTCAACTATGCTTTAGAAATAGAGAGCAGAAGAGGTGAAGCTGAACCTCCCCTTAGACGGCAATAAGCTTAAAACCCCTCAACTTCTTGAATTACATCTTGAACTACACAAATTGCAAGAGGACAGTATAATAATGGGGTCATTCTGTAGGGTAAATGAGCTCCATCCAATTACTTTTAATTTATTTGGGGATTTGAACTTTAGGTTCCAGCTTAATCATAGCAGTTCAGAATTCTATGTAAACTAGTATACAACATACTAATAAAAACTGTAGTTCTATGGAAAGTTCAAATTATTTGTAATCCGTACTATTAAAATCAACCTTCACTAACAGGTGTAAGGAGAAAGTGTATGTGCATTCCAAATTCATGATGTTGAAGGCAGATCACTTTCTTTCACCACTGCATTTAGTTTCTATCACAAAGAAATAATTTTGCTACCATAAGTTATACTAGCTCCTGAAAAAAAACCATTAACTGTATAGGAAAGAGGAGATGAAGAGAAACTAAAATGGTAGAAGTCATATCCTTAGGAGACATTGACACTCTGGGAAAAAACCTCATAAGCCCCAAAAGATGGATATCATGTTCATGTTGACATTTTGCTTAAAAAGTTGGAGTTTCTGAATTTGGTTTTCATTTCTCTGAAATTGCTACAATTCTTTTGAAGAACAGAAGCTTTTTTTACTCCTACATAATGACTTGCATAATTAACTCCACTCCCTAAAAAATAATTTTTCAAACATTCTGATGACTTTCTGTTTGATACAGAGAGACTGCATTTCAAACACATACTGTATAATTCAGAGATACTTTCTTGGTTTTTATCAACTTTTTTAGTCAAAGGTTTAATTGTATTCTGACCTTTTTTTATTCAGTATCATATATTTAAAAATTGAAGTCCTTTTCAGACCTGAACTATGAGCTTTTATTATTCATATCTTGGTATGAGATTGTGCAAAAGAATGTATTAATACATTTTGAAATAAAATTGCAATATACATAAGCAGAAAAAGAACTGTGGGATCCCACAAAAGTAGTCAAAAGACTTATAAATATTTTAGTACATTCTTTTTACATAAAGATCACTTTCTAATATTATCAAATTCTAAATAAACAACAATTTATGTTCCCAAGTTTTATGTTTAATACCCTTTAGAAATACTTTTTCAAACCATACCATTATTATTCATTCTCTCTTAGTGGAAAAAACCAAATACTTAATATTTGGAAAGACCCTTGAATATTTGTTCAATAATACAACCAAAGAAGTTGTGTATTTCCAGATCTTAAAAACTACTTTATAAAAGAAACATAAGCATTAAATATTTGCAGAAATTTTAAGGCACTGATATATATGCAGTTCTATTTATGATTACTGAGGAAGGATAAAAACAAAGGCTTCAAATTAGATATTAAAATGTTATATTGAGTTTATACCATTTAGCACAGATTCACTGACTGCTAGTACATCCACTGAATGGGGATGAAAAGTCTGGAATGCATTTTGAATTTTTTTTTAGTTTAATTGCAATCAAAGCCAGAAATTTGTGTACTGTGTTATGTTTTGTTTTCACAGAGATAATTAACAAGTAATTCTCTATATTCAGTTTTTGAAAATGACAAAAAGACAACTTTTCTCCAGATTTGAAAGCAAGCATTAGGAACCCCAAGACAACCATGTCTTCTTCTTTTAGACATAAATGCAGTTATATCCTCTAGAACCACATAATTTTGCTTTGGCATTATCAGAGTTTTTTTGATCCTTTTTTTTTTCCTCTGGATGGTATTCTTTAGAATCAGGTTCAATTTCCTGTTCTTGTATATAATATGTTGTAAATGTATATTATCTTTTCACATTTTTTCTTCCATTAGGTTGAAACAGGTTTATTTGAACATGCAACAATAGTAAAACTTACCAATCAGAAGGACAGCATTACAGAAATATTCTAGCAGATGCCTACCTACACTTAAAGAATTAGTCTGAAAATTCACTAAGAACACACATCTTGCTATAATGGTCCTCTAGTGAGATCTAATTTGCTTTGGTCCCTTTTTTAAAGAAAAGACACCAAGGTAAACACCATGGTTTATCTGCACAGTTTAAACTTGTTTATGCTTAGGATTAATTTGGAGCAAGAATGCCTCTTTCTAAATTTAGTGCATTTTGGAAACCATTAAGCTATGTAACAACAACAAAGCACCATTATTTCATAATTAAATATTCAACACATGCAGTTACTCAGAAATAGTTCTACACAGTTCCTGAAGTTTAAGTTTATATTTTATCTAGGTTTACAATTATCTACATAACTACAGTTATGCATAGCCAGCCCTTACAGGTAATTAATTAATCATGGGCTTAAAATTATAGATATGCAGAACTGTCATAATATCAAGGGTCATTTGTGTGTATTTTTTGGTATATATTAACCAAACACAATTCATGTATATTAAAGCATTCTCCTGTTCTGGCTGAAAATGACAGTATTCTGTCCACAGAATTACAATATAGTGAACAAGTGTTCAAAGTGTTTAAAAAAAAAAATTAACGTCTGGCAATTACAGTTTTGTTTCAGTAATTATAGAAACAAACAAAGAAGCAAATAAAATACAGCTGTGTATTTTACAGGAAAGAACAAAATCCTTTAGCATTTTCCTATGTCAGTAAAAAATCCGTTTCTGAGACTCTCCTGCATTTTCTCTCATGCACCACTTCATAGAAAAACTAACAAGAGTGAAATGAACCATGACATACATTATAACTAAACAGCGTAAATAAACCTCTCTCAAAATAAAACATTGATACTGTGCAATTATAGCAGGATTAAAATATCACTGTTACCATTTATTTCTTCTTTTTATCCTTCCACTAGATCATGATTCATGCAAATAATTATAGTTCAGCCAAGCTTTTATTTGCCTAGACACGTTCCATTAATAAAATATATATTTTTAATTGTCATGAATTTTAGCAGTATTGAGTAAAATATATTAATAAAAAAATAACTTACTTTATATGGATATAAAATTAAATATGATGAACTGATGAAAATTAGCCACTAGATGTCTTTTGGGTAGTGCAACTATGTCCTTAAAACAAGTGAAAAATACAGACCTTAGTTTATCTGTACCTTTAAATATCAGCTAATGATGAACATCATTCTCACCCTTTTGCAGCTCTGAGCAGCCTTTAAGACTTCAGAAGGTATCTAATGCAAAGTTTGAACTGGAAAATGCCAATTTGCCTGCTTCATCTACTTAAACTGCACAATAATCAATGACAGTTGTGTGTAAAACTAAACAATAGCCTCAAGTAACTCTACTACCTCAGTATTGTTTTCTTGAGTGTCTGCCGTAGAACTCAGCTGGGATTGATTTCTGACTAAATCGAGTGGCATGGAATAAGGGAAAGAAGGTTGGATCTGAACATGCCCTAATATAGGAATGGACTAGTCCATCACTGTGCTGCTTACTTGCATTCATGCTGAAGTTCTGATCTTTTTTTTTCAAAAGAAAGGATTAGCAGAATAGCAAAAAACCTCTTGCGTGACATCTCAGTCCTACATTCCACTAGCTAAAAGCTAGTGTTTTACTGCAGTAGGTGGACAGTAGGTCTGTAAGACTGAAAATTGTGTTAAGAAAAAACACATGCTGGATCTTTGGCTAGAGACTCTGCTGTTGTGATTGTTCATGGTAGTATGTTTCCAAATAATTAAAACTGTCAGATACAGGAATCAAACACTTTAGCATGCACCTGTGTTTGGAAGGCTTGCAGATAAGGTAGCCAGTTGGAAGTGACCCATAAGGATCACCAAATACAACTCCCTCCTCCTCACAGGACTACCTAAATCTAAATCATATGACCAAGAGCCTCATCCTGAAACTAACATGCTTGGTGCTGTGACCACTTTGCCGGGGAATCCAGTGACCAACCACACTCTCAATGAAAAACCTTTTGCTAATGTCCCATCTGAAATTCTTATGCAGCTTCATTTCATTTCCTCATGTCCTAAGTCAACTAAGCAGTCACTAGCATCATCTAGTGGAATCCCAGTCCAGTAGTATTTCTGTACCTCTCAGTTTGATTTTGAGAAATTAGAAATTACAAAGCCTCAAGATAAAAGCTAAATTGTGCAGATTTTTTTGCAGTGGCTTGAAAATCACCTTTGGGTCTCACCAGGTGATGAAAGATCAGAGTGCAGGTTTAAGTTGTAAGCCTGTTGAGTCCAGCAAGGGAATTTCTAGCGTTGCCTAAAGCCCAATTGCACTGGAATCTCATCTTGATTATGGGTAAAGTCTTTTGGGATAGAGATTCCCTTTGCTGCAAGAACTCTTAATTGTTCCTTGTGCTGATTCAAAACTGCTATAGGCAACAAAATAGTAGCACAAATCTTTCTTCTGTATTTCAATAAGCAAAAGAGCTACCTTAAAAATTTAGTTACTATCAAATATTGTACTACTTACCACACTACAGAGCTAATCCTGTTGGCTTCATTACAAGCAGAATCAGTTATAAGATTGCAAAATCCCTCTTTTAGTGTTGACTTAACATAGCTCTACATTTAAATTTTACATGTTTTTGACATGAACAATTTAAAATATTCTACAATCTGACACATTTTGTTCATGCATACTGCATTCATTTTCTCTATCATTGCTTCCAGCAAAATCTTAGTGTAGTCCAATAAATAACATAAAAAATAAAGTAATTCATGATAACCAAAATAATTAAATAATAGGAGTAGGTTAAAGATCAGCATTCAGTTTTAAAATTAAATTTAAAAGTCTGCAGTAGTTACTTAGAAGATTGGCAAATTTTACAAATAACATCACCAAGCATTTTAGAGAGAAACACAGCCGCATTAGAATGGAGTCATTAGGCAATACATTTATTTTGAAGCCAATTAACCTTTTGTCAGAGAAATGTCGGAGCTGTAATGGTTTCAGCAGTGGAGGTCAGCCTGTAACAGAGGCACGTATGACAGCGATTACGCTGTCTGACATATGCTGGAGTCTGAGAGTACAGCCGTGGAATGAGAATCTGCCTTCGTTTGTATTCCACTCTGCATTTTCAGGGAGCAGGCAATCTTGACCTATCCATTTAGGTAATTAAAGCTTCTATTTGGAAGTGTCCTGCAGGAAGGTGAAATTTGGGGGAGATAAATGGCTGCTGCTCACTGTATCCAGCCACTTCCATCATTTGATGGACTGCCTGAAACAGGCTGCATTGCCAAGTCCTCATAAAAATAGAGATGAATTGGGCAGGAGACAATTCTCTAAGGCAAAGCAATTCTGTCATCTTCCTTCTTGCAGCATATAATTTAATTGTTAGCCAAGGCAGACAGCTGACTCAGGGGCCTTTCTGTAATGACTTTCCCACCATCTTCCATTTGCTAGGAAATTATTTCAGTGTATTTACTTGCAAGCTAACTTTGTTTGACAATGAGAGATGTCACTTCAATAGCTCAGCTGGTTGTCACAGCTGTGCCAGGACTTACCTTCCAGGCAATTTTGTTTCCTACGTGACCATGCTCAACAGCAATTGGAAAGTCTCCTCTGTCATAAAACTTGCGAAAAGCTGTGCGTTTTGCTGGTCTTTGTTTTACTGATCCTGCAGGTGGGGGCCCTCTTACCTTAAAAAGAAAAAAGCCAAACAAAACAAAAAACCCCACAGTTTAGTGGTAATATAGTTTTAGAAAAAGCCTAAAGCTTGGCTTAAAAAAGATATAAAAGAAGAATAATACTGATCTCCCAAATTATAGTTTGCTTTCTTCTTTACATGCTACACTTCACTTCTTTGAAAGTACACTTTGATAATGATCTACAGGTTTTGTTAATTGGTTTTTTCTACTTGCCACTTTCAGATTGTCCTATAAAAACTGGTTATATTTTAAAGTAGATCTCTCCATTATCATAGGATTTTTAAGCAAAAATAAAACACCAAGAAGGTATTGACATTACATAGTAGAAGTTGTTGGAAAATTAAGTATTTCTCCTTCTTCTGTTTATTTCTAGAAGTAATTTAACTTGGTGCATTGGTTTAACAAAACCTGGTTTCTGGGGGCAGGAAATAAAAAAATAAAAGAGAGAGCTGCTCGAAACTTCTATGTCTGGCGCAGGGCCATTCGCTGGAAGCTCTGACAATGGGCAGGTTACTAGCCCAATTAGACAAGCTGGTAACGCCTCTGTAATGACATATTTAAGAAAGAAGAAACCTCAAGAAGTTCTCTTTTTTGCTCCCCCTGGTCCCCTTCCTGGAGAGGGCCGCTGGGCCCTTCCTGGCATGACAGCCAGGGCCGTGCCACTGATGGGGGGAGGGCCACTCTAGCTCATGCCAGGGGCTGCTGGGGGCCGCCTGGCCGGACCCTCCTGAGGCCGGGACCGTGCAGCCAGGCCCCTCCTGAGGCCAGAAGCGCCCGTGGGGTGCTGGCAGGGATCACGTAGCCAGCAGTGAGAGACATGGCGAGCAATTCCCCGATGTGGAGCCCGGACGAGATCAGCCTCTCAACTGCAACTTGCAGACACCAGCTTTCTTCCAAGTAAGAAGAAAAGTGAGGACACGTGAGGAAAACCAACATGGCGGCACCGAGGTCAGTGAAAAAAAAGGAGGAGGAGGAGGTACGCCAAGCGTCAGAGCTGAGATTCTCCTGCAAGCCATGGTGAGGACTACAATACAACAAACTGCTTCCCTGTAATTCATGAGGTGCATGGGGGGGTGCAGAGATCCACACGCAGCCCTTGAAGAAGAGTGTTCACACTGGAGTGCCAAACAGAGAGAGATGACCCTTGCTTTTAGAGATCGAGGAAGAGAGCCTTTGCTTCCAAACTAGAACAGCTCATCCTTAAAAGACTAAACCCCATGAACTAAAATGAGCCACACTAGGCAGTTGTGGGAAGACTGCTTGACCCGTGGGAGGGATTTCACATTGCAGCAGGTTCGGGCAGGCTGTTGCTTGTCAAAGTTAAAACTATGCTAGAAAAGTCTGCAGAGAACTATCTCCTGTAGGAAGGATCCCATGGCATAGCAGAAGAAACTCTTTTCCTTAAACACACTGAAGAAAGACTTTTAAGAAGTGAAATACTGATCAAAACCCCATGTTTTGTTTCCTTGAGCGGTTAGTAGAAAGAGGGAGGGATTGGGGAAGAAAGGTGTTCTGAAAGTTTGCTTTGGCTCTCATTACCCTTTTTACTTTTAATTCTGTCAGTAATAAATCTTCTTTATACAGTTTAAGTTTTTAATCTGTTTTGCCTTAAAACTGTTTTCTTTTCAATAATCCTTATCTCAACTCATGAAGTTTTTTTAATTTCACCTCCTCTGCTTAACTATAGCAGAGGAAAATAAGTAAATGGGTTTTTTTTGTGGCTGCTTGGTGCTTAACCAACTTCAACCTGCGACACTTAATTTCCAACTAATATTACTGTTTGCACATTCCACTGTTTTTTCCTAGTCATTAGATAATGAGATTAGGTAATCTCTTTCAGCATATCCCTTCCCTAAATGCTATGGATTTGGCTTTCATGTGACTTCTAGTCCGTCAGTATTGATGGCTGAAGCACTGGAAAGAATGAAGGTCTTTTGCTCAGACCTCTCTTGTCTGCCTGTGACCAAATTTGATTTTGCTCCACTTAGTTCCTTATCTGAGCTATTGCTGTTTTAGCATATGGCATAGTCTGAATGACAGTCCAATTCCAAAATGCTCATGCTGGAACCTTTTTCTCAGACAAACATGGTAGTAACAGCAACTAACAATTGGCACTACGATAATAGAATTTCAAGTACTTATAAGAAATCTATAGTTTAAGCTAATTAACAAAGCTAATCTCAAATGCTAAAAGAGTCTAAGAGAGCTAAACTAATCTCAAATGTCCTTGACAACTGATTCTTCACTAAGAAACTCTCTAGCTGTGCATCTGGGATAAGAACTTCCTACAATTCTCTGCATGTTTCTTCTGTAAAAATACTTTCATGATTTGCTAGAAAGTCTCATTTTCAAAAAAAGGTGAGAGCTTCAATGATCATAAACCATACCCAGTATTTTGTATTGTTCTATTTGTCTTCAGTGACCCTTACATTAGTTTCTAGCAGTAAAGACAATCAGCTTTCCAGTGAACAGACTGTAAACTTGTAAATTCTCTGTTTCATTTGGGCTTTTCTGTAATTTAACTCTGGTAACTACAGATCTAAATTTGACTTGGCACATTTTTCCCCCAAAGCGTTTTCACATAATTTTCCACTGGTCAAGGTAGAGAGGTCTACTAGTGATATGCTTACACTGTACTCTCCTATAAATTGCTTCAAATAGGGCTACTAAACTCTGATCTATTGTTGCATATTTCTGTCCCTGATACACCATGTCCAGCGAAAATAGATTTGATATACACAGCTGTAACTTTGCTTAGTAAACACATCTGCAGCAGTTGAGAGTAATACTCCAAGAAAAGCATTTCTAACCAATGTAAATAAACCTCCACTTGCTGCTCTGCAGAGGAACAATTTGTTCTATGCCACCCGTATAAGTATTTTCACTGTTTTTTTTATGGGTTGATTTTGGTTTTTTTTTTTTTTCATTTGAGGCAAGTCTCATAGTCACTGTGCTTTGAGGCCACTGGAAAAGCACCTCTGTTCTTTTGTATATTTTTCACAAACAGGTCTTTCACACATCCTTTAAAACATTATTTTCTGTACAATATTAGAGGCCACTGCTAGATTTTAACTTAAATTATTGTTAAAGAATATGTTGTCTTGATTATATGAGATACAATCTGAATTATTTCTAGCAGATTATCATAATTAGAGGTAGCTAATGCAATCCCAAATTACATCTTCCCTGATACCAAACATTCTCTTCCTCCCAACTCATGTTAGTAAATTTGCTATGAGCATTTTCCTACTGCACTTTACAAATTTTCTAGAAAATACATTTACATTAATTAAATTTCTTCCTATTCTTTATCCATGAACAAAGATGCTGGAAGGACTAAAAGTATTTTGGTATCAAACCCATTCTGTTGTGCATTGTCCTTACATGAAGGCTTAGAAGCTCCATCTTAAGTAGTATACCTACTCTGGCCTGCAGTCTCAAAAAAAAGGTATGGTAGAATTAGAAAAGGTTCAGAAGAGGATAATGACTGAGGGTATGGAATGGCTTTCACAAGAAGAGAATACAGTGTGGAAATTATTACTATGGAGGAATAAAATAAATATAAAATAATGACATTATGGAAAAGGTAATAAGGACAGATTTTCCACTATCACCTTCAGTAAAAGTATGGGACATTAAAAAAATCTAGTTAGTAAAAAGTTTGGAACAAACAAAAGTAATGTATTCATGTGCCAAATAGTGGATTTATGGAACTCCTGGCCGAAAGTCAGTATTGGAAATACTCAAAAGTTTCTGTACATTCAAGCTGTGACTGGAAAAGTTGATGAAAAATAAATCCATTCAGGTTGGCTAAATCCTTATTATCATTAATCATAAATACAATGAGTATTATTTTTCATGTGATACAGTCTTTTTGGTAGATCTCTCAGCCTTACATTTAGTCTCTCATGGCGACATCACACTGGCACATCATAGTTATCCATTGATTAACTGTCACAGCAGTTAATCTTTTCCAGATGATGAGCTCAATGTTAATAATATAATTTCTTGTCATAGTTTTAAGTACATTATGTTGTACTTTGTACTACTATAATATTTAATTCCATTTCTATTACACCAGTTCTCAAAGGCTTCCACTTCTATCTGTGCCACACCATGATCTTCATCTATTTTAATAACAACTCCAAACATTATGTCAACTATATATTTCATTATGCAACCCTGATTTTTTTCAATGAAAATATTAAATAAAGTTATTCCTGAAACCAAATATTAAGAAGTTTCATTAATAAATTTCATCTATTATCATATGTCTCATTTCAATATTACATGCCATTATTGTCTCGACTTCAACATGGACATTTTTACCCTCCTAACACATCTAGTACTGTGTAACTACCAAAGTACTGTGTATAACTGGAGAAGAAGCAGCATACAGAATACTTGAAAATAGTCTCAACAGAGTGAGCTGTTGTTTTTCCCTTTGTCTTAAAGATGCTTTTCTTGTCAGGTTGGTCTGCAATAGGTACAGAGACCTTTAAATACCTGGAAGAGTAACTGACTTCAAAGCAATGGAATGATTGAGACAGGAATTAGCCTAACATCTGTCTACAACAAAGAAATATCAGCAATCAGGAAGACAGTGGAACTGTCCCTGCATTGAAGATACAGTAATGTTGCATGACTGAAGAGTACTTTTGCTCTCCTTTACTTCATGAAGACAACTTGTTTCACTTGTATCTGACAAACCTAGGTTATGAGACCTTTGCCAGAGTGGCTGCATTGAGACAGTACTGCTTACCTTTTGCAAACAGTTTCTTTTCCTTCCAGTCTTCATTACTAGGGAGATTGCCACAGAGCCCTATTCTCTAATGCAGACACCACTTTGGGTCATTCTAGCTGTGCACAGTCTGCCTGAGGAAAAGTTTATGTGTATGATTTCCTCTTTTACTTTTTTGCAATTCCTGATCTAAGCCTGGACCACATGATCTCTACAGGTCTCTCTCAGCTGAGGCTTCTCAGTGATTTTATGTTGCTATGTGAAATACACAAAAAGTAATCACAATGCTTTTCTTTGGTATAACGAGTTTTGCCTTCTTACATTTTATATTGTTATAATTACTGATAAAAAGGTCATTCTGAAAGTATTCCATTTATTGGAAAAATAGTAACAAATACTATCTTCTTCACGCTAATAAAAATTTTTCATTGCAATATAGTGAGAAAGATTAAGATTAGAGTTCCAGTTAATTAAAGGCTAATATTCATGATGGCAAAGTATATGAAGCAATAAACAGATTCTGAGGTTCGTTAAATGCCAAAGAGAAGTTGAAGAGTTTGATAATTGCAAAACTAATTTATTGTAATTCTATGCCATTGAACTATGTGACGAGATAAAAGATACAAGCCATTAAGCAAAAAAGAGAGAAAGACCATATTTCTTTGATTCATGGGCATTGAAAGCCATTTTACAAGGTTGCATTCTTAAACTTTTCAGTGATGGCACATTAGGAAAATGACTAAGAAAAATTATTTGAAGCCAGGTTTAAACAGTGATTAATATTTGAAGACTGAATTTTATACATTTTCTGAGTGTCAAACTATGCACACTTGGGGACCTAAACACGTGCCTGTGTAGTACAACTGGTGGATTTGTGAACACTAACACTAGTTTCATGAGCAGTATAAGTCAAACAAAAACTGGACTGAGATCCTACTGTTCTTATATAACAATTCATGTATTATATAAAAAAAAGGGCAAGTGATGTAATCAAATTTAATAGTTAAAAATATATATTTTTTATTAACCCAGATAATGCATTTAGAAGAAAGAAACTACTTCCATTTATTGTCTGCCAAGATTCTTACAAGAAAATTGGAATTTAACCGTAGCCTTTTATGTTTTCTCCTCACAAAAATATTTCATTAAATTTATTTTTGAAGCTACAGGGATAAAAGCTATATGACCACTCAGCTGTCTTACCTAAAAAAGGCAGTCTTCCTTGAGAATGGAATGCCATATTATCACCTTGAAGAATGAAATCTTCAGAAATAAACCCATAAATTTCCATTCTTTGTATTCAAACTAAAAAATGTATGGGTACAAAATTGCACTGTACCCACAGAATAAAGTTTACTAATGCACGCTGTCTCAGGAAGATGTAAAGGCGATGGCATTAAGGAAATGTTTGTGTTACCACTGACAGACTCTTTGTTTCATCCTCCTCTTTTACTGGTGTTAAACTTGGCTAATGCAGCATAGTTCAACTGGCAATCCACTTACTTTGGCATGGGAAAGATCCTAATTTGATTAAACTGACTGAGGTGGTTAATACATTCTGCAGTCATGTTTGGATTTTGTTATGCAGTCATACCAAAAATTGAATGAAAAATTTCAAATGACAGGAGAGTAAGATGTAAGATGTCCCAGTAGGTACTCCTGAGTTCCACATTAATGGCTTTTATTTAATATCAATATCACAGGCATTCAATATCAAAAGAATGTGATCCATCAACATGTATCAGATAAAAGCTTTTTATAACCAAAAAGAAACAGGGAGATTTTTCTTCAAATGTGCCACTCTTGATATGCTTTAAATGATGCCTAACATCTAATGCTTAAAAGCTGCTTCTGGGGCTGTTCCACAGATCTGGACAACAGATCAAAGCCCATCTCATAGCTTCAAAAGTCAAATTGAGAAAACACAATTTTATGACCCCCAAATGAAACTACTGATAGGTCAGCAAACATTACAAATGCTTCCAAAGGACTAGAACTTGAAAGAAAAATTAGACATGTGATTTTGTACAATGATACTGTATCTCGTTATTGCCTTGAGACACTACAGAAAGTAAGTCATAAGCTGCATGCAGAATTATTTCACCACCTCAGAAATGTTATTTTTGATTGGAGAAGAGACAAGCTGTTTCTATAAGACAGATGTGCTTATGTTATAAACTGCTCTACAGCACTTTGCTCTTGAAAGGTCCTTCATCTCTTATTCTCTACTGGAATATAGTGTAACTATTTCACATAATTTAGATTTCTCTCCTGATGCTTGCCAAGAAATTTTCTTTGATGCAAAGGGAGAAGAGTGACAACTGCTAATATATTTCTCTACTAACACAGTTCTTTCCTTCCAGTCCAGATGTGGCCTTGCTCTGTTAGTTTCACAAAGCTTTCCAGTGCATCAATTGCACTAAATCTGGAAGCCTTCCGAATTTTTCCTGATAGCTATTTTACTCTGTGGCAGGTTTTTTTGTTTTCAGTGCTACTGTTGCTGATAAAGGTATTTATTAACCTGCTAAGATATCTGGCCTTTTTGCAGGAAAAACTGATGAATTGATTTCTTTGATGTTAAATTCAAATCATTCCCTCACAAGAGAACACTAGCAGGAAACAAATAGTTTTTAATTCCTATCATATGCAGTTGAAAAGGTTTTAACAATCTCTGTTTGTCTGCTTGGCATATAGGTAAAAAAAAATCTTCCAAGAAGAGGTAAAATTTTCCTTGGTGAAAGAGTCAGTTTTGTCTCATACCAGAAGTCAAATTTGTAGGATGCAAGTGAAAAGGAGCACTCAGAATATTTCTTCACAATGCTGACAGTAGCTGGGTTGTCAATGTGAAGGGACAAATGTGTCTTTCACAGGTCATAATGCTCTTACTTTCATAATTTTGTTATTTGAAATGCTTTTCATATTGGCAAATGCAGGATTAATCACTTTTTGTGGCAACTGATATTCCCCAGATAGTTTGTTTCAATCTCCATAACTACCTAGACTGTTTGTTTGCAACCCTTCTTCTTGACATATAATTTTTCATGCCTAAAAGTAATGATAAAGTTTTATTATATGGATGTTAATAATTTCAGAACAACTGGAAGTTATACTGTTATTGAAGGCTACTAAATCTGCATGGAAATACATTAATCTTGACCAGAACATATAAAATATTTAAATAAAAACTTTGAACTTTTTAGTCTGTAGAATACTATTATCATTTCTATTTATTGAATATAGCTGTTCCTCATACTGAAGCTCTTAAGCAGCATCTTTAATCCATACACCATTGTTACTGTAGGCTAAATCAATCTGCCGCATATTCAGGGCAGTGAGAATTCTGTGGTCTCTTTGAGGTCTAGAAGATATGGGGGACCCTTTTGTTAACTTTAAAAAAATTCTTTACATAAAGTTATCATCTTCATACCTTTTAGCACTTTTTATTCTGGTAATCATATGTTGATATTTTTTAATCATCAGTGACAAATTTTAAATCTATCCAGGGTCAAGTCCTATGCTTTTCTTTTAGAATTGTTCCATTTATGTGTGCTATGACTTAAGAAGTGGCTTAAATGCTATTTAATTGCTTATTTCCTTAAGACCTTTACTGGAGCCCTTCCCACCCTTTTTCTTTCCTGAAATTGCTGAACTTTCTTCAGAAGTACCTGAAAGTAATGTACCATGAACTTTACCATGATTCTTTAATAGACTGTTTGGGAAGGAGTTGATAACTGTTTGGACATCATGATGTCTCAGGTGTGAAGTACAGCTAGATTAACTCATGTTGAATGTCAAAGCCTGCTCCATTTTTTAAAATCTTACTATTGTTTTTTGCGATCAATTATTTCTGTCATGCTGCCAAAAATGCCTTAAAATATTACAAATCTCTTTCTTTTCAGTAAGCTGATTAGACTGGAGAGTACTGACAGGGGTTTTGGGGCTTTTTTTGCCATATTGGAAAGGAGTCTGAGACACAGATTCTTTTTAGCATCGTGATCATTCACTGCCATAGGCTGTCCATAGCTTCAGCTGTAATTTCCTCAGTTTCTTTCCACGTAAGATAATTAGACCTTAAAATGTCACTTCAGCAGCTTGCTAGCCTTCCTGTCCTATGTATTTATGTGATTATAGATTCAGCTAGGCATTTTTTTCATTATTGCATACATCTTTTATTCCACTTACACTTGAAGTAACACAGAAGATTGACCTAAGCTTTTCTATGGTTCACAGGAAGATTCTCAGGGATTTTTTTTTTGCATAGGAAGGCATATTCTATCTAGCTAGTCAAAACATGATTTTTAAACAGTTTGAGAGCTCATTTCATTCTTTACACTCAAAGCATCCCCACAGCAGATGTAGAGCTTTTTCCTTCATCTTCCAGCAAATATGACCAACTGTCTATTTTCTTTACTTCATCATAATTATTTCTTTTTATTATACTCATCATCTCCAGAACTGATTGCTAGGGTGCTAGCGGAGCAGAATCTCAACCTTCCCCAGTTTTGAGCTTACCAGGAAGCATGAAGATATTCTTAGGTGAAAGACAAAGGACAGGAAAAGGGCATATAGTATATATTATTAGCAAAGTAGCCTTAACTACCTAGACAGTGAACACATAAAACTTAATGAAAATTTTCATTTCTTGGTGATTTGAAGAGCCTAAAAAATTAACAAGGATCATTTTTACTTAGAAGAAACTGAAAATTATGCATAATGTGCAGAATAAAAGTGGTTCTTTTAGACGTTATACCATTTCACATTCAAATTATGTCTAATTCATCTCATTTTCTTGTGTTGTAACATACACATTTATACTCAGTTCAGTTTAAATTGACACCACCAATTTACTGTGTACAGACTCCTTACACAACAAGTGGTGTGGCAGAAAAAGAGAGAACACATTATCTATGTGACTTCAATGTACTAGGATGCTTTTTTCCTAGCATCTTCTGATGCAGTTTTATATGGTATATATGATATTCTGAGCAGAGACTGGAATGAAGGTATTTAGCTTCAAGGGGAGTGCTCTAATCAAGTTATTTATATCTCATTTCTTGTACGTGGTTCTAGAACCCTTGAAAACATGGTTTTAGTTGAAAACATATCCTAAATGCATCAATTGCAGTGCTATAACTGAAAAAATCTAAGATTTTCATAGCGCAGATGAGTGTCAACCTCCAGGGCACCAAAAGAGGACACTAGCTATTCCTGAAATTTATCAAAGAAATAAAAATACCAATATAAATTAAGGTGGAACTATGATGAAACTGCTTAACATAGCATCTAGGAAAGGGCATTAATAATAAAACTATTAAAAAAACCTCCCAAATGCAAAATTGTATCAATATTGTACAGGTACATCAAAGTGAAATATTACTGTCTCCATACATTAGTCAAAAGTAATTGTTCTAAAACCCCCACAACTCACAACTATGCACATTAAGAGTTGAAAAGTATACATTATAGACTAGAGTGATAAATAGGTTGCTTACTAACATTGGTAATTAGCAATAGGAAACTTTCAATGGGCATTTTTTTATTTATTGACTCCCAGCTCCTTAAGAAGGACCAGAGTGCATCAGAAAATCTAGTGCCACAAGGAAAAAACTGCTACAACTACACAGAACAATGCAATACAAAAAAAAAAAAAAAAGTTTTTTGAGTTTCACTAAACTTGGAAAGTAGGCAGAGTCTCAGGGAATCATATTCTTTGTATGCTTAATATAGTTTCCATTATAATTTCAATTACAATTATAATTACAGAATCATTATCACCACTTTGTAAGAACAATAAAGGATAAAAAAGATTGTATATTGATAGATTTAAACACTTCCCAAGCAGACAAGAACAAGTATACAACATATACAAACCATATAATATATAGTAAATTTGGATATAATGTGGCAATGAAGAAAAAGTCAGCTGTGTTAGCTAGTATATAAATCTGATGCCAAACATACCCAAGGTGTACCCCTTGGTTACGGGGAAAAAAATAATCAACAAAACATCACAATCCTCCTATCAAAAAAGCTGGGATGCTGATCACTTTGCGTAAGTCTTTCTTTCAAGGAGGAATAACACCACTGACTTCAGAACCCAGACATGCAGTAGAAGGGTGAGCACAACATCAGCTTAAGGCACAGATACTAGAAAGCTTGTGCGTATACATTTCAACAGTTTCACTACTGGGCATAAGCAGCACTGATTGGATAATTTGACTATATGTGTAAGTATCTTCTTACCTAGACTGATTTTTTTTTTTATCAAACTGCTAGGATTTTAATTAAATGAATCACAAATTCTTGGTTTCACACAGAGTATTTTTCTGTAGCTCAAAGAAATTGCATAGGCTGCTTCGTCCGGTGACCTTGCCGGCTTTGCTATTAGATCTCAGCACAGCAATTGATGGAGAATGCAGGAGACCTAGCCTGTAATTCAGATGCAACAGCATTTATTTGCCATGCTACTAGATGCAATCCTTGTATATTAAGCTTTTTTTTTTTTTAAAGAGCTTTGACTGATTTATTCAAATTTACATTTTGACAGAAAGTTCAGATTCTCTTTTCCTGAGACATAGCTGGACTATAAACTGCTTCAATTATTTGTTTGGGGCTTCATTTCCTAACACAGGTACTCATGTCTACTCTAATTTTGTATATCCTTGCCTCTCAGACCAGCATCTCTAAGTGAAGAGAATTAATTTTCGAACTCCCAGTTTGAACTTCAAGACATAGAGATCATATTTTAAAGACCATGCCAATCAAAGTAAAAAAATTTATATTGTTTTAATTATAAAGAACAGTATTTTAAAATAAATCAACCTGTAGGAAAGGAAAG
Source organism: Coloeus monedula (assembly GCF_965178545.1). Taxonomy (NCBI): domain Eukaryota; kingdom Metazoa; phylum Chordata; class Aves; order Passeriformes; family Corvidae; genus Coloeus; species Coloeus monedula. Next base: position 41,349,646 of record NC_138782.1, on the reverse strand, counting down.
CAGAATTCCAGTAAAAGTTTCAATTTTCAGTATCACAAAGTATAATTCTGTTGGGACCTGGCAGACTCTTGAGATAAGATAGAAAACATAGAAGAAACAGTTAACATGATCTAGTTGTAGATGGAGTTAAGGGAAAAGGAGCTAGATTTTTAAGTGGCAGAACAGAAATACAAATAATTTTACTCCACATAAGTTGCAAGAGAATCAATTAGAAAAACCATAAGAGCTTGTCAGAAAGCAGTTCTTCCATGAACACAAATGAACAAGAATTATGGCTCTGAGATATGGAAGTTTTTAAAATTGTTTTCCTTTGCTCTCACTGCACCATTTTTCCACATACAATGAAAAAAAAAAAAAAAGAAAAAAAGAAAAAGAAAAGAAAAAAACCTTCATTATTACGAAAGAAGCTTATCCAATATGGAGAAATGAAGGACTGTTTGAAAAAGCATTGAAAACAGAGTTCCAATAGATGTGACATTCCCCCTCAGTTTAGAATCTTTATGACTTTTTTAAACATACACAGCAATTTTGCTGCGGGTCATTTAAGCAAATCATCTTTCAGTGTCCATCTTGCTGCTAGATATAAATACAGACACTAGGATGAAGACTGTGAGGTATCTGGCTATTCTGAACAACATCATAGAGTTTGCTGTCATAAGGCTACATAGGTCATTTTTTTCTGTCAGAGGAGCCAGTTTTCAGTAAGCTAACGTGGATACCGAAAGATAACTGGCAATTTGAGCATGATTCTCTACCTGGCAAAATTTATTTTAATTTTCATAGTTTTCTCCACCTTTTTGAGTAGAAGAAATGCTCTTTCCAGTAAAGAGTAAAAAGTAAAGTTGACACCCCAGCAGTGACAACTGGAAACTAGCAGTAAAAAATTAGGCCTCATCCATCTTTTCTTGAACTCATTCAGCTTACCACAAGATAAGCACAAGCATGAGTTCTTTGCAGAACTGAGGATCAACAAAAAAAGAGACCACAGTAATAGAACATTATGCATTAATAATCATTGTAAAGATACTTATGATTTGTTTCTAACCCATTACAATTGTTTATTTTCTTATTAGCTCTATTTTCCTTGACAAATGCAATCAACATATACAGAATCTAGCAACAAGATTTGTAGATAGGGTGAATAACATTAGACTAATTTACATAACCAACAAAATCAAAACAGAAGCTCTCCTTCAGCTCTGTAACAGAAACTGCAACTTCAAAGTTAAACAGAAATTGATAAAAAAACCTGACAATTTTATTTGATATGTATCAATTACACAATCTCAGAAAGAAAAGATGGCTGGCTAATTGTGAAGTAAAAATTTGAAAGACTGGTGAGCAGTAACTATTATTTACTTATCAGATTTATTAACCTTTTAAGAAAAATTTAATTTTGAATCATACAGCATTTGACAGTTCAGCTGTCAACTGAGAGCAACTAATAATAACATTGATACAAGTCAGAATAAAGTACTGTATCTAATAATAGAAGAGAATCAAGAAATCATTAAGGTAGGAAAAGATCCCTGAGATCATTGAGTCCAACCCTTAACCCAGCACTTCCAAGTCCACCACTAAACAATGCTCTTAAGTGCCACATCTTCATGCCTTCTCAATATTTCCAGGTATGCTGACTCAACCATTTCCCTGGACAGCCTGTTCCAGGACTTGACTACCTCTTTGGTGAAGTTTTGCTCATATCCAATACAAACCTCCCCATGTCCAATCTGAGGCTGTTTCCCCTTGTTCTATCGCTTCTTACTTGGGAGGAGACTGACCCCCACCTCACTTTACCTTCCTTTCACTCTCCTTTCTCTGTAGAGGGTGATAAGGTGTCCCCTAAATCTCCTTTGCTCCAGACTAAGCTACCTGCTGATAGTTTTTAATTTTACTGGTTACAAACATTTAGCTCAATTTTTCAGTCCTTTTTTTCATATTGAATTCTCTACAAATTTACATGAAAATGGTTTCTAATAAGGTGTACGGACAACGTTTACATTTCTGGGACACTTTTTTCCGTGAAAAAGAACTCTAGTGCAATAAAAAATTGCTTGTTACCCATCCATCTAACAAGAGCTCTCTTGGTGAATTTATGAGATTACTGAAAAAAAAAGAAAATCTCCAGCTGATTATATATTAAATTTTGTATTTTATTGCCCAAGTACTTGCAATCTCACATTTTATTTTCCAGTACAAAATAGCCATAGTTGTAAGTTACTCTTCAAAGTCTTGAGTATAGTGATTCTACTCTGAATTATGCTTTCTTTTTCAAAAGAAAACATGGTCTTCCAAAAGATGGCTGACTTAGATGGATTGAAGAGACTACTTAGAAAGTCTACCTAATTCAAACTGTGTTTTATTATAAACCAAATAACCCCATTACAAATTCACTGCCAAATTGCTAAAAATATTTGCACAACAAATCAGTACAATAGATAAGAGTGAGGGAATTCAGATAGCCTCATAAACAATTTTGAAACATGAGACAGTAAACTCATTTAAACTCATTGAGCAAATTACTTGCTATGAATTATTTCCTTTATTCCTGAAAAAAATGAGGCTCTAAAATTTCAGGTTTATGTGATCAGTCAGCTTTTGCTTTATATTTATCAATCAAAATACTTTCAGCTAGTAATAAAAGAAGGAAGAAATTAATCATATGGTTACTGGTAAAATCACAACTTCAAAAAAATCTCAACAAAAGATGCTTAGGATTATACAGTGTTGCCACAAAAGAAAACTACAAAGATGCACAGGCAGAGCATGCAATTAGAAAAAACTGATTTCCAAAATTAAGCCAGATTGTAACTGGCATAATAAAAACATTGATGTCAGACACTGGAGTCTGCAATAATAAAGGGTATTAGAAAGGATTAAAGAGGCTGTAAGAGATTATCAAACTAATCACAGCTGATATTGGCACAAATCAGTTATCAGAAGCCATATATTACAATCTTTAGATAAGTCTCCTTCAGAAACACGAAGTCCTAATATCTCAAAAAATAAAGAGAAAAATGTATATACATAATAAACCCCAGCATTTTGAAAACCTAGTGAGGTGCCAGTGGAAAATCCACTTTGAGGCCAGTTCAATGCTGAATAAAAGGAGGGTTCCCAGCATCTGAAAGGACGTAAGATTTATTTGCTATCTGTATTCATCTTTTTATTCTGTCCTATTAAAATAGATATTTTATCATGTCTTTTGTTGTCAGGCCTTTCTTACTGCGATCCAGAAAAAACCTATACACCCTCTCCCTACGTCCCCCAGATGGGTTGCAGAACAGCTGTCATCCAAGGATCATTAGCAGGCAACCAGATCATCAGACTCAAGAGCACCTACATAAAAAACTCTGAACGTTCAGTTGTCAGTTTTCTTTAGATCGTCAATGAACAGAATCTACTGCTGAAAGAATATGAAATAAATTTTGAAGAAGTTTACATATATTTTTAAAAATTAAAAAAATGAAAAAGGCAAAAAAAGGTGCAATTAGCCAAAAGAATTGTAAAAAGCCAATGCCAAAAAATATGGTTCCATGCACAATTTTTTGGTGAATTTTCCTGTTTCAACAGATAAGAAGAAACAGAGAGAATGCACTCATAAAGATACAGCTTCTGTGAAGATCAAAACCATATTAAGTAACTGCATAGAGAATTCAGAAAAAACAAAATTAGAGCAATGACAGAGCTCGATGACAGGTAAAACCTATTTTCAAAACTACTGGAAGTGTTGACATCTAAAATCTTAACAGTAACTACACCTCAGTGACAAAATAACTTCTGCTCAAATAAACATTAAGTTTGCTTAAAAATGATGCAAAGATAAATTACCCCTCAATAACTCTAATAATATATTTTTGTATTTCTTTCTCACGTGTTTTTGTCTTTTAACTCTGGAAGAAAAGGGTCATTATCTATCACACTGACCAATACACTGGATTAGACATAATGAAACTGCAGACAAATGGAATCAGAGTAAAATACTCTCACATAGGGACAAAGACTAAATGAAAATAAAAAGTTAGTAATTATCACTACGTGATAGATGTATTTCCATACCATTTCTGTAGCTTTCTGAGAATAGTCTGCCAGAATATTCCTCCAAGCTTTTCAGTTTTCTGTTTCAGTGAAATAATTATCTTCAAATATTTCTATCATGTGCATAAGATGCATTTAAGATTTTTAAATCAATAACAGATACAATAACTTTGAGCTTCTCATCTTGATATGGTTTTGTACAATGCTATCAGCAGATCCTGCACTTTTACTATGGCTTCTAGTGATAATGTGCTATGAATCTGCAATTACACCATTAAGAATAGTACAGTAATACACATTTTTCAAAGATTAGAAAGCCATATAGATAAGGTAATCTCAGAAAACAAAGAAGTTACCCTTTCTCTGGCTTGCTTTGTTTTCACTTATGGGAAGAAAATGATCCACAAAGGAATTATTAGTAAACTTTTATGCTGTTTAACACCTTAGTATTTCTGCATGCTAAGAAATAAACACAGGAACATGACTGTAAATAATATCTGGTGTTGAGAAACAAATTATTGTGAAAATCAAATATGTGACCACAAATCTTTGCTCTGAGGCAAAGGCAGCATAAAGTTCCAACTAGTTTTAGAGAATGACAGAATATGCAGAGTTGGAAGGGACCCACAAGGATTATTGAGTCCAACTCTCAGCCCTGCTGAGGACAATTCCCAAGAGTCACATCATGTGCCTGAGACCATTGTGTAAATGTTTCTTGAACTCTGTCAGGCTTGGTGCTGTGACCACTTCCTAATTGAAAAACATCCCAGTGCCCAAAATTGAAGAAAATCTTCCCCTAACATTGCAAAAGCAATGATTGTTTTGGAATCAGCAATGTTGCAGTAATTATTATTGATATTGATATTATTCATGTGACTGAAACTGCCTGAAATGCAGTGTTCTGATAAACACTCAAGACTGGATAATTGTGGTATGATTGAGTTGTGCCTTTTCTTCTCCTCCTACATCTTCATTGATTCATTAGTTTCATGGGGCTTGCTGTAGCCAAAGCAGGAAGGGAACATGGAATATTGCAACAGTATTGTGATATAAACCTGGAAGTTTATTAAAACAGCTTAAAGACATTTTAATTAATGAATAATAAATTACATTTTTACAGGAAAAATACAGGAACTAGAAATGTTCACAGTGATTTTTTGAAAACTGCTCAGAAAAAACCAGCACTTTTATGCTAAAAAAGGAAGAATACCTAACCTGGGGTTATTCCTAAAAACCCAATCATGACTGGGAGATGAGTAAAATCTAACAAAATAAACAGATTAAAATTCCTCTGAAAAAGCTATTTCTAAAGAGAATATGTGAGCTTTAAGTAATCTGATAGCAATATTAGAGAAAATACTGAGAATGTTAACCTATTGAGAAATAGATTATTTCCTAACAGAAAAAAAAAGCTAAAAAAAATTGAATTATCCACGAAACAGTAAATATGGGGAAGAGATACAAAATGAATTAAATCCTTATCAGCGTAATAATTTTCCTGCTTTTAGTTAATGACATTGAAAATACTGCATGATGTCCAGCACTCAGGAATATGTACCCCAGTGCATTAGGAATGGAAAAATAAAAAATAAGTATTTAACTGGATAATGACAACAGCATAGAATAAATAATAGACTACAGAGGTATTCCATACAGTATATATTATATTGCAAACTATATCACAAAAGAACTATGATGAATGTAAAACTTCATGAGAAAGAAAAAGGGAGAGAATGCATACACACAGCCTAAACATTTTTGCCCAATACACCTGAATAGTACACCAAGTAAAAACTGAATGTATCACAAAGAAGTAAAGAGAACCAAGGATCCTCTAGAGGATAAAGAATTCATTCCAAATATAATGGAGATATAATATAGATATAATAAAGATAGATATAATAAAGAACTAATCCTAATAGACATTTTTTAAAATTTTAGATGTGATTATAGAAACGCTTACACATTGGACCCTTAGCTCCATTGCCTGAAGTAGGAAATCATGCCTGCCAGTGTATCTTCGAGGGATCACTGTCAAGTGCAAGCTTCAGTAGTGGCTTTGCTATCACAACATTCCTATACAATGAGCTGATGTAACATCTCACCACTGCTTAAAGGTAGAGTTTCCTTTTTTGCCGCTCCCTGCTACCCAGCATACACTCCCAGCATCTGACTTTTACTGGGTGACATGTTTGTGAGTGTTCCCTGAGCAGAGTCCTCTGAATAATTTGGTAGAAATCTAACCTAGGAGAAAAAACTTGATAGTTTTTTGCTGGCTTAGCAAGCTAAATCACCTTACTCTAGTGTCAGAGGAACAGGAGAGATGACACAAGAAGAGAGGCTGCAAAATGAAGACCAGGGGAGAAAAAAAATTATAAGCAGTCAAGATTTCTAGGCAGTAGTAAAGTGTTATATGAGCTCACCTGCTCATGGAACCATACCTGCAGAAAAGAGAATTTACTGCTGCTTTTGGAAGCTGGTGGAAATGTTTCCTGCAAGGTGCACGCACATTAATGAGCAGGTTGCCTCCTCCACTCTGGAACAAGACAACTACAAAGAAACTCAATCTATGTAACACTTTGGAGAGCTCAATAAATCATGTGGATGCCCCATTAAATCCTATTCAAAATTGCTAATTGCCTGAACTCTATCTACTCCAGTAAATATTAAAAGCCGGCTCAGTAGTTCTGAAAGAAATTTCGTTGAAGCAAGGGGAATTAAGTGCTGTGGGCTCTGGATGAAGTCTGCAGGGTACATCATTAACACCCATCTAGAGCTGGAGATTTTCTAAAATATTTCATTATGCACTAATTAGTCTAGAACAATTTTTCCTTTTAAAGTTCTTTCACCTTAAATCTGTATGGTAACACACCTAGGAGGGAACCGTTCATATAAAGATAATTTTTCTACAATAATTATACTTTGGAAAAATCTAGAATGCAAACAAAATCAGGTAAATATTCCCTTTAAATATGTCTTGCATAAATATGTCTTGCAGTATAATGGATTTACACATAATGCAAGAAGTTATCTTCATGACCTTTTCCCAACTGCTGATCTTATATATGAATAAAATAACTTACATACAGTCTCTACAAACCTTGTTTAGTCCATGATATACAAGGCCACAGCCCATTGCTGCTTACCACTGCTGTTACCACTCTCATGATAGTAATAGATAATTTTTGTTCATTCCCTTCTTTCTATGAGCTTTACAACACATAGACCCTACTCTGCACATCTGGCCTGCGCTTCCTACTTGCAGACAGTATAACCTTACACTGAGCTGTCAAAAAATACATTTTTTGGAACACATGTAATAGTTCAAACAGGCCATATAAGGAAGCCTTGGGAAATCACAAAACTGAGCAACTTTATCACCAGGAAATAGCCTATACCTTACTGAAAATTACAAAATTTGCTTTATAGGAAGAGTTAGTTTTGGAAATTTCAAAGTAAATGTTATATTTTAGTATTTAAATACCTTGAATTCAGAATCTGTAAGAATTATAGTATTTACTCAAAGTGTTTTTCTCCTCAAACAATCATTAGAAGAATAACACAGATTTTTCAAAATTTGCATGAAACTAAAAATGTATCAAATTCAACTTATTTGAAGATAATGTTTTTACATTAATTCCAAAAAAACTGTATTATATTTAACCTTCACCAAAAAAAACCCCAACAAAGCCAAATACAAAAAGTACCAAACAAACAAAAAATAACAACAAAAAACCTACTTCAAAAGAATATCTGTTTCCTTGTAATTCTTAGTAAAATTCAAGTTAAAGCCTATCTGTGGTAGACGACCTTCTTTCACCATCACAATGATTACTTCCAAAAATGGCTGATTCTGTAGGGCTGCCTCCTGTTAGCTAAATTCAGGTGCAGGGACAAGGCTCCTTTAGAGCAGCTGTTCCTAGAAGGCAATTAACCTGAAGATATGAACATTATAAATAAACCTATATAACAATTATTGCAGTGTCCTTATTAAAATTGATGCAGTTATATGTATTATAAGTTAAAGAAGAATCTCGCCAGAGACTACATGGCTAAAACATGATTTAGATTACATGGCTAAAAAGTGTTTTTCTTAGTTCTTTTAAATTATAAGCATCCTTAATTTTGTTGATACATAAAATAAATCAGATAATATCTCACTGTCTTCAAGGAACAAGGAAATACTTAGTGAAAATACAGACTATAATAGCAAACATATATTAAGTGAACATAACAGATTTTGAGCCAGTTGGCTGAAATTACAATTATTTTGTGTCTTCATAAATTACTCCATATGAGAATCTTCTGAGACTTTAGAAATATCAATGAAATGTATTTCAACTTTAAAGATTGGATTGCTGTCTCTTATCTTATATGGAGTTCACTGATCAGAGCACAGATTAATGATTTTAAAATGCTTACCAGTAGAAGTTAAATTAAACCAAAATGAAGACAAGATTTTAGAGCCCTTCTGGAATTTACAGGCCTCCTACTTTAAAGAAACTCAAATAGTTTACAAACAGACTGGACAAAGACTGGAAAAATCAAAAGCACCTGAAAAATATGAAACTAATAGTACATTTATTCCTAAGGAACTTCTAAGTTTTAAAAATGTACTTAGGCAATCTTATGCCCAGTATTTCTGCAGAATTCAGAGTTATGTACCAAGCAACTCTACCTAGCAATAAAAGAAAAAGGTAAGATAAAATATAGGCAAAGTTAAAACAGCTATTTTAAAATTTCATAAGTAAGAAAACATTGGAAACTGTTCTAAAGAGTAAAAGCTTTGGTACTAGAAATCCATAATCTTTTTTTTCCATTAGCCTTGGTGGACATGACAGTAAAATAATCAGTGTTTTGTTTAGGTCATCGAACTTAATACTGAAATCCATTAAGGTAATCAAGTAAAAAAAATTACAATGCTTTTCCTTTTTATTGACCATTCAGTAATGCCTTAAACTTTCCATTTTTAAGAACTGAAACTTTCTTAAGTAGAAGATACCACAGAAACACAGAAAACGTAAAAATTTTATTCTATTCTAAATTACAAATGGAGATGAAGCTTATACCTAATGCTAGGAAAAATATGGCTTGTTAGGTTTTTTTTCATGAGGATCAAAAAGCCAGTACTTTTTCCCAAAAACTGACACATCACTTTGTCTAAAATGATCCACATTTCCAAAAACCCCTTCAACTCCTATAAAGAGTAATGTAATAGAACATCTGGATAATCCAAACAGCGTAATACAAGTAGAATTACAATGATTGAAGTTCAACTGATGCTAACCCTTAACTTTCTGGAAGAAATAAAGACACAGATGAATATTAAAATTCACTGTAATTTTAATCAGTAATATGCTAAAAAGGTTGTGACTTTCTGATATGAAATAGTCCTTGACTTTCATAATTCTTAAGCACTTTCTTTTAACATTTTGCTGATGTATGTTATATTTTAAAATCAGAAGGATAATGGATGTGCTTCTTAAACTGTAAATTGGGTTTTATATCAGAGACCTGTCAGCACCGCGACAGGTTGACCTGACAGTGGTCTTGCATTTGCAGCTCTCCTTCATGGCTGCTTTTCAAGGTGATAGGTCAGTCTTTAGAAAAGTACAGATTTCTTGATCCCTCAGGAAACATCTTAAGAGTCCTAACATTTACTGCTTCTGCGATCTTTGTAACAGATTGAAAGCAGAGCTATCCTTTGCTGTCACATATATTGTTATTAATCAAGGGCATTTAAGTTTTGGGAAAACAATATAAATTACAATACATTTTATTTTTCTGCTGCCTCTAGGGCGAACATCAAAATTCAGGAGAAATGGTTAATTTCTCACTGTTACTGATAGCTGCAAAACAAAACCAAACGTTTTTAGTGAATAACACCTTTGATGCCACCCATTTTAAAATGATGAGTGGATTTAGAAAGCAACTCAGCATAAACATTAAGACTTTCCTTTTAGTTAGGATGTGTAGTTTCAATAAAATAATGAAAACCAAAGCTCAGAAGATAATGGCAGTTCCAGCAAAGTACTGGAACACCCTGAATTCCCATCTTTGTTCAACAAGTGCTGCTCTGCCACAGTACCTCACCTTAAATACTCGTTAATTTCTTTGCTATGCTGATTACTCCAAGCCTAATGATAATGTTTTTTAAATACAATGATAATGTTTCATAAATCTACTCACACTGTATGAAGACTGTTTTGTAGGTATTATTAAATTTGATCATAATCTCTTGAAGGCTACTGGTACCACTCTGCTGATGATACTGCTCCATAATACAACACGGATGAAAGGAAAAAAAGTCCTCAGAAAACTAAGTGCTAATTATTACAGAACCTGCTTTCTGCTCTGTTTTGCAGACTTCCTTGCTTGGCTTACATAGCTGCAGTAACATTTAAAATCTACTTATACAGAGTATGCTGTTTGGGTTGTTACTTCTAAAAAAAAAAAAGAATTTTGATTCTTTTAGCATCACATTGTGTCTTTCTACTGCAAAAACTTTACTAAACTACTTTCAAGTATGTACTTGAAATTCATAAAAATAAATGACATGGCAAAGGCAGCAGTGACTGCTGACTCTTCTGACATGACTCTTTCAACCAAGCTCTAAAACAGTATATATTCTCAAAAACATTTCTGTTTGCAATCAACAGAAAACACTAATCATAATTTATTTTAATAACTGATAATGCAAGTGTTCACAAATAACTGTGATGTGAAAATTATTTATTGGTGTATTTTCAAATTAAAAACCAATAAAAATTTACACTGTACTTAAATTATATTTTGACATTTTGTCTTGCAGTGTTAAGTATTTAACAAAGTGAGAATGACAGAATACTGTTCTTCGGGGTTGAAAATACTATAGTAAACCTGTTGTAACAATTTGGCTTTCTTTTTCAACTAGCAATTATAGGTTTGCATTTCACTGAGGGGGAAATGCATGTTAGCTCTGCTTTCAGATGAGATAAAAGAAACTTACTTTGAAATACATTCAAGCAATATAGTAAGTTTGTTTGCTTCCATTTCAGGATGTCACCACTCTTCTAACTAAAATGTATTTTAGCATGTTCAAAGCTGTAGGGCCACAATAGCCTTATTCCTGCTGCAATGTTTGCTTTTTCTCTCTTGCCTTCTATCTGGCTATACTAAACTGTTTTCATGCACTAAGTAATCAAAAAATTATATTCATGTTCAGGGAAAAGAGGGATGGATTACACTTCTGCCAATTTATCATGCTAAAACAGCTCCTTTCAAACGTAAAAGCAGAGAACTCCTTTCATTGTCGTTACTTTCCCATTTGACATGAAAGAAGTAGAAAATGTTAAGAATATATATGAACATATGGAGGCTCTTGTGAGAAGTGAACCTGAATCTCTTCTAGAGAATCCAACCTAGACTTTTTGCTTGTTAGACAAAAGCCTCTAAACACTAAAACTAGCATCTAGAGGCTTTTGGCTAACTAGTGAAAATTAGATAGTGGATGGCAGCTGTATCACTGGCATAGGAGCAAGTCCCAACTTCATTTGTTCAAAGAATACTGATAACTGATTATTCTCTGAAAAAGATCTTTCAATCTTTTAACTTCAAGTGAATGAGTGTACCTCCCTGCACCTGTAAGCCAAAGATAACAAATGTTTCACATTTCCTATTGCAAGAGGCACCTATTCAGAACGTAAGTTTTATCTTTCTATGGCAGTTATCCTCAAGATGCTATACAGGGAGCTTAGTGACTAAGCTTTGGATTCCATGTTCCTCCTTGGGGAACAAGAGCCTAAAATTCAGGAGAGTGTTCCATACCCATTATTGAGATTTGCAAAGCCTCTTGACAATTCAATGCCTAATCAAACAGCTGGTACCAGGCTCGAGAGGTAATGAAAAACCACAGGGGTTGAAAGAGAGATGTTATACAGTCATCATCACAGGGTAAACCTGACTCAAGACCAAGGCTTTATTGTTGGAAAAGTGCCAATCAGTTATATTGCTCTTGTGACTGGATTGGGAAGAATAAATCCCAGTAACATATGATTACAATGGCATTTTATATGTGAGGATAAGTCATGTCATACCTCAGCAAATTAACAGGAAATGTTTTAGTGAATTGTGTATTTTATGGCAGCTTACCAAATACAAAAATCTATAGAAATCAGCATTAATCTTTCATAGGTTTGCATAAATCTCTACCAGGGTTATCCCAGTTAAGCTAATCACAGATCTTTAAGCTGAAGAACAGTAATTGCATTAGGAAAAAGAAATCCTCAATTTTCTTCTTTGCACTTTTCTAGAGCTACTAAACTTCATAATTATGTCCTGATTTACAATTTTTTCACTGACATAACATGCATCTCAATGTAGGATATATAATTAGCCTTCAAGAAGCTTTCAAGAACAGATTTGTCTGGATGACTATTTGAAGAATTGCTATAAAACAGCAAGTTGAAATTACATCTACAGAGTAACTGAAGTTCATTCTCATGAAGAGATAAGTGAATAGCTACATGGATATATTAGAAGTAGCAAAATTCAGAATTAATGAAATAATCCCTATTTTTTCTGACTCAACACCTGAGAATGTTATATCAAAAGAAAAACCATTCAACAGTCAATTGTTTAGCACCCTCAAGATACCAAGTATTCATAAAAGTGAAAAATATTAATTTAAGGATGTTTGAAAGATTTACTTGAATCTTTCAGAGACAGTGAAATATCAGAAAAATATTTCATGTTTCAAAATAATAATTATTCTTAACCAAGCAATAATACAACCAAACCAGTGATTCAAAACCAGAGGCTGTCATAGGTCTCAAGCCTTGAGTTGCGTAGTTGTTACTGTGCACGTTGTTAACATTTGTAACCTTTACAAATTAGGGCAATACCATGTATTCAAATACAGAGATATGCATGTTTGCCTTCTTGGAAAATCAGGCATATATACTAAATTTTTTAGTCTTACAATAAAAATATCAAATAGAATTAAAAACTGCATAAATATAACTACATATTCAGCTGAGTTATGTCCCTTTATGACAGTAATTTATGTGGTTAACATCTTAATTTAAAGAAATGTGGGTGAAAATTGAAAGGACATGGCTCAAATAAAAAAAAAAATCCAGCATCCAGCTTATTTCAGATACATATGAACAAGTTGATTGCTCTTTCACGTGATAGCTAGTTCTGAAACCTTCCAATTCTCTTCAGCTCTAAACAGTGGAAAACAATCCAGCACTGGGGGTCCTGGGAGGATTTCCTTGTTATCATATGAATAATCCGCCCTAAATTTTCACACACACACACATATATATTATAAGCTGGTCAGGGCTATTAACTAATCTTAGAACACTAGCTCAAGACAATTTTTTTTATTATAACATTACAGTGTGTCTGATGAGGTGAAAAATAAAAGTCGAAATAGAATTCTCAAAATAAGTTGGTCCAAAATTGAAGTAATCTACATTTGGAGGATAAAGATACAACTAATGAAAGTTTAGTCAAGGTTCAGTTTTTCAAAAAGTAACATAGCATTTTTAAAAAGAAATGTTATTGCTTATGTTCCATTCCAGTTGCCTTTTGTTAGAAGTAAAATTTTTAGAAAAAAATTATTTAATCATTAGTTAGCAATTCAATCCAAAGTTTATATAAGAATTTGTCATAACTATTTTTAAGACCCCATGAATTCTCAGCATATAGACTGCATATGAGATTTTCAAAAATCACCATTTGTAAAACCCACATAATTTAATTTTGTAAGCGAATATTTCAACAACTGCTTTTTCTCACTCAAGCTGTAATATAAATATGCCTATTTAAATAGTTTTCCATTTACAGAGAAGCAGCAGAAGAAAAAAACTCTGTTGATTGTATCAGTAATTACTTATTGCTTCTTGATAGCTATAAAAAGAGTACAGTAAAGAGTAAATCATAAATGCATCCTATGTGCTTTATTTATTGTACAGCTTCAAAAAACGAATGCATTTGAAACAATTAAATATACTTTAGACTTAACAAATTTGGTAAGACATCTTACAGCTCTGTATTTTAACCACAGAAAAAGCATCAGCACCCTAGTTTTCCTGATTAGTTAGCCCTTTGTTATATCACAGAGTCCTTTAAGGGCAAGTTTAAACACTTCTACAGTGGCAATGTACCAAAATAAATTGTTTAATAATAGGAAGAATTCTTAACTAGAGTTTCCTACTGTTTTTTATTCTCCTCCATAGTACCCAACACCACAATAATCTCAGCTCCTTTAGCATTTCTTATGACCTTGCCTTGCCCATAGTTTCTCCAGCTTTATCTCTCCCCTCTTAGAAACTAGGTTTAAAAACACAAAACATTTTTGTGGAAAGAAGGATGGAACAACAAAAAAAGTAATTTGGAAGCACTTAAGAGAGCATCAGCAAGGAAGCATGTCATATTCTTTAAATATGTGCCAGAGGAGTCCCTTTTGCAGACAGAGTAAGATGGAAGTCCAACATCCAGCAAACTGAAGAGGCAGAAGGAAAATGCTACAATATTAATAACTGTCAGAAGGGCTTGAGTCCTAAGAAAGGATAGGTAACTCACAGAAGCATTTCTCTTACTTCTCAGATTGCTTCTTTAGACCTACTAAACAGAAACAGAACATGATCTGTGAACAGGATTAGCCAGGAAAATTTATAGCAAAAATAGCATGAATCACAAAGAGAATTAGACAAAATGAAAAAAATCTCTATGCTTTAAATAAGTCTGCAATCTATGATGGAATGAACATGCAAATTTGATAACTATTATCATGAGATAATTATAAGTCTTATTTGCACACAGTAAAAGATGCAAATATAAGGATATTCATCACTATAATGAGTTTGAATTACATTAGTTTTATATAAAAGGAATTCTATTATATTATCTAAATTTTCTTTTGCTCATAGCACTTAGCATATTAGAGTTTTACAACTAGTTATTCTTGTCTTCATTGCATGCATGGACACAACAATGGTAAAGACAGATATACACTCTATTAAACATTATTTGTTATGAACAATATTTTCTGATCAAATAAATTTTAGCACTCCTGAACAATAATTTAACAAAATAAAATGCAACTAACATAATATATATTTCTAAAATATTATTTTCCCAGATATTTGCTGATTAGATTTCATCACATTTGTTGACATACAGTGATTGAGCAAAATATTTTAATGTTGCAAAATGAAGCAGTAATCTAAACCCAGCAGATTTAATATTGTGCATGCAATCTCATTTCTGAGTCTTCCAAGTTTATCCTGAGGACTAAATAATAAAAGTTACTGTAACATTATTAAAAATTATAGTACACTATAAACACACAAAGAAATAGTAATTAAGATACCATAGGCAATGTAGAATCTGGAGTTTCCTAATTTTGGTATGCTTTACAGCTAACATAGTATTTGTTCCTATGTGCTCTTTTAAAGGAACAAGCAAACAAATAGTTCCACCTTTGGTAAATGGAGCAACTCCCTCCAGTCTCTTTTTCTCCTCTACCTCTCATTATCTTTGCTGGAATATTAAGATACCTTAATGTCCATGTGGTGCTTGTGTCAGAGGCAGAGAAGAGGGAAGAAAAGAAGGGAAACTGCATGCCAGAAATAAATGCCTGGACATGGGGCAACATTTACCAGGAATAAGAACCAAGCTTTATGTCTTCTGCAGACATTCTGCTGTTTCGTCAGGGGTAGGATAAAGCCAAGTTCTGAAAATGGGACAGCTTTGGGTTTTTTTGGATCCAGTTCCACCCCTCCTAATATACAGCAGTTCAGAGGGCTCTCAAGCATTCACTTTGGCTGAAGGGTCTGGTCTGACACCAAATTTTGATGCAATATTATTCTGGTAGTTGGCCACAGTTATTCTGCAAGTAAGAAAGGAAATCCTAAAATTCAAGCTTATATATCAGCCAAAGCTGAAGAGAATTTCATGTTACAAAACACACACACTATAGCATAGTCATCCAGACTTTGGTGCAAGTAAACCCTATAGGGTTTACTTACACCAAATTAAAGAACTGCTGCAAACACTGTAAATGTGACAACTTACCAAAAAAATAATGTAAGAATCTATTAAAATGGTAAAAGTTATGCCATCTAAGTACTAGGGTTGCTAGCAATACCCCTATTAGCTACCAAGCTATGCTATGAAGACTGCAAGGAGAGGGAACACAAGAAATACTGCCATTATGAACTCTCACTTTCAAAAATTGCTAACTGGGCAAAGCAATCTTTGGGCTAAACTTTTTTTATACTAATTCAATGCCAAAAGGTTAAGCTCTTTAAAAATACTTACAAATGATCTTTGCAAATCCATGTAAAATAATTAGTTATGTCTGCATGGATAAAGATAACAATAATTTTGCTTTAATATTGTATACACATTTTCTCATTCATGTTTATGAAAATGCCTTAGATTGTTTTTTAAATTATGACATATCCAAATGGTATGAAAACAGAATTTGAGAAATGTATCAAAGTAACTTAACTGTGATTTTACCTATCTCTTTGTGAAAATACAAGAACACAAATTTATATATATATATATACAGACATCTGCATCAAGTAGCTGCATAACTACATGTATATACAATTCAGTTATATATAAACACACATAATATTAAACATAACTAGACATGTTAAAAATCTGGTAGATCTATGCGGTGAACATCCTCCACTGTAAACAGAAGGGTTATCACAGCACGTATTAGCACACTCTGTACCAGCTTTCCCTGAGCTGACGCTGAGATGGAACTATCAGTAGCTCTGCAATTTCTGGCACAGAGGTGTTCATCCAGATTCCCCAGTACCAACCACAGTAGCTTCCCTGTACTGAACTTAATGCCACAGCAGCACAAAGTTTTATATTCCTGCTCATACTCAAACCAGACATATACCATGTTCACAGACGAATCCTTAATATCCCAAACAATTTTTAATTTATATCAATATCTTTGATGATCTGGGTTCAATGGGACACCTATGCTCATCTGGCTTCTACAAGGAAAATGAAGATGTTAATGGGCTTAGAAGTCTACATATCTACAAGTCTATGGGGTTGGGTGGATTCACCCCAGACCACTGAGGAATCTGGCAGAAGAGTTCACAAAACCACTCTCCATCATTTATCATTAGTCCTGGTTAACTCAGGGAGCCCCAGATGACTGGAGGTTGGCCAGAGTGATGCCCATCTACAAGAAGGATTGGAAGGAGGATCAGGAAAGTACAGGCCTGTCAGCCTGACGCCAGTACCAGGGACGGTTATGGAACATCTTGAGTGCATTCACAGGGCACATACACGACAAACAAGAGATCAGGCCCAGCCAGCACAGGTTAGGAAAGGCAGGTCCTGCCTGACCTACCTGATCTCCTTTTATGACCAGGTGTCCTGTTTAGCAGATGAGGTGGATGTTGTCCACCTGGATTTCAGTCAAGCCTTTGATCGTCTCCCATGGCATCCTCCTGGAAAAACTAGCAGCCCATGGCTTGGACAGGTGCACTTTTCATTGTGTTAAAACTGGCTGGATGGCCAGGTCCTGAGAGTGGTGGTCAATGGAGTGAAAGCCAGGTGGCAGCTGGTCACTAGTGGTATTCCCCACAGCTCAGTAATGGGGCCAATTCTGTTTAACATCTTTACTGATGATCTGAGTGAGCCCTGAGTAAGTTCGCAGATGACACAAAGTTTGATTGAGTATTGGTCTGCTGAATGTAGAAAGGCTCTGCAGAGGGATCTGGACTGGCTGGATCAATGGGCTGAGGCCAATTGTATGTCCTTCAATAAGAAGTGCTGGGTCCTGGTGTTGTGTCACAACAACCCCATGCAGTGCTACAGGCTGGGGGCAGAGTGGCTGGAAAACTACCTGGCAGAAAAGGACCTGGAGGTGTTGGTCAAAAGCTGGCTGACCATGAGCCAGAGTGTGCCAAGGGGGCCAAGAAGGCCAATGGCATCCTGGCCTGTATCAGCAATAGTGTGGCCAGCAGGACGAGGGAAGTGATCGTACATGGCACTGTACTCTGTACTTGGCACTGGTGACACGGCACCTAAAGTATTTTGTCCAGTTCTGGGCTCCCACTTCAAAAAAGACATTGAGGTGCTGGAGCAAGTTCAGAGAAGGGCAACAAAGCTGGTGAAAGGTGTAAAGGGTACGAGAAGTCCTATGAGGAGAGGCTGAGGGAGCTGGGGTTGTTTAGTCTGGAGAAAAGTAGACTCAGAAGGACCTTATCACTCTCTACAAGCACCTGAAAGGAGGGTGTAGCCAGGAGGGGGTTGGCCTCTTCTCCCAGCCAGACAGTGACACGAGAGGACACAGCCTCAAGCTGTGCTAGGGGAAGTTAAGTTTGGACATCAAGAAGAATTTCTTCACTGAAGAGATGATCAGATATTGGAATGGCTGCACAGGGAGGTGGTGGAGTCACCATCTCTGGAAGTGTTGAAGAAACAACTGAATGGGGCACTTAGTGCTGTGGTTGAGGTGACATGGTGGAGATTGGTAAAAAGGCTGGACTCAATAATCTTGGAGGTCTTTTCCAGCCTTTATGATTCTACGATATCCGTAGCTCAATACAAATAAAGTGATCTTAGACATTAACACTAAAAGCATTCTGAGAAATATAAATACCTTTGCATAAAATAATAATAACTAAATTAATGAATTTAATTAAATAATGAACTTAATTAATTAACAAAGTACAGGAAAAGATGATGTTCTATGTACTTTCTTATTTTCTTTTTTCATAAAATACTTGTTAGGAAAAGCCTAACAAGAGTAAACTTTGATGATACTCTACACCCACCACTTTAATTCTGTAAAAACACAGTCAGTAATCAAGCAAATGTTACTATAAGAGCATTATAGTAAATACATTACTTATGCATAGGCTACATTGAGTATAATTAAATTATACATTCTGATGAAAAGGAGACATTTTCATTTGACATGCTGATTAAAAAAAACCCCAACAAAACCAAACCATTTTTATGATTTGCAGAAAAAACCTCATTCCTTGACAACATTTGGAGAAAACAGAGACAGAAGCTGACATCCTAACATTTTGTCATAGAATATTGTTCACCCTTATTTACATTTTACCTTAACCACAATACTGAGAGAAAGTTGTTTATATATGATTACTGTTTGCTGAGTTAGGTTGGTGGCTCTATTTAGTTTTGAGCTACCACACAAGCCATCGTTACAACTGACAATATAGAATTATTATTAACAGACAAGCTAAAAACTGAACAAACCAGAAAAACTTATTTTCATTTTTATATCAAATGGAATCCTTTCCAGTTGCCTAGATAAATATGTTGGTAAAGTACAACAAATTTCAAGAACAAGTAAAATACTTAACTTCAGTTAATCTAAAATGCTTGAAACCTTTGATTTTCCTTAAATATTTTCAGGTTTTTAGACATAATTCTGATAAATTAATGTATAGAACAGTCCGATGGATCCCATGCTATATATCTGGTTAAATGCAATGGTATTTTATCATAGAAACTGCAAACTATAGTTTTTAATCGTTACTGTTTTACTGCCTGGAAGATAAGTTTCAAATTCCACTACAAATTTGAACATAACAATACATTTTTTAAATAAAAACTAATGTTTTGGAGAAACGATAAAACTGAAAATTATTCACCACTGGCCTTTCCCTTTACTGAATAATTTATGACAACCACACAACTCCTGAAGCCTGTAAGATGTGATACACTAAACACATGCAGGGAAGTTGCTTGGCAATTTCTTTCTTTTCATAAATATTGGTTGAAATTAAATTAAAATATTAAAATATTTTCTTCTAAATTCTGCCTGATTCAACCACATACACATTTATGTTGGGCAATGTGATCTGATTACCAGAGAAAGTTCTCAGTATGAATCACACATTGTGAAAAATGTTGTTTAGTATTTCATAGAACTAACTCACTCTGTAAAAATTTTCTAACAGAAAAAACCATCTTCAGGATGCCAGTCATTATGAGGTAATAACTCAAAAAATTAGTAACACGACTTCTGCCATGTAGCCTTAAGGATGCTTTGTTTAATTCACATTCACTGTAATTTGTTGCTCAGTTATACCTCTGATCACTTGTAACTGCCGTCCTTTTGGTCACAAGCAAGCCAAATTTCTACTCACACTGCAGGACTGTCTGCCAACTACACTACAGAATACAGAGAGGTTCATTTTTACAACTGTACACCATCACCATCCTACTATACCACTGAAATGGCAATGAAAGAGTGCTAATATGATTACACTGTGGCTAAGTGCTATGCAGAAGACTGGATACGTTACATTACCCTTTAGACTTCATCAAAAGAGATTATTAGAACAAGACTTTAACAAAAAGTCAGACTGTTAAGACAGAAGAAAGTAAAGAAAGTAAATAAACCTTCACTCAGGGTAGTTACAGAATAAATACTGGTCATGAACCTTCTCAACATGTTTTCTCTGCTTATGTCCCTGACAAATTTTATAAAATATGAATGAAATAAATGACCAAACCCAAAAGGCTGACTTCCAAAAGAAAATAAAGAGAAGCCAAGATACACAATACTACATGAAGCTCCAAAGGTTATATATATAAAACTTGCTTTCATTAAGAAGAATTAACTTCCTAGCATTATTTTCCTTCCATGGAGTTTAATAAAGCAGGTCTGGTTAATGTGTAAAAACTGCATCTTCCAATGATGTTGGTTAATTTATACATCTAGCTTTGCTCTAACCCACCAATGCAATTATATATTCAGCCCACATTTGTTATAATCACCATCAAAAATAATTACAACAATATAGCTATGTAGAAGCCAGCTGTATGTATTTCTCCACATAGAAAACCTAGTCATTAACAAACTTCTTCCAACTTAGTCCTGGAGTTGTAATTGAAAAATAGCTAGTATTCAAATAGTACAAAACTCAGAAAGCACTTAAAATACTGCACTGTAGTATTTATTAGTGCCATTAGGATGCTAAAATTTTACTTGCATTACATAACCAGAAATCTACACAATCTAGAAATGAATAGTAAAATCATCTGGCCCTGTTAATATGAATTACATTGCTGTTCCTTCTTGCATCATGAAAATGTAATTATATACTTTTTAAACTCAAATTTTATATAGTAAATATATAAAGGTCTGCAGGCTATCAGAGAGAATGATACATATAAAATACACTGATTACAGAGCAATAATAGTGATTAAAAAAATCAGATTTATGCTGGGATAAGAGTATTAATCCCTTCAAGAAATGGTGGAGAATTAAATTTTAAAATTATGGAGTGTAAAAGATTTCTGTCACTTGATTGTCACTCTCAAGGAGCACTGAGTTGAGGTAGAAATGAGTTCATCCACGACCCATGATCTTAATGAGATGGAGCCATTCATAAATGTGATGTGTGGTATCTAATGCCACTCAGCAGTCTACATCACATTTCGAGGAAGGCATAAAGAAATGTCTTGACAAGCTGGCAAAATGAGTTGACAGGAATTTCATAGAGTTCAGCAACAGTAAATGCAAAGTTCTGCACCGGAACAATTCAAGCCAGGCACTAACTGGCTACAACACAGCTTTGAAGGAAAGATCTTGGGGGATCTCTGTGAACAACAAGTGGAACATTTGTATACCCTTGTGGCAAAGATGAGGTAACTACATTCTGGGGTACATCAAGAGTGTTGAGGGAATTCAGCATTCTCCTTTATCTGATGTTTGTGAAACTGTATTTGAGAATAAGGTCACAATTCAGACTACCCAGTACAAGAAAGACATGGATATACTGAAACAAGGCTGGTGAAGGCCACCAGTATGAAGAGAAGGCTAGAGCACATGACACATAAGGAGAGGGTGAGACAAACTTTTCAGCCTTAAGAGGAATCTGAAGAGGAATCTCGTTGGCTTTAGCTACAAGCATGAGAGCACAATAGATATGAGTCAAGCTCTTTGCAGTGATGAACAGCAAAAAAACGAAGATGCAATGGTCACAAATTGCAATAAAGGGAATTCTGATTTGACTGTAGTAAAATCTTTTTCACAATGAAGGTAGTCATTGGAACAGAACAGCTTATCCAAAGATGATGTAGAATGTCCATCCCTGAAGACAACCAAAACCCAGCTGGACAGAGTCCTGAGCATCCCAATGTAATCTGAATATAAATCACAGTTTTTTAACTAACATGAAAAATGAAGTGTAAATGCTCAGGCTGAAAAAATGTTCTTAGTCCAAATGTTTTGCCCAGCTTTTTATTTTTGGGAAAAATGATCAAATAAATAATTAAAAAAACCCAACCAAACAACATACTCTTCTACAGAATTTGACTTCTCTGCCAAGAACCTAAATCAGGGCAGTCAGGCTTTTAAACTTGGTAACAGCTTTCAGAGTGCATTAGTCTTGCTTGCGAACAATTTCCTCTCTGGCACAGCTCAGAGGAAGATATCCATGCTTACTTCATTAAACCTATCAGCAGTGTTTGACACTGAAGATCACCATGTGCTGCTGACTTGCCTGGGAGACAGGCAGAAATGAGTCAGTCACCCTGAACTGGATAGGTCAACTCCTATCGGTCAGATTTCAAGACAATTGTGATGGGTGGTTTCCTTCCAGCCCTGAAAGCTTTTATTTGTGTAATGCTACAAGGACTGGTTCTACCTCTTGTTTTATTTAAAACAAAACTTTATGAGAGGTCTTCAGACAACAACACTGCTTCAGTGGCAACAGAAGCTATCAGATTCCTTATCTTATTTCATCCCTGCAAACACAGACAGACTTGTGAAAAAAACCCAATGCATTGTTAAAAAAATGCCTGGAATGAATGAAAGAAAGGTGTGGTATAGTGTAAAAAAGACAAAAGACACTGAGGGCCAAAAACTGTTGATGAGGTACATGTATGTCTTACTTGTGGCTGTGCTAGAAAGGAACACTTTATGAGGAAGACCAGTATGCTCTCAATGCAAGACTGAAGAGATGGCCAAACCTAAATCACTCAGGCCCTCCCTCTTCTTCACTGAGCATCACTCCACAAACAGCGCCATTAGCCATCCATACACACACACTACCACCATCTTTGTTACCTGTTTTCCAGTTCTACATCAGTGTTATGATCTACATGTTCACTTTCAATCTGTAATGCAAAAAACTGTAGCTAAGGATGACATGACCGACTCAAAAAATTCCTTCTCAAGATTTTTATGTTATACTTCAAAAATCTGGCATTCAAAGGAGAAGCGTATACATTATAGATTTAGATAACTAAACAGAAGTTCTGCTTAGCAGGATTATTTAAATATTGAAAAACCCCATCACTTGTGAAGTGAAAATGGGAAGATTTTTGTCTTTTTTACATTCCATTATGGTTTTTGCATACAAATTCTAAAAATATCAAAACTTCGCCTACTCAAGTCTTTAGCAAAAGCATGATTTTTCAGGTTAAAAAGTTATATTTTGATAGCTGAATTTTGTTTGGAACATGTGTACAGTAAATCATACTGTTTTGAGAAAAAAACCCAGTATACACACAGGGCTTGTAGCAAAAAAAATTATATATATATATATAGATAGATAGATAGATACTTGTTCCATCCTCTATACTCTTAACAGTGAAAGTTCTCAGCTATCAGTTTCTTTTTAATTTTTGGCAGTTACAGAAATCATATCTAGTAATTAAAAAGCAGTATTTTAATGTAGGTTGTCAATCTATTTAGAACACAAAACAAAAATAATTATATACTCTGAGAAAATAAAGTATCCAATACTTAAGTACCAGATAATTAACTGAACTCACAGATCGCTAAATAAATGGGTTTTTTTAAAAAATGTAAAATGTATCTTTATCAATATGTTAAGAATTTATTATCCCATGCTAGCATCTTACCTGGGTAATTCCTGCCATTTTATTCTAAAACAAAGTTAGCTAATGGTAATTTTCCATAAAATGTCTATTCTTGGAAGAATTCCTTTTATTACCCTTCCCAAAATACAAATGGTGAATAAGATCTAGGAGATTAAGTGGTGTTTCCATTAATTGTCCTTCACTTACATAAGTAGCAAACCCATGTTAATCTCACATGTTTACTCATAATAAACATAAACTACAAAACCATATTTTATAGTAATGAGCATTGATAAAATTATTTTGGTCTTTTTTTCACATGTGAACACAGATATTTGGCTTATACAAAGCAATAGTTCCCTCTATCTGCCTTTTACCTACCACTTAATTCTATTTTATTTATAAGAACTTATTGTCTCAAGGGCTTTTTTCAGTAATACTACACAAATTTTTTATATAATAAAATTTTCGATATATAAGCATTGTAATGCTTAGACTTATTGATAACTTTACAGCTGGAATCTTTGTAAATTAGAAGGGTTACCATGATTACTACCTTTCAGTGTTTTAATTGTGTATCAGAAAACATTTAGTAAAGTTTGAGAAATGTTTCTTAAATGTCATACCCTTTTCACTAAATTCATGTTTCTAGAACATTAAAATCAGGAGGTTCAGCAATAGGACCTAATAAACACAATATACTTCCTGGTTAACTGCAATACTTAGTGGCAGATCCTTGAACCTTTAGTCACATCAAGTAACACCAATAGGCTAAACATGGGAGCCAGTGAGGAAATCAGAGGTTTCTCCTCTGTCACTATATGAAAATAACTTCTACTTTTTAATGAAGTTCAAAAAGATCTGCTTCAGATATTCTGATTCTACAAGAAGTTCTCTACTGTGCTGCTGATGCCCTCTGTCATCAACTTTGCTGATACCAGTCACTTCACTGGAGAAGCACCAAAGACATTAATGCTCCTGTAGTTCCAACATTGAAGTCGAGGCTCTGAGAGAGACTATTCATTTCCACAATGAAATTACTATGTAAATCAGTTATTCAGTGTTCATCTTCAAGCAATGGCTTCTGATTGAAAGGAACTCAATCTTTTTCTTGAATGCCTGATTAATTTGTGATACTGCTATAGCTCCATTTTATTTACTTCCTTTGTAATCCCACTTTTTTTGGGGGGGTATATGCATATGGGTACCCTTTCTAAAACACCTTCATATGGAAACCAGGCTTATATATCCATGCTGTGTGTACCCTTGCCTGCCTTCACTCCTAAAGATGTGCATCTGCTGGTCATTTTCAACTGAATTTGAAGAAAAGGCAGTTTCAAGCATAAACAGCTACCCTTGTGTTTTTTGGAAATAATGGAGAACAGAGAGGGTGCTCCAAACAATAGGCTTGTTTGTCATATTACTAGACATCAAATATTTTATTAAAAAGCAAAATTAAAAGTTTAATTTTTATACTAATCAACCAGAAAAAAAACCCCCCAAACTCTGCAGGATATCAGGCTTTGTTAGTTTGAATAATTGGCACCTAGTGAAGTATCTTATTTTCACTTTGTGGTTTTTTTCATATAGTAACATAATCTTCTGTGGTTAGGCTGCAAATTTTACATGTCCCCAGAGAGTCCTTTTGAAAACACAAGAACCATGACAATATTTATGAAGATCTCCCTTAAACACACACCATATTTCCTTTCTTTAAAAAACATGATCTGAAATGATAATTTTGATCAGTTTCTTACTTGCAAGAAAACAAGACACTGCAATGGCTCCTTAATGGTTATCTTGTGAACGACTCTGTCTCTTACAATGGGTCTATGGGACCCTGAAGTAAAGTTAATAAACATCTAAAGCTGTCAACTAGAAAGGGATCAAGAAAACAGGGAAACAAACTTGAAAAAGAAAATATAAAGAAACCAAAAATATAGGCTAAATGACACAGTACTAGATACCACAGAGAATTACAGAATCCCCTCATATAATGAGCGTATTACACTAAGTGGAGTTTTTTTTAAACTCGCAGTGGGTAATAACCAAAATTTACATGATAGCATTTTCTGTAACGCCTAATGAAAAGCTTTTGGCCCATTGAGTTATCCATGGTACAAACCCAAGACTGGTTTGAACACCAGCCCCCAACGTCAGGGTAAATTCAAAGAGCCTAAATTAGGCTTTGAACCCAGGTTCCTTCAATATTGGTGAAGAAAATTAGATACTTCAGGAAGTTTAAGTGCTGGAAGATATGCTGAATACCTACAGAACACTGAATACGGGGATGTATGTGAAATTCCATTCCTCTTTGGAGTTCAGACACTTGAATCAAGACTATAAATTGATATATCAGAATACTGAAAATGCAGACCATGAAATTATTTTCAGAAGACTAAAACCTTCTTTCAGGAAGGTCCCCTTAAATAACATTGTGTTCTTTTGCATATTTACTTAGGAGTTAGAATACAAGCTCAAGAGGTGATGGTTTTGTTAATTTCTGTGTTAAGAACACAGTTCAAAAGAACTTCTAACACTAGGGAGTCTACCTCCAGCCCACTGGGAAGAGCATTCAGTTAGGAGTCAACTGATTTGCATTCAGCCTAAGTATGAACTCTAAACCATGACTTCAAGCAGAAAAGGTCACATGCATATTTCAGCTAAAGGAGCTCTCAGAGGAACTGTTTCGGCAATCAGAACAAACATTTTGCTCAGAAATTCATAGCCTTGTCGTAGGCTAAACATTTGTGCCAAACACCCTTAGGTAAGTTTTTTTTAATAAATCTTAAAATACATTAACTTAAAACTAATAAAACTGAAGAATATTTAATGTTATAAAAGAACAAGAGTTCAAAGTGTTCCACTTGCCGGAAGCAAAATAATTAATAGGATAAAATAAGGAGAATAATCACCTAAATCCTACCAAACGATGACCCAATAAAGAACAATTAAATGAATATCAAATGGGGGGAAAAAATATAGAGTCAACTGACTGGTTAATGGCAATTTTTAATTACCTCTGCAAATATATTTTAATATTTTCACCCAATACACACTTTGTTATTACAGTCTAATGGAACACTGTACAACAGAGGAAGAATTGTTCTATTGCTAGTAAAGGGTCATTTGTTTTCTCACTTAAGCTGAAAAATATTTCAATCCTATCTGATGTCAGGGAAAAGAAAAAATGGCAATCCAAACAAAAACAAATGTGTTAAAACCCAGTAATTTCTTCAATAGAATTTACACCCAAAGGTCTGAACATTGTATCCTATTGACAGGCACAGTACTGTCAATGGCTGGCACTCAGTTAACATTTCTGTTATAAAGATTCCTTCGTCAGATAACAGCAGACAGAAGAGTTTGTGAAATCACCTGCAATCTTAAATGCATAACTCACTGATTTCCTATTGATGCATTGGAACTTATTTTACTTTTTAAAATTAAAGTGATGGATGTTACACAATTTTAGTGCACTGTCTGAATTCTTCATACTAGATGAACACTTGGATGACCGAAAGCCTTCAGAAGCTATCAAATAAAATATTAAAACTTGATTGTTGTCTTGAATAATAATACTGTAATACATCTTGAACATGCCCAAAGGCATACTAGAAGCTCATAAAATAGTAATGACTTAAACAGATTTTAAGCAGAAGGCAGAAGCATGCTAAAACTTTACTTTTGTGGATTTTTAAAGATTGTATCCCTCTGTAAGTAGTTGTCTCATTCTAAAATATTTGCACAGTGAAATTTGACTAATTTGTAATAATTTCATATAGGGATGGACTGCAAATTTCTAACAGCATTGCATTGGTTAAGCAGTGGCATAATTTAGAGATAAAACAGACTCTGACACCACCATTACCTTTGGGTTGCATTATTTTCTAAAAAAGCCAACGTATCTCCTAGCTCAACCAGAAGTTACACATCATACACAGAAATGACTTCTGAATTTGACAGACTGCATTACACAGGAGATAAAATCAAGTTGTAGTAATTTTTCCTGTGACCTTTAACTATTAATATAAAACCTGATGAATTAAATGAAGGTCACACAAATTAGAAGGGCATGAGATAGCTAGCAAAACACTGTATAAAAAGTAAAAAAAAAAACCCAGCTAATACACATATACTTCCTGCAAAAAATATTTCCCAGTCATGCCTTACAAAACTGCAATTTAAAATTATAATAAGCTCATTCCTTTGAGATTTTTTTTACAGTAAAAATTATTATATAGGGTATTCTAATAAGGTCTGGGTATAAGCTTCACATTCTCTAAAAGTTTTCTTGCCTTGTAGAACTGCCCTCCCCCCAGACACCCACCTGATGAACATCACTGCAAGGGAAATCCACTGATTCAGAAAAAGACACCATCTGGAGGAGAAGTAAATAAAGTCAGAGAAAAAGTGAGCACAAACAGTAGATAAGAGTGCAGAAAGAGAGAGATCAATAGGCCTGCTTAGGGAAGTTAAGAATGTAAGTTTCCAACTTCTGTGAAAAACAAAAAAGGTTTATCAAATTCTGACTACAATGTCAGTAAAAGTATGCACGCACCTTTGCCTAAATAGTTTTACTGAGAAGATATCCAATACAAAACACTAATGTCACATTAAAACATCATCAATAGGACAGTAAAATAAGTCAGGGCATAATTTTTTTTTCTAAAGATTTAAATGTAGACCACCAGTCTTTTCTAGTAAGGGTACAATTACTAGCCTTGAAACAGAAAACTTAGATCATAAAAGATGTCCTCTAATTCTATGCACCAAGGCTTATAAGGAAAGAAAACTAAATCCAAAGCTTTCAGATTTTTTAGAACACCTCTTAAATATTGTTATTAAAAGCAGTCTGTGGTGGCCACACTCAGTGGAGCATACGGGAGTGGGAGCTTGCTTAGGAGCATGCACCACATGCATGATCTTGCACAATCCCCGTCTTGCACAGATCCTTGCAACCTAACTCTTTAGCCAGGATGTTCCTTGCCCACAAGCCCTTGCACACTCACTCACTTGCAGAAATTCTCCTTCCATGGGGCTTTCCTCATTCACTTCCTTAAATAAAAAAAAAAATTCAGGAAAGACTATTTCATTCCATAAATCAT
Organism: Coloeus monedula; assembly: GCF_965178545.1. Lineage (NCBI taxonomy): Eukaryota > Metazoa > Chordata > Aves > Passeriformes > Corvidae > Coloeus > Coloeus monedula. Next base: position 41,320,657 of record NC_138782.1, on the reverse strand, counting down.
GGGCTTAATAATATGGCTGTCATTAAGAAAAATCTTACACGGAAATAACAGAAGAGAAATCCTATCTGAACAATTACTGAAAGAAAGAAAGACCTGGTAAAGTTAGAAGACCTAATACACACAGATATTTTCAAGAACATCTAGTAAGTCCAAACAACATAAGCAGAAGCAGTTGTTTCATATTATAATGAGATGCAGAGCGAGACAAAAAATATTAAAAATGCTCATGTGATAATGGCAAAAACAGTGGATGTCTTAAGCACATAAGACAGGCAAGAAAACACTGCACCCTTTGATCTGGATTTTTGTCAGTTTTTGTGCAGAATACTATGTATTGCCTACCAGCCACGCAAAACATTCTCATTAATATGCTTATGATCAATGAAATAGGGATCAAACATAACTTTAAACATGTATTCTTCCTCCACTGGTTGTTACACAGGAAATTAGCAGTATGCCATGCTTGCTTCAAGAGTTTTCATTGCACTGATATTACTATGATGTATTTTATGTTCTAACTTTGTCACATATTGCAGAATTTTTGTACTTACTGCAGTATACACTTTTTTTAAAAGTCTTTCATTACACAAAAAGTCCAACCAACCAACAACCAAACCCCACCAAACAAAGCTAGTCTGGATCCTAGTCAATCTAATGACATACTTCTATTATGAAACTGAAAACAAATCAGTATTTACTCTTGCTATCAAGGTCATGACATCACCCCTTACAGAAATATGGGTGAAGAGTAATTTTTTAAAAAGAAAAATCTTACATTAAAAGAGATCATCACAAATGTATGAAAAGCTAAATTATATGTTTACCATTCTATTATAATTAAGGCAGGTTTTCTTATCACATGAGAATCCTGTTTTTTTCAGGCAAGAAGCCCAACAGAAATTCCGCAGAAAGTCTGACTAAAATTAAATTGCTCTCAGGAGCAATTCCTTTATTTGCAGGCATCCCCTCAATTTACACTCATCAGAGACCAAAATTAGCAACTATAAGAAACATTATATTTGTAACGTATCTACAGAATCAGCGTGCAACTATTAAACACAAGATTCCATAATTCAGCCTTAAACACATTGTGACCCCATACAGGAATTTATAATTTCATCTTATCTGACATGTATTTTATCTAAGAAAGGAAGTTATCAGAGTGCAGTAAATTTTCCAGCAAAAATTATTTAACTATGCTATGAAAATGAAAAGATATGCCAAACTACTTATATGGATGTCAAGTATACAAAAGAATCAACTATTGCTAGGAGGAACCAGTCAGTCTTTCACAGCAGTTTTTCTATGACATTATCTAGAAATTTTATCAATTTACCAATAGTATTGTTTGCTACATTTTTTTTTGACTTCGCAATAATTGTCATTTCAAAATGGTTAAGAAAACTTCATGAAAAAAACAAAACCTCTCTGACCCCTTCAAAGTCTCACTAGGTAATTTCACTTAAACACAGACCAAGCATATATACATTACCCAAAGTATTGGTTATGAAAAGAAGGAAAAATTTCATTTCCATGGTACAGACTCCAGCACTCTCTGCCTGTAAAGCCTGGGAACACAGCCCTAGGAAAAATCATACTGTGTTAGTGATTACCTAGGTCCCTGCTTTAGGGAGTCACATTCAGTTCCTTTTCTGTTTCCCCACTCCTTTTCCTAGTGCACATGCCACTGTGCTACATCTCCAGTCTCTCTCACCCACTTAAAGCTTCCAGTGTTATTTAAGTTTTAGCAGTGACAGGAGGAGACTGTGAGACAAGGGACTGTATCCAGAAGCTGATAGCTGCAGACATGGCCAGCTGCTCCAATTCCTTGAAGCATTCATTGCATACTTGGCAGCAGCACTCCCTGCATACTTGCAGCAGACCACATTAGAAGAATTAGCTGCAGCTGATCTCATCTAATAAGCATATGTTGCTGCTACCCAAGCACTGATGCAGGCTTATGCAACTGTATTCAGAAAGCCAACCTTAGGTTTATGATGTAGTTCACCATTATAACTGGAACAATATGGTGTTTATATAGTTTTCCTGAGGGTCAGAAGGGAGTTGTATTCATTACCCCCTCCACATCTTCAGAAAAGCATAAAATTTATTAAAGCAAAAACCTTCAAATGCCTTTTCCCTTGTCCAAATAGAAAGTAAATTAGTCATCACTAATTTGTCTGACCTTAGCAGCAGCAAAGCCACGTAATGACTGCAAACAACCATAATATGGAAGAAGGAGATTCATGGGAAAATTCCAGTTGAAAATTACTCCAAGAAGTCTCTATCTAATTCAATCTCTTTCTCCAAGCATGGTTATTTCAAACAGGTTGCTCAGGGCTTTGTTCCATTTAGGTCTTGAAAAATCTCCAAGAAGACTGCACAGCTCTGGGAAACCTGATGCACTGCTTGACTATCCTCATAGTGAAAAACCTCTTCACCATGAACACCTAATCTCAACACACATCTCTTGTCCTCCCATCACTAGAGAGAACAGACTGTTTTTTTCTTCCTGACAGCTTTCTCACAGCTCTTGGGTCACTAGGTCTGTTAGGAATTATTACCGTGAGATATCCTGGTAGCTTTCCCTTTTCCAGGCTGAAATACAGCTCCCCTCAGCCTCTCCTTCTGGAACATAAGCACCAGAACCCTGCCTTGACGGCTCTTCACTAAACTCACTTCGGGTAGCATCCTAGAGCATTCCCAGTCAACTAGCAGGGAGAAGACTAAGACAAAGGCTGAAGCCTACACAGAGTACAAGATTTTTCTTAAATGAAATTGAAGATGCCAAGTTAAAAGAAAGAATATGTACATATGTGTTCATTTCTTTGGAAACTGGAGACTTAGTGCTGAGAAGGGTGTATGGTAAGATGCTTTCTAACTCATCTCTTTCACATTTTCAATTGGTTGGCTCCAGAGGCATACTCAGCTGCATGTAGGGAATGCTGACTTTAGATAATTCCCTACACAGCAAGTTGACAGCTTAAAGTCATGTTTGGAGACTATTCTTACTAATTATTGTCTAATAATTTGTTCCAAATTCCTACATTTGCAGTAAGAAAATCTCAGAACTGAAAAATGCCCCCCTCATTCAGAGAAACAACAGATGAAGATACCCATGTACTCAGACCACTGGAGGATTTTAACTTGTATGAAACCTTAAACAGTTTGCAAAGTTTAAAATAGTTTAATTCCTTTGCAAGAATGGACAGAATTTGACAACTATCTCTGTAATCCTCTCCAGTTAGAATATTTTATTCATGAGTTCATAAAAAAGTAATTAGTAGAGGAGTTTTGAAAAAGCACTGCCATAATGTTTTAAAATCAATTTACATTTACCTTCTCTAGACATGAAACTCAAAATCTCCCAAGGTCTTTTTCTGTGTAAAATATCATGAATCAAATGAAGTGATTTAAGACAAGAATTGTTAATCAAACCACGAAACAGAGTCTAACCAATAATTTACTTATTAATTAAGTCATATGACTGAATTGTAAGAGAAGATTAACTGGAGATTCAAATGTGTAACAGATTTTCATAAATGAAGCAGCATGACTTCTTCATGCTTATGGTAAGAAACAGATTTTTTCATCCTCACACTGCAGCTATGAACAATACCAACTTCTCACCACATTCACAAAAATAAAGTGCTGACTTTGAAGTATTTTAAAATAAGAGCAGTATGATTAAGCCATCTAGGTTATAGCTGGAAAACATAATAAGAAATAGAAGCTTTTTGGTGAAATTACAGTCTTAAGCGTTAGTATTTTTTCTGTATATTCTGCTTTTACATTATACTATCAAACAGGTCATTACAGTAAATACAAACATGGAATTGGAAAGGAATGTAACTTTATGAGGGAAAATAAAAACCTCCTTGCGTTGAAGCTTTTCATGCTTGAACCTAATGCAACTAAGTGCCTCATCAATCCAGTGGGATGACTGTGTACTGGCACAAAGGAGGAGGTACAAACAGGCAGCACACACAGGCAGGGCTGTAGCACTGAAAACTTTTGTGAGCTTATAGTATTACCAAAGTGTATGTCAAGTCTGTGCTATTAAAAAAAAAAAATGCTGAGCTGCTTTTAACCAGGGCTCCTGTCCAGTTCACCGCAAAGCCATACAGAAGTTCATGTTGCACCAAGAATAAATGTCCAGGGATGAAAACAACACCTTTCAATTGTGGTGCAAGTTTATGCTGCTGTAAATGCTTGTGGAATCACCCTGCTAGAACTTGGTATCATAACTGGTTTTAAATGAACTAAGACCGCGATGTGGCCAAGAGAATACATTCCCACCCTCACAGCTGGTGCTGACATTCTCCTGCTTCCCTTCTCATTGCATATATTGACTTTAGAGCTGTTACAGCTTATCCAACTTACGCTATATTTGCAAGAAAGAACAATGTCAGTGCAAAAGGAGAGATGGTAGCATGCAGTCAGGACAGGGAGAAAGGCAAAACAGATGAACCTCGTTGATGCAGAAGCTTTGCTTGCCTCAGTCCCACAGACAGCAGTTCAACACTATGAACTTTAACAGGCTGCATTATTTTCAGCAGGATCAGTTCTCTGATCAGCCAGCATTGTACAAATGAGGACACAATAAGGGGCAGCAGTACTAAAGAGCCTGAGAAAGCAAGAAGATAGGATTGCCTTCCAGAGCACTGACAGTTTAAATTGTCTCACAGTGTTCACTGAAGTGCACTCATAGATTGTACACAATTGCTATTGTTAAACTGGAGCAGTTCTTCCAAGACAGATGTGCTACTTTTCAATATACATTTATCAAAACACTCTTTAACTTGACATCTACTTGCCCGAAAATGCACTGCTTTTTCCAATAAATTAGCTGTTATAATCAAAAGATACAACTTCTTTCTTGTATTCCTTCCTAAAGCCTCAAAATCGAATCAGAAACTTTGACTGCTACAAGGTAAATAACGAAAGTAGTCCTAGTTACACAGGGTGGATGAATATAAATATAATGTGAAATCAGAAGTTTCAGAATGTAAATAAATCACAGTATAGTTTAAATGAAACCTTCCTATGAGTTATTTTTGAATGCTAAAGAGTAAGAAAGCCCTTCACAACACACATTACTGAAAATGGTTTGAAAGAAGTGTTTAAAGTACAAAGATGGAGAATTTATTCCAACACATACAGACCGTGGACTCCTAAATGAGGAACAGAAAAATGAAAATCCAGAGCTGCAATACAAACAACCATTTTTCTGCTTATGAGCAATTACACTTCCTTTAGGAGATAAAAGATGTGCCCTACACATAGCTAAGACTCTCTAAGGTTGAAGAGCTGCTTTAGTTTTAGAAATCCAGAAACAAGTTTTAGCATCCCTTCCTTTCTAAGGCCATATAGTAAACATTCTCATTCTATCCCTGTGGTCTGTTCTTGGTGGCAGTTTCTGGCTGACGTCATGGAATACTTGTATGTAATAGTAATCTTTTAAAAGTTGGGAGACAGATAGAAATTCTCTTTCTACTATTTCCTTTAAGTACTAATATGAATCCTATGGAAAAAGTGCTTTTACCACTAGTGTATTACAGAAAAGGGGGATGCTAACACTTTATTCTCTTATATGCAGTTGCAGAAAATAGGAAAATATAATCTGGAGAGGATCAGAAGTGAACAGAGATATCTTCCTGCTGTCCACATTCACGTTCAGACACTTCTATACTTGCCAGCCTATATATTCACTCTTAATTGTATTCCTAATTCTACACACAGTACCTCTGAAGTAAGGGCACATAACATTGTTGATCCCACTTGAGGACAAAACAATTAAAATGTAAATGTAACTTGTTAGTATAGAAGACCTTTATTAAATCTTGCTTTTAATCTAAACTGCTATATAAATGTACAGTTTTGAAATAACTTAAACACTTTATTCAGTTCAGGAACATTTTTAGGTGAATATTTAAGCATTGTATTTCAATAAGCAAATTTTAGATTTTGCGAGAGCTGAGAAAAGTCTTAAATATTGTATCTACTTAATTTCTGCACTTACTACTGGCTATGAAAGCAGACTTTATTCAGGAACATTCATGAAAAACAGCTTAGTAAAACACTCTTTGCCCAAGCAACATAAACGAATTCTGGAACCTTTACTACAATATTCACAGTCATATATGCACAATGGTAATCTGTTAAGACTCTACACTAAGGGTTTAAGACTAACTGCATCCTCACACCAAAGACTATTAATCAATACCTTAATGTTTGACCTGGAGATGCCAAACACGTTTAACGCTATGCCTTATCATGCTGTTAACAAAAAGAATTACGATGTCTAAACTACATATTCCTGCTGTGCTTCCAACCCTCCAGTCAACTCCTAAGCCTTCCATGAGAACTTCATCAACGATGTCAACTTCTGACAAGTGAGTACTTAATAAATCTGAAGCTCCATTTAAGCAGTAGTTGGAAAAGAGAAAAGGAACACCCACTTTTGCACAGAGTGGCAGTGAACTATTTCTTACTCTATCCTGATTTTTTTGCACACTGACTGGAAATGATTCTGGTGGCTGCCTGACCTCAATTGCAGCTTTTGCAAAACATAGCCCTGGCACTACGAATCTCCCAGGACCACCAAGAGTTTCACTGCTTCCTACCCAGTTATGAGTAGAAGGTGTGCATCAGGTCAAAACACCTCTGCCGGGGCTGAGGGGGCAGGCAAGTGGGCAGCTGAGCAGGGCAGAAACAAAACAGGTTGCCGGGAGAGGTCAGGCAATCTCTGATGTTGGGGGTTTTCACAGTTTAGCTAGGAAAACCCATCACTGACCTGATCTGAGCACTAGTGATAGGCCCACTTCAAGTGGGAGGCTGGATTAGATGATTTCCAGATGTCCATGCCAAGGAAAGTAATTTCTGTTACCCCGTGAGTAGCTCCAAAGGCAGCAGACTTACCTGTATGCAGTAGCTTAGTGACAGTATCACATGATTTATGTGCTGTTCATGTTTAGGAAGTTAGAAATGCAGCCATAAAAGTTAATATTCTATAAATATTTAAAAGGAAACCTAAATTCTGATTAAAGTCATAGTTAGTTATGTTTACAAGTCACAGCTCCTTTTTAAAAACTGAATGTGTATTTCTCAAACTCCACTGAAACTATTGATTCTTCTAGACAAAACCGTCTTTTACAGATCTTATGAACAGAGATATGTAGGTGTAAACAAATATGAGCAAATATCCATTACTTGAATATTTTCCAGAGAACAGGAAACATACTTTAAAAATAAATTCTTAAGGTTGCCGAAAAATTATAGTCTACTATTCCATGCATCTCTAGAATAAAAACTAACCAATCTTTAAAACAAAGAGATTTTTGGTCATGTTCATGTTGTGTTTTTCCAAGTAAGGTGAAACAGGTTTTAGTTTCACTAATTAGGAGAAAGTTTTTCAAGTACACAACTTTTACTCCATTTAAAATTTGTTTAAAGGTGGACTTGTTTGGCTTTTTAAGAGGATGTTCTTGCAGATAACAAGATCAGAGAGACTGGTCCAGGAAGACCACTTCAGAAAAAAAAAAGGGAAATAATGTATTTCATAACTGCTGTCAGAATAGTCTATAGATTTAAAAATACCTTTGAGGACTTAAGACTTTGCTAACACCTTGAACTGTGTCCAAATAAAAAAAAATACCATTCAGGAGCTTAGGCAGTGATGTATGGCAATATTACCTCATCCAGCTACATGTAGAACATTTGTACTCTGTACTAGTTGAAGCTTTTTTAATTCCTAAATTCTGATAAAGCTAGACAAATAAAACAGTATAAAGAAATTTGAAGGACCATTATATAATACTTCAAGTTCATTAGAAATTGCAACTATAACTTAAAAGCTTGCTGGATCAATTTCTCTGTCTTTGAACTACAAGTTGAAGAACTACTGTTTGTTTCCAGTTTAGTATTCTCCTAGATGGTGTGGAAGCTTTTCATTATTTTCCAAGCTTGTTTTAAAAACTAATCTATTTACCAGATCTCTGCCATCCTATTTGACATTCACATCAAATTCATACACTGTATCAGTGTAAGAAAATTTTTGAGAAATACTGCACTACCACTTGACAGCATTTTGCTAAGTGGGAGGCAGTAAGCCTCATACACAATTCCACAGGCTGGCAGTCTAATAGGATGTGCAGTGCCAATATAAAACCACACAGAAAAATTGTGGCACCAAAGCAAAGCACTTGGTAATTGAAGCATCATGACTTCCACAGGCACAGAGAGAGTCACCTTGTGATAATACTTCTGCAAAGTCTGGAAGTAATTTCAGCAACCAGCAAACTCCAGATAAGGTATTAGCAACTTGCACACCTTCCTGACATGCTTTACCCACAACTCTAACTTGCTTCCTGGACACGTTGAGTTAATTTGTATCACCCCTATGCTAGCAGCAAACGTACCACGCTGTTTTTCATCATGGCTCTAATAGTGAATCCCTCGCAGGCCTGTTGCTTGTCCTGCTGCTTGTCCTTCTTCTCCCGCTGCCGGGAGCACCTGTCACATGCGGGCTTTGAGGGGCCCGGGCCCCCCTCCTCCACTACCATCTCCCCACCGGCGCCCGCGACGGACCAGATGCAAATTACGGACTGGAAAAAACAAGCGAACATCAGCGTCCCGTGCCCAGCGAGTCAGAGCAAGCAACCCTGCTCCCTCCACAACCAGCGACAGCCCCACACACCCGTCCCGCGCCCTGCCTGCCCCCCGCCCCTAACCCCAGACACCCCTTCTGCATCAGCCCAGCTCGTCCCCCCCACTCCGCCGTGTCCAGCCCTTCATCACCACCTGATGTCCTTGTCCTCCGGGGGCTTCTGCCCCCCGCCCGCCACTGTCCCCCCGCCGGGTCCGGCCCTGCGGGTCCCTCTCGGGGTCCGTTGGGCACCTGCCGCCACACGACCGTCGCTAGGCAACGCGTCAACAACCCGCCGGGGAAGAGGGAGGGGAATCACAGGGAGCCCCGTCTGCACCGCCCGGCCCCGCACAGCTGTACCTACACCCGGCGCTCCGAACACCGGGGCGGCGGACAGCAATTAACGAGAAAGTCATTAGCGAGGGCGGGGGAGAAATGTGAGGCGATGACGTGATAGGGGGGAGGCGGGTGTGAGCTGGCCAGGAACTACGCTACCCAGAGGGCCCAACACGCGCCTCCGCCTCCCTCGCTGAGGCGCATGTGCCGGCCCACCCCCGCCCGCAGTCGCGCGACGCCTCAGGGCGGCTGCAGGGGGATCGCTCGGGCGGCAGGCGCGGCCGGCACGTGCGAGCGCGTGCACGTGCACGCGCACGCCTCGCCCCTCGCCGCCGCCGCCGCCGCCGCCGCCATGATCGGTGAGTGAGCGCGTCAGGGAGCGGGGCGAGCCCGGATGCGGCTCCGCCCTTCCTTCCCCGCCCCTCTTCTGCCCGCCCCTTCCTTGCTGGTGCCGCCGGGGCTGCTGTCTTGTTTGCGGCCCTGGGGGTTAGCGGAGGCTGGTGTGGCTCCCTTCGTTTACCCTCGGCCCTGCCCGCCTCCCCCGGTGCCTCGGGGGGCGGCTCGGACCCCGCGGCGGGGACGTTGCTCTCGGTCTGCGCCCTCTGGTTAAAGCGCGTCGGGGCCGTGCAGGGCTCGCGGGGGCCAAAGTGCTGAGAGGGGTCACTGCCCTTCTGCTTTACCCCCGTGGGATAAAAAAAATCTGGCCAGGTCTTGTGACTGAGGTCATTTTAAAATTACTTTTTATTCCTTCTCAATATATCGTTTGTAATTGCTGCTGGGCAAGGTTTGTGTGATCTGCAAACTTTTTTGCCCTTGCCGGCATATATATATACGTGTTATTGGTATGGCGTGGTGTCTAGTGGTGACCTGGAAAAGAAGCAACTTAGAACACCTGATGGTGTTGGGAGTGTGACCCTTTGGTCCTTGAGCTGCTTTCTGTACCCACCCAGTGCTGGTGTGACGTGTGACTCGGTTGTTTCAGCAGTGGCTTCTCTTGTAAGATTAATCCATACCTGGGGAGTTCAAAGTTACAGGATCCGTTTTATAGCCTCCACATTACGCATTTCATCTTGCTTTGACTTTCTCAATTTTGAGAATTATTTAAAGTAAAATCTATAAAGTGTAGTGGATGCACATGCATTTTAACAACTCTTTGCTGTCCTTAGGTTTGCTGTTTCATGACCAGTGTTGGTGTCACAGTTGCTGCCTACCTGAGATCTGATCAAGTTGAAAGCCATGCATTTTTTTGTAAAAATATTTATTTTTAAGTTGAACGTCTCAAAAGTTTCCAAGAATGCTATGGGTTTTTCAGCTAGATAGTCTTTTTTCCTTAGCAGTATATGATTGCAGGTGTATGGCTAATGTTCTTTCAGCTTTCCTAAAGCTAAGAAGAAAGTTACAAACAGTTCCCCAGTATTTTCAGTCTGTATATATATTAATGCAAATGATCTCTTCCTAGTTGTGGAATTTTTCTTACAGGACTTTCTTGTCATTTGGGCTGCTTTTTTGTTACGTAGTAGAGAAATGGAAGGCTTGGCTTAAGGAAAGCACAGAGGGTCAGGTATTCCACTGTTTTTATTTTGCAATGTCATCTGCTGATCTAATGTATTACTGTAGTATAGAAAATACATGTGCTTGCAGAACTGCAGTGTGTGTTTGTTTTTGAATGCTTCAGGAAAGCAAGTTGAGTTTACCTAAGGGACTGCCCATGTGGTTACAGAGCTGATGCCTCTAGCCCTCACACTGAAATCTAAATATTTACTTGCTGCTCATGAATATAAATGCTATATGACTGAGGAATGATAATTTTATTTTCACTGTGGCAGACGGAAATGTTTGTGAATATTGATTATGAAATGTGCATACCAATTAGCTGCAAATTTAAAAACATAGCTTTACATGAGCTGCAACCTGCCCTGGTTTAACCCCAGCTGGCAAACTAAGTACCACACAGCCACTGGCTCACTCTCTCCCCTGCCTAGCAGCAGGACGGGGAGGAGAACTGGGGGCAAAATAAGAACAGTTTTTAATAATTGAAGCAGAGTAATAATAATAGTGATAATGCTAATGATGGTGATAATTGTAATGGAAAGGAGAGAGAGGAATAAAACCCAAGAGAAACAAGGGATGCACAGTAAAATTTCTCACTGACCAAAACCCAGTCCATCCTCCAGGCCAGCTGCCACCAGTTTATCTACTGGGCATGATCTGTGGTATGGAATATCCCTGTGGCCAGTTCGAGTCAGCTGTATCCTGGCCACACTCTCTCCCAGTTTCTTATGCACCTCCTCACTGACAGAGCATGGGAAACTGAAAAGTCCTTGACTTGGGCTAAGCACTATTTAGCCATAACTGAAACAACAGAGTGATACCAACCTTATTCTCATAGTAAATTCAAGTGCAGCATTGTGTGAGGTTCTAAGTAGTATTAACTCTATCCCAGCCAAAATCAGTATGACACCCTCCCCATCCCCCAAAAATAAAGTAATTATCTTCAAAGTTTGTGATGTGGAGACCTAGTCCAATTTCCTGCTTTGAGACTTTCTGAAAAGTCTCCTCTAAACACTTGCGAGCTGGGAGTGCCGTAGCAAAATTGGGGGCAGGAGGGGAGGGGTGAGAATTTGTGTCATCTACCCATTTTTTTTTTTACCTGAGTATTAAAAGAAATTTTCCTATGAAACATATGGTATATTTTCCAAAATGTTTCTGTTTCATATCTCTAGAAATGCCTTATGTCCTCATAAGTTAATTCTACAATATAATTGTGCAACATATGATAATTCCTTTAACTGGCTTTTGATTTTCTATCTTCTTTCTTTTTTCTCTTCTTTATTTCTCACAGACCAGGTCTTACAGACTTGTGCACATTCAGGTTCCTTAAATCGTAATTTGAATCTAGACAGAGCTAGTTAAGTGGTGTGGGTTGTCAAAACCTCTGCTTACTTAGGGGCATGGGAGTTTTGGGGGGTTTTTTTGTGATGGGTTCTTAGAGTTTATTCTTCATTTTATTTATTTGCTTACCATTGCATCAGCTGAAAACTGGTGTTGGCTCAGTGGAAGTGACAACCTGCCTTTGGATTGGCTGAACTATTTCCTAGTCAACAGCCCTGGCAATAGTGCCACATTCTTGAACCCTGCTCTGGGGGACAGAAAGACCAACCAAACTGATTTTGAAGGAACATACTGGGACAGCTTTGTGAAAGTTTTCAGAAAATATCTCTCAAAGAGCAAAAAACACAGGAGAAGGCCCCAAACTGTTTTATAAATGTAGAAGATGGGCTCTATATAGTTAACAGTGGCAGTTCAGCATTTCTGTGGTGAATGAGAGATGAAGGTGGTAGTAGCGACAGGTTGCGAAGGGCTTTGACAGTGAAATATGATTCATCCAACAGTAATCAAGTTAAGGCAGAATGGGAGCCTGGGTGAAAGTTTTAGCTATCTGGATGACCGATCACTCCTCCATGTTGCACCCTTTTTCAATGTGTTGGTAATCTACTTTCTGCATAAATGTTTCTCATTGGTATGAAAATAACCTTGAGGAAGCAAAACAAGAATAAACCCTTTCTGAATTTACCTGAATGTATTTATATATATGGTGCTATATATGATAATAGTACTACTGTAGTAACCAAAAGAAAAGTAGTTTAGGAATTTTCTACTTAGATATTTTGATCTCTTGCTGCAATTTTGGTTGTTTTATATTTTGTTGTCATATTGGTGTTCTAGTGCTATGGATAGTTCCACTACAATACTGGAATAATAGTTCAAATTGTAGTTCATGAGCATGTGGAATAATCTTTCTGATGGTTAGTTTGATTAAACAAAACCTAAACCTCAGAATATCAAGGCCTACTTGCATTTCAAATATGTGACCTGTTTTGTTAAGTTTGTTTTGAGCCTTCTTCCTTTCTGCTAGGGTAGCTGTATTGTACTGCGTGTACAGAATTGCATCATGAAACACTTTGTTTTACTGGAATTATATTTTAATGATTTTTTCCTACAAAATGCTTTGTTATGATTCCATCAGCAAGGTTTTATAAGGTTAGTATCATTTAAAGTAGGATATTTTCGAAAGACAACTGAGTTTTGCTAGATATACATAAGCATTCTGGATTTTGTTGTTTCCTTTAAGGGAGATGAGAAGACCTTTTGTTTGTATTTCTTTTTGAAAGACAAGTAGCAAGGGGGAAGAAAATGGGGTGGGAATTTTTGCTTTTTTGGTATTTTTGGTTGATTTTTTTTTAAGGCTGCAAAATAACTATTATAATATCAAGACACTGGAGACTAAGCAGGGGCTAAGGATGTTCTGATTCAGTGTTTTGAGTTTTTCAAATAGACCCCTACAGAAAATTGATCTGGCAGTTTCTTGAAATTACTGCCCATGCTTACTTACATGTCATGTGTAAATACAGTATCCATTGCCAAAATCTTTGGTCCAGCATATCTGTGAGATGGGAATAAAGTTAAGAATTTCAAATTCCACTTATTCCCAGAAATGATTAGGAAAAGGCCTTTGCTAACAAAATATGGAAATTGAAAAAAAAAATATTTTGGAAATCGTAACAGCAAATGCTGCTCTTTAAGAGTCCTTGCCAAAGCAGTGGGTGTCTTTTGTAGATACATTTAAAGCTGAAGACATTATTTGGTTCTGTTGTGATGACATTGCCTTGAGAAGTGGAGTAGTTTTCTTAATTGGAAACACATATATCCCCATTTACTGAAATAAGTTAGTTGGGCTGCCACACCCTGTATCATGGAACTCTCAGTTGTGTAAATGGTCAGGCCACAGAAGCAAATGATACTGAGAATGGGGCAAGTTCTATTTCTAAGTTACTATATTTAGAAGAAGCCCAAGGGAGAATAAAACCATTAGTGGGAAGTTTGTTGCTTTGCCAGACAGGTTTGTGTAAAACAGATAAATTAATTATTTTCAGTCAATTGTTGTTGTTGCTATGTACTGTGTATCAGTATTGTTGGACTCAAAATCAACTTCTAACACAAAATGCAGCCAGTGGTGCATGAAGTTTTCCATTAAAAGAAGAAAAAGGTAATGTAAGAAATGTGCAGCTATATAGCCAGAATTCACAGAATGCCACTACAAAGCTTGGTTTGGAGATAATTAGTTGGCAAGCTTTAGTTATATAATTGTCAGTTATTTCACAGTTATTAATGCCGTAAAATATTACCGTGTCCCACAGCCGTAGGGAGGAAGAGAGAAGATCCAGCAGGCAGGAATTGTGCAGCAAGATTGATTTATTTAATTATTTTACAAACTCTTCTATAGACTTTTTCTTCATAGTCTAATTGGACAAAGGATCAGCCACCCCTTGGGGGTGATTGGCTAAAATCCTAAAACATCCATTGTCAAAATATTTTTCTACTGTACCATAAACATAGTTCTACAAGGTCGCAGGTGTTCTTAGTTTACAGAACTTCTGCTTTATCTTCCATGAGAGAGAAAAGTATCCCACGGTTTAGAAGAAGCAGGGAAATTCCTTGCTATCAGCATTTTTGTATCCCCACACAATACCTGATTTTTTCCTTCTGAACTACAGTGTGGATGGGGCATCTTTCAAATGTTTGTACTTTATGAGGACTTTTAATCATTAAATAACTAAATTTTAATATGGTAAATTACATCTTTTAAAATTATAATATTTTTATAATTTTTCAGTTTCCAAATGTTGTACTTCAGGCCTCTCCCTCTCTGTGTTTTGATCAGTGCTAAAGGAGTGGAAAGATGGATGATCTTACAAAATAAGGATAAAAATCCATCAGGTTTATCTGATGTAGAAAAATGCATCAGTACCCTTCTGCTTGGTTTATTCTTGAGGCTGGACAAGATAGGGAAAGAATTAGTTCATTATTGTGCACTTTTTGAAGCAGACTGAAGCCTGCCAGATTGTACTAAACAGGCTTTTAAGCAGTAACTCTTGTGTTACATCACTTTTCTGAATCAGCATGTTCATGTCTATATTAGTATTGTTAAAGCTTGACCCAGGAAAAATTGTAATGTCAAAGTTGTTCTTTGAGGCATGTGGAAATAACTGAAATATTTGCCATGTTATTACAAATTCTCTGTTAAAATGGCAAGAGACAAAAACGCATTTAAGCTCTCCAGCCATCACTCAAATATTAAATTTGATGTTAGTGATCTTAAGGGTAGAAATTAATAAACAATTAATCATGAAACTGCCTTTTATTTCATGCCCTTGAGCAATTTGTACAGTGGTAGCTGGTATTTGTGCTGGTAAACATGCATCTTTTCTTGAACAAGGCAGTCTTATTAATGATTTCTCATAAATTCAGCCAAAACATTGCATAAATAACTTGTCACAATTATGATGCATTAAGTGCATGGTAGCTTTATGTAGTGTCCTTTTACAGTGGCTACATGCCTATGATGGATAAGCCACAAAATCTTCAGCGATTTCTTCTCCATACAGTGGCGTAATAAATTATGTGCTTCAGAGAAATTAACTCTGTTAACTGTTTTCCTGTTTTTTTATTTCTAAGTGGGTTTGGTTTTTTTTTGGTTTTTTTTTGTTTGTTTGTTTTTTGTTTTGGTTTTTTTTTGTTTGTTTTGTTTTTTGGTTTTTTTTGATGGCAAAAGCTCACTCTTGGACTTCAGAACTATTTGAGGCTGTCTGCAGAATATAACACCTCTATTCATGCTAGCAATTTCAATGATGGAAATTTTAAAACTGACTCTAAAACTATTTTGAAGCTTTCATCCCCTCTGATGACCTCTGAATTTATAATATTATATGTCACTATTTTCTTCTCCATTTACCTTTGGAAGAGGGAAAATAATGACATACACACATTTAAAAAGAATGATAGGTCATTGCCCATGAAACATGTCCAAAATAAATTATCTGAATCCTGCAGTTTTTAACCCATACCTCTTGGCTGTATTCCTGTTGGGATTGTTGAGGAAGACTTGATTTTCTATCCTTGGCTGATTTGAGCTAAGTTGAAATGATGAAAGGAAGGTGGTTACCAAATGAACATTTTCAACAAGTGCCTTGCCATTAATGTCTTCCATTTTTAACCCTGACTTTGGAAATCTGATCTATGGGATTGTGTGATTATTTTCTGAATATGTCAAAAGTTCTTTTGTTACACATTATTTGTCCCTACAGCATAGATCTATTAGTAAGAAAAACAACAAAAAATATTGTTGGTGTTTTGTTTTACTCCATGGGGTTTATACTTCTTTTGGCATTCCCTTATGATTTGGGGACACAGTTTGTTTTTACCTCTAAGCTCTATGCCCATACCTCTTGGCTGAGAAAAGAAAAAAGAAAAGGATTAACAAGTTGATTTATTGTTTAAGAATTTCAGAAGCTGATAAAGATGAATGAAGATCCTAATTGAGGAAAGAGCTTGTCATTCCATGGCACTTTAAAGGACAGCAAGGTTATAATATATTAATGTGTAGGAAATGAAAGCACAGCTTTTTAGAGAGCAGTTGCCATCAAAAGCTGTTGGTTGTGCTGTGTTATTTGTGAAGGTGGTATGAACAATGCATTTGTTGCCACAAAAGTTGGACATCCTCCTTTGCTTTAGTTTATCTGTTGGGGGGTATTTTTGTGTACTATGTGAGAGTAGGCTTATGCACTAAGCTTACTCTTGATATAGAAGGGCACTGAAGCAAATTTATTTACATTTGTAAATTATTTGTGACTTGTCTGTCTGTGAACAAACAGAAAAAGCAAAGTTGACTTCCAGTAACAAAAATGTGCTTGCTTTGTTCACCACTGTTATGATGATCGATGTGAGTGTTGTTTTGTTAAAAGTGTAAAGCTTTTCTATATTATGATGTATTTCCTCTACTTACTTTTATTTGTTTGGGTTTTATTTGTTTGTTTCTTTTTAATTTCCAGTGTCTTCCGGTCTGTGCTGCTGTTTTCTGTATCTTTTGTTTAGCATTTCTAAATTTCTTGCTCAGTGGTGAATTTCCTCCCTTAGTTCATTGATTCTTTTTTGCTTTGTTTTGTTTTTAGTAAATTTAGCCCATAGAACTGTCTTGTGTTAGATCTAATACATCAGATTTAATAACTTTTAGTCTATAGAGCTAAGGATATTTAGCTAAATTCAGAAGAGTAAGAGTCACAAGAAACTGAGATGCCTGGGCTTTTTTAGGCCCATTGTGTGAGCTATTTCTCTAAGATACCCTTTCCCTCAGTGGAAACATTTAGACCTTCAAAGTTCACAGAACAGTGTTCAGCTGCTTTTTGTCATAATAATTTTACATGTGTATTTTCTTTTTTTTTTTTTTTTTTTTTAAAATATGCCAATCCAGTAACATTTGGAAATGTGTTTTGATGTCATGGAAAAATCATTTTCCATTTTCTTCATTGGTATTAAAGGACTGTACATAATGGAAACAAAAGTGGTTCATATTTGACATCGTATTACATCTCTGGCATATGGTTGTCCTTTCAATTTTAATTTCTTTTGATGAGCTGAAATATTTTTGGTATGTTTATGTTTACATTTTTTTCCCTTTTCTGATACAGTGTCCTCTGTGGAATACTCTCAGTGGAAACATATGTTCAGAACTTCAAAGTACTTACACTATTACTAAAAGCTTCATAATGAGATTACTGAAGCTAAATGTTGAAAAAATTTGATTTTCCTTTATCCAATCATATCAATTTCATTCCAATCTGCTTTCTGGCTGATTGAAGAAACATGGTAGGACAACGTCAAAGCCTGAATAGAATGTCTTAAGTCTGGTATAGACCAGTTCCTGAAGGAGAAAAGGGAGCTTAGAGCAGTGTGAAAGCAAGATTTTAAAAAAAGAAAACATATATTGCCCATTTTAACAGTAAATTTTTAGTGGTAGGTACCTCTACTTGGCAAGCTGGATTGGGATAATAGAAGCATGAGCTTGTCTCTCTATGACTGACCCTACTTCTCAAAAGTAATGGGCTCAGTATGGGTCTAAGCTGCTTTGTTTACAAAATATTGCCTTTATTGCCTGTTATCTTTCTTTAAGAGCGAATTTCTTGTTGTGATGAAATGGGTGTAGCTTATGTTGAAAAAATCTGTTTACTGCCAGGAACAGTTCAGGGCTACAGTCTAAGATATTGCTGCAACAACAACAACAACAACAACAAAAAAAACCAAAACCAAAAACCTTTCATTTTGCTCTAGCGCAGTTAGGGCACAATACTTCAAAGATTCTTAGTCAGATGTACAAGAAGTCATCAAAAACAGTAACTGTAGAACTATACTTCATCTACCTTCTTTGTCTTTTGTAGCTCATCTGGAAAATACGGGGTCTTTTAAGGACAGGAGGTGGTATCTTAGTGGTCCTGAACAAAACTTCTGTGTCTGTTAGGTCTCACAAGGCCCTGCTGTATTGGTCTGTTGACATGCTTCATATTTTTTCTTCAAGCTGTATAAAACCACAGGCTAACCTTCAAGTTTATTATTGTTTACTTACTTCACATAATCTTAAGATATTTATTCATACTAACTCTGCTGCTGTTTGAGATTTGGCTTTAGCCTTGTGTGTGCATTATGTAAGCAGTTGGTGTTCTGAGGCACATAAATTTGAAACTTGGTTAATGATTAACGTTTTGAATTTTTAAATTTTTGTGGTCTGTTTTCATAGTCTACTTTTCATTCTGCCTGCCCTTATTATACACAGTAAAATAGCAGATGCAGCTGAGAAGTTTCTTTTACAGTACTTCTAACAATTTCCATTAGAATTATCTTGTTGGAAGCAAATATCCCATCTGGTTTGCCTTTTAACACAGCAAAACTCCATAGTAAGCTGTGTGCTGGAGCCTGGCTGAATTCCATACAATGAGACTCTTGGCCCTAAGCAAGATGAGCACAATCTGTTTCCCTTATTTCTAATAAAGGAAAAGGAGAATTTCTTCATTTGCTTCTTTGTTGCGTTATGTTTACATTTTATGTCTCCCTTTCTTAGAATAGCTGCATTCCTGCTGTTACCCATTCTTTTTTTTTTTTTTAGTACAGGTAAAATGAAAACACATTACAGCCTTATAAAAGTACTGAGTGCTGCTCTGAAATAACATTAAAACTCAAAATTTTCAAGTATGGCATGGTGCTTTGGCCACATCAATCTCATAAAACACTGGACGCTTAGGAGAAGCACTTCTGGAGCTTTTTCTTTTGTCTTGTTCCTCAAGTAAATACAAGACTTAAGTAACATATACTAAGATCAGAGTCACACAGTTGATCCTAGCACTGTTCCTACAGTTTACCTGTGCTGTCTGAATTCAGCCCACAACTTTATGCTCCTGTTTGTACCTGGGAATTATTGAGTCACATATACTTAACACTGTCTGATTTAACTGTGCATATGTGCGACTCCGCTTAGGAGTTATGAAATTGCACCTCTGAATTAGTCTCTGGATTAACTTTGCTATTTTTTGTTATAGATATGGAGATAAAAATAATTTCACATTTAAAAATAAGCGTCAGATACTTTAAAATTGTATTTAAAAATTATACAGTTATTTTAATATTACTTCAAATAAGTGAACACTTTATGTATATTAGCATAGCTTCCCTTTTGCAGTCCATTTTTGGGTTCTTGGGTAATATCTTGATGGAAAAACATATAACTTGCATTAAATTGAGCAGGCTGTTTTGGGACACCAGCTTGTTAAAATTGTGTCATGAACACATCCGGGATGGTTTTTTTTCCTTCTCAGTTATGTAGAGTTTTACATTAAAAATGCCAAGTAACACTCAAATACTACATAATTATTGTTTATGGTATAAATTGTATTTGGTGACAGACTTAAAATGTTTCTCATGATGCACTTCACTTCTGAAAGCCTGGCATTTCCCTTCTTTTATCTGTCAGTGACAACAGTTCCAACATAAGTTTTCCATTCCTGATTTTTTCAAAATTAAGAAGTCTGTAGTTCTTTTTAATGTAAATAAAATTGAAAAAATATGCATTCTCAGTGGGTAATAGTAGAACTATTGCTGTAATTCTGGTAGGAACCTAAGATGTCCTTGTGTATCACTGTGTGCAGTGAGTATTCAGCATCAATTTCTGTTTCATTTCAAATGTGTTATTTTAGAACTGTTCATGTAATCAGTTTCCTGAACTAGGAAAGCAGACAGTGAGCTCTAAACCATTGCAGGATACAATTGCAACACATAAAAAAAATCACATAGTTAATGTCATGTGAATGCAGATTTTGAAATCTTAGTTCAGTAATAGACATGAGTTAGAGTAGGCAGGCCTTTGAGGACAAAGGAGTGTTCACAGGGAGACTTTCGATTTACTTTGCCATTTGTGCAAAGGGGGCATTAGGGTAAAAAGTCAAATGTTTGGGTTTCTTGTTCATTTTATCTACATGAAACTGTTGTGCTTATCTGCTTGCTGTGTGTTGTTGCTATAGAATTGGACTCTGTTAATGCAACAGTGATGTTACAGTCAAATAAGACAATGCTGATTACTTCAGAAGGAAAGTTTGGATCACTTTTGTTGGTTTCCAGCTGGATTTAAAAATCAACTATCTTAGAAGAAACAAGTGACTTTTTGAGAAGGCTTCTCAACTATTTCTTCCATAAGACAGTAATGGAATTCTGTTTGTCCTTGGTGTTTATGTCAGGAAACACAACCTTCATGGCCTAATACATTACTGAACAGGGAGTGAATGAGAGACACCAGGGAATAGTTAGTGTGTAGATGATACAGAATCAGTACCCAAAAGTCTGACCTTCTTTGTTTTCCCCAACATTATCAGAACCAATTCATCTAAAGTTTGTCTTTAAACGTATGTAGATAATGTGTCTGTGGAATGATGATACAGGCAATAAACAGTCTCCTTTCTTGTATGCTGAAAGTACAGCAGTGAACCATTTAGTCCCATGTAACTCTGAAGCATTGCCCTTTCAAGCTTTTGTCTGTGTTGGACACTGGTTGCAAATTACAAGCCACTCACTAATACCTTATTTCTTAATACCAGAATGTGCTTTTGGGGCTACAAAGCAGTTAAAACACTAACTGTGTTTTCTCTTGTTACTTTAGAGACTAAAAGACAAATTTTGAATTTTCATAAAACTAGAATTTTTTGTGCATAGGGCATTGTTTTACTCAGAGAGCAGACTAAGCTTTTGAGGTGGACTTGTTTTCTTTCTACATCAGAATTAAGTCTGTAAGGATAAAGCTGATTTTTTTCCATGGTGGTTTAGTGATTCATCAAAGCTAATTTTGTTCTATTGAGTAAATTACAAAATGAGTATCTAGTCCCTATCTTAATGTGTTTATTTTGAATGCCATTTTTTCCTGAATCTGTCCATCTAGTTAGTCATGTGCATTGAAATCCAAATGTTACTAATGCATGACATAATTCTGTAAGAGCCATCTATTCTGTGACATGAAGAATAAAGTCTTGTGGTCTTTATGTGTCATAATTGGTGTAGACAGTAACTGCTTTATTAGTAGGTATTTTTTACTATAGTGAAAAGTGTTCCAATTCCAAATAATAATATTTTTGCATCATAGATATGTTTAATGGGATATAATCAGTTTAATCCTTAATTGAAGTAAAATATTATTGTTAAAAGGGTCTATTTCAGAGTAATGAGAGCATAAATAGTTCTTATGCAGTACAGCTAAATGTGTGGAAATGTGATACTTCAAATCTGCAGATAAACCAGATTTCATTAGATGAAATTTTGTTGGTTTTACTTATCTATTAAATTAATAAATTATAGAAAGGAACATAGAATTCTGGATTTAGCCTGAAAATTGTAAGGATTTAAATTCTTTAGGGCTTTTAGAGTCCCTGGGTTTATGGTAGGTGGCTTCTCATTTTAATGGTAACACTGTTTATCTGACTTTCCCCGTTATTTCAATAAGAATGATGCCCTGAGAGTGATGCCCCTGTAGTGAACTAAGGAAGTTGCCATGAATTATTAATAACAAGCTGAGTTTAATGTGATTTTATAGCCCCTTAAGGAGTTGGAGTAGTGTACTCTGTAAAACCATTCAGTTCACCTGATCTTGGCACTGGGAGCATCAAAAACATATTCCTACTTGTTAACACTAAAGGGAGGAAAAAGGTGACTTGGGAATACGTAATTGTTTAGACCTCATTATTTTTAAAAACCAGTAATGTCTTAACAATAGATCAACCAACCTAAAACTGTAAGTGCATGAAGAATTCTAGAATTACTGAAATTCCCAAAATTTGTTGCTGTTTTAAAGACCTAAAAATGAATGTTCATCTCTATAATATTAATTCTGAAATGACTGTTTAAAATGAGATTTTTCATACCTTTATTATTATTTGGCAGTATGTCCATATTTCTCAATGATGTTTATTTTTAATGATTTGTCGCTTAACTGCTTAACTTAAAAGCATAGTGTTCTTTAATATCCAACCTGAATTTGGCTAGTTTCCCACTGGTCACCAAAAAGTATAACTAAAGAGTTTTTGTGTTGAGCACTGTCTTTTCATGTATGCTACTTCACCTGCAGTAGAGTTTGTACTGGGCAGTAACCATCTTACCAGTGCAAGTTTGTACAAATTCTGTTTAGATTTCTCATAAGATGCTGACTGTTTTGTGTTATGTGCATGAGTTAATGTTACTTATAATGGCTCTTGACTGTAAACTATCATTCTTACATTAATGCTGGGAATTAAATTGTGATTTTACTGCAGCAAAAGCTTACGCTTCTTAAGCTACTTAAGTTTTGATAATATGTAGTAGTTTATACATATGTTAGAACCAGGTGCATTTCTTATAGAGTGAGCAGTTATTTTATCAGCCTTGCTGGGATTTCTCTTTTGTTTTTACAGTATACTACAGCTTCTGGGTCTCAAAGGTATGTTCAATTTTTTCACATTACTCCTCTGTTTACAAACACACTGAAACTTCTAACACGTAAATCAACAATAGTTCAAACAGGAAAAGCACTAATTTAAGAAAAAATTTTCCCTGTGTTAGTGGGGTACCTTAATTTTTTTTCTTTTGGATACTTTTTAGGATTTTCTTTTCATTGTACTGAAATTTTCTTTCATAAACATACATGAACTTTCAGATACATGAGCTATTTCTATACAACTCCACTTTTGTATTAACATATATATTTGCTTTTTTCACAAGTTGCTGTTTGGCTTAGTTTGAGTTGTTTTTTAGGTTGTGTCTATTTCCCAGTTACAGCAGAAAACTCTGTTACTTAAGCTTCAGCTGTTTAGATTCTTTTGAAGTTCAGAGTCTAAGATTTCAGTTAGAACATGAAAAGTTGGTTTGTAGATAATATGTTACGCTGCAATACAGTCGTTGTAAAGCTGGCACATATTCATCTCTGTTGCCCAGATTCTAAGTAGGCAGGAAGCTTGTGGCCAAAGATGAGTGCATAGATGGGCAGTAATAGCTCAACACCCCCGCCTTTGTTAAGGGACTAATCTTAAAAGTATTTGTCTTAGTTGATGGCAACAGAGATGGAATTGTCCAGCCGGAGAATCCTTTGGATTGTGAATTTTGTTTCCTTCTTCAATAACTATTATTTTAAGACTAGGTATTTATTTTGTCATGGCTCTTTTCATTATATGGTTTCCTTTGGGTTCAGAATGGCAGATTTCTTTTGTGTCATGTGTTTCATAGATAGTCAATAGATTTGAGATGAACTGCAAAATTAAGTAAGTTTGTTTCTTTATGCCAACACACTAAGAATATCCTAGGACCATAAAATTGTACTATTTCAAATCCAGCTAACAGGTTGATGTACCTGCTTGCTTTTCTTGAATAGTTGTATTGATTTCAGTGAGGGGAAATGCTGGAACTATTCAAATATAAACTGCTGTCAGATTTTCAAATAAGGTGAAAAATGCTGAAACTTCTTAGTTGCAGTAACATTTGGTATAAGAGTATATTAAAAGAGCACATTAAAATAAGGCATTGTTTTTATAAGTTAATGTTGTTTTAATTGAATGAGTTTGTAAAATAGCAGTGTTTAAAGGCAAATTTTAATTCCAC
Organism: Coloeus monedula; assembly: GCF_965178545.1. Lineage (NCBI taxonomy): Eukaryota > Metazoa > Chordata > Aves > Passeriformes > Corvidae > Coloeus > Coloeus monedula. Next base: position 41,296,683 of record NC_138782.1, on the reverse strand, counting down.
TTTCTTTTTAAGAAATAAGCACTGTTCATATCAAGTCATAGGTTTCTACTAAACAAGTGTTTCTAAAACTTGTGTTGTTGCAAGGAAAGAATATAATTACATGTGTGCTTTGAACAGTCGTGTTCACAGTCTGAAAAGTGAATTAGATTGTGCCTTTGTCTCGTTGCTGAAACAAATCTGTTACAGTCTCAGAGTAAGGTCCTTGAGAAATCAAGACAATGAGGTCAAAGAAATTTGTGTACTTCAGCAAATAAAATCAGGCTGGGTTAGCTTTCATAATATATTGGTAAAATTTAGTCTGCTTATTTGAAACAGAATCTATTAATTTGGAATTGATTGGTGAATCTTCACACACTGAGGAGGGTAAATCTAGAAAATTAAATGGAATGTCAGTGTGAAACATATAAGTGAATATAAGCTGCAGAACATGGTACAAACAATGACACCTTTTCTTAAGGTAGCATGGTGCATGTAGGTAAGTATGTTTGGTTAGATTTCCTTATTTATGTTAAGTTGTAAGAATAGTAAGAATGTCTCTTAAGTGTACATGAGTTAATTGCTAACCTTTTTGAGGAAGTCTGGATCACTTTAACAGTTACCTGCTTTTGAATAGGTAAGTATGTATGATGGGCAAGTAAGGGAAGAAAAAGCTATTTGAAAAAACATGGATATATTAAAATTTATTTATTCTACTACAATTCTAACGTAGACTTCAGAATAAATTTTAGTTTGTTTCTGCAGAGCTTCTGTCTCATTCAGTTTACATTCAGTGTGCCACTGTAATATCTCCTTGTTCAGTACCTTAGACTGTGACTACCTTGTTGTGTTGTATTGAAATCCGATTTGAAATCGGAATATATGATCTTGTCTTTGATGATAAACACCATGGTATTGGAATTTTCCCCTCATATGTTCCATGACTCCTTGAAACTGGCTTTGTTTTCTTTTAATATTTCTTTATTGGACTATTTCTTTCTGAATATTTAAAACACAACAAAGAAAAAGGGAATTGAATCAATGTCTTTCAATAGGAAACAAAAGGCAGTCTAAATAATGAACTGTCCTACATAGCTTGCTTATAATATGTTGTCTGCTTATGCTCAGCTGTAAGCCACAAAATTACATCTGTCCTGTAAGCATCATTTTAGTGTCATGCAAAGACAGGCATAAGTAGCTGGATTTGATAGTACATTTTCTTTTTTTTAAACTTGCAGAAAAAAAAAAAATTCCCCCTACTTCAAGAATTCTGGCTGTGAACTTGTTTTGTTACTGGAATTGTTACAGAGCTGTGTGTCAAACTTCAGGAGAAAAGTATTTTTAAGCTATTAGGATTGTATAATGAAGTCTGAAGTTCTGTTCAGAAGGACATATACCAGCAGTGTCAAAAGTACAAACAGGATTTTGGTTTCTCTGTATGCATTGCACCTTGCTGAGGGGACCTCAGTTGGTTTGTCTTGGGTTTGGAGTATTCGCCTTGAAACTAATGTTTCCTCAAACTTACAAGTTATGCTAGTTAACATACTCCAGGATTATAAAAATCTAGAGCTTTTAGAATGTATTGCATTTTTTTAAATATTGAGTGCTCACATTTGTGATAAAATGCTGCTTTCTCTTGATAATTTTATCCTGTATTTTCAGGCTTCCTAATTGTGTGATTTGCTCTTGTGCACCTCTGTTCTGATAAGCTCACGTTTGGAGGCAAATTCATGTACCAAGATTTTAAGAAAAGAGATGGGAAAGCCTGCAAACAAGCATGCTGTCCTATCCAGTCAATTTCACTTTTTAATGAAAGTGCAAAGTAATATCTTCTAAAAATTTTTGTGTTTAGATTGCAAATATTTATTTGGTCTAAACTGATAAGCAGTCAAAACTGGTTATCTAAGAGATGTAATCTACTTAACAATTTCTATTTACATCCTAAAGAAAAATGGCCACATTAGCAGTAACCTTATTGGCAGTATTGGCAAAGTAGTGATTAAAATGATTCACTTTCTTAATTCTTAGTTTTTTTGGGTAGCTCTTAGTAGTTGATGCAATTTCTAGAGATTTCTTTAGAAGGGAAGGGCTTAATCCATTGCAAACTTAGTAAATATTCTTGTTAACTCTAGTTCCTTATAAACAGAAGTTGTAAATTTAGGCTAGGGCTCACCTACCTTATGATGTCAGAAATTCTTGTCTGAATACAAATGAAATGAGAGCACTTCTGTCAGCAAAGGTCCTGAATTACCCTTATTCCAAGCATTTTGGAGAGAGGATGATAGTAAATTATTAGAAATACACACACACACACACACACACGTGTGAGTGTATCTATCTATATATCACAGAATATGCTGAGTTGGATGGGATCATCAAGTCCAACTTCTGGCCCTGCACAGCACCATACCAAAAGAGTCACACTGTTTGCCCGAGAGATTTGTCCAAATGCATCTTGAACTCTGTCAGGCTGGCATTGAGACCACTGCCCTGGGGAGCCTGTTCCGCTGCCCAACCACCTTCTGGGTGAAGAATCTTTTTCTTATTTCCAACCTAAACCTCCTCTGACAGAACCTCAGGCCATTCCCTCACGTCCTGTCACTGGTCACCACAGAGAACAGATCAGTGCCTGCCCCTCCTCTTCCCCTCATGAGGAAGTTGTAACTGCAATGAGATCTCACCTCAGTCTCCTCCAGGCTGAACAAACCAAGTGACCTCACCGGCTCCTCACACGGCTTCTCCTCAAGGCCCTTCATCATCCTCGTTGTCCTGCTCTGGATGTTCCCTTAGAGCTTTCTGTCTTTTTTACATTGAGGTGCCCAAAGCTGCCCCCAGGACTCGAGGTGAGGCCACCCCAGTGCAGAGCAGAGCAGGACAATCCCCTCCCTTGCCCAGTGGCAATGCTGTGCCTGAGGTACCAGGACAGGGTTGGCCCTTCTGGCTGCCAGGGCACTGCTGGCTCATGTTCAACTTGTGTCGACCAGGGTACACATGACCCTTTCTGTGGCACTGCTCCCCAGCATCCCATTCCCCAGCCTGTCCCTACATCCAGGCCTGTCCCATCCCAGGTACAGAATCCAGCACTTTCCCTTGTTGAACTTCATATGGTTGGTGATTGCCCAGCCCTCTGATTTGTTGAGGTCTCTCTGCAGGTTCTCTGTCCTCAAGAACTCAACAGCTCCTCCCAGTTTTGGAACTTTCCTCTGTGAACTTGCTCTGTATCCCTTCCAGTCCTGTGTCCAAGTCATTTATGAAGATGTTGAAGAGCGCAGGGCCAAGGATGGAGCCCTCTGGAACTCAGTGAGAGGTCCCCAGTCTGATGTCACCCCATTCACTGTAACCCTTTGTGCCTGACCTGTGAGCCAGTTGCTCACCCATCCCATGACGTGTTTATCCAGCTGTGTGCTGGACATTTTGTCCAGAAGGATCCTGTGAGAGACAGTATCAAAAGCTTTACTGAGATCAAAAAGGTTACATCAACTGGCTTCACTTGATCAGCTAGGTGTGATCATAAAAGGAAGTCAGGTTTGATAAGCCAGACTTTCCTCTCATGAAGATGTGCTGGCTGTGACGAATGACTACATTGTCCTCCAGATGTTTTTCAATACCTTCAATACCTATAACTTTGCCAGGCACTGAAGTGAGACTGACAGACCTGTAGTTAAGTTTATAACACAATGGCTAATGTATTGCTTTCACCGTGATATTAGTTAACAAAATTTTTAAATATGTCTCCAGTTTTTAACTCAAAGTTAGTTTGTACTTGTTAACTTAAACTCTTTTTCATAAAGTCAACAGAATACCTAATTTCATTTAGCAGTGTCAGTAGTAGATGTATTAGGATGACTGAACATTCATATTAGTTGATTGGGTCTGCAACTCAGGTTGCAGTTTCAACATATAGCTAACATGTTAAAATGGGTAGGCAAAACAAAACTACAGCTGAATCATCTCTTCCAGCACCTTTCACATGCCAGTACTCTCACTTGTCCCCCTCAGTGCTGAGCTGATTCAGAAGGTGCTCGTATTTTCCCTTTTTTTCCTAGTTGTGGTGAGTTTTAGCTCCTTGAACTGGGCAACATGTCCCAGTGCATTCACTGCTTGCATAGTGAAGGATTTCTCCCTAAGACCTAATCTAACTCTGCCCTCTTTCAGTTTAAAGCCCTGCCCCTTGTCCTGTCACTACACGCCCTTGTAAAAAGTGACGCTCCAGCTCTCTTGTAGGCTCCCCTTTAGGTACTGGAAGGTACTCTAAAGTCTCCCTGGAGCCTTTTCTTTGCCAGTTTGAACATTTTCAACTCCCAGCCTGTCTTCCTGGGAGACGTGCTTCAGCCCCTTAATCATCTTCATGGCTGTCTTCTAGACTTGCTCCAGCAGGTCACATCCTTCCAATGTTGGAAACCCCAGAAACTGGATGCGGTACTCCAGGAGGGATCTCGTCAGAGTGGAGCAGATGGGGAGAATCACCTCCCTTGACCAGCTGGCCACACTGCTTCTTAGGCAAGCTAGGAGTTGTTCCTTTAAACACAATAGAATCTTGAAAGTGTTGAAGCTTAATATCACTTGTCAGAGCTTTTCTGGGAGAAGCTTCAAAGCCACAGAAGAATTTCTGGAATGATTTAAGCCTGTCTCAGAAATTTCTATTTTGTGTTCCCAGTACTAGGTGTAGTTAGCACTGGATTTACAGACACCTGCAGAGAACTGCAATGTAAAATGAGTAAATAGTAAATTAAATTAAACGCTCTTCTTGAGGGATACAAATGGAACAGTAGAGAAGCACTCCTGATTTTTACTGTTGTTTTGTTGAGTCATATGCTGTTTTGCTCTTGTAAAATTAAAGATAAAAATATCTTTTTATCCTGTGAGTGTTTTTGTTTGGTTTTTTTTTTTTTTTTTTAAATAAGGGGCCAATAAGACCCTGCATAGGATTGAATGAGTATCCAGCCATGCTAGCAGTCTGATTTCAGATACTGGTGTGCTTATTAAATATTCATTTAAAAGTTCTACAGTTTTTAATGAAATAATTGAATAATAACCTACTGTTAGGCGGTCTTTGCTCTACCCAAACTGTTGGTTCTTACAATAGTAGACTTTCCACTCATTGTGGCTGTGGCTTATAGTAGAAGGAATTAAATCTCTGTAGCCTTTTTCCCTTTTCATTCAGTTTATGACTCAATAAAAAATTCAGTTTATTTTGTTGCTTTTCTTTGACATTAGTGGCTATAGGGTTTTCTGCATTTTGCACGTGATTTCTAAAATAATTAACACATTAATCTTTTAATGTTTTACCAGTTTCTTGTAACATTGGCTGAGAATGCCCTTTGATTAGACAAGTGTTTATGTCTTGTGTAAATAAACAGTCTTAGTATCTCCTCATTTCTTCTCATGTGGTCATGTAAAATCCGCACAGATTTTTCTTTCTCCTAAGATATTAACCTGAAATATTTTTGAATTTCCTATTTTCTTTATTAGTTTTTCCCTATTGAAAAAAATTACAATTGTGGCCTGGCTTGTAATGAAAGTTATTATGAGATCCATTAAATATATGTATTTGTATTATGCTTTTAAGTTTTGGCATTTTATCATTTTAGAGTGGAAAGTTACTTTATGGAATTAATGTCCATGTTGAAAACTGGATAGAAGGTCAATTTTTTTCTCTTAACCTCCACTTCTTGCTTTGCATTTAGTCTGTGTCCTGTCTTTGTGCTCATTGATATAAACAGCCATGAAAGGACTGCTTTAAATCAGGACGTGATGCCTCTATGAACTAGTGATGCATCCTGAACTTAATATATATGAACCTGCAACAATCAGTATTTCTAAGAAGAAACCGTAGTGGTGGTGGTGGTGAGAATTTCTGTGCCCTATAGGCTTAACACACCATCCAGCAATGAAGACAATTTAATGTGCAAAGATACAAGCATAGTTAAATAATATTCCTTGGAAGGAGAAGAGTCCATTGTGCATACATAGACAGGGTCGCTAGATGTTAAGTGAGCATATCCTCCTATCTAACAAGTTAATGTGTTTAAAACTTTACAAAGTCCCTGTGACAATGATATGCCTCATGCTGTGAGCATTAAAAGAAACTGGTTGTCTTATAATGAGATGGAAATTGATTCCTTAATATTGATTACAAATTATGATGATTTTGAAAACAATCTGTCAATATTCTGGATGACTTATGAATATTCTTACATCTGTTCAGTAGCATTGTAAGGAATGTAAATTTCAAAGCCTTCAATTTTTAGGAAATTAATTTAGGAATTACCTTTAAATGATGCAAACATTTGAAGTTCCAACCTGTCTTTCAACTTTTTCCTCTAGGATTTCCCTTTTATTGAATGAGAAAACGTAATTCTAATATTCCTTTTTCGGTTTCTTTTTTCTTTTCTTTTTTCATTTTAATAAAATTAACATATGTGAAACTGAAGATAAGTGCCAGACCTTGTTCTTAATTCCAGCTCAGCAGCCTGGCTGGGTCGGAGTACAGGAACTTGACCCTTTTTTGTTGCTGTCTTGTTTGTTTCTCCCTTGTGAAAGTCAATACAATCTGCAAAGCCAGCATAGATAAAGAGCTCTGGAGGGTTGTGGTATAGTAGCAAGACTGTTTTGTGACCATGTTCTGAAGGCAGACCGCAGGTGACAGTATTATTTACTTTTGTTGCTTGGGGTCCAAAGAGAGAATAAATTGCTATTGATTTTTGAGACATTACAGTGAGGTGTCTGAATGCCTGCAGAATCGCTGGGTGGTAGGACAGTCAGAATCTGCATGGAGACTGCTCTGGAAAAGATTTTTTTTTCCCCCTGTTGTGTTGGTTTGTTTTTTTCTTAATTTTCAGAACCAGCTGCTAGAAAATTTTGTTGTTTATTACAAATATATTTTATCTCTCCAAAGAATAGAATTCAACAGCCATTTTATAACAATTTGAAATAGATGAATGAAGTTTGGAATACAGCCATCTGTGTACATTACTGTTAAGAAGAGAATGCTGAACGTTGCATTAAATTAACCACTTCATTAAAGACATCTCTTTCAGAGGTATAACAATTTATAAGAAGAAAATCGGCTGCATGGAAGTGGAAATGATACATAGCTAACAGTTTCTCCCACCCTCTCCTCACAAAGCTCATTTGTGCGGACTATTCAGGTTTTACATAATTAGTCTACAGAGGTACTTTGCCATTTGGGGGAAAAAGGAACCCGCTACTTTTATATTTGTTACTGTAAGATTTTATAGCTATGCTACATCGTAGTGACACCTGCTGGGAGAGATCTGGAGGAAACAGCTGAAACTATGGCTGCTGCCTGTCAGCTCTTTTTCCTGAGTCCAGAGCGTGTTCCCGGGGTGGCAGTCCGGGATGACGCGCGGTTTGTAGCTCCCCTGGAGGGCATCTGCTGTCACTCCTCTCCGAGGAGCCTGACTCCCCTGCCACGTTCACTGAGCCTCACAAACTCACTCGAATGTCATTGTGCGTTTGGATCTCCCAGCTGGGACTTAAATACACGGCACCAAAGAGCCTGGGTGGATGTGTAAAGTAATGGTGGAAGGTATTCACAATGGTGCATCGCAGGATTTAACCTGCTCTACTAAGGGGAACATAAAACAAGATTTCCCTTTACATTAATTGATCAACATTTGTGTGTTTACCGTTCTGCAGTGATAATTTATGACTGTATTCATACCTATTTGACTGTTTACCATGGGAAGAGGAATTTCCTGCATGAAGAAGCTTTTCAGGACCAGCTTGCAAATATAAACAAACAGAAGTTGATTGATTCTAAGCTGAAATAGTGTGAGGGAAGCTGCAGCTTCCTCCCATCCCCAAGCTGAATGGAATGAAATTTCCAAGACTTCTATCAATTCTAACCTTCCGTTTTCAAATTATGTGGAGAACTGTGAAACTTGCAAACATTTTTTTACAAGATCAGTGGAAAGAGCAGTGGAATCATGTACTTGTTCCTCAGCTTCTGTAGCCTCATTTTTGCTTGCATCTGGTATAGTTCTCTGATTTATAGCTCTTGGTGTATTTGTCTTGAGATTTGCCTTGAAACAAGCTAGATACTTGAGCCTGAGAAATAGCTATCTGATTTCTGTCCAGGATACTGCCTCTCAGAGCCTTCCTGAAGATTTATGTAAAGCAGTTCCCTGAACAAGAGCGCAAGGCTTTCATCTTTTCTTAAAGCTACAGAAACCTTTTTTGTTTCTTTTCAAATTCTCTGCAATTGTTTTGCCATTCAATTAAGAAAGTTTTCAGAAGTGACGCCAAAACTCAACGGGTTTCAAAGAGTTCCCCATAATCTCCCCTTAGCACCCTCTCTTTTTCTTGGTCTGAGGGCTCTGTCCTGGTACAGGATGATGGGTCTGGGTGAAGTTGTATTGCCATTGCTAACAGTAGTGCTAGAAATTTTCTCCCTATTTCTAGGTATACATATTATCCATCCATAAAAATTGTGTGAAGTTCCAGATTTAGTTAATTGCTGTAGACAAAGAAAATACACTTTCTGGCTTCTGAGCAGTAGAGGTCTGTGAAAGATGAAAGACCCTGAAATTACCTTCCTTTATCTTTCCTAAGGAAGGCTATTGTATTTCCCAGACTGACAGACATTAAGCCAGCAGCCTTTCCATAACAGTGAAGCCATGTAACAATGAGGCTGTGCCAGTAAAGATCAATAACTGCCACTTAGTTGAAGGGTAGCAGTCTGTTCCTACCTGAACCAGTAGTTTGCCCATGACAAATAATCCTTGAAGATAACCAGATCACACCACTTGATTTAATTCACTTTCTACAGCAGGAGTGTTTGTTCAATGGACCACAAACCCCTCTGGTTTAGCACGACTTCATATATATTTGCTCATTCATCTTATTCAAGACTATTAAATTTTGTTTCTATTTCTTATATCTAAAAGGTCTTGCTGTATAGCATTAAAAATAATTTTCCTTTAAAACATTCCCTACTTTAGCTCCCTGCAGCAAGTCCCTAGCCTAGTAAGCACCAGCTTCCAGAGGGATAAAACTTAAAGGAATTCCTGATAGCGTCGTTTAATGTCATCTGATGAGGGACTGGTGATGGTCTGCTCCATTTCTGCTGCTCCTGGCAGACTCTTCCATCCAAGAAATCTTTTACAGCTAACTCTCTGTGGAAGCTACTGGACTGTCTTGTCCTGGGTTTTTTGGAGAGCTAAGAGAAAGTTCAAAAGTGAATTTGTGGGAGCCAGGCCAGCCTTTATTCCTAACACTGATATTCTCTTGCTGTCCTTAGACTCTTCATTGTTGGATAATGAACTTCTAAACTTGTGTAATGGTGCTTGATCTTTAAGCTTGTACTTATTTATCTAAGAAATGCTTTACTTTGTAACATTTAACCTATGAAACTGCACAATGAATTTTATATCTCTTTCATTAAGTATAGTATTATTGTTTGGCTGTGCAGGTTATCGTCCTTTACAACACAGCACCTGGTATGAAATGAGTTAATGCTGTTAGTCTGCAGAGAAACTATTTTTATGACAAAAATAAAATTATGTTGGAAAAAAAGTACTTTAATTGAAAACCCATTTAAAGGATAAAATTATATTATTGATTATGATCAAAATGTCCCAGACACTGATGAATTCATCAATTCCTGGTTTAGACATGTTATAAATCTTTTAGTGGAGGCAGGTGAACGTGAAAAAGGCGAATATTTTCATATTATGGTGGCACATTACTTTTTATGTGTAAGTTTTTTGTTCTTTGCAATGTACCTGTGAATGGAAACAGCTTTTTAAGAACTGCACCAGAAAAATAACACACAATGAAATGTGTGTTATAAATCAAGGGAAAATCAAACTGGTTTATGCCAATAAAAAGTATTTTTAAAAAATCATTACAGATTGTTTCAGAGCTTGCTGAAAAATTATTTCAGTAGTTACCCTGCTGGAAGAAAAACTGTGTAGTAAACAAGTGTAAACGATTAAGGTTTCAAGTATAGTGAGATATTAGAGCACTATTTTTTATAGTAGTGTAAGTTGCAACATCTTTTATTCAAGTTTCCAGATCAAGATTCATAAAGCAGTATTTCTTTCCTGTATTAATTTGAAGATTATCTGTGATGAATCTGCATTATAGACTAATAGCATTGTTTTTTGTGCCAATGACATAGTCTTAAGAATGGAAAATAGTCACCAGTAATTGTATTTTCCAAGATGTACAGCCCCTTACTATCCATAGGAAATTCTACATGGAGTAGGTAGATCATAAATTACATACATTTTTGAAGATACCTTACCTCTTCCTAAGTTCCTGGAATAATAAAACTTCTTGGTCAGGGCCTGAACACAGTTGATTCACTTAGATAGCATGAGTTTCAATTCAAAACACATTGTGTGACAGGAACCTTTCACACAGGCTGTGTGGGTGGTGAGAGAGCATAAACTGAGAGAAAGCCACAGATGCTATTTGCAAGTATATTTCTCTGCTTGCATAAATGTATTCCAAGCTAGGACAGGGAAACTGGCCATCCCTACAGCTGAACCTGGGATGTTTTGTAGCGATACTAGATTCATGAGATGTTAGATACGGCTTCTTTTAAGTGCTAAGGCTGGTGTAAACTGTAGGTTCTGATCTCTCTGTGCACACAGAGACTCAGTCACTGTGGTGAGAGTGGAAGAATCCTCTTCCTGGTCTTCTCTACAGCTTAGAGCTTTTTCCTAGAAAGAAGTTGTGGCTTAAGGATGACCATGGTCTGGAAATCAGCAGTCAGATGAGTGCTCTGATGACTACACCATTGTATAAAAGGAGACTGAAGTAAAATAATTATCAGTGTGCTGCTAGCACAGTTTTGCACAGTCATTTTTAAACTGAGCTGTGAGGATTGTACCTTCTTGAACAAAGAGTGCTTGCTCCTTATAGTGTGATTTGTGATGGAAGGTACCTGCTTGTGATATTGCTGCTTCTTACCCCCATGGTGGTCTACACTGTTTTAAAGAGTTTACAAGTGTGCTACATAAACTGCACTGAGACACTGATGATGTTTTTGAGAAAAAGTTGACAATTTGTTTCTTTTTTTTCTTTAAATAGCTCAGTTCCTCATGTCCTAGCCAAAAGACAATCTTCTGCTGCAGTGTGGGGAGAGCAGCAATTCCATAAATATATGGTATATAAACCGGAGTGTTTGTAGCATGAAGCTACAGACAGACTGGTTTTTATAATAAGGGCCTTTGTTTATAACTTGTCTGCCCCACTGAAAATACTTAGCATGCTGTTTTGCTTTCTAGAAAACAGGTATTTGGTATACTTGAGTAAATACTAACTGAAGGATATTACAAACAGTGGTGTGTTTCTTTGGTTTATTGTTTAAGGAAGTGCCTGACTGTCCAGAGGAGGTGGCGTACATTCTTTACTGCCAGGATATAGGAAGAAAAAGGGAAATAGAAACACATAATTTTTTTCTATGATACTTTTGGTAAATGGAACCTCCTTCCCCACCCACCCCCCCCCCAATTACAATGGCCCTTGTAAAGGTATTTAATTGCTGTCCAATTCTTAGAACAATAAATTGTAAAAATAAGATTGCAGGGAACAAGAATTAATATTCTCCTTGGAACTCCTGAACGTGCAAATTCAGTCGTAGTCTTTTAATTCCTGCAGCAAATCCATCTGCATGTGGCTGTCCACATCAATCTGCTAATTATGCTCGAGATAGTCATGAATATCACAGAGCTGATAAGAACAGACTAAAAGTTTTTGGCTGCTGAAGCTTAGATTAGAAATGAAGTTGAATCTGGAGTCTAAAATGCATAAGAAAATAATAAGAATAGTAATAGCGGTAATAATAATTTCCTATATATAATTGAAAACAAAATGTAGATATTGGAAAACAGGATGCATTTTAGTACAAGTCAGAGTGCCACTACCAGATAAGTGGCTTCAAGGATGCCTGTGTTTGCAAGTTCAGCTGTCAGCAGTATCACAGGTACTGTCCAGACCTTACTTTCACAATAAAACCAGCTATCTTCTATATAACATCAGGTAGTGTTTTCAGAAAGATGTATTTATTTAATGCCTCAGGAAGGATGCAAAACTTAGTAATGCTGTGGATTGTCTTGTTGTTTGGTTTTTTTTTGGTGGGGGGGAGGAGGCTTTCTTGAATTGGAGGGGTTTTTTTGGTTTGGTTTCTTTTTTGGGTTTGGGGCTTTTTTTTGTGAGAATCAAAGAAAATGCTCAGAAAATATCTTTTTTGAGTATTTATGATCCTGACTAAAAGAAGAAATGCTATACGTGATTTTAGGGGTTTGAGTAATAATTTAAATCTAACTTGTAATCTTCTTCAGTTTTTCAAACTGCTTTAGAAAATAACCAGACTCCTTGGGTTTGGGCTGTAATCTATTGAAAGGATAAGGAATTATGTTTATTATAATCACAGGCAGCACAAGGGTCACATGAGAGGTATTGGGAGCTTCATCCAGCTTTGTTCAGGGATTGGCTAAACAAAGTTCTGAGGTTATAAAGCAGCAAAGGTGTGGTTTAGTGCAGCTTAAAATCAGGTGTTTTACTAACACAAAAGTAACAACTCATAGTCATTATTGACTTGCATTGTGTTTGTAGCAGTGACCCAGAGGTGAAAGGCTCCACATCTCATTTCCAACCCTCTGAGCTATGTTGCCCTCCATAATTTAATTTGATGCAAAGCAATTATCAGGCAATTGATTTTTATTGATTGTGCTGTAGGACAGAAACATTTCTGTTGCAGCAGACAAGAACTTCTGGGATTGCCATCCACCCGTATTCACAGAAAGCAGAGAAATGTTTAAAGCTATGTAATTGAAGCTCCTAATGACTTTTGATGTCAGTAAATAGAATGTTTCTTTCTTTACTTCTTGTGCCAGTGTATGTCCTCTGACCTTTCTTAAGTTCTTTGTACTTTTCTTGTCCCTTATTTTTGCTTTCCTTTGGTTTGCATGGATGTTTGCTTGCTTACTTTCTCCTTTCTCCCCAAGCTCCCTAATTTTTGAACATTTCCTAGTATCTCTTTCCACTTTCTCCATTGCAATATTTTCCATTGTCAGGTGACTTTTCAGTCTTCCTCTTACACACATTTTCTTTCTCTCCTTACTAATTTCTGCCATATTTAATGACCCTGTAATGCTTTTCTCTGTGGATCCCTTTTCTTTTGCCTTGTGATTCTCAGGTTCTTTTGCTGCTTCTGTGGGGATTTACTTCTTTGCTCCAGCAGTTGTTGTCTCAGCCAGTGCTAATTTCACCTCCTTTGTACACCTGAATTGCACCTGTAGAGCTCTCCTCAGAAACCTACAGCACTAAGTGTATGTTAGTGCTGTAATTTTACCCATGTGTGTAGTTGCTTTTATAGTGTGGAAGCTTCAACTAACAGGCATTGAATTGAGATATGCAGATTATTTCAGATGTCAAGTGCTTCAATTTATAGCACAGTTGCCTATTTTTTCTAACTTACTAAGAACAAGAATGTATACCACATAATTTAATGCTGAGATATGATTTCTGACAGTCTCAATACAATGTATGGAAAATAATGTAGCATAGATTTAAGAGTATAAGTAAAGTGGAGGGAAAAAAAGAGATTTTTAAGAGCTCTGAACTATCCTGAGCAGTTAGAGCTGTATTTGCAAATTACTAATTTAGTTTTGTGGTTATTGTGAATACCAATGTATCTTTTTTGAGTGTACTCACTGTGCATTGATAGATGATTTTAACTCCTGATTTTATCATAAATTCTTAAATGATCAAATTATTCTACTTGGAAGTAGTTTAATTGCATAGAGAAAAAAAGGAACTAAAAATTAATCATAACTTGTTAAAAGTAAAAGAAAATGTTGAAAATGTTTTTGTATGAGGACTTTCAATAGAAGTTTTATTCTGAGTAATTGTCTTGGTCTATAGATCTTTGACAACACCATCAGTGAAATTGGTTTCACTGTTGCTCTCTGATAAAGGTGACTTGGAAATTCAGGTCATGGGTTTCAGTATGGGCAGTAGAAGACAACTTTAATGGCCTACTTGTGGGAATTGATAAAGCTTTTGGAAGAGCTTTGGGAAATCATTCCACTGAAGTATTGTTTGTTGATGCTGTGACTTAGGAGACAGAATATTCTGCTGCTGCTCTTCTTAGATTGTTTAATTCCTTGCAGTTCAAGGCAGATTGTTAAGCGTGGCTAAAATGTGTGCTAAGAAGATAGGACTGACTAAGTTTCATCCTACCACCACAGTTTTTGGCCAACTGATGTTTGAACATTGTTGTAGTTGTCCTTTTAAATGTGATATTAATACTTTTAAAGCCATTTCCATCTATTTTTCTTTCTTTTTTAATGATTCCAGCATGTTGCCATCCACTGCAGAACTACTGTCTGTTGCTCATTTTGCCTTTGTATTTACAAATGGAAATAATTCATATGATAAAAAATGCAGAAAATATTGGCACTGATGGAAAGCCACGCTATTATTCTACAATACCGTAATCCTTTGATAAATTAATAAAGCTTATTTACTAAATTAATAACAGCTACTTTAAATTCTTTCAGAGCAATTTAGAGACGTCCTCTTATTTGAAGGATTTCAGAGAGGGTTTTGTACTCAGAGTCTGGAGTTTTGGTGAGAGAGGACAAAATATTTTGTGAGTATAACACTAGTGTCCTGTATCTTGTTAAGTTTGATAGTGTCTTCAGAAGTCATTGAACACTTTGAGGGCATTCTTCCCAGTGTCCCATTCTAGTTCCCATTTTTAGGTCTTAATCCACTATAGTTATCAGTCCTGCCCCCTTGCCCCTTTCCAAGAAAGTTTTCTTATTTCAGGACAGGTTGCAGCTGCACATCATTTTGGAAGGACTTATGAACAAGATAGATGTTCAGGGATAAATTATTCCTCAGTCTTTCTCTGTGGTTTCGGATTTTTCTGAGCTAAAGTTGAAGCTGCACGTTTATTTACTAGGCATTGGTAGCAATTTTTACTTGTATTTATCTAATTACATTTGAGCACATCTATAGATAAAGAAAGCATTGATTGGGGGGACCTGTTCTGTGTAGTAAGTGGCACCAGGGCAGTTAAGGAAAGAATGATATCAAGGAGGAAAAAAAAAGAAGACAATGAAATTTGGGAGAAATTTGTAGGAGAAATATAGAAACTTCAAATGTCACAAACTATTATTGTTTACCAACATAGCAGTTTACTCCCTTGGAAATGAATGTTGGGTGTAAATGATTAAGAAGATTGATGTAGCATCCCGTAGTTCATGCTTCTGAACTCTATACCAAAACCTTGGGAAATCAAGCAATATTATATGTATAAATCAAGGTTATTGTATAATTAGTGTAACATTCAGGTTTTCATTAGCTTTATTTGTGATTAGCAGCAAATCCAGCAAGTTTAAATCCCTTTTCTGCAATTTGGGCATAGATATCCTTAACTAGTTTTCTGTGGAGCAGGAGTGTGTAATACTGAAAAGAGTGTGAATGACTGGTTTTCTACCTAACAATGGAGATAATATAGGTAGTTTTAGAGTATTTATGTAATTGTGAAGACAAAGGTAACACCTGTTTTGTAAATTAAATAGGGGAAATAGTAGAGAAATGAAGCTTAGTAAAATAATAAAATTAAATCTATTAAAATAATCCTACTCAGCCTAGGAAATAAAGGGAGAAGTGAAGTAATAATGTCTTATGAGTGTCTGATAGCAATTAGCATTGGGAACATTTATTTTATTAATTTGTGGAAACAACAGTGTGTCACTGCAATGGTTTCTGGTCGTTTTTCCAGTTTAATTTAAGCTCAACTTGCAAAATCTTAAGAAGATTTCTTACCCCTTTAGCTATTGCAGGAAGATGTATTTCGTCTGAAAATTAATCTGTTCTTAAACCCCAGTTAGGCTAAGCCATATAAAATTAGCATTGTCATCAGTTCCCTTTGAATACGTGGCTTTTGAGAGTGCCCAGCAATTCAGGGTATATCCAGCACATCAGAGAACTGAAATGCTGCTCAGTTGTCCTGATGGTTCATATTAGACTTAAAAAAAAAAAAAGTCATGGTATTCAATGAGTGTGGATTGTTTTGTCTGCTCACTGACTACTGCAGAGCATAAGGCAGTATTTGCCACACAACATGCTCTTACTACTGAGTTCTTGTAAGTAGAGCAAGGAATTACAGCAACTCAGATAAAGCAGCACAGAAAATCTAAAAACTATCCATAGTTGATAAAGCCTGCTGTTTTATTATACAATTTAAAATGGTCACCAAAGGAAGAGAGCTCATGAGCTATGATACAGATCCAATAATTGCATTTTTTCCTAGTTACTAGTATTCCTTCATTCAGAGACTTAGGTCTAGTGAGTCCTAGGACACTTTTGTTAGGTTAGGGGTCTTGAAATTCTGTACTAGGAGTCGTAAGCACTGAAAACTTAATTTGAAATCGTTTGTGGGCAGAATGACAGATCAATGGCAAGATCAGTTAAGTGTGGCGGGGAGAAATCAATTTATAACAGATAGATCGCTACTTATTAATGGATTAATTAGATTGCCTAGGGTAATCCTTTAAATGATTGCTAGAATACAGTGCATTAATTGACATGACTGGGATGTTCTTTGAGTTGTTTTCCTTTTTCTTTATGTATTTGAAACAGAAAACTGCTCCATACATAAGGAGAGTTCAATTTTATTGATAGTTTATTGGTCTGTGAAGTTCAAGATACAGTGATTACAAGCATTGAACAATAGATAAATTAAATACCAACATTTTTCTTACTTGATAAGTTTTCAATTTTCAGTCATGATATAACACAGAATCAGTCATTGTTGCACATATAGTTAAAAGTCTATTATCTTAGTGTAATAATATATATTGTGTATTAACTAATATATCTATGGCCTTTTTGCAGTATTATAGCAGTCAGACATAATTACAGTCTCGGGTGCCTGGGGCTAAGTTTCACAGTTTGCACACACACAGACATACTTAAGCATCTGGAAAAGTAACAAAGAATTACTGTTAGTTTGGATATAACAAGTAGGATCATGTAAAGAAATAATAGGTCATTTAAGATAGTGAAGACTTTAAGTAAAAGAAGCGATCCAACCTAAAACATAAAGGTAATTTTTTTATATATGCTGAATGTATTTCAACTATGAACAGAGAATTCAGTTATGGAAAGTGGTGCTTTAGCAAGGAATGATCAGTACTTTGCTATTAATGATTTCTGTATGAGTCTTATTCAAGGCAATGTTATATGATCATCTTGAGTTCTTAAATCTCCCCAGAAGATAAATTGATTTAGATTTCACCATAGGTTGAATATCCAGCTACAAATCACTTCAAATGAATCAGCCCATTGTACAAGATTGATTTCAAAACGTTTCTAATTCATTTTGTCACACTTTCATTTGCTTATACCATAGCAGTAATTCAAATAAATATTTGAAAGAAATGGCTGCCTGTTAATATTTCAGTTTTGTTTTTAATTCTGATACAGATACGCATTTCGAAGGAGTGTGCACATAAACAACTTCATGTGGCTCATATTTGTATAGTGTATCTTAGGAGTAAATGACTAAAATTAATAAAACAATAGTGAGTAAAGTGGTGTGAGTTAGATTCACTCTTTCGAAGTATAGTTAACTTTAAGTATCATCAGAGTATTTTAGTATATAATTATTAACCTTTGTGGAATTAAAATGTATTTTGAGCACTGTTATTTGCATATTTGCCCTATACTGATATATTGCCATTGGGGATCTTACATAAATAGACATATTCAGAAACTATAATTTTCTAGCAAGTTCAGTTTTGGCACTGAACACTACGCAGACAATGAAAATATTACTGTGGTTAACATTTAATTTATGAATAATTATGAGAGCGCTTACTTTCCTTAAGTGCAGTTATCTCCTCATGTTTTTAGTGGCTCGGCGTTCATTATGTTTCTAAGTGAATAATAACACAAGCTGTGGAATAAATGCCATTTGGGATTACAGTTGTTGATGACCCCCAGTCTGGCTCATCATTTCTAATATTTCTGTCTTGTGGTTCTAAAGATTTTCAAAGTAATTGAATCTTTCCTTTTTGTGACTGAACTCCAAAGGGGTTTTTCAATTCCCCTGTTTTCTTTTATAACCATAAAATTTAATTTTTTATCCCAGGGCTTCTCTGTTAGGAGAATTTTTTTAGGGAAAAATTAAATATGAAAGTCTTCTAACTGGGAAGAAAGGAGATTTGCATTCTCTTTACTAATCAGTTCTGATAAAAAACAGCTTTTATAAAATTATAGGCAAGGAAATACATTTGTGGGCTTGCTGTTAAAAATACAAACAAACACAAATAAAAGCATTACAGTTCAAACTACTGGGAGTGTCATCAAGGGTACTCTGTATACTTGTGTTTCTTAAAGTGAGATTTCCTTTAAAGGTCCTGAAAGTTTTGTAGATCTGTCCAATTGATCTGCTCTTCAAGACTAGTAGGATTTTTTAATATTTTTTTACCTCAAAGGCAACTCAGTTTTGAATTGAAATGTGTTTTCTGAGTCATATTCTTCAAATTTTAAAACCAATGTGATCTAACCCTCTGTGAGAAGTGGGAAAGGAGACCAGTTTGACTGCATGACTTGGTGAGGACTTCCAGCTCAAATACCTTGTGTAACTGCAGCGCTGCAATAATACCTACTCAGCACAAGTCATGGTGTGGGTTCATTTGACAGACACAAGTTGGAGATGAGAGTTCTTCAATGCAAATCTTTCTTATTGGTGTTAGAAAACAAGGAAGGAGCATTTGAAAGAAAGGAGAAACAGCTTTCATTTTGCTGTCTTAAACTAAAACAAGTTCTTGATGGCCATAAGACAGAATTAAAAAGGCTACTAAAAACCTTGATAGCTGATTTATACAAAGAAGTCCTTATTTGGTAGAAGTCAGTTTACTGACAGAATTATGACAACAAATGACACAAGACCTTTAAGACGTTTCTTCATCTGGATTGTATAAATCTCTGTGGGGTTTTTCTTTTTTGTTTAGTTTGGGGGTTTTTTTTTGCTTTTAATAGTGACTGGTGGTAAAATTTTTCAAAACCATGATTGATTTTTCTGGATTGCTGTGACTAGTGACAAAATTATCTAACAAGGTCATGTGGCTACCTGAAATCTGTTTATTCTGGATTTCGTGTTTTCCTTTGTTTTAATGCCCCATTGTGTAATTAAATATTTTCATATTTTGGAATATATGCGAAAGAATACCATAAATAATTTTGTTGTAGTGATGGATGACATAATGATGTAAATTAAGAAATGAAATAATAAACCTTCCAGTTCTGGACAGATATTTATAGATGTAGAGATCGTCCTTTTTTTAAAAAAAATTATTTTGGTGATGGGTAGGTAGGCTTATCCCTATGTTTCGACTGTTAAGTTTTTTTAGTGATTTTCTTGCAATCTTTGCAATACGTCTTTGCTATATGTGTACAATCTATATGCCTTGTGTAGATTGTACACATTTTTTTGCACATTGGATGTCCATATTTAAAGACATATTTATCCATTTATCCATTGTCTGAACCCAGAAACACAACGCTATGAAAATCCTGTTGCACTAGAACCTGTGCTGTTAGTATGAACAAGAAAATGTATTTGTGTGGCCTGAAAATTTTTAGATTTTTAATAGTAATCTATAGATCCAGTCTATTTAGGAAACAAATGTTGTCCAAAATGATGGCATACATTAATACAGAAAATTTCAGGTTTTTTCATGTGGGGAAAAAATCCTGTGCTTTGTCATGGGGGAAGATTGTGGGGTTTTGTATTGTTTGGGTTGTGCTGGTTTTGTTTTCTTGAAAGTATAACTAATACAATCTGTAACTCAGTAGGGTGAAATTATTTCTGTGGAAACCCTACTCAGAAGAAACCCCAGAGCATGAGCCCCTTTCTTGCTTCCAATGAGTGCCAGGCCATAAAATTTATGGATATTAATACTAGAAAAAATAAATTTTCATGTGTGCATAATAAATATCTCATTTCTGATTTAGCTTTGAAATCTTACTGTCTTAATCAATGGCAATATTTCTTACTTGACTTCAAACTAAACTAATTTTGTGACTTTTCTATTTTTTTTTGGAGGGCGCAGCTGGGAGCACAGGTGTTACGTCTTATTGACTGTAGATTTCTATTTCTCTTGCTTTGAGCTGCAATTTCTTGAGAAGCTATTAAGAATTTTAGTGTTTCTCTTGTTTGCAAGAAAAGTAGTAGGTGAAATGTTGTGTGTTTATAATCATAAAATTTGTCGTGTTTTGGAAATTGGGAAAGAAATATGCTATTAAATACTAATTCTGAAAAAAGACTCGATGAGAGTATACATGAGTTCACTCACTTGTGTAGTACATTTTCAATTTTAGAACAACTCTGATAATAATGTTATACTTTGAACAGCTGAGGTAGACTAATTAATGCACTCCCAGTTCAACTTCACAAATTTTCCTTAATACATTTTAAATTTTAGAGGATTTTTTTTTCTTGGACTTCTAAAATTGTATTTCAGAAAAGTACTGCATCAATGTTATGCCTCAGATATATGATGGACTTCTGCCTCTCCTTAAGTTAATGTAGAAGCCACGCTAGCTTATTGTTTCACATAATGGTCTTTAATGTAAAAATAAACTTTGAATGTCAGTTTTGGGATACTGTAACTTGGATACTGGGGTTGAATAGACTATTGACTACTGTGTAATTGTCATGTCCTGTTTATAGATATATGTATGCTGCCCTTCTGACCTTTCAGTTCAAAGGTGAGATTTTAATAATCCGTTGGACAAAGCAAGCAGTTCCAGGTATTGAATTGGGCATTAACTGATACTCAACACTTCAAGTTAATTGGTTCCTTTAAAATTCAGTTTTGTGACAAAATGTGGCAGGTGCAAGAATATGCACAGAAAAATGATGCAATATACATCTGGATGGAGTAGTCAGAAAGAATAATGGTTATTGGGCATCTTTCATGGTCGTGTTCAACTTGTAGGACCATTTTCAGTGTTGAAGTGTGATTATTCAGATTTGTTACAATTGTCTCATGAAGACTAACAGCCTGAAAGTTGAAAGCTGCCCTTTGAGTTCCTTTGGAATACCATCCCCTGAAAGGAAAAGATTAATGGTTACTGTGAACTTTAATACTGTAAACACCAACTTTGTGCTTTTTTGCCCCTTATTACTCTGTCATCATCCTGATGTCTTTTGCATTGGCTGATTATCACCACTGCCACTCTTCTGTAGGAGCCAATGCATAGGAAGGACATAGCTGGCTGGTAGTCCATGGATGTGCTTCCTAATTGCACCTTGCACAGGGGTCTCCAGTGCGGGGAAGAGATAATGTAATGTCCAAGAGTGGTACCACAGCCGCCTTCTAGACATGTGGGTGAATCCAGTCAGGTATCACCGTGAGGCTTCGTCCTGTAGAGCCCACAGTCTATGAAAGGGACAGAACAGGCTGTATTTGGCCTTAGGAAGAAAATGCTAAGAAGTGTTGTTGCTGTCTAGTGCAGTCTAATTAGAAGATGCACAGTGAAACCAAGCTCTTTTCACAGGTGCACTGTGATAGGATAGGAGGCAACAGGCGCAAGTTCTAAAAAATAAAGTAATATTTTAGGGAAAAAATTATCATGAGAGTCCTAAAACATTGGAACAGGCTGCCTGGGGAGGCTGTGGAATCTCTTTCCTTGATATTCATATCTTGACTGGACACAGCCCTAAGCGCCCTGATATAATTGTGTCTGCTTAAGGCGGTGTGTGGACTAGATGACCCACATAGGAAGGTCTCTTCCAGCCTTAATAGCTCAGTGACTCAACCCAGTCTTCCCATCAGTCATGCTGGTACTAGGTGTCTGTCACACTGTCAGACTCCTTTTTCTCCTTATCTGTCTCTGGAATTGGCCTTCCCTGCATTTCAGAAAGGCAGCTTAGAGAATAGTGCAGGAAGTGGCAGGACTAATCCGTTAGTTCATACCTAAAATTCAAATGGAAAGGAACTAAAAATGTAATGGAAGAAAGACTGTGTCATAGTTCAATCTTATCGATGGACAAATCTGTTTCAGAGGACCAGGCATCAAGTACGCTATTTTAGCTGTTGGTAACACCTGCGTCGATATCGTGGAAAGAATAATATATTCTGGGCCACAGCTTTGTCAGCCAGATGCCTGGCTGCAATAACTGTTTTCTGAAGAAGCAGTTGCAGCAAGACTTCTATGGAAAAAAGCAAAATGAAGAGTGCATCTTATATGTGGCCCCACTTTGTATAGTTAGAGGACAGCTGTCTTTGCCAAGGTGTCCACTCAGGCAGCACTCTTTAGGATGGAAGCTCATAGGCAACACGGATGCAAATTGCCTGGTTCAGCATGCTCAGCTGAAGAAGCTGAAAGGTGTGTGGGAGCTGCCTCTGCCAGTGTGCATCCACCCCCACACATGATGCTTGTGCTGGGCCCACCGGCTGAGCCAGGCATGTGGCTGGCCAGGAGTGTACAACACGTGGAGGCTGTGTAAGAGACTGCACAAGCTGAGCTGGGAGACATGGCAGCCCTGTGTCAAAGCCAATACACTCTGAAAACAAACATAACACACTCCAGGACCCTTCTGTTTTTATGTTTGCCTTTGTGAGACTAAAATCACCTGATAGTCTGACAAATGCTGTTGGTAACAAGACTTATGACAATGTCTACAGGTGAAAGTGGCATCATTATAAGTAAATAATTTTAGAAAATCTTTCATTCAGAGAATCTACCTTCTGCTGGTTTCTAAATTGATTAACCTGAAAAAGTATGTCTTCTGTGCATTGAAAGGCTGGAATATGGAAGTATAAGACAAAAAAAAAAAGTCTTGCACTACAGGAGTGCTAATCATTCACATTCTCAAAAGCCATTGGGACCTCGTGCTTATACAAGTATTTTTCAAATACTTGTTTATAACAGTGAACATTTGGCTTGGAGTGCTTTGTCACATGAATTTCTTTGTAGTCAAAGGCTACTGATGCTCTTGAGCACCATACTCTTTAGAAAATATTTGCAAGATTGGGGGTTTATAAATAAAGTCTTCATAAATGCAGCTTTCCTAATTGAAGTATGAAAGTATTGTCCCAAAGGGTGATGACTTTGAACAGTAGCCATGGGGTGTGTGTGCTGTATGAGGAACAAAGTCAGAACGCAGTCTGATTATAACCTCCTGGCAGCAGCTGTTCAAATATTGTTTCTCTGCTTCCATCTCTGCAGAGAATTTGTCTCACAAATATAAACACTGTTAAGTCAGTAGATCATCTTATGTGCTAAAAATAATGACTGCTGGTAAGTAATAAGATGATGTACCATTCTTTTTCTAACTGATGACTGTAATGTTTTCAGGCAGAAAATTGGCAAACAAATGTTGTCTTGTTTGGGTACTCCAATCCAGACTTTCCACTGGTCCTTTACAAAATGAAATAACTTCTGTGGTGAGACTGGCATGTTAGCAAAGTTGGATACTGCAAATCTTGCTGAAAAAGCTGGCTTAGAGGCTACAGGGTCAGTTACTGTGCTGTGAGGTATTTTGCATGTACTTGGTGAAATGTTGCCAACAGCAAAACAAAACAAAAAAAAAGGAGTCTGCCATTTCAATGTAGATGTGAGAGATGTGTACATGAGAACCAACCAACTGCAATAATACAAAATCATTCAAACAAAACAAAGCAAACTGCAGAATAACAAGGTTCAGAAAAACCGCCCTGAAAACACCTTTCTCTTTCAATAACTTTTGAAATAAACAAAATGAATATTCCTGAAACTGTGAAACATTTATGGCGTGAAATGAGGGCAAACATAAAATTTTTATCAGCTTTTGTGGAAGCAATGGCTAGAAAGTAGTCTGGTGACAGATAATTAAACAGTTAAAGATTTAAGAAGCAAAGAAGTTTATACAAGGGGGAAATGCCTCTTGATACTACGTTGTTCATGGCTATTGCTATTAAGATGATTGGAAAACAAAGCTGCAAAAAGGATTTTATGTCTATGTTGTTTCCATACTATATTCTAAGAAAATATTTCTAGTTTTTTTATTTCTAATGCTAAGGGTTTTCAGCTGTTTACTTGGAAAATAATTCAGGAGTCTACTAGATCTCTGTTAGAAAGTATTTTGTTAATACTAACCTCCAGTTACACACTTAATTCTTTAAAAAAATGAAACGGTTCTGAAGAAAACACATTTCTTTTCCCAATCTCGCTTCTTTCTTCTTGGTTTTCTAGAGCTAGTAAATTTAAGTATTTTTACAAGACTTACGTATAACAATGTTTTCACTTTGCATCCAAATTGGTATCTGAAGAGGCAGCAGAGGACTTGATTTCATTTCTGACTTCCTTGTTGCCTAAAAATGCTTTGTAAAATTTTCTTCCATATAATTTTCATAGCTTTTTTTTTTCTTTAAACTAGAGAGTAAGTAAAGTGATTAAACTGTAACTTGTAATTCTAAAGTAAGCTGCAGATAATGTATTTCAATACCTGTTTTCAATGTTGCAGTATTCCTGTCATCATTCTGGCCTGGAAACTGTTTAAGGAGGATGAGGGAAACCCTTCTGTATTACCAGTACTCAGAGAATTCAAAATTTGAAATATTTGGAATGGAAATTACTGAAAATTTCTTAAATTATTCTCATGCCACAGTAAAACACAAAATAGTGAACCTGTGACTAAAGAGCTGTACTTAACATTTACAGAGGAAGAATCTTAACGTGAGTAAGCCCTTTGCTTATGGCCACAGTGAAATATGAAGTAATTCATATTACAGCTAGCAAGAGCTAGGAGCAGGCATTGAAATCTGCTGTCACAGTGTTATTTTCCAATACAGTAAGTTGGATTGCAGATTGTTGCTAAATTATCACATTTACTGCTTTGGCACAGATCTTGATTAATGTTTTTTTTTCAAACCTGCACTTCTCAATCTTTCAAATTTTTGCATGTTTGTTTGTTTGTTTCAAATTATTGTCTGCGTTTGAGGTAATGAAGACTAAAGACAGTAAGAACAACCCGTAATTATTTCGTTTGTTGCATATTTCCTCACCACCTTTCTCAGCTACTGCTCAAGACAGAGCCACAAATTATTGTACTACAAAGAAAAAAACAGGGAAGGGGATAGGGGTCAGAGCATGTTCTCAGAGACACTTCAGTAGATTAGAAGATTGGGAACACTGACCAAACTTGTGCTTTCCTAGTGAGGCGAATAAGAGCTGTATTTGAAGGTGCCCTCAAATACCATAAGTCTTACAACATTCACAGTGAATATGAGTTTCAATTCCTTGGCAGTACAGCTGCAAGGAACTCTTGAAAATGCATTCTGAAAGCTTCGGATGAATAATGCAGCAGCCTAAAACTTTGTCCGATATTTCTGCAGGACACTTTTATTGCAAATCATGGATGTTTGTGTATAGGTAATTGTTTCAGACTTCCCTGCTTTTGTTCTTTTTCTCTGAGTTACTGGGATGACTTCATGATTCACAAAAACTACATAATAACAGGAGAGTTTTAAAGTGTGTGTTTATATCCTGTCCTAAGTAGACATGTCTTACTAAACAATATGTACAAGCAATGTCATCCAGGCTAGATGTTTGTGAAGTTCTTGGCCAGAGCCAGAAGTGCTGTATTTCCAAGTACAGTAAGTATCCAGTATATTAAAAATTGAGCTGATATGAACTTCTAACACTTAGGTCTTGAGTTTCTGAATTCATTAGTAATTGATTAGGTTTTCAGTACAGAGGTACACTACTGTACTGCTATTTTTAACTTCTATCTTAACATGAAAAATGATATTAATGCTTTAAAAATTCTGAAAATGAATACAGAAAGCAAATACAGTCTAAAACTTAAAAACTAGCATCCACATGATGATGTACTTGACAGATTTCATAACAATCACCTAGGGAAGTAGAATATATATCTCTTTTTACTCTAGAAACACCTTTGGTTTTAAGTGGGCATGCGTTAAGCAGCGTTAGAACTGCAAACATTATATGTAAGCCTGCAGGCATAACTTAAGACAGCTGAGATGCCACTTCCAACAAGTGATTGTATTGTAGCAATTAAAAGGTTTTATATTTTAATTGTCTAAAAGAAATCAAGGAAAAAAGGGATGGAAATATACCATATTTCAGGTATTTGCATATCAATAGAGTCTGAGTATTGGTCAATTAAGCTTTACTTTGAAAACATTCAGAAAACAGACTTATTGGCATCAGATGTCTAGCTGACAGACAGAGCTACTCTCTGGAATATATTATGCTTTCTAAGATATGGACTCAGGTGTTATCAATAGCTAAAATACTGTGCTCTATCCCCAGCCCTCTGAAATAACATATTTAGAAACATAATGCAAGGGTAACATATCCCAACATTTGAATAACTACAAATTAAATATTTTTTAAGCCAGGTCTCAAGATAGTTTGTGCAGTATATTAAAATCCGTTTTTACTATTTTTTTTTCTTAAATTCTGAGCTTCCCCAAAGTTTTCCCTTTTATGCTTAGGAACCACTATTATTTATTTCATCCCATGAAATCTGATTATAGGGCTCCAGGGCCATGATATGATGCAACAAGGATGTGTTTTCTAGCATTTTACAATAAATACTAACTTTAATGTATTACTTTGCATAAAATTGTGTCCTAAGACACTTCAGGGTATGACACGTTGCAAGCCATAAGAGAGCCTGTACTATAAATCATAGAAAAGACTTGTTTAAATTCATTGGATGGTGAACAAATTAAATCACTCATTGTGCGTGGCCAATAATATTTTCATACATTAAGCAGTTACGGTATTTATTTCTATAGCAGTAGAGCCTGCCATGAGTGTGTTGCTTTCAACAATGAAAGGTGACAGCAAACCTGCTTCTCTGAAATAATTAGCACATTCATCAGGGCATATTAAGCAATTGCAAATTATTTTTTCATGTGGAGGTTTTTTTTTTTTTGGTGCAAGTGAGAATCAGCAACTCATAAATCACAACGACAGCAGAATGCACTGAGTGCCAGCCAAATGGGATCTAAACATTTCCACCATAAAGTAATGAAAAAGAAGAGTATTTTCTTAAGTAAAATGAAGAAACAATAATAATTGAGAAAAGCATGTTAGAAAGCAGTAGTATCAGAATGCATTTGAGATATAGCATGGAAATGACATTACTGCTGGACAGCAGTGGTCTGTAAACTCACAATTTTACTTCTGTAGCCACATGTATGCTTTCAAAAAATGCACTGGTAATTGTATTGATGGGTTTTATCCCTAGAAGGCCAGTATAGCTACCCTTGACTTCAGTCTTACAAAGTCTAATTTTCCTCCTTGTGGAATAAGGAAATGAGAAGAAAGGACAGGAGTAAGGGAAAAAAACAACAAAACAGCTATTTAACAAAACCTTTATCGTGTTGTAAATTTGTAGGTTACTCAATGAAACAAATATTAGCTCATGTTTCAAGTTAAGGCCTTTGCAGATAATTTAGTCCAAGACCCTGCTTGAACCAGAGTCAGTTAGGTGGCTCTGAGTTTTGAAATGGTCTGAGGGTAGAAACTGCACAACCCCTCTTGACAACCTTATTCCGGTGTTTGCCACCCTTGTGGTCTAATATTCCCACCTTTTTATCTAATTTGAACTTTCTGTCTTTGAATTTGTTGCCTCTTGTCCCCTCCCTGGGTGCCAATGTGAAGAGTCTGGCTGCATTGTCTCTGTGCCCTTCCATCAGGAAGCTGAAAACAGCAGGAAGATCTCTCCCGAGCCTCTAAAGCTGAAGTTAGTGGTCTCAACTTTGTCTTTACAAAGTGTCTTCTACTGGGCTTGCTCCTGTACATCAAGTCTTTTCCAAGGCTGAAAACCCTAAACTGGTCTTGGGACTTCAGATACACTCTCAAAAATGCTCAAGAGATGGGAATAATCACTTTTCCACATTCTGGCTGGAGTGTTGCTAATGCAATCCACTAGGTCACTGGGTTTCTGGGCTGCGAGAGCACGCTACTGACTCATATTCAATTTACTGTGCACCAGGAACCCCAGGTCCTTTCTAGCCAGCTTGCTCATAGACTATGCTGTAATTGGGTTATTCCGTCCCAGATACAGGGCTAATTTACCTTTGTTGAACTTTGTGAGGTTCTTGTCAGACCAGTTCTCCACCTGCTTCTCCAGGCTGACCCTGCAGCATTTTGGCTGCTCTCTGCAGCACGATTTGAGCTTTTTCAAAGACAAAGCTCTGTGCTTGTGAGCAACTCCTTTGCACAGATTACAATGCCACATTCTCACCTTTCCAGCCTCTCATTCCTGGAGAGCTTGCTTCCATCCACTGCAGTACTCCAGGCATGCAAGCTATGCCTCCACATCCCTCTAATTTCAATGAGATCATAACTCTACAGCTGTGCACAGATTTCTCGTTCTTCCTGGTTTTGTATCCCATGCTATGTATATCCATTGTAGAAGTGCTTGAGATGAACCCTCAGTCACCTGGCTTTCAAAAGACATAGGGAGTGTGAGAGCCTCCCTCATCCTATTAAGCCCTTGTCTATTTCTCACAGCCCCTGCACTATTGCTTTAGGTAATAAACTTTCTCCAGTTTACCTAGTTTAAATCCCATCTCATAAGGTCAATAATTCTGTTTGTTCTCTTTATGCCTTGAGGCAGATCTTCAAATACTGTAAAATGACATAGGTGTGCTGGTAGGAAGGGATTTCTGCTATTTCAAAGCACTTAATAAAATTACAGTTTAAGTTCTAAGGTTGGTATTCAGCACATTGTTAATTCAAGGTATAATTCACCAATTCCATTCATCTGGTTTTATTCTAAAAGCTCAGGATTAGTGATGCTTTAAATTTGAATTTGAGCAGTGTGGATTGAGTTAGGAATACAATAGCTACTTGGTGCTGCTAATGCAATCAACTGTGTCCTGTGTTTTCACTGTGCCTGCTCTCTTCTGAGCTAGGTTAACTCAAGAAGGGATAACTCTCATGGAAATTACTTCAGCTAGTTGTAGTTAAGCTGCATACATAGTCTTTTCTACTCATATGGTGTTTTTTAGCTTCCCAGGTGGCTGGTAGATCTTCCTTTTCTTCCACTTTTTAAGCAGCTTTTATCATGCACGGTAATCTTAAGAAAATATAGGTGTATTCTGTATGAACATGGCCCAACAACAAAAACCATATTTTATCTATATTGCCATCTTTTAATTTATATTTTTTAATAGAAAATAACACCCTTCTAACTCAAGTTTGCTAACTCTTTGAGAGGAAATTTATTTGAAAACCTAAGTCAGAATTGTGATTCCATTTTTTACTTTTCATTAATTGTCCCATACTTCATAATGAGGCCAGCTCAAAACTCTTAATCTAAATAAAGTGATTTTATTTCCCCCAGCACATTGCTAATTAACCTGATTTTGGTCATGTTGTGGGAAAGAAATAAAGCAGGCAGGAAAAAGATAGTGCTTCCTCATTAATTGGCTCATGCCACAGAAGTCCTTGTTGCAATGAAGTCAGACTTGACTTTTTGAGACTGGCACTGCTGAGCCTTTCAAAGACACTGAAACACTCACACAAAAAAGTGAGTAAAAGAAAGAAGGCTGTAACCACCCTTGGGGCAAGCATGCTACCAATAGAAATGTCTCATCTGGGTTCTTTATACTACTCAACCACAGATATGAGGTTTTTTGGATTTCTTCAAGTTTTTTCCCCTAACCAGAAATACATTCTTATTTCAAAGCATTTTCCTGCTACCTGAACAACTGATACCAAAAGTGGTGGGGAAAAGCTACCTAATACTTTGGTACTCCATATTTTGGCAGTGGGAGACATGTAAATAAGAAATGAAATGGGCATCAGGAAGGGGTTCCAGGTTTATAAACACATTTAATTAATTGCTGTGAAAAACCAGTAGGAACAAAATCTCCCAATCACCAACATTAAGGATTGCTAGGGAAAAGGAAATCTGTTTAGAAACAGGGAACAGAATACTGACTTAGAAGGCTGTAATATTGGAGAAGATTAGAGAACAGCTGGTTGGGAATCTTCTGAGCAGATGTCTTTTTGTCAGAAATAATTTGCCAGTTGAATATGAATAACAGTTTTATCATAGATTTTTCCCTTGCTTTGTTGGAATTTGTTGTCAAAATATAAAGGTAAAAAATAACCCTGTCCCGGAAAAAAACATGAGCATAATGTTCCCTTCGTTGCCTCTTGCAGATTGCAAGCTTGAATACTGTTAGAACTTCCCATATTAAATGCATGTGTTGGCTGTCACATTATTATTTGTCCTTCTTTGCCCCTTCCCTCTTTGTGTCTGAAAATTTCAAGCAGAGTATTTTTAAAATCTGAGAGGTGCAAAATCTGTCCCTGGTCATCTCTGTCAAATAGTAGATACTGGAGACATATAGGAAATAAAAAGGAATGGTAAAGATGAAGGAAGACCTCTGCCTTGATGGTTGTAAAGTATAAGAACTTGATGTGAAAAGTGATGTGATACCAGACTAAATATCCAGGTTTGTGGAGATGATATTTTGAGAACTGTGACAGATACAATTTTAGTTACAATGAGTTAGAATCACGGGATGACTGAAATTGAAAAGTACCTCTGGAGGTCATGTTGTCCTGGCTCGAGCAGGGCCACCTAGAACAGGTTTCCTAGGACCATATTCAGACAATTTTTTAATACCTCCAAGGATGGAGACTCCACAAGCTCTCTGAGCACCCAGTGCTGGTGCTTGGTTACCTTCACCACTCTCTGGGCCTGGCCTCTGAGCTGGTTTTCAGTCCCCCCCTCTGTCTGCTCATCCAGCCCATACCTCATCACCTCATCTACAAGGAACTTATGAGAGGTAGTGTAGAAATTCTTGAAGTTTTACTTTATTGAATTATCTTCATATTGACGATATGACAGAGAAGAATCCATAAAGTCCATTAACTCACTGTGATGAGTAGGTAGAATTATAATTAATAGTTTACTCATGGTATTTTGCATTTGTTATTTAACCCTGGTATTTATAGGTTCCTTACTAGAAATAAAAATGAATAGATATTTGCAGATACAGAATTTCATATCAGATAACCAATAGCTTGAAACAAATAAACAAAAGAAATTGTGTAAAAATAAGGTATTGCTGGCTTTTTAATTTATTTGAAACTTTTCGATTAGCGCAATTTATGGAAATGAGGAAAAGTTAGTTTAAATTGCTACTTATGTTTTTCTACCAAGAATTTGTGTAATAAATATTCATTAGTTATACTGTTAAATGTGAAGTACCTTACAGAAGAGAATAATTTTGATGCATTCACATATCTACAGGAAAAGACTAACGCATTTATCTCCGTAGAAATGCAAAGTTTGTTATAAAGTATGGAGATGGTCTTGTTTGGGAATCATTTAAAGCAAACTTTTGAAATCATTATCTTCTAGTTAGCAGTTTTGGCAAGCTAAACGTGGAAGTTCTACTGACAAACATTTTTTTAACAGTACATTAAAGCTGGTTTGTTTGGGTTTTTTTTTCCTAAACTGTGTTGATTATTGATCATGGAAATTTGATTTTTTTTTTCTTAAACAGTATAAATATATGAAGGAGGAAAATAAAGTGTATACATAATATAAATAAGCTAGGCAAAGTTATTTATTCTTAGCTGTTGAAATTTTCGGTCGGAATTTGTATAATTGGCTGTTAATTAAAGAGTGGAACTTCAAGGCTTTCCTGGGCTGCAGGGTGCTTAAAAAAGAATTTTACATGTTCTTTTAGTTTTATCTAGTTGGTAAGAGTGCCTTAACCATGTCCTATGAATGATCATAGTTTCCATAATCGATAGTTATGTTAAAGTTCTTACATTGCAAAAGCAATAATTACGTTTTAAATTCAAGTACATGGGTAGGGAATTATTGTTGGAAGCAGATGCCCCAAATTAGATATGGCTTCTACAGAATGAATCATTAAAAAATGCTAATTACTTTCTGTATAAAAAAAATCATTATTGCATCATTTTAATGCATGTCAGAGTATATGCCCGGGGCTACATCGTTGCATAGCCAAAGAAAATTCTGATGCAAATATAACTCTTTTCAGTCCTTTCAACTTCTAGTTTCAAAGCAGCACAATGTGTATGGCTGTAGCTTTTGTTAGTCAGCTTTTTGACTGGGAGGTGTCTCTTCTCTACAGAATTCATTTGTAGAAGGCGTCCTTTGCAATTCAATCCATCCAAGTTCATGAATCCTAAATGCATTTTCTCTGGTGAGGTTGAAAAGATAGGAAAAAGAGTAACAATACTCAGGAGGAAACATACTTCAGTTAGGAATAGCCAGCAGCAGTAAAACTGGTACAGCAATTTGCAGGTAATTAGCCAACAGGACAAAAAAGACATGTGGTCAGGCACTATGCATTACTTACTTTTCTGCAAAAAATTGTTACAGACTAAGTCTTTTACTTAATACATATTACTATTACTAATATTATTACTTATTATTATTACTATTTATGCAGTATTTTTGATACTAAAATAGCATGTAATTTGTAAATTAATATAAGTACATAAATATGCCTTGGTTATTTCTGTTTTTTTTTTATCTGCAGGTGGAAAAGGTAGTGTTATTTAATTCTTGCATCTGATTATAGGTAGCAGGAGACCTGTAGAAGTAGAATTTTACATTTGTTTCTTGTATATTGACATTGACCAGAGACATAGATCTGCATATATGATGATAATTTCAAGACTTTAATTATACAATTATTCACAATTTGGCAATTGTATTTTAGCATTTTAGGCAATTGCAATATAACAATTCATGGCTAAAGAGGAATGCAGAAGTGTAATTTCAGAAAAATATATATTTTTTGAATTGAGATAATGAAAGTACAGGAATAGATTCGTGACAAATAATGGTGTTACCATAATGGAAATAAGAAAGAAGTGTGTCTCAAACATCCACTTGTTCTATGCATTTCATGCAGCCTTCTATTTATGTGGTTTCTGGGGGCATTTGCGTGTTTCTCAGCTTTGCTGTTGCAAAATCTGCAGGTTTGTTATATGAGAAGCCATAGCTTAGCTGAGCCGGAATGGGAGCAGAAGACAAACCATGCATGTGTAACTGTAGGACCAGGTCTCTCTCACATCATCAGATGTTGACATACTTAAAAAAACCCCACCTCCCTACTTTACATGAGATTCCAAGACGTCCTATCACATAGCCAGTTCTGGAAGCACTTCTAGGCTTATCTCCGTCATGGTATGGTTGTGAGGCCCAAAGAGCCACAGTGGGCTGGTGAGCTACATTTCACAGTGTTCTCAGTAGGACTAAATATGTTGGGTGCCAACATTGTGTTGACAGGACTGTACTCTTTCATGTTTTGGAGCTGCTTTGAGCTTCCCATGTGTTCTGTTGTGCCGTATAGTAGAGACCTTACAAGTCCAGGAACGCTTGACCTGCTAGCTGGTAACATCCCTCTGCAGCAGCAAGTAAATAGCACTGCTTTTGCTTATCTTTGCTTTCCTAGGGCAAGGGCACTTGTTGGGCAGGATTCATAGTGAGCACACAGGAGGGATAATTGCCAGAGGAGTTCAAAACACAAGGCAATGTTCATCATTTTTGAAGTGGGCATCAGTAGGTCTAGTTACTGTTGCAATAACATTTATTATCTATTATTAGATTTAGCGGGATTCAAATGCTGTGCGAGCATTGTCCTGAAGCTCTTTGCAGAGATAAGAGGAAAGATGAATTAATGTAATGAATAGCATGAGGGAC
The DNA here is from genome assembly GCF_965178545.1 of Coloeus monedula. NCBI lineage: Eukaryota > Metazoa > Chordata > Aves > Passeriformes > Corvidae > Coloeus > Coloeus monedula. Next base: position 41,262,971 of record NC_138782.1, on the reverse strand, counting down.
AAAAAGCATGGAAGCTAATGAAAGAGAGGTTAAAAAGTGAGACTGTCAGCAAAAGATGTTATAAAATACAAAGTATGAATTGGAGGATAAGGGACAGCTAAATAATAAACAGAAGAAATCAAAGAGAAAATAGGAGTTTAAATTCAACCTCCACAAAAAATAAAGAATTTTTAAGATAAACTAACTTCCTTATTTTATACTAGTCATGTAATATAGAATTTTTGTATTACCAATTTTCAGAATATACTCTTAGGAATGTTATTCTATTTCTTAATCCTTGTCTTAAGGGATCAGCTCCAATTTATTTTCAACACGTGAGCTTCCACCCTGTTTCCTGTTTCATTTAGCTAGTCCCAAACAGCAAGGCCTCTAGATCTTCACTGACAGCAGATGCCCAGCTGGGATCTCCATGTGATTAAACTTCCAAGACTTGTGTTTTCCATGTGTAAATATAAGTACTTCAAGCATATGAGATCAGTTTGTGCTGACGGAGTTCACCTACCAGTATCTTTAAGAAGCTACTTTAATACTTGATGGCAGCTACTCTTTTGGTTTGTTAGTCTATACCTGGAGAAACACTGATGTAACTGACTGAAAAGGAATTTAAAGCATTTGTCATGATAGAAATACTGAAAAAAGCCTTTATACTTTGCCAAGGAAGGACAGGCTCTGAGCGGTTTTTTGAAGTTTCAGTTACGCAGCATTTCTAGATGGTTATTAGATTCTGGTGGAAGTCTGAAGGATTTTCAGCTTGCTGTGAATGTAATAAAATAGAAACATTTAGATGTGAAGTGTTTCATGTTTTAAATTTAATTTACTAAACAGTTCTGTTTAAAGGCAGCATGCTCTAATTTAGAGACCACATGATCATTTAAGAAATGTTTTCTTTTTATGGTCTCTCTGAACACTGCCATTGTATTGAAATACATCTGTTTCCATATTTCTTGAGAGGAGATAACTAATGTATTAGTTCTCAGGCAATAAAATCTGTGAAATAATGGAATATTTTTTATGGGTATAAGATTATTGTACAAGAAAAACCCAAACTTGCATAAAGTAGCATTCCTTAGACATCAGGGAAAGTTTGAACTTTACTTGATGAGAACTACTGTTTAGTTACAAACATGTACAATGAACCCTCTGTTTCCTGTGCAAGAAAATGTCCCCAAAACATGTGGAGTGGCACGCTGAAATTAAATTATACTGTCGTAATAGTAGCATTCCATAAAGTTTCTAACTAAATAATACAGGGACACTTGATACTGTCTTGAATCCTATGTTGCATTGAACATTTTCAGTTAAAACTCTTGAAAGAAGAAACAAGAATTGTATTTTGTGAGTCTGGATTTACTTAATTTCTATGACTTTTGTACTAGTGGCAAAGCAGCAACCATACTGATAGGAAGAGCTTTGATTCAAAAAATTTACTTGCTTCACTAGCAGCTGCAAACTTGTGCTGTTTATTGTTTAGGTTGGAAAAGACCCTCTAAGATTGTTGAGTCCAACTGTTAACTTAGCACTGCCAAGTCCATCGCTACCATCCACCATGTCCCAAGTGCCATAGCTACACATTTTTTGAGCATTTCCAGGTATGAACCACTTTCTGCCACTCGCCTGAGCAGCCTGTTCCAATGCCTGACCACCCTTTCAGTGAAGAAAGTTTTCCTAACATTTAATCTAAACCTCCCCTGATGTGACTTGGGGCCATTTCTTCTCATTCTGTCCCTTACTACCTGCAAGGCCAACACCCACCTGGCTATAACCCCCTGTAAGGTAGTTTTGGAGAGTGGTAAGAACTGCCCTGAGCCTCCTGTTCTCCAGATTAAACAACCCCAGTTCCCTCAGCCACTCCTCACCAGAGTTGTGTTCCAGACCTTTCACCAGCTTCGTTGTCCTTCTCTGGACATGCTCCAGCACCTCAATGTCTTTCTTGTACTGGGGGGCTCAAAACTGAACACAGGATTTGAGGTGCGACCTTACCAGTGCTGAGGGGGACAATCCCTGCCCGAGTCCTGCTGGCCACACTATTGCTGATCCAGGCCAGGATGCCATTGGCCTTCTTGGCCATGTAGGCATACTGTTGTCTCGTGTTCAGCCTGGTGCCAATCAGTACACCATGGTCCCTTTCTGCCTGGCTGTTGTCCAGCTGCTCTGTCCTCAGCCTGTAGTGCTGCAGGGGGTTGCTGTGGCCAAAGTGCAGGACCCGGCACTTGGACTTGTTAAACCTCATATTGTTGGACTCAGCCTATCTTTCCAGCCTGTCTAGGTCCCTCTGCAGAGCCCTCCTCCCCTCTAGCAAATGAACACTCCCCCCCCAACCTGGTGCAGATTTGCTAATGGTAGACTTGATCCCCTCATCCAGATCATCAGTAAAGATATTAAACAAGTCTGGGCCCAACACACATCTCTAGGGGATGCCACTGGTGACTGGCTGCCAACTGGATGCAGCACCCTTCACCACCACTCCCTGGGCCCGGCCATCCAGCCAGTAGATTCAGCCAGTATCTACCTGCAGATATCCTAGGTGTATTTAGGTATTTACATACAAATATCTCTGTGCATTTATAGCACATTTTATCTTAATTGCTTTGCCTATGAGGTCTGTGTTTAGCTTTACATAATGTGTATGCGTATGAAGACCATGAGTAACTCTGACTGGAAATAGTAGTCATAAAAGAATCTAAATACTTGAATAGTGTAACATGATATGTTATACTGTCAATCTGTTTTATGCTATTTACCTTTTCTGCCAAAACTGTGAGTTAGATTTAGTTCAGAACCAGACAGCGTGTTAGCAAACACTTTATAGGTTTTGGACACATTTGTGATCAGTGTTCTAACCTCAGGGAAGAAAAATCCTTAAAAACTTGAAAAAAAAGGTGAAAAATACTACAGTATTTAAGAAATGTACACTGTATACTAGGTATAATAAAAGGAGGTGTCGTAAGGAGGCTTAGGAAGGGCTCTCCTCAAATTAGTACTGCCTCTAAAAAGAAAACCATGAGCCGCTCCCCTCCCCACCTCCAGTGGGAGACAAAAAGCAAAGATTCGGGGTTAAGATAAGAACAATTTACTGGAAATAGCAATGAGATAAGAAAATGAAGAGTAACAGCAACAATATTAATAACAAAAGTGTACAAAGAGAGGGTGACTTACGTGCAAAAAATGTTCATTGACCAATGCAGCACAACCCCAGGACAATGGCCAACAGCCAATGGGTTCCCTACCTGGCCACACTTTTTTTCCACCTGAAGACATGCACTTCTTCCTGGAAGCAAGTGTCCCTTCCTTGCACCCCCCACAATGATGTGAGGTGGTATACAATAACAAGCTAGCCATGTACACACATGGCTCCAGGCTCAGCCCCCTCATGGCTACTGAGGAAAAAATTAATGCTACCCTGGCTGAAACCAGGACAGGTGATAAACCTAGTATTTTTGTTAGAAGTTACAAATTGATTTTAAGGAAATACTGACGATTCCTCATAGAAAAATATTATCTGTAAGGAAATAGGAGAAGACCGTTATAGGAAAACTATAACTAAACTTTATCTAGAGCAAGTTATGACACAATTGCAGAAACTACTTCTGGGTCTCTGGAGGCACCATCTGTTCCCCCTAATTAATCAGAGATCACAAGAAAGGGTAATAATTATAGTGTTTGCTTTTCTTTCTTCCATAATTTCAAATACTTTGATATCACAGTTCAACAGATACACCATGAGAAAACTAATAACAATGTCTTTGGGTTGTTTACACCTACAAATAAGAAAAAATGAATAGTTACAGTACACACAGCAGATGTGTTTGCACTGCTGCACAGGGAAGACATAGCAGGTGAATATGGTGAATGATGTTGAATTTGAGGCATGTCTTTCTATGAAGTGCAGGTCTTCAGTTTCTCAAACGTACATTAATTAAAATAGTTTTATGGTTATGTCTATGACTAATGTATTTAAGATAATAGACAATTACCTGACTGTGATGTTACTTTAAATAGGAGAAGTCAGTTTGCATAGAATTTTATCTTATGAAAATATGTTCTCTATAATTAGATATCTTTCTTCTAAAATATATTGTGGAATTCTTTATATGAGAAGCACCATGAGGTCCTTGCCTGAAAAAATGCTTAAGGATCTCATTTCACTCTTTAGGGTAGACTAGGCTTTCTCTAAAAACTTTGGGTACAGAAGGCAACCATAACAGTTCAGCCATCCACGTCAAATAGATTTGATTACAGAATTTTATTGAATGTCTTTTGGAAAGTAATTATTATGGATGATACTACAGTAGGAGTACTTCCCACAAATAGGCAACACAGAGGTATCAGTCAAACATAACAGCATCACAGCAGGATGTTGGCCAGTATGCCATGTCTGAAATTCTTAACTTCTTACTTACAGTCTTCAACATAAGATTTATGAAACTCTGCATACAAGTAGTCTAGTAATTTAATAGCTTAATGAAAAAAAAAATCTGTAAAATAAAAGTTCCCTAAGTTATATGTAAATGCTGCTTTCTCTTTTTTCAGTCTTCCTGCTTTTGATGTTTGCAATTCTTAATAGGAAAAGCTAAAACAAATCTTCTATATAGCATTGTCAAATACAAAGAACATTGATCTGAATGTGACAGCCAATGTATTGGAACTGCCAAAACAGTGCATCGATGCTCTTTATGTTTTATAAGTATTGAAATATCTCAGAAGTGATGTACTTCATTATTTTGAAAGCATGGTTTTTATAATACCCATTTCTCCTTCAAATTTAATCAATTGTTTGAATTGCTTTGAATAAAGTAAAAGTAGGTGAGTATTCTCAGAATACAAAAAAACCTGAAAATGGAAAAATGCGTTCTGGCTTGCCTTTGTCTGGATTTTGAAAAGCTGTCTTTGAAAACTTGTATCACTATTAAGCAAAAGTGCATGTAGGTGTTATGAAATCAAATTATTCACTGAATTGTGGCCAGAGACAGGTTTTCTAATCAGAGAAGCACATAATTGAAATAAGTGTTACAGTGGAAATGCCATTGCTCCATTGGTGTTCCTACTTTATTACATATTCTTCCTAATACTAAAACTTGATGAAGTGTAGACAGACAATAGTTTACAGAAGTTTTTGGTTTCAGTCCATTACTTCTAGTTTGGCTTGTATTAGGAGTAGCCAAAGTTGAATCTCTGATGTGAAGGTTTCTTTCTGGTCAGTGACACTAAAAGTAAGGCATCCATAGTTTAAATGATGCAGCCACTTAATAAATAGCTTCTTTTATTAAAAAAATAAAGGTGAAAAAACTTAGCTGTCATCCCATAGGCAAGTCTCCAGATTTTTAAAAAAAATTTATATCTTTCATAGTCAACAATACAAATAATAATAATCAAAAAAACTAATAGAAAATTATTTTACCTGTTGATAATATTTACTTTTCATTTAGTAGACCACAGCCACAAAGATATTTTGAATAGCATGCAGTTCAGGGAGCAATATATTACTGTGGACACTAACTGTATTCTGCCCCATAAAAAGGTAAAATATGTCTGAATGACTTGAGGCACAAAGACAGCAAGAAAAGCAACAACAAAATTAAAACACAGCACAAATCGACTCAGTTTATAAATATACTACCATCCAGTGCTCTTATTTTCATAGATTATTTTTTCAAGTTGCTATTTGGAATTCAAAATTTACCAATTTTCCCCAACATGTTTTTCTCAAAGGCTTAATGCTAGGCATATATAATTACCACTAAAATGCTGTTTGCAGTTTCAAAGGTTGCTTGACATTAAAGAATCATAAAAACCAAACAAGAAATATTTCACTCAAGAAAGTATGTTCTTTTGGAAGTATGCTTTTAAATATTCTTAGTAACTGTGTGTTGAAAACAGATTGTTACGTAAATTGTAGATGTCTAAATGTTAAATAATATTAATCATAAATCATTGTGGTTAATTGATTTTTCAGATCTATCATTTTATTGTGATAATTTTAAATCTTCTTCATTTGACAGAAGACTACTTCCAGTAAAGGAATAACTACTCTCTTTTTGAAGTCACATTCTTTTACATTCTGAGTACTTTGCTCATGTCAGTGTTTCTGTGAGTTTACAAGAACATGAATTCTTCAGTGAAATTGTGAATAAATACAGCATATGGCTTCAAAGGGAGTTCAAGGAAATGTACTTTGGTGGTGGGGTTTTTCTTTAAAAATAAAAGCATGAATTTTTGTCCCACCCAAGATGAAATCTAAGAATTCTAATTTTTTATTTTATGAGGATGCTATCAGGTTTGCTGTACAATATAGCCTGAATCTCAACTCTGTGCTGCTTACCCTTTTTCTAAAAGAAGAAAAGCTTGCTACTATTATTATTGCTGTAAGTGCTATAAAAAACTTCCATCCCTTTTCCTAGAAATAGGATCCATATCCTGTATTTCTGTTTGTAAAAGTACTTCTGCTCATATTTCCAGAAGATTTTGTTTCCTTCTAGGTGACAGAACAGAGTACCTATTTATTTTGTATATAGACTAGCATGCCTAATTGTTACTTTGAATCAAGTGGTCTCATTGTGCAAGACTAAGCTGTGATTTTGCTATAGATCAAGTGAAAAATATCAAGTGCTGTGCTATAATGGAAGCAAATTTAAGTGGTTTTGTCTTGTTCTGTTGTCACTGAGAATAGATACTGGTAAATGATCACACATCCAGATTTTGTCATGCAACGCAGTGCAATGATGATTTAACTAAACATACTTATTGAGTGCAAACAAATGAACTGGAACAGTAAACAGACAGAAAATGAAATAAATTGATTCAAGTGAACTGCATACACTAACACAATCCAAATGCAGGCACATCTTGGATCTCTTCAGCTTTCCTCTTCAGAGCCAAAACTCTGATACAAAAAGCATAGTTGATCTAACTTGATCTAAGATTATGATGCCACTGAAAATGATGGCCAGGTACTTTGTAACACCTCTGTTTCCTTTCCTTATCATCTGCCTGTGATAGTATCCATGTTACTTTAATATGAATCAGATATGGTCGTAGATGCCACTAAAACCTAATCTTGGAAAAATCTGAAAAACTGCTGCCCACAAAACCTGTAAGAAAAAATGGACTCTAGATTTTGGTGAAGTCACTTTTCCTTTAAAGTAAATGGTCTGAAATGTGAGTTTAGAAGTGCTACCACATTGCATTATTTATTTTATCCCCACTTGCACGGCAAATGTGTTCTCTTATTTAAAGATAATGACAGTCAGACTGCCTAGTTTACCAGTGTTTGTGTCCTGAATCAGTTAAAAGAAATTCAGCAACTCTCATTTGCTCTTGAGACTTACTCCATTTATTTTTATAATGTAGTTAAATATTAAATCACTCATTGTTTTCAGCAATTTATCTAAAATTGTCACTTTTTTTCATAAATATAATCTTTGTGTTTAGCAAAATAGAAAAAGTAAGCAAGGATGCTAGATCATGTTAATAATTTTTATGGCTCCTACATGCTTAGAATTAGCATTGGTGTTCAGGATTTGGCTAACAAGTAGATTAACAGAAGGAAAAATAGAAACGTGTTTTATGATTAATTTGATATATTAGGGCTGAAAATGTCTATAGGTCTGGCAGCTTGTAGTTCTGATGAATGCACTCTGGTTAATAAATAACTGTAGCCTTTTAAAAGAATAATAAACCAGCCCTTATTCTATTTCCATTTGTTGTATTTCTATTAAGCCTGCCTTAACATTCATTAAGTTTACAAGCTCACATTAAAATCTTATTTGTGGTAAAAAAATTTTTAGAGTTTAAGTTTTCTGAAGTCTATTGCTGTGATAGCTGTGTTACTAGTACCAGCATTTTAATACCAGCATACATCATTAGAACTATTCCGATATCAGCAGTGTTTTCTGGAAAAAAATAAACAAACCTCTACATAAAGAAGGAAGGGAAGAGATTGGAGTTGTTAGTTTGGGGTTTTTTTACTTCCTCTTAAGCATTCATTGTAAAGTATGCTTGGTTATGATTATATTGGGTATAGAGAGCTAAGAAAATTGAATGAAAGGGGTATCTTTTACCAGAAACAGATTGTTCTCAGCTTCTGTAAATCAGGCAGTTTGTTTGCTTCAGGAGAACTGTGCCATCTAGCAACAGCAAACAGAGATTTTAACTAGTTCCCAAGTCTATGTGTATTTTCTTAAGTCATGGGAAAAATTAAAAAGAAATAATAGTATTTTTTCTGTCTCATTGGTTGAAGATTCAGATGTATACCTTTTTCAGAGTCAGGGCATCACTGAGGCACAGATGAAAGCACAGTTCTTCAGGTGACTCATTCTCAAATTTCAGTTAGGCAAACCATCAATGTACAAACTGATTCTGTCTGTAAGGACATGTCTCTAACACTGAGGGAGCTTTTCAAAAGCACAAATACTACTGTGCACCTACTAACATTCAACTGCTCTTTTTCTTCCCAACTTGAATTGTCACACAACTGGTTCAACAGCTGGCTCAAACAGTAGCCAGGTAGTTACAGTAAGGAAGAGGTACTAAATCAGGATATTGCATTCATTGCATTTTAATACAATTTCTTTGAAATTGTACTGAGCACTTGCCCTGGGCTATACTCAATACTGAATGTAACAATTTGACAGTCACTATAGCTAGCCTATGTTCTTAGTATTTGGTGATTTAGCTTTCTGACTGGAGTTCATGGTTTTATTATAAAATTGAGTGATCTGGGACTTTTCAGACTGATGATATTCCATCATCTGCCAGAATTCTCTAGCTGAGATCAGTGGGAATCCTCCCCACTGAGAATCTCAGGGTATATACAGTCCAGCTGCAAGCAGTTTTTCCTAAATAACTACTTCTTTTTGTAGTTATATTCACATCAAAAAATTGCTCACGTCAGCTGTGTTGGTATGTATGCTGTTATGCTTAGCCGATGAAAAATAAATACACACATTTTCTAGGTCTTTCACTGTTGTGGTATATTACATTCTAGACCAAAAAAAATTTTTTTTCTTAACCATTTCCTAATATCAGTCTGCCTTTATCCCACTGAGACTTCTACCAAGTTAATTCATATCAATTTGAAGAGTTGTTGAAAAATTATTATATGGTTTATTCAGGTGAACACTACCTGTTCAACATTCTGTAGTTCTTAACATATTAGAATATAGTAGTCACAGAACATAAAAAAGAAGGTACATATCTTAGTGCTAGATAAGTAGTTAATTTTTCTTTGAGGGGAGAGGAAGGTAAAGAGAAAATTTTCCATCAAGAGTTTGGAAATATATAAACAATACAGCCTTGTATTCATGATGCCAAAGATGTATGTCAGCACTTCTGTAATGAAACTAGGGGATATATGCATCTGCAGTAAAATTTCCCTCCAGAACTACTTGGTTTTCTTTGGATTCCTAACTCTAAGGAAACATTTATTTAGCCTAAGAAAAATAAAATCTAATTTCTTCTGTATTATTTAAAATATGTTTACTGTTTGCATAGCAACTTTTAATTATCATCATATAGACAGAGTTTTCAGTTTGTGAACACATGACTGTTCAAATGCAAATACTACAGGGGTAAAGAAAAGAGAGCAGTAAATTCTTAATATCTAATCTGGGAGCAAGATGGGAAAGTTTTCTCTGGGCCACTAGATCCTGGTTAATAAGGAACTCTTTTTCCTTCCCTTTTAGTTTGGGTGACACAGATACCCACTATATCTGTGGAATAGTTTCTAAGGTCACTTCTGAAAGAGCGTCGTGAATTGTGAATTTGTGGACTAAAACATTGGGTTATGGCCTGTATATGGCCATAAACCAAAGTGACAGTTTGATAGCTTGCCTGTTGAACTCCATTTTGAACAACCCACTTTATATTTTATGTCCCTTTCATTTGTGGTTTAGTGCTTCTAAGTTGCCACTTAGTGTTGCAATTGTGTAAAGCATACAATATATTGTCTGCTTAGCATTTGAATCTAAGGGTACTTGGTAGGGCTAAAAGAGGTCCCTATGCTTTACTCTTCCATTGGTAACAATAGGTGAAATTTCTCTGTGTGGCTAATTAAACCCATTTTCTGGGGAAGTGAGGTTTGTTCAAGACCCCTTTCAGTTCATTTGTCAGTCCTCACTCTTTCCTCCTCACCTCTCCTGACAGATTTTGAACATTCTGGCCATGAAGGCTTCTGAGAAATTTTGGGGATAACTTCTTGGCACAGTACTGGATGGCTCAAGTAGGAGTGATGCACAGCTGGATCCACCTATTCTTTATTAAACAGTAAAAAAACAGTTGTGGGAAAATGTGGTAATGGATGAGAGTCTTGGATGTTGTGACCATGAAATGGAGTTCAAAGTCCTGGCAGGAGTGAGGAAGAAGAACAGCAGAGTGAAGATCTTTATTCAGGAAACTGTAGTTTGGGACCCATGGGAAGCAGCTCTTTAGGGTAAATGAAGTCAGGGAAATGTCAGGTCTGTAAGGCCAGCACTCTTCAGGAAACAAATAGTCCCTCCCATCTCTGCAGAGCGTTCTATACGAAGATACTGTGAAAATAGGTCATACAGTATCTCTTTACAGTATTATTTAAGGTCAGTCTACATCTGAAAGTAAGCAGAATGCTTGATGAGGCATATGTGCATATAGACATATATATGTAGCTATATGTACACACAGTTTTCAATGTACAAAGTGATGTTAATTACTTTATAAATAGTCAGAAAATACCTTCAATCAGTTTCTTTCTGCCACAAACTTATTTCCATGTTTTCTTCATAATATATTGCTGAGTGTGGTGCCTAAATTTACTAAGTACTACATTTTAGTTTCAAGTTTTTCATATGCTTACTTACAGAATAAATAAACCTTTCAGTTAAATGGCAACACATATGAAATAATTGAGTTAATTTATGTCTTGTTGTTTGTCATTTGTTTTCTTTAGGGAGATATAAAGGACATTGAAATTAACATTACAGAAGTCCTTGGGTTGGCAAAATTGAATGTAGCAGAATTAATGCAATTCTATCAGATTTTAGGGGGCAGGGAGATAGGTTGTCGTGGAAATATCATTAGTCATCTGCTCAACTCAGGTAGGTACCTGAGTGACTTTGGATATGCATCTTTCACGTAAAAACTTTGAAAATCTATGTCATTGTAAGCATAGGTTTTGAAATGTTTTTGGAAAATCTAGTACATCTGTTACCAGGTTAAAAATTGTACAAAGTTCATATTTGAACATAACCTTATTTATAGTGCTTCCTGTAATGCTATACATTGGGAAAGACAGATTAATAACATAAATGCGTGGCATTGCCCCATAAAAATAATATCAGAACGACAACTATAATTAATTCTAAAATTACTTCCTACATTTGAAAGTATCAGTGAGTGCTTTTACATGAAGATTATTTATATCATAGATAATTTACAACTACATAATTGAAGTCTGAAGACTTTATAGGTAACAACAAATAAAATATTAAAATAGTGCATTAAATATTGGTGGGGTTTCCTGGAGTCCATTCTAATATTTTGCAACAGCTTCATATTTTTTGGTTTTAATCACCTCATTAAGACATAATGATCTTCTTGCACTGTCATACCAGATAGCCTGTTAATGGGCTGGAATAAAACATAAAGCTATCAGGGGCATGTATTAGGGTTGATTAAGCACTGCATTACTTCAGTGTTTCTCTAGTGTAACCCCTCTGAAAGCAACTGAAAGACACAACTAAATAGGTACAGTAATGCACTGGGGAAATCAATCTTTTTACTTTGTTTTGTCATTGAAAAGAGAAGCAGCATCTGCACTATGGAAAGTTGTTTAGTGCAGTGAATTATACTCAGATAAATTTCAGTGTGATCAGCACTATGCTGAGACACTTGATTTGAGAAAGAAACAAATTTAATAAAACTTTTTCAGCATTAGGTGTAAGTTTGACTGACAGGATTGCCTGTCATAGGCTGAATGAAGGCTTAGTGTTTGTCAATATATGTATGGATAACCATTTTTAAAAGGTAATCTGACAGATACCAAAAAAACAAATTTGTAAGTATATCCAGAAGTATATAAAAAGATGGCACTCATTCAAGACCTAAGAAAGTGTTCTAAAGAAAATTAATGGCATGAAAAAAGATCAGTGAATTAAAAAAAAAAAAAGAAAGAAAGAACTAATGAGGAGATTGAGGAAGAAAGAGAAAACAGTACAAAATGCTCAGTGTCAAAAAGCAACACTTTTTTTCATCATGGTGAGGACAGATTTGTATTTTCACTGGTTAAACAAGCATATATTTACAGGTTACTTCTTTTTGTGATTTGTAAAGGACACTGTCATTTTGTGTTCTTAAAAAGATGTAAGACATTTTAGGAATACAGCAGGATAAGAGAGAGGGGCAGCATTTAATGAAAGGTTTTATTTTCAAGAGAAGTGAAACAGAATCAGTGGCATTAAACACAGGCAGAAGAGGAGATTTTGCTGTGAGGAGTTTACCACAGGAAAGTCAGAGCAGGGCTGAGCATCACCTGCTCTTAATAGCACTGTGCTGTTAATATCTCTCTCTCTCTATGTATCTACCTAATCACTGTCATAAAAAATTGAAACAATACCACCCAAGAGTAGCCATGATGTTAGATCCTGTCCTGGGACAAAGGACAAACTCATATGTCAAATCTAAGTATGTGATCCATCAAATGTGGACTAGTATCTTGTTTTCTGACAGTTAAATTGTTTACATGCTTACACATCTGCAATTGAACCTACTCAAAGTACTCACCATCTAGGGATGCTGCATTTTCTATATGCCTCTATGTCATAGAGTAGTCCATAAACCAGATATTCCACTCTAGAGCAGAAAAAATCCTTAGATTGTGCCTAGTGCATGTAGTAACATATCAGATTTCATCATGTCAGTCTCAGTAATTCTGTCCACCATTCATGTTGTAACATGAATGAGGTTACAGCATTTAATCAATAACCATGGTTGTAAACATGCTTCAGTCTCTAGTAGTGGAAACTCTAATATTTTAGAGGATTGGCCACTTCGTCGTCGCTGGAGTAGAGATGAGATGAGATTGTCATGGCAGACTCATCCTCCCTCCCTTCTCTTGAAGAAGAAAGGACACAGCACAACCAGAAATAGATTCGTGGGGCTGGAAGCAATGGGATCAGCTTTGCCTTTGTGAGGCACCTAGCTTTAGTATTCTTCATAAAGTGAAAACCCTGACTTTTGTTCCCTGTTCTAACTGTCATTTGTGTATTTTATGTAAAGACTGATAAATGTTAAAACCAAAGCTGTACAATAATGCTGGCCTCCACTCACCTGTTTCTCAGGTGCATGATCTCATTCACTGAGATACTAAAACACGATGCCTTTTTCCTCATCTCTGTAGACTGTTATCTCTTCACACACTTCAGCGTTCACCTGAGGTAAACAGACTGAGAATGGCATGGATTTTTTGCTTGGTGGTTAAGGAACCAAGCGTGAAATGATTAAGGAACAGTGGGATACGGGAAACATAAATTTAAATTAATTCAGGTGAATGGAGACCTAATCACAGTATCCCAAAACTTTGATCAGTATTCCAAGGTATTAATTGTATAAGTTTTTCATGTTCAGCTGAAAGCTGACTAAGCTGGTTGTCTATATCTAGAGGGATATTTTTTCAGTTAATAAAAAGGTAACAAGCCAAATCTCCTTTAGTTGTTTATCTACAGGTCTGTTGGAGAAACCTAAACACCGAAGAACACCCTCTCCCCCTTTTGCTAAACCTGCCTATGTCATGCAGTGCAGCACTGTGTAAAGCTATTCCACTTGCTCCAGTGCAGCACTGAGCGCAGATATTCTAGCTCATATTCTGAAAATTGCATGCCTTCAGTAGCTCATCTCAGTGCCTGGGCCAATTAACCCTGCACTTTTCAGAGCTACTCAGTTCTGGTGAATTGATACTCTGACACAGTTTCATTTGGTTTCAAGGCTGGAAACCTTTTATTCACTGGTAGCTCTTGCATTTGCGTGGCGTTACGCAAGGACAGTATCTCGCTGTGTCTAAACCAAGTGAATTTCTACTTGCAGCCTGGTTGGGAATCCTGATTTCCTTATGTAGGTCATTTGCATGCTTACCTAGATTATAAATTCCATGTTGGGATCAGGTGCCTTAAAGTTAGATATGGTGATACTCTTATGTTACCACATCTAGTGGGATCAGGGCTTTCAATATAAATGGTGCAAGATTGCCCAGAGATCACAAAGCAGGACTGTGGCAAAGTGTAGAACCCAAATACCCTAACTTAACTCCAGGGTCTTGAGCAGTGTGCTGCATCATAATTTGGAAATATGGCTGCCTGTAGATACAGATATAGCAAATATCTGTGAATACCAAGGACAATTTTTTGCTCAACATGTAATTAAAAGGAGTAATTTTCAGCCTTTAGCTATTCCCTGAAAGCTGGAGTAAGGGATTCAACCCTAACTCAAATTAAACTATAAAGTTACTGAGAAATTGTGGGTCTCTGATAATTTCTTAACTGACGCATTTTCCTTGGCTAATGGGATTTTATTAAATGTGATATGTAGCTGTAAGATCACATTTATCTGGGTAATGCTTCTTTATATCTGCATTGGAAATAAGTAGACAGACCAATGAGTCAAGAATTACAGTGGGAAGTAATTGCTTAATGGGATAAAAAGTAACCAACAGTAGCATATTATTTCAGAAGTAAAAATCTCACACCCTAGTCACAGGTGTGTAAATCAGTACTATAATTTTCTAAGAGCTTTTGTTGCTAAGAATCTACTGTATAATAATAATAGTGCCATTTTGTCCAACATTTTCTCACTAACAGGCATGGTTTAGTGGTAGCTCTTTACTAATATGCTCAAGACATAGTTAAGATACTTAAAAAGCAGTTTCCAAAACAAACCCATCTGTACAAAACATTAATTTTGTATTTTTAACATAAGTAAGTGTATCTTTAGTGGCTTGATGAAATGTTGTGAGCTGCTTTTAAGAGTATTGTCTTAGAAATGAAGTGCTACAATTCTCAATATGAATTTCCAATCATTCTGTGTATATGTATGATAAGACTTATTTTAGTTTGGTTTACTTCCTATTAGGAGATACAGTGTATAATTTTTCGTTTCTACTAGAAAAAAAGCCCTTTAAATATGATTTTCTTTTCATTGCTTTTTATAAATTAATTTCTGTGAACTCTGAAAACATTGTTGTTTTCATTCCTCTACGAAAAAGTCAAAATAATTCATGAATAACACAAAGCATTGTTAGGAATTTTGGGCTGTACTGATCATACTTAAAATAAGTTCTTGTACATTCAACACCGATCTTAAAAAATTGCAAACTTCCATCTTTCTGAGTGCTTTGCTGTTCTAAGTATGGATAAGTGCACCAGGCTGCATTTGCTGCATATGTTTCTGGAAGAATACAAATTTTGAAAACTATGGCTTCCTTTTTCTTTCTGTTTTGAGATTAATAGTACATATAAGAAACTGTAATTGGAGGGGGAAAGCCTAAAGCTGAAGGGCTTGTTTTCACAGGTTTACTTTTCTGCACCTTTTTTTTTGGAGGCTTGGAGCAATTTAAATTAAAAAGAAAAAGAAAAATAAGTATAATATAAAGAAAAATGTGATCATCCTGAAAAATGTACTGGGTTGGCTAATGGTAAGAGGTTTCATATTCCCTTGCTGTACCCATGACGTTACTTGATTACTAAATAGTTCAAAATATTTTATTATGTAGTGTTTGCTGTTTTTCCAAGCTCAATATGAATCTTGATAGTAGATGGTAAAAATTACACGCACTTGCTATATTTGTGTCCTTGCGAGTCATTAATTTTTTTCTAGACATGTCAGTAACTGATTTGAGTAAACTTGGGGCTTTTTGTAGAAGAGGTCCATTGGTTTTTATAAAATTAGGTAGAGAGCACAGCAGTGATATAAGCCACAAGGTTCACCTTTAGCATTAGAGGAGAACTGCAGTGGTCATATTGCTTCATTAGAGGCACACCTTTAAAGTTACATCTTCTAATTAATGTTGAAGTCCAAGCAAGAAAGTAGGGGATTCATTCTACCAGTTACCCTAAGAATGGCTTATGGATATCTTTTGTTATCAAACCACATTTATAATCGTCTGACAATTGGTGAAAATAACTTACATATATCCTAACGATTAATTAGGAGATATATTAAACTCAGAATTTAAATCTGCTACAAAAATATTAAATATTATACCTTGAATGATCAAAATTAGCTATAGTTTGCTTTCATTATTTCAGTAAACTTTGAGTAAGGTGTTTGCTCTCAGAAGGACTCCTACAAATACTTCTGAGGTCTTTGGCAATGGATATTAAATCTATTGTCTGAGTTTGAAAAATATGAATTTATTACCCAATTTAAACTTAGCACAGTTTATTTAATATTAAGTTTTCATTAATTAAATGTTCTCAGCTTGCATCTCTAGTGGAATTCAAAACATCCCCATTCTGCCGTTGAGGCACTTGGCAGAGCCATTGAAACTCTAAATTCTTAGTCACAAACTGCAGGTTTTCTCTTGTAAAAGTAATAAAGTGAGAAGAAACCAGTGTTGCTTGATCTAACTACTTATTATCACCATTATATTCACCATATATTAATGTTATTTGACAGTATTTTAAATTCCTGTACACTTTGTGTACCTTTGCGTATTGTAAATTGCACTATAATTTTTATTTATTTGAAACTTACGTACTACATTACTGTAAGCTTCACCACAGGCTTTGTCCCGTACTTTCAGACAGTATTAAATGACAATATAAGTAATGTCATAATGAGCTAACAGTGTCACCACAGTCTCAAACAAATAAAGGTTTAATATAGTTCCTGAAATAAATTGAAACACTCATTAACTTTCACCATTCATCAGATTGTCCCTAATTGTTCATCACAAAGATTGTTAATCAGAGAAGCAGGATAGGGTTTTACTGATTTGACCTTGCATATCTGCATGACTGCTGTATTATGCCTAGATACTTTGGTGAACCTCTTCGTTTTAATTTTCTGTAGTTTGTGTACATAAGCATGTACAAAAGCAGGCCTTTTTCGTTTTCTTTTTTTTTTTTTTAGCAACAAAAAACAAGTATGTAAGCGTGGCTTTGTAAAGGGACATTTAATGTGTATTTCTTGTATCATTATATGATGCTAATAAAAGTCTACAGTGTATTTTATGTGAAATGGAGAGGAGAGTCATTAATTTCAGATGTCATAGTAAGGCTATATTCCTAGTTAGCATCAGCAACTGCTCAGCAGTGGTGCAAAACTTAATCGTGCAGTTGTTTCCTTAATCTGTTTCTTTCAGAACCAAATTTGATAGTGCAACTAACCCCATAGTCTGTTTGACATTAATATTCCACATGCACAAGAAATAGAAGTAGTGTGTATTAATGAAGACCATAGTATTGTGATTTTCCAAGAGCAGAATAGGAAGGGATTTGGAGGAGAGGAAATATTTCCTGACTCCTAGTGCTTTAGCTTCAGGCTGATAAATAGCGTGGTTTGGAATCAATTTCAGCATTGATCTGAAAGATAATCCTCTTCACAACAACCACGTCCAGAGGTTTTTACTGTTAGGTGTGAAAATGAATGGCAGGTCCTAAATAAAAAAAAAAAAAAAAAAGAAATAGAAAATGGAATGAGGCCTAAAGGGAGAGGGGTAGGTAGTTATTTTTCTGTCACACATGAGTTAATACACTGCAGACATTTATTTAGAAAAAAAAGAGAGCTGTACATGGAAAGGGTATTTATTTTCTTAATTGCCAAAACGATGCTCTGAAATTGAAGAATCAATCATGTTTATTGTTATATGTGGGAAATTAAAAATATACAGTATACGGTAATTTAACTTGCAGCGCAAGGAATCCATAGTACACTTCTAATCGATATTCTGTACTTCATGCTAGCTTGGTCATGTAGGGCACCAGGAGGGGAAGGAAAAGCTATGAATGTAGACTCAGCTGTTCGACTTGGAAGGCTTTTATTCAACAAATATGGATTACAAGAGGTACCTGAGAGAATACATGTTAGTGTTTTGAGTTGAAATGTATTTAACACAGTGTCTAAGAATTTCTGTGAATCAGAAATGAAGAGTTTTAGCTTTCTAGTTAAAATATGCTAGAAGAAAGAAAAAAATATGTTTTTCAAAACATAAAAAGCTCATCCTATCCCATAGGCCATAGCTAAATGGACTGAAGGCACTCCATTCTACCTAAGCCATCACCATCTTCATTCCTTGTCACACCATCATGCTTGGTTGAAACACAAGGGCATTTTTCACCAAGACTCAAGTGAATTACACTTCTGACACGGTGAGCAAATGTTTCCCAGTGGTACGGAGTGTGTCTGTACTGCAGCCTTCAGATGCTGCCTGAACTTCATCTCACATCATGAATAAGTTAGCTGACATGAGAATTCAGGGACTTGTAGTTTCACTACCTTATCTAAAGTTTCCCAAGTTTTTGAAATATTATGCCACTGCATACAAACAAATTAATTTCTTTCAGACTGAGCAAATACAATTGAAATATATCTGGTCAAGACAGAAAATATATCTGGTCTTTGCTATATATTATGGCATCTTCTTGCTTGCATCATTTAAAGCATTTAAAAAATGAAAAGTGGTGATATTAAAATGACATGCAGACACCTGAGTTTGTTCATCACCCAAAATGAATTGGATTTCACCTCTGATACTACATCAGCGTTCTGCCAGCATGAATAGCCAGTATTGTACTGGTTGTACTAACCTTCACACTTAAGGCTCTCCTGCTTTCCTGCAAATAGTTTCCAGACTGGGTTGAAGCTGTTGCTACGAACAGGTTTTCAGGAACTTTTCAGGTATTCCACTTTCTAAGATAATTTTTTCCACATGATCCAGCTTTTTTTCAGTCCTGGAAAACATCTTACCTGTAAGCAAAAACCCAGTCTCTGAAATGAGTGGGAATTTTGCCACAGACAGAGTAATGGCTATGGTTTCACTACCTTTTCTACCTTTAATGAGGATCCACTAAGGCAGAGAGACAGGATAAAAGTAAGCAAGTTTTTCTGGTGCAGGTTTCAGTGATTTATTTCAATTTCAGAGAAACCACAGAGCTTGTAGTGAAGAAGTGGAAACCAATGTAGTTCCTGAGACACGTTTCAATAAAGCAAAGCATGGTGGATAAAAACAAGGTAATTATATGCATTTTTTGTAGCATAAAAAGTATTTCTACTCAATATTTTCATTAATTGCAGGACACTTTGCAGAATTAGAGCAGAAAGTAAAGTTTGTAAGAACACTGCTGAGCAGTGAGTTCTGTCTTTCTGGAAGTGATACTGGAATATATAAAACAATTGTTCAGAATATGAAGAATAAATAATCCAAGACAAACCCTGAAGGATTTTCAAGTTGCAAGAAAACAATTAAATCTTTGGAATTTTGCCAGAACAATAATCTTGGGAATTTTATTCTCACAAGTTGCTATGTGTTTTTTCATAGCTGCCAGGAGCTAAGTTTCATAACCTTCACTGGCAGCGTGTTTGCTCTTTCCACTTTGGGAATACTAAATTTTTAAAATATCCAAATAATTTTCTTCCGACTTAAAACCTAACAGAGGTTTATTTGATATAGAATGTATATCTGCAAATGCAGGGTCATTACATTTGAGTGTAAACAAGAACTGTTTTTCATCTATATACCTTACATGTGATGTTTGATAATAAGTGCTGTTTGATAGTGGTCTCTGAAGCAGACAGTTGTTTTCTGTGAGCATATGTGAGTCTATTTATTGTTTATTAATTCATACTTTTGATTCCTGTTGGAAAGTCCTGATTTTCGCTGGTGGTTGAAGTAGTACATAAGTGCCAAGTTTTACTAGTCCCACACAAGCCTCTGTGCAAACATCACAAAACCAAAATGCACATTGCCACAAATAAAATTATCTCACTTCAGTAGTTACTTTCAAGATGAATTATACTGAAAACAAGTTTATTGTTACAAATATTAATTGATGGGAAGCTATTGTGCTTTTGATTTTCAGTTCACTTAACTATAATAGTGAAAAAGCACGCAAAAGGGAAGCAAAGGTAATTGTAGTTTAAATCATCAAGGCGTAGTGCTGGCAAAACCCCCATTTTATTGGCTAATTCTGCCTTGGCTTGGATGAATATACTGGCTTCTGGACACTGATGCAAGTCTGGATTAATATTACTGCTTCTATTGATTTAATTGGTCATGTGAACCTTCCATTTCATTAATGGATTTTATTGACTGAATCGATACAAATTATATTAGTGTTTCAAAGCATGAATATCAGTTCTGGTAGGCCTTTTGCTAACACTTGAACTTTAGGGCTTATATATAGGAAATACTTGTATTTCTGCAGATTTTTAGAACTTTTATTTGCTTCTGTGAAGGAAATTATTTTATTATTTCCTAAGTCCTTTCTACACAGGGAACTGCTTCTGAGTGTAAAGACCCTCAGCCTGCTATTTTTGATTTAAAAAATCCAATTTTTTTTTTTGGGGGGGTGTCACCTAATTAAGTTTATGTCTTCATTTCAAATATATTTAGAAGAGGGGTAAAAAGAGATGTGATGTGCTGGAACGAAAACGCAACTAAGGAAATAAGAGTAATAAGAACTATTGAAAATGAGATTTAAAAAGTGCCTTGCAAGGTCATTAGCTTGGAAGTACAATGAAAAATACTTCTTAATATGTTTTTATGGACGTTAATATTGCATTGTTGATCCATTTGAATCTTTGCCAGTTGCTTGATGAAGATCTTGGTGAGTGACAGTGAACAATGGAGATGAAATTAAAATCAAATTTAGACATGAATATTTAATGAAGACAGAATAACATAGGTCTGGAATAGTGACTTAAAGCACAGCAATGTATTAGTGGTGAGAAGTCACTCACCTACATGAAAATTACTGGACACCTTTGTGCCTGGTTCACAGTACCTCTGGAAGATTTTAAGGAGAGTTAACATTAAAGAGGGTGACTAGTTAAGACAACAGTATCTTTGTGACCTTTCCCCTGCCGTGTAACACTGTGGTGTCAGCTGTTCTCTGAACAGTAGCTTCAAGCCCAGGGGGTCTTTTAGCTCTTCTGGGAGGAAGATGTGTATTCTGTCTCTCCATGTCTAACAAGCCACTCAAGTGGCAGAGGAAAAGTAAGCTATTTCCTGAAAAGACCGTATAGATGGACATGAGGTCAGACTGGATGACTTCCAGGGGTCTCTTCCAATCTAATTTGTTATATGGTTAAATGAATTGAGCTTTCATGGCAGTTGATTTGGACTCTTTTCGCAGATGTGTAGCAGCCCAAACTCTTACCTCCAGTGGTCAGTGCATGGTGCTAACAAAGCCAGGGTTGTGGGTTTGATCCCCATATGGGCCATTCACGTAAGAGCTGGACTTGATGATCCTTGTGGGACCCTTCCAACTCCGATCAGTATTCTGTGATCTTACATGGCAATAACAGTGGCTATTACAGTCTTACTTCTTTAACACATAACTCACCTGGATAAAAAGGACAATTCTCAATTATGAAATGTGGAAAGGGAGAAGAAAGTGAGATACAGCCTATAACAAAGACTTAAAAAACTATTTTATTGTCTATGTTTAATAGTTTTGTCAAATCAGCACAGTCACAAGCCAGCTGATGCCTTGTTGAATAAGCTCACAATGTCCTTACCTATGGTCTGGTACCTTTGGTCTGGAGGAGATACAAAAAACTTGCTGGAGAAGTTCAGGAATAGCCATCCAGTTCCTTTTGCATATTGCTAGATCAGAGTTTCCAGCTGCTGCTGTATTGTAAAAAGCAAGTACTGCTGCTGCCACTACAGGGACCTGCTGAGGAATTGCAACACTAGGACTCAGCAGCCCACCTGACTGTGAAATTAAACCAATTTACAGGTTACCAGGACAGAAGCATAACATTTGGCAATATTAAAAGAAATTAATGTGATAAGCAAAAAATATTTTTAATGCACGTTCACTATATCGAGTAGATATTTATAAGCTTCTAGACTGTTTTGGATTTACATAAGTGAAAATTCTGGCTTCACAGGCTTATTGAAAAACAACACACACTTGATGCTACTTGGAAATATCATTGATTTTTCCTGTATTGGCAGCTGGCCTCCTGGACAGGCTTCACAGCTTATGAATATACCAAAATTGATTTTGCAGTTCATATGGCTTACTATTTTATTACAAGAGAGCAAGTAACCTTGGATATTTCTGTAAAAAATAAAAAGTTCTATGTAACTGATAAAACTGTGCAGATCTTAGGACTGCAACTCTCAACAGGTGCTAGTAGGTTTTTCATTTAGACCTAATAAACTTAAAAAGACCTAATAACATATTGTTCGACTTGCAGCATTGCCTCCTCCTGTTCCATAATACCAAATCTCGTGCAAAGGAGTGCACTGGATACTGCTCTGATTCGTGCTGTTATATATAATACTCTCTTTCTGATAGCTGAAAATAATTTTTAGAAGAGCAGTTTTTTCAAAGTAGGACACAGTAGGTGAAAAGAATAATTTTCCTCTAACATACATATGATTTTTGAATGAAGTTTAATAAATCCTTTACAGTCCTACCATTAATGTTCCGGAAAAAGATTCTTAGGATTGCTCTATGTAACTACCACTGGATATTCAAAAAAGAAAGAAGTTTACTTCAGCTAATTGAATTGTCACCCAGATGTGTTACAAGTCAGATTGGAGAAACTTGTTTCGACAGTTGTACTTAACCTCCTGGGAATTCTTTTTTGAAAGTCTCTTGCCCCCAGTCTCCTCTTTGCCATGTGTTTCCCTGGCTGAATTGTATTTTGTTAATATATTCAGTATTATACACCTGGATGGATCATCAAACAGATCCTGATCAGAAAAAAATCGTGTATGATTATGCATGGTATGAGATCAAAATGAGAATTTTCATGTGGTAAGGTTTATGAACATTACACTTCCAATCCCACTCGTGTGACTGGTCTCAGCCCCCCTATGTGCATGTGGGCACATTTGGAGTGGGGCTGGAATAGGTCTATACCAGATTCAGGTCATATAATCCTGTTTGTTTTATAATCTCTGAAGAATTTTCTCATCTCTTGTGTTTATTTAAAAAGTTAAAACTTTTCAACTTTCCTATATTCCTCACACAGCTTGGTAGATAATGTGGAATAGGCACACAGTTGCACAGTTTAGTTTATAGTAGTGTAGTATCTCTTCGGGTTTGAGCCAGATACTCTTCAGAGAGCTGATACATTTTCCTTGTGTTAATGAATTGCTTCATGTTGCTTTGGTAAAGAACTCTTAATCTGGAATTGTTGGAACAGTGCTGAGATGAAAATGGTACCTAGCATACTTATCTGGCAGAAAAATATTTAAGGAAAGAAAAATAAACTTCAGCATTTCTGTTGCAAATATGTGAGCTTCCTAACATTGCAGTCCGTGATTTGGAATTGCATTGAAAATGAAATCTCTACCATCCTGATTTAATTATAAATTAAGGACAATACCATTTTTTTTTTGGTTAGCGTTTTTTCATTGTTGTATCATTGTGAATTATGCAACTTCTTATGTGAAAAGCAACTTCTTATATTGCAGAAAAAGAAAACAGCAAACAGAGCCCTAATGCAGAGAATAGTTAACTAGACTCTAACTTAAAAAGACCACCAAAGCTGCAAGCAAAAAAGTGTAGCTCATGCATTTTGTCTCACGAAATTTAAATAGCATTTTGGTGACGCTTTCTGGTATAGGACAACTTGGACAGCTTTAGAAAGTCTTTGTTACTTGAACCAAGCACTAGTGTTTGTCTGGACCACTGAAATCTCTTTGAAATCCTTTGAAGCACTGTACGCCACTCTGAGCCCTCTGTGTTGTTCACTGGCGTGGCAGACATAGCACAACCATTTGTACCTCCTGTACCAGAGGCACCAGGTGTATGGGAGGTTGGTCATGGTGCCCTATGGAGAGCAAGAGATGCTTTATGCCTGTCTGCAAGCGCTGCTGGTGTTGATTAAATATACTATGAGCTGCCTTGGGCTGCTCAAGAGGCAGTGTGGGAGAGAGTGGTCACAAAGCCGCAGTGAAGAGAAGGGCCATCCCCTGTGTCACGGGGTGTTGTCATTCTTGAGCAATTAAATACACTTACATTTTCAAAGAAAGAAGAAAAAGCCTGCCTTGGATGTTGCCTAATAACATTTTCAGACAGCTATGGCTGTAGACTGGGTCAGTCCCTCTCACAGCAGGGAAGGCTGGGGCCCATCAGGACCAGTGTACCCTCCTCATGGGCATGCAGATTTATGGAAAGGAGCATCTCCATTTCTAGGTGGCAATTCCATACTCATTCCAGTATATTGTCTTTAAGTCTTAACAAAGGGAGATATTATCTCTATTCCATAGTCTTGCTCTTTTTTTTGTTTTTTAATATTGTTTTTTAACCAAGGATAGTATTTGTTTTTATACAGGTTAGAGTTCATACACAAGTTAAAATATGCATGTTTGAACAAGGTACCTAGAGTACCACAGTGTGTCATCTTGGCCATATGGATAAACTCAGATGAAAATGAGAAGTATCCTTCTCCCTCCAGCTCCTCAAAACACCTAGTAAAATATACTTGACATTAAATTTAATGACACTGCATTTTTTCATGCTTGTAAATATTGATATCAGGA
The DNA here is from genome assembly GCF_965178545.1 of Coloeus monedula. Classification (NCBI taxonomy): domain Eukaryota; kingdom Metazoa; phylum Chordata; class Aves; order Passeriformes; family Corvidae; genus Coloeus; species Coloeus monedula. Next base: position 41,238,286 of record NC_138782.1, on the reverse strand, counting down.
TGAAAAATTATAGCAAAACCATGATGGATGTAATTTCACGTATCTCTCGTATGTCTTAACCTGAGCTGTCTTTAAACAGGTTTGAAACAATTACCTGGTGTCCAGGATCTCAGCATTTCCATAGAATCCATAACTGCTTTTGTAGGATTGGCTTGACAGCACAGTTTAGGGGCAGGCAGCTCCCTTGCATAGATCAGAGGGGCAGCTACAAACTCATCCAACAAAATGCATATTCTAAGGAAACAATAAGTTGCAGAAATTGCTGGCCATCTCCAACAGCTGGCTTATTTTTTGAAATCCTTTCTCTGTAATGACTCAGTTCCTTGTGTGAGATGAAGGGTTTTGGTTTTGGACAGAAAAAAAGAAGTACATTTCTCATAAAATATTTCAATAGAGTTTTCTATTTTCATTCTGTTGCACAAAACCAGAAGATCTAGTGTATTTGTGCTCTCACACATGGGGCTATTCTACTGGGTAGCTTGTATAATGTGTTCTTAGTTTTCTCTGCCATAGGTTTCAACCAGTCTGTGCACTTACTAAAGGGACAGTGGGATACATCTGCTTTATTATTGTGTTTGCCAACTGGTCTGCCTGAGTTTTTATATTAATATTTTATTGTTTTGTCTACATTGGTTATAAGATGTTTGGGGCAAGACTTGCATATATGAGTTACTCACTTGTTGAGCACCTCATGCAAGAGAGCTGGGAGCACTCTGAAAGCCATCACAGGTTTAATAGCTATTGTTCTGCTAATAATAAGATCATATTCCCCTCTTGTGTTCATTTACACGTCAGACTTCTAGCTGACCTTAGATGTCTGAAGACTTACAAGAGAGTCTTGGACAGTGAGAATTGTACTTTGAGTCAAGCTCAGATGCTTGTAGGGTTTATCTACTGCAACTATAGAACAAGTTTCTGTTTACTCACTGTAACTATCTCAGCCAGTTAGTGTTTCAACAGGAGTTGAACTGGAAAATGGAGAACAAGAGTAAGAAGCAATCAGCAGGATTGCCAAGTATATATCCCTTCACCAACTCTTTTGGTTATGGTTTGAACGCCAGAACCTTTCTTCATTTACCAAGATGTAGTCTAAAGCAACTAGTGAGTATTTTCAATTAGGCAGTGGACCCTTTTTTGTCAGTCTTGAGGAGTGAATGTCAGTTCCTTCATTTCTGTAGTTCCATGAAATGCAAAAAAAGGAAGACAGCTTGTTTCCTCAAAATTCACACCTTTAATTTTAATTGCTATAGTACCAAAGACTGCCATATTCATTTTTAAAGTACTCTGTTTTGGTCACAAGCTCTTAATGGTTTCAGTATTGGTGAGCTCTCTACAAATTCTTCATAGAAGGTAATCTGTGATTCAGGTTTATTTTTCTATATGTCTGAGGAAAGAGTGGAGGTGAAACAGAACAGAGAAAAGTTTGTGGAACAACTCATTAAAGATTTCTTAGTGGTATTAAAAGTTTCTCAGTAACTTCTGACAAGGACTTATGAATAACAATATGTGTTAATTCTCTCACTCACATAAAGATACGCCACACTGCTTAAAATCCAGAAAGAATTGTGACAGACTGTCTTCCAACCTATCTATAGTGGTCAAAGACTATTTAATGACACAGCTGTGATATAACATCAGTTGCTATGGCAGAAATTCCAGTTTTCAAAGCTTTGCTAACATTACTTTTACAATTTATTTAGTTTTTGTGTTTTGTGTTTCCATGGGGTATTATATGTTTTGTAAAATGCTGAAAATATGAAGTCATTACTGATGACAAATCAGAAATATGGATGAGTCTGCAGAAGCGTAGGGCCTTGATGTATCTCAGTGAGCTCAACTCTGTATCTATTTACAATGAAAGAAGTCCATTTATTTCCCTAGAAGATCTTACTAAGCTATCATTTTGCAGAGTTTTGTGAGCTTCCTCCTTTCACCCAGTACTTATCTCTTCCTACCTTCTTCTGAATAGACTGTACAGTAAGAGAGAACTCTGTAGCATTCCAGTTTCTTATACACTGCAGGGGTCCTTTAAAACTGTATATCTGCACTGGACCTCTTGGTTAAAACTGGGAGCTCACGAAACCATAACTGCCTTTCTCTGGCCATGCAAGTCTACTCTGAACATAAAAGAAAGTGAAAAGGCAATGTGTATTAGTATTACAGTCAATATGTCTGTTCTGATTCTGAGATCAAAGACACAAAGTTTTACTTTTGATGTTGCATGTGTTTTGTAATTTCATGACACTGAAGATAAAATGTTCTGATCTTCCCAAGAGGAAAGAAATAATTCGTCAGGATCTTCTCAAGTGGAAAATATACAAGTAAGGAAAAATAGCTGCAGATTAGTAAAGAAAATAGAGTCGGTTTCACTTTTGCAAAACCTGATACTTTGGGGTTGAGTCTAGTGATGTACATCTTAGAAACTATTTTATTTTTTCATTCATTTTCTCTTAATTTTTAGGGTGAAAACAGTATAATTAACTTCTTTTATATTCAGTTTCCTGGTTTTGTTTGTAGCATGATACCTGGTTCTTTGAGAAAAAAACCCCAAATAAAACAACAACAACAACAACAACAACACAAAACCAAAAAAAAACCCCACAAAACCAACTGAGCAATTTATTTTTTTTCTAGTGTGTTATACTGTTCTGCACACATGAGTGAAAGGTGCTTGCAATGGTTACTTAGGAAAGCCAGCACAGGAACATTTGAAAACTGAAATGATCTAGATGAAAAGATGCAATTAAAGCAAGCAGAAAAGACAATATTATTTTTGTAAAAAATTAAGGACTTTATCTTCTGACATACACTTGGCTGAAAGCATTCATATGAAGACAAGCAGCTGTGTAATTATAAGATTAAGATCCAAGCATTAAAAAAAAATATTAGAAAGCTGATTAGAATTTTGTCAAGAAGGAAAAGTGTCAGCCACTATGAAATTTTTCATTAGTTGAGGAATGTTGGAAACCCATCTGCTTTCTCAATATCTGATCTCATGTTACTGAATTTGAGGCAATTGTATAATTGTTAGTTTTTATGATGTGGAGTGTTTAGAAACAGGTAAATTAAAAACCAAAATTGCAGTCTCTATCAGAACTAGGAAATCTGAACTTTGAAGACACTGTGTGTCATATTCTCATGGGCCAGGATTCTCCTCCAAAAGTATCCCAGAATCACAGAATATTCTGAGTTGGAAGGGACCCCTGAGGATCAAGTCCAGTTCTTGGCCCTGCACAGGACATTCCCAATAATCACACCATGAACCAGCCCCATGAATCACACCAAGTAAAACTTGGAGAGAACAGTTAAGAGAATACCCTTTATTCTATTGTGTTCTTCTGCCCTGTGGGCATTTAATTTTGTCACGATTTTCTTGGTTTTTGCATTTACTTCACCATCCTCTGGACCTAGATGAGGTGACACCCTGGGGTGGTCTACCATCATATATAGTGCCACAGGTATTCAAAGAACAGCTTTTCTTGACTTCAGTTGCAGCTGTTTTCCTCATGATTGACCCATACTGGGGCTGAACTAACCACTTAAATAAAATTTTACATGAATTCACAACATGCTGCACTTCACCCTCCTCATTCACTGTCCCACTTGTGTTTGGCATGTTACGTGTCAGACTTCGCACAGTTCACTAAATTTGAAAGACTTTGGGTCATATGTTCATTAATTGTGGTTTTCTCTCTGGAACTCATACTGTAATTAGTTATCTACTTAATGTGATGGTAACTATTAAAGTCAAGCCATCTGATCACGTCAGCCTTGTTATAAAATTGTAAAACCCTAAACTATGCATGCAGAACACTCAAAATTCCTATTACAGTAATTTAATTAAAGTTCAATTTGTGCTTAAAACAGGTTCTAGTGCCTGAAAGCTAAAACTACAGTTTACATTTAAAATATTTAAAAGTTAAAAGTGTTTCGTTTTATTACTAGAAAGAAACTGAAGTTTACATTATATGGAACCTGATGTTTTTTATGTAATTTAGGAAATGCAAAAATAAAGCAGACAAAGTAATTTCTAGATGCTTAAATTTGCAGCAATATTGGAAAACAGACTGTTCTCCTTTGTGTTTGAGAATAGTGTGGAGACAAACATTTCTTAATGGTTGAAAGTCAGATGTTTTGGGACCTTTTCTTGGCTGGGATACTGACTTCTGTTTTGTAGTTTATCTAATTCCTCTGTGCTTCTTCATCAGTAAAACGGGCAAACCTACATTTAATTAGTGAGTGCAAAATGCTTTGGCATAATATGTGATCTCAATAGAGAACTGTGTTGGAAAGTCTACTGAAGTTATATTCAATATTTTTGAAAGTCAGGCCTTTTCAATTATATACCTAGGTGATGTATGTCTTTGAACATCAGACTTGACTTCTGAATTCAAAAAGCTTTTAAAATCTCTACTTAAATGGCTGTTTAATATGTGCTTCATACACAGAAATAATATGAGTTGCTGGATATATAAGCCTCAGCAGGAAAAACTGCACATTTTGAGGGGCAGCATTTGAAGCATGTAACTACATCTTAATCAATACATACTAACCCCTTCATCCCATAGCAGGAAATTCTTGCTTTAGTATTTCTTCTTACAATTCTTGAAACTGAGGGATTTTCATTGGTTGGCATTAACCTGATTTGATTTTACCTTTAAAAATTTTACTTTTTGAAGCTTAATAAGTGTTTTATTTAGTTTTGCGCTGTCATAGAGCACTTCCAATGGCCTGTGTTTCCATTTCAGTGTATGTTTCAGAGTAATCCTGCAATTTTTGTTATAGTCCCTATTTGTTTCTTCAAATAGAAGACTTTCAGGATCAAACCCAAGAGCTTCTTTGCAAAAGATTTCTTTTTAAAGCACCCAAAGCAAAACAAATTACTTTATTTTTATCTTGATTTGGACCAAATAAGTGTAGATAGAAATTAAGAGTGGAAAGACTGTCAGCAAGACCAACAAATGTTTTGAAAATTGATTTTGTAAGCATGGTCTTTAAATAATACATACAGTATTTTCCCAGTAAACAGAATGGACATTGCTCCTTGTCCTGTCGCTGGGCACCACCAAAAATAGTCTGGCACCATTCTCTTGATATCCATATTTGAGATATTTGTCTGTATTGATGAGATCCCCTCCCAGTCTTCTATTTTGTAGACCAAGCAGGCCCAGCTCCTACAGTCTCTCCTCATAAGAGGAGAACACTTTGCATGAGATGTCACTAACCTTTGAAAAAAGGAATAGAATAATTTTACTTCTTGTATTAATTGTCTTGTAGAATGCCACATTTCTTGCTATTTTTGATATTCAGAAATCTTGTAGCACCTTTTAAAATGGAAATGGCATTTGTTGTTGCCAGTATTTAAAATATGTCCTTTTAATATTTTTAGCAGTTTGAGTAACAGTGAGCTCCCTTAAAAGAGATACATTGGATCATTATGACAGACATCTTAATAAAAATATACTGGCTTTTGCCATATGGACTTCCTCAATGCAAAGTAATTTGAACAGACTTTTTAGAAGTTGGATAGGGTAATGTCTACTTGATGTGATCTGCTACCATTCCTTTATGCTGTTTAAAAGCTGCCTTTATTCTTTAAAGAGGAAGATGTTACATTTCAGAATGAATTATTGAGGGGTTTCCATTCTGATTAAAAAAGTGCAGGAGTGCTTCTTCTTACCTCAGAAGAAATTCCATAATTACAGAACTAGGGATAAAAGAAATAAAGAGCACAAGGATTCAGATGAAGACATAAAACATAACATACTGCATATTAATTGCACTATATTGATTCCACGGTATCCACAGTTTTGAAAGAACAAAGTAAAACTGGAGAAAACACCAAGGAAGCATACAAAATTTATACAAGTTTTTTCAAAAAAAATGCATGTGGGACCAAAGTAGCTAAATTAAAATAGTCTAGGAGAGAGTTGAGCACATAAAAACGTGAAAAGTTAATTATGCTTTTTCTGGAGTCAAGCAGTAGCCTGAAGCTAAGAAATGAAAGTTTAGGCGAGTTATTAAGAGTAGGCACTTAATAGCTGAGGAGCAGAACAGCTTACTGAAAGGCATGGTTCTACTCCATAACTGTAGGTACTTAAAAGCAAGTTAGGAGGAAATAGTATTTGACATATATTGCTGATCCATGACCTGATCCTGTGCTTATTGCAGTCATCTTCTCAGAAGCTGGATTAAATGTGCAGTGCATCAGAGCACTTAAAGTACTTCTTTTTATTATGATTAAATAATACATAGATGGGATTCTTAAGATTTTGTTTATTTAATCTTCTGTGATTCAGATGTAAAATAGAAATCCAGGCAAACATTGCTAAACAGGTTAACATAGGCCTGAGCCTCATGCAAGTCAAATGCATTCCAATTAAATATCAGTTTAAATGCTTACCTAAATTGGATCTCAATTTTGCCCACTTTAAAATTTCATCTCTCTAACTATATCAGCTATCAGCTCATTCTGTAATATGTCTGATCTTTAGAAACATTTGGCATCCAGCAAATCTTTAGCTATTTGGATTTAACAGGGATTCCTTTTTCTAATTTTAAAAAGTATTTCTTTTAATGATAGTCAGAAACAATAACTTGCATGATAAGAAATTTTTAGATGGTTACATAAAGTCATAGTGAAATTTGAATCACACCAAAATCACCCTAAAACATTAATTGCCAATGTGCCATTATCAACTCATTTAATTTTGCTCTCTGCCTCATATAATGCAAGGGGAGATCACCAGAACTAATAGGTAGCTGTAGTAATTAATTACTATTTTACCACAATCACTCACCTCCCAACCCCCTGCAAAGCAACAGGTGCTGCCATTTGGAGATATGATGGCCTAGAATCAAACAGAAAAGCCAGCATAGAGATGAGATGAGATGAGGGTCATCTGCTCAGCATCATTCACAAACAGCCTCACATTTTTATTATGACTTCAGTTCTGCAAGTTGCTCATCTGCTATGGCTGTTGCCTGTGCACACCGTACAGGGAATAACTTGGGCCAAATTAATTCATGTTGTATTGAATGGCACTCAAATGCACCATTCATGTAAAAAGTTTTTGGATAAGAATTGCCAATGGAAAAGCTCATACAGTAATAATTCCTCCCCGCCCCCAAAAAAGAATGTTACACAGCAGGCAGTGCTTTGATGGGTGGAGTTACAAAAGAATTGTCTGGGCCCTGAGCCAAGGGATGTTATTTACCATATGGCAACTGCAGTTGCAATGTAGACCTTAACCCACTTCCACAGATGCTGCAGTTAACCTGCCCAACTTACACTGAAATACATTTGCATTCTCAGTCATAACTATATGATAATTTAAGAAGCTTTTGATATAGTCTTGTGTGGTTGATTGTTGTGTCTGCCTTCTTGAAGAGCTCTTCTAGGAATGAATGGGAATGAGGACAGGGAAGGGGAAAGGAGCTGTGGCAATGTTAGTTGATAGTAAAAGTTCAGATACAACCCGGATACACACCACGGAATTTGCTCTCAGATTACTTAGTTAAGGTCTTCTATTTCCTAGTTCTTTTACGTGGCTTGGATTTTGGGGGGTTTGGTTTGGTTTGTTTTTTTCTGTGATATAACAAATCTGTGGCAACTCTCTTGAGATTCAGAAGAAAGATAATGTTTAATTCTACCACAGCTGTGGTATCTCTTGTCGTATTTTGTCCTGGTAGTTTTCACAAGCTGCTTTGTACAAGTATGCTTCTACACAGTGGAATGCATAATATCCACCTTCTGTTTGATATTTTTCCTCAGAAAGTAATGTCTTCTGATCTACACATCTCCAATGTTTCCCTAAACTTTAGGAATTATACGTTTCAGTATTTCTACTCCTCTTTTGGATTTAGTTTGAAAATCAATTAACTCAAAAGTCACTAGAGGAAAGAAAGGGCAAAAATTGTTTTAGTCAGTTTACCTCAGAAACCAAACTAAACCCACATTTTTACATATACATGAATTATTCTTTGATATTCTCAGTGCCTTATTTGTCTTCACAATTTGGGTTTTCTAGTTAATATCACCAAAGGAAAAGTACCCATGGTAGCATTGGCCAATACTGGTTTTGTTATTTTTTAACATGTATACAATCTGCAAGAAAAAAAAGGGCTATTTTTTATTGTAAGTGATAGTGAATATCTGTAGCTCCAGACCAGCTCTGTTCCTGAACATTGTACAAAATACCTAAATCAGCCAGTCATACAGCAGTGGTAAAACATCTTTGTGTCATCTCCTCTGAATAAAAGTCTACATTTGGTATGTAAAATCTTCGTGTGAACTGCTGAAGTTCAGAAAAAGTTAAAGAAGTTAACTAGATTTCTCTGTATACAATAATCAGCAGCTCCATTCTGCTGGACTTCTGGAGGCTTCTTTCATACAGCTAATGTAGGCTTCTTTCTTTCATTTTTACTTCTCAATGACATGTGGATGCAACTGGAAAACAGAACTCCATGTGCAGGAAAGAAACACTTTCTTTTAGCAAGTTAAGGAAAAACGCAAATCTAGAAGAGCATTGCCCAATTCACATGAAGGGGGAACAATCTGGTCACCTAAAACTCCAGAATGAAGAGATGATCAATGTGGAAAATAGAGGAAGGTGAAAACCATTCTCCTTAAGATTTATGAATAGAAGTGCTCCCTACTCAGGCAGTGAAGTAGCAAACTGTAATGATTTGAGTCTCTTATGGTTTCCTTTCCTAATTTAAGTGGATTGTTTACATAATGAATATATGTTTTGTCTTAAACAATGGAACTTTTTTCAGAGTTCATAAATCTTGACACATGCTGGGAGGGATAATGCTGAAGAACAGCTTCCCTGTAGAGACAGAGACAATAAATAGCGGTAGTCTGAGTGACAAGGCCTTACTGAACCAGCATATCAATCTTTGAAATAATTGTTGAAGCTGGCAAGGAAGTTTGTGCTTTGTGAAGTCCAGACTATCCTCTTAGTCATTTGTAACTGCAAATGATACAGTGGATATAAAGTAAAACAAAACAAAACCACACACATACACAAACAAGTAGAAAACAAAACATGTCAAACATCAGTTACACAGTAAGAAAAAGAAATATGTTCCAAGTTCCATGATCACTGAGCTGTGTTCACTTATGGTATGGTTGATAGGTTTGAGTGGAAGAAGATTGGAGGACAAAGCTATTGGCTTTGTTAAGACTGATGAATTAGTTCAATTACTGCAGATAGAATTCAAAAAAAGGATACCTTTTTGCTGCATCTAGGTTGGTAAATGGGAGAGTGAAGTAATTGAACCAAGAGTCATTTCAAATACTGAATGATGTCATGTGAAAAAGACACCATGTACTGAGGTCCCTTATACAGTCCTTCATATTTCTCCCTTCAGACTTTCAAAGAATGCAGAAAGTCAAATTCTGTTTTCCTAGTACACAAGGATTCCATGCTGCTGAACCATGATCTTATTTGATATCAAGTCATGCAAATCCATTGATTTCTCTTCCTGTGAAGTTCTCTTCCTGAGCTTAATTATCTGGAATATTTGTACTGCCCTCAATGGTTCTCTTTATGATAGTACCCAAACACACCTTTATGGAGAAGACAAGAGTAGCTGATACCATTGATAGTTTACTTTCATCTGTTCAAGAAGCTATTTTTGTTTCTTAGAAATATTTTTTTCCAAAGGACATAAGTATCATATTTTATTCTGAATGTTAGCAAGAAGACATTAATTTTGGCACTAAAGGAAGAGAGTTGGGTATCATTAGCTAGAATAATGCACACAGCATGCACTCATTATATCTATGATAAGTTTTTCCACATGAATCCCCAGAGATTTGGCTTTGTAGTAGTATTACTTCAGAATAACTTGAATCCATTCAACCTATATTACCTGGAAATTGCTCACATCTTTTTAAGAAGTAAGTTGTTTTTTTCCCTAGTATGTAATCTTTGGAGTGACATGCCTTCTATAGTGAGTTTGTGTCCTTAAGATTTTCTGGGAGTCCTCCAAATAACTTGCTTAGCACCTTGACTGACAGGTCTGTGAATCTATGTGTATTGAGGACAGCTTGACCAGATGTCACTTCATTCAAATACTGGCAGTCATGCAAGTATTCATTTTTCAGTACTAGTAAGTTCATGTTTCTCTTATAACAACTGGACCTTTAGTGAAATCCTTTCTGGATCATTGCACAGCTTGAAAAGTTGACTATCCTTTTGGTAAACAGCTGGTAAAATAGAAGGTACATTTTTGCCTCAAGAAGGGTCACTATATCCAAATTACAGTGTAGTACACAAGGAAGAACAGCTGTTCCTGGAATTGGAATAAATCATAGCTCAGTGTGAAGGGATGTAATTATAAAAAATGTTGATTTATTTGTTCATCTGCTAAGGAATTAGCCTGGTGACATGTTTCTGTAGATCTTCCAGGTGACATAGTTAAACATCCACTGGTAAAAATTTATATTACTGTTTTGGTTTAACCCCAGCTGGCAACTAACCCCACACAGTTGCTCATTTGCTTCCTTTCCATGGTGGGATGGGGGGAAGAATCAGAAGAGTGTAAGTGAGAGAAATTTTGTGTTGAGCTAAAGACAGTTTAATAGGTAAAGCAAAATCCATGTACACAAACAAAGCAAAACAAGGAATTAATTCCCTGCTTCCCATGGGCAGGCAGGTGTTCAGCCACCTCCTGGATAGCAGGGCCCCATCACACATAACAGTGATTTGGGAAGAAAAACATCATCACTCCAAACATCCCCCCCTCAGTATTTTAGTTATTACTACTTGACAATGACATTAATTGTTGCAAATTGACAGAAGTCTGCCTGCTGTCCATAGCAATGCATTTAATTTCAGCAATTGATATGGTTTGCATTACAGCACTTAAAGGCTAACTGATTGACTGAAGTGAGTTAGTGTGCAACTTAGTGCCATAAAAGAAATCCAAAGTAGTATTATAGCAGGTGTCTAGATATTTGAATTACTTTATTAAGTACCATTTGAGTTCTTGCATTAAAAGCCAATGCTGTTCCTCAGATAGTTTCTTTTTGTGTTTGTTCCCATGGAAGACTGAACTGTTCACCATAATGTACAAGACCTGATAAAACTGTCATATAAACTGTAGTTCCACATAAACTAAATTTCAGGAAAGTAGGGATGCAACATTAGTAGTGATTAATTTGACTGATATTTGAACTATGATGTGACCTTATAATTAAATTGCTTATCTAGCCTGTAAATCTGACACATCAGTAGATGCAGCAAAAAACATGCATGTAACCTTAATTATAGCATTTCCTGTGTAAATGCTTAACTATGTATCCTTAAAGTTTCAGGGATGCCTCATCTATAGGTTCAGGAATGGCTCTGCTGGTCTACTTATCCACTGGGATGTATATGCCAGCAGTATGCCTGACATACTTTCCAAGTGATTTAGGTAGAGGCAGAACCAAGGGAGTCAGACAAGTAATATAGAAAATACAGATTTTTTTTCAGTCTGTGGAAAAAGTGCAGACAGAATTTGTGGTTGTGTTTAGAGCCAGTTAGGGTTTCCCCTGTGATAAGAATAAAAAACAGCAGTGGGAGAGTACTCCTGGCTCACAGGGGCAGGAGCTATGGACCTTGTCAGGTGCTCCAGTTGTTCATTCCCATTTGCCTTAGAAAGCAGATCCTCAGCTTCTGCACATGCATATTCTGCTATTGGCCTAAAGTGTACGATGTCTTTCTTAAGCATGAGTGTTTTAGAAGTTGCTCTGCTGACTCAACTTAATTACTGGATCAGCTTAAGTTGCATTCTGTGAGAAATAGATCTTGATTTTTTCCTGAGAAAGGAAAATTAAATGAAATGACTTAGTGGTAAGTGATAATGATAAGGCAGTCATAAGGGAAGAGTCATCACTCTGGGTCCTGATACATTAGAAAGAGTAAATGGTAATGTGGAGAACCATTTAAAATGCATACACTGTTATACCAGCATAGGACCATTAGCAGTCATCAGGTTTGATCTACTGAGCAGAGGTCAAAGAATGTTGCTTACTAGTTTCTGGTTTATGACCAAAACTTCAGTCTGGACTATAGCATCTCTTCAAGAAAGATGTCTGCTCAACCTTAGAGAGCTTCAAATTGTGAAGTATCCCTCCTGTACCTGGGTAAATTATTTCAGTGGTTAATTGTCCTCAGCAGAAAAATAATTACATATGTAATTATATTCTAGTCTACATTTATTGGCAGTTGCATCAATTTTAACCTCTTCATGGATAAAAAAACCAAAGCACCATAGATTGTAGTTTTTTTGTCTAATTATAATGGAGTTTATTTCTAATTTTTAGTCATTCACACAGCTTGTTCTCTTCATCTTTTTTCAGTAACCTTTTGAAAGGAATGACACCAGAAAAGATGATGGCATTCCAGCATTGATCCTTCTTGTTTCATGTACTACATTTATAAAGTGGAAATAGAGGGAGTTGTATTCACCTGCTTACATGTTCAAGGTGGAAGTATAATTTCCACACATTGACAGGCTGGATTGAAACTGAACAGTTACTCAGAGCTGCAGTTAACTGAATGGTATTTTGCCTCCAGTTTCCTATGTTACACTAAATGGACCTCTAACAAAGAATACTTTGGGGTATGATGATTCCTGATTCAAAGCCATCAGTTAAACAGTTTTATATATAGTATAAAATTGTAGTTTTCTTTTGAATACTTTGTATTCATAGGATAGATTTATGGACTATAAATACCTTTTCATTATGGTGTGTTAAAAAATGGCAAATGGAGTATAAACTGACAGTGCTTAGCATTAGATTGTCCTGTGCTTATTTTCAAATTCTTCTAGCAATATTACTCATTTTAAATCTCTTTTCTGTTAAAGATGAAGAATTCTCCCTCACGGTTCAAAAAACATTAAGGTTCTCATACTATTATCTCTTTTTTTGACTTTTTACAGTTTCTGACTCTCAGTAAAACACTTGTTTCATTCATTTTTTTTTTGTCATAAACTTTCTTCAAGGTCTAGCAAAAATGTCTTTAAGACCTCATATATTGTGCATCCTCTTAACAATCCTCGTGCCGCAGACTTCAGATAATGGGTCTAATTTTCCTTTTTTTCCAATGCAAATCTCTTGAAGTTCATGGTTTCGCATTTCTTCACGTCTCTGAATTTTAATGCATTTCAAAGTTTTGTAAAATAGAGATCTAGTAATTTCATGTATAAACAACATCATGTAATTATCCCTTGATGAAATCCTGAAATTTTCATTGTTATTTCATATTACTGTATTTTATCCATTTCTAGATACTAATTTTTAATTTGGCCCGATAATGTTATGATGGTGAGGGCTGCAGGGTTTTAGATGTGTCTCATTCAAAACAATGTCATTTTGCTATGAAATAATGACCAGACACTAATTTGCACCACTTGTGGAACATTAACCTTAGCAACTTGTATCAGAATCAATTTCTTTCAGGCTTCATCTGAAGACTGATCAGACCCATACCGTACAAAGCTGATGAATTTGTCCTCCAGAATACTGAATTCTTGGTCTTTTCTTGGAAATTCACATTCCCTATGCATGTTCCCCACATCAGCTGTAGGAACATGAAATAAAGATGTGCAACTGAGAGAATGAATTCCACTATTAATAAAAATAATAGTAAGAAAAGACAAAACACGTTTATCTGCCTTTTTCTAATTTCCTCTTATGATAAGAGAGCTAACATCATAGTTCAGTTTTAAGTGGCTTTAATCTACCAGCTCTACTAGCATCTTTTTTCCTCCAGTATTGAAAAAAGTAAATTATCCATAAAATAGTGAATAGTAGAGGAAAAACTTGGGTATGAAGAGCAATCTAGCCATTTTCTTTCCCCTTGAAATCAGTTACAGATTGAAGGGGGAAATAGTGCTATTTTAGCAGGATTGCATCTGAAATGTTATTGGATATCTTCTGAGTATGTTTTCCCATGGTATTTCTAGGCTTTTGTTGTAAAACCTGACATTCAGAAATTTACATCTCAGAAGCATCAAGGTACAGGTTGTGTCAGTGAGGTTTTTATTTACACCTGATTTGTCCAACTCTATGCTGATTTCCCTTTTAATACTCTATGTAGAAAGAAACCATATAAACAAAAACTGCACTGTAGGCCGAAGATGCACTTTTAAGTAATTGGATGTTGCATTAAAGTGTCCCTGGGTTTCTTTTTTAGTGATGCTTCTGCTTAGAATTGAGCCAATCTGTCTTCATATTTCCTCTTCTCTACCATTATAATTGATCTGGCAGTTTGCCATACTTAGACCCAGAGAGTAATCACTTGGCATAGAGGATATTCTGCCTCCCTAATTTGACTGACAGAATAAATCCTGGTTTTAAACTGCTGTCATGTGGTTTTTATCTGTAAATAACACACATTTTACTATGGCATGTGTACATTGAGATAGACAGCTATGTCTTTTTAATGTGCCTACCCGGCAGCAGAGGAGGAGTCATGAAAAGCAATCATATTTTCATCAGCTCTGCTGTAAGAGTGCAAACCTTGAAAGTGATTCTTAGTAAAAAAACTCTAGAGCTGGAAGACATCTGTTAAGCTTGCATTTAGAGGAAGTTGTGTGTGTGTTATACCATCTAACAAACTGAGGGAAATGGGCTTTACAGCCCATGTATTATTAGAAGTGGTAAAGGGAATACTGTGCCCTGTTCAGGTTGCACTGACCCACTTGCAATTTGCCTGGGAGAGGACAAACTACTTGGGTGGCATGTATACTGTTTTCAATTATGTTCAAAGAAATAATTTTTTTGGTAATGAATAATCTGCTGTCAATAAACAACAAAGTCCCCACTGCCAACACCATTAGGCTAAGTGGAGTCACTTAATGCACAACGATCTACAAGCTCACACTGCACCTTGTCAGCATAGTTTGGGAATTAGTACTGCAAAAAATCAAACAGGCACAACAGTTGTTAAATGATTGCATGTGAAATCATCTTATCAGTATCCATTTTGTTTAAAACAAACAGAAATTAGTCTTTTCAGTAGCAGAAATAATTATGTTACAGAAAACAGAGCATCACTAAAATGCATGCATTTTTTGCAGGATGTGAAAGATTTGGGCTTGCTAAGAGTAAAATAGGAAACAAATCCCATCCTTCAAGGAATTTCAAAAAAAGCCTTCTGAACCAACTGTAGTCAGAGAGAGCTACTAAATTTACTGGATTTTTGTCATAGTGCCTTGAAGCTAGTTTTTTATCAGAGCTATAGTTTTCAACCTAAATACAACACTTAAATTAAGCTTTAAATTTACATCATGTTTATCAATGAAGACTGGGCCCAACATTTTTTTAAGAAAAGTTTCTTTATGTTGCAGACTTGCAGACTGATCCGTCTCTAACAGTTCTCTCTTCAGTACTCACTGGCCTCCTTTTACAGGGGTTCTGTTGGATGTGTCTGCTGTGGGGCGCGACACATCTCAGAGGTATCTTAGACACCCAGGCAGATTGCCATGGGAATTTTGAATATCTGAGCAGATAATATGATGTTCCTCCATTGAATAAAGAATTGCTATAAAAAGCTGGACGATGCAGAATGGTAGGGGGAATGAAGTGAGACACATTCACAGTGATTGTATTGCTAAGAAATTGGGATGGTGCATTTCCTGCTTGTTGAATTTTTCTAGGAAATGCAGCTTCTTTTTATACTGAAACTGTATGATCTTAAAAATATTACTTGGTACTGATTTTGAAAAATATTACCTCATCTTTTTCTAGTTTTTGGTCATTACACAGGATAGATACGATGGTATGTGTGATCAGGCAAGTGTCAGAGCTGGACAGCCATATTATCATAAACAAAGGCATGGCTTCCATAGCAGCAGTGAGTACAGCTGGGAGTTCTTAAATCCTCTGTGAAACCTTTGTTTTCAACTCTTCCACAGTTCTTTTGTATGGTTGCTTTATATCACAAAAAAAGAAATACAGTGAAAGAACAGCCAGTAAAAATTAACTCTTAATGTGTTTATTTCTTATGTAAAGATGACAAGGTACTCTACTTTGACTACTAGTGGTAAGCGTCTCTAAGGTGTTTTTTGTAGTATTGTCTGTAGTTGGCAGCCATGGATAAAAACTTGGTCTTTTTCGAAAAGCTATTAAATAATTACTCTCTCAATCTGCAATCACAAAGCTGATATTTTCAGATTTACTCAGAAATTTCTGTACAGTTTTGAATGAAAGTATTAGTGTCTATTTCTCCAGTTTATATATTTTTTTTTCTTTTAAGGAAAAATAGTGAGTAAGAGAAATTGATTTGTTAATCAGTTCAAGGTTTGTCATCATTTATCAAATCCTTAATATTTAATCAGAAAAACTGTATTATTCTGTGAAAATAGCATTTCAAAAGTTGCAAGGTTACTTTTCAGGCATTCAACTCAGATGAGAGCTGAGACCATCCCGATGTGAGATTTTTCTTGAGTGCCTTCTGTGTAAATGATTTTATTTACTATACTATAGAAAAAATGATTATGTTATAGACGATTGTATGTCTTTCTTTGCCCTGAAGAAACACATAATTTATAGTAAAAATTGCAAAAATATCTCAGAAGCTTTTTAGCAAGAGCTATTTGTCTTTTATCACATCAAATATGTTTTCCATTGTGAATTGTTACAGCAGGTGGTATTTTCTTTTTCGGATTTGTGTCTGATGTCATAACGTGTAAAGGAGAGCAAGCTACAAAAGGCATCTATGGATCTATTAAAAAAACCCCAAAACAACAAAAGAACAAAACTAACAAACAAAGAACACCCCACCAAGAAAGAACCACAAGCAAATGAAAAAAAAAAAAAGAAAGAAAGAAATGAACCAAACTGAAAAATATACAGGGGAAAAATATATAGGGAAAAAAAGTTTACCTATTTCAAGGTGCTTTGCACAAAGAATCAAAATCCTTTAATCAAAATCAGCTTTCAATGTAAAACCTGAATAAAAGAAATATATTTTGTTTAGCAGGCTAACTCAAGTGTTTTAGTTTCTTATACTGAGGAACGATTGGAACATAAAAGTACTTGACAGCGGAGACAAAAATGTCCTTTGGTATTGATAACAGACTTATTTAGGATATGAAACCTAAAGAACATTGACTTAACTGTATTAAAATGCTGGTTTTATGTACATTATCACTGAATGAGCAGCATATTCTTATTACCTGAATATCAGTACCAGAGGATCTTACAAAATATCCTTCATAATGTAGGGTAGAAGTGTGTCAATACATCTGATGCATTCTTTTGACAAGAACATGTTATTTAGCTTGAAAGTTTGGGAATTGCTGTTGACCATACAGTCTTCTTTCTTGTTTAAAGTGAGGCTAAGAACAGTCTGTCTAGAGTACAACATTTCCATCTCCCTCAAACCAAAAGAAAATATCCTTTATCAGGAAGCTAATGTACTGCAAAACAAACATACTATTTGTGTTCTAAATATTAAAATAGCTAATAATAGCATATAAAAAGATTATGTATTTATTTTTTACTTTAAAATGTATTTTTTAAATGTCTTAGATATATTAAAAAAGAAATCACGATTCTTCTGTCCTTACTGAGGATGCAAAATTTGTGATTTTATAGAAACTGTACCCTCCTGAAAATATACAGAAATATACATTCAGCAACTTTTTATTTTGAATAACCTCCCCCTTGATTTTTCCTATGATCCAGTAGGTTTTGAAGTTGTAGCTGTCAAAACTATATATAAACAAGTGGCTGTATCACTTGTCCTGACTGTCTGAACTGCTCCATAGTTGGACTAAATATAGAGGGGAAAAAAAAAAAATCTCATGGGTGTCTACAAATGCCTGAAATGCTTGACTTCTCACATGATGAAAACCACTTCTTAGCAGAGGGTGCCATATGTGTTCCACAATAAAGATTAGGTATTTTCCCTGCTTTTACTCTAACTTGCCTCTACATTCAAGCAACTGAGCTGGTAGTTTCTTAGTTTAATGTAGTTTGTCTGTGAAGCCTTTTGAAACAATCAGAGAAGCAGATGGGGTGACTTCTGTTGTAAAAGTTGGGTCCGTAATCCTGGTGCTTTGTGCCATCTAGACATAGTGAAGGGAGGTGGGAATGACCAGTTGTGCTGAATGTGTACTACCCTTCTGTTTTCAAGGGGCTAGAGAGCTTTCCACATCCCTCCCCCCCCCCCCCCCCCCCAGCCACATGGCTCAGTCTGGCCCTTTTGTTCTACCTGCTTCTGGAAATCCTCTTACATGGCCAAGGGCACTGTAATAGCAGCAAAGACTTTTTAAGACAGGAAGAGATATGGTATTCCTAAAACGCATATTTCCTTCTTTTCTGACAGATTTGGAGCTACCTGTACTTATTTTAGAATAGTACATCTTCACTGGGCTGCTGCAGTGCTGTAGTGTTAATCCACTGACAATACTGATAGGAAATGTATCTCTGGGATTTAAGACATGGCCAATATGTCACTTTAGAAAACATGAAAAATATTGCTGGATCTGTTTACTGTAAAGTATTGACTTGATCCATCAGCTGGTTTTCTAAACAGTTTTCTCTTGGGATATTGCATCTGTTTCAGATTATAGGAATACAGTAACTTTGATTGTATGGAAAAATTCAGAATATGTCTGAAGGTCAGGAGTTGGTTTGAGGCAAAAAAAAACGCCAGAGACAGAGCAATCCCGCCTTCAAAGTTCTGAGTAAGATATGCCTTCCTTTCTTTTCAGATAAATCAAATACTCCATATTTATGTTTAGCTTTCATTTTTTTTTAATTGTATTTATTTTAATTGTTTGACTTTGTGTTTTACTCTATTAGAGGACATAATATTTTGGTGACTTATCACAGTTACCAAACAAAAGAACTACATGTTCCAAATTCAGCAGGATGTATGCAGTGAGGAAGTTTTTATACAAGCTACTGCAGCCTATGAAGCTGGTTATGGGATTCAGGATTTAAAGCCAGAACTGCCAAAACCAGAAGGCTGACAATAACAAATATCAGAGAGCCAGGTTGTAGCTGGCTGTGAATGGCAAGAAGTGCCAGCTATGACCTAGGTTTATGTATCCTTGCATGCCCAGTAGCTCACTATTGACAGGTATATTTAAAACAGAAGAATATTTGCCAGCTTCAGTGTCGTACAGCATCAATAATCCTGACACCTTTTTTGACTGCAAGGCTCATTTCTTTGTGTCTCAAAGAACAAATTAACTCTATTCAGTTCTCCTGCAATATTTAAAATAGCAGTCAAATATAGCTATTAAACGAAACTGTATACAATCATTTACTAGGTCTTCATCTAATCCAAGTAAGAAAGCAGTAGTGTGGCTGATGGTGCAGCTCATGCTTTGCGACGGTGCTCAGTGTCTGATAGAGTACCACGACTGGCAGTTTTGATAGCAGACTAGATATGGCATGAAGGAAAACTTCAGATATGCTCTCTTTGATCTTGTCCCTTTTCAGTTCATGTTATAGTATTTGTCATCCTGATGTAGCGCTTTTTTTACATAATCCTGATGTAGAACTCAATTCTTCCATTTGTAACATCTGCATTTGTTTTATGCACCTTATGTATACCCTTGGTTTTATCAGGTGAACTAGAAAAATAATACATTATTAATGTGTTTTGGAGAGTTGAAACCGCTTTAGTAATTCCAGTGTTAAAAATAGTTGTTAAACTCAACTCTTTCAAAACAAATTATAAGTGCTTTCATTTCACTATGTCACAGTTCTTTGTAGCCAACAGCCAATCCTCCAGCTTGGAAAGCTGGACCAGGGTTTTTAGAGTTTATCAGTAATGGATATTCTTACATTCTCTTAATTGCTATGTCATAATTTTCTGTAGGTGTATCTCTTGGAGGGGATTTTTCTCCCCTTCTGTCACCTCTTTTAGTTTCATTACTGACCAGTTTCTCTGAGTTCTAGGAAGGGAGTTCTTTGGTTCTCTTTTGAATGTATTTATGTGCAGAAAGCACTATATGTATTTCTGTTGCATATGAATATGAATCTTTTTATGAATATTTGAATAAAAAACTCATCAGCTGGATGCACTATCAGCAGGTTTCGATTACCAGGACTGTTTTTTTTTTTTTCCCCAAAGAAAACGCAGACAGGATGATTGCTCATCACGTAAGTATTATCAGCTCCAAAGTAAGAATCAAGAGATCATGAATCATAAAAAACAGAGCTGAAAGAGACCTCAACGTGTCATCTAATTCCCTTTCACCTGCTCTGTCTCTCTTCAGTTAACTCTATAAACGTGTTTCTTCATTGATGTTTCTTTGATCTCTCCACTGAGATTCCACAATCACCTGAGATTATCTGTTCCAGAAGAGCTCCTCTGCCCTTGCCATTTCCGTTAGTTTTCCTGAGTGTCTAACCTGAGTCTTTCTTTTACACCTTGTTTAATACCCCATTGTAGCGGGTTGAGTTCGAAACCGGGCAGAAACACCAATTAAATGTAGTGGTTTTGGTTCAAAATATTCATTACTTACTTATTTTCTTTCTGTGAGATAAGAATTAGGAGAAAAACAAAGCAGGCACAAACCTTAAACAGTTGCAGTACAATGAAAGAGTTTTATTACTAATAGAATTAAAAGTAAAGAGACAATAACAAAACAAAATTAAAGCAAAATCCCCCCCCCCCCCCCAGCACTTCTCTCCTTTCACCTAGCTCACACAAGGGATAACAGAACATGGGATGTTAGTCAGCGTTCCAGTTCTTGAAAAGTCTCTCTCTTATACTTAAGGGAAAAAAAAGGTTTTTCCTTCAGTTGCACGTGGTTCCCAAACTGCCACCACCAGCAGATCCGCCCGGAAACAATCAATCTGCTGTGTGTAAAACATCTCTCCCATGTAAAATCTCACAGTTCCTTCACACTGCAAAACATGGGCCATCACATGGGGTTATTCATCTTTTTAAGGATAAGTTCTTTTGGCCTGCACACAAAGGCTTTTCTTCGCCACAAGTCTCTAACAGCCTCTTACTACTATATAGCCTGGCATCGGCATTCTTCACAATCTTCACAGGCACACGAAGATACTCCATCCCCCCATGTTCTTCAAATGGATTAAAGAGACAAACAGTTTGTGGTATTACAGTTTCTTACCACGGCATGCAAGAAGGTTTCTTTTAAGCTGCGCGCCAGAATCGCGGCACCGCCCTCTTTTCTCCCGTCGCTATTTCCAGCTCCGTCCCATGTGACTCACTTCTCTTTCTCTCTGACTCTGAGGCCGCCATGCTGAAGGGTGTTCTTGTTCGGGCTTTACGGTGGGGAAAGCCTCGCTCCCTTTGTGCTGCTGGCTGCGTGGTGTCTTCTTCAGTTCAGCACGAAGTGTGCTGGCTGCAGACAGGAGGTTCTGCCGGCTCCCGTTGACTCCGCCGGCTCCGCATGGAGAGGAGAGGGACCCGCCGGTCCCCAGAAGCCGCGCTGGATGGGCTTAGCTGTGAGCAGTCCATGGCTGGTTTTAGCTGCCTGTGGCTCTGGGACAGTCCCCCCCAGCCACCCAGGGACCGTGCCGCAGCGTTGGGAAAGGGGGAAAGGGGCAGTGGCCCCGGCCCGGCCCGGCGGGGCCTGGAGGCTCGGAGCCCCCCCCACCTCCCAGCAAGCGAGCTCCGACCAAAAAGGGGAAGTCCCGCCTTTCTGTGCAGTTTAAATATGTAAATTGTGAGAAGCGTAATTGGTCTTAAAGACTGTCCATCAACTCAGGGTCAACCCAATACACCCATGGATATGGACAACTGATTAGTCCTATCTCTTTGCAACAGCCTTTCACAAACTGCCAAACTCTGTGCTGGGCTTTCCAGTAGTGAGGCTCAAGAGCCGTGCTCTCTGTGTACACTTCTGGCTGTGAAGAATGTCTTCTCTGAGAGGCAAGGAAAAGGATTTCTCAGAGGCAGGGTTTCACAGTGTTGTTTGTTGGTACAGAGACCTAATCCTTTTCCTGCTGAAAAAAGGAACAATCTACTAACATTTAAGTTTTCCAGTTTTCCTAGTCAAGAGCTCACTGCCTCAGACAGTTTTCCTACAGTCACTCTCCCCCCCACCAAACACATAGCTAAAAATTTTGGATTAAAAATTAAGATGCTAACTGAGTTACTGGGATGTCCAGATTCAGTTCTGTCCTTTTCCTCTCATCTTTTAGATGGGCTGCTTCTTGGGAGCACCAGAAAGTGTTTTTGTAACTGTTTTTCTTCCCAAACTTTTCTGGAACTCATGAACCATATGTTCCCTGCCTTTGTCCCCTGAAAATCCCAATCTCATTAACATGCTCTGTGTACATCCTGTCAGGGAGCAGCAGGAACAGGATGTTCACCAAGGCAAGGGAAGATGGGAACTGAAGCATGATAATAGCGCAGGTAGAAGCTGTGGCTTCACTGTCAAGGGAGCAGTGACACAGTACCCAAACAGGGAGGGTGACAGCAACCAGGGCTGAATCAGCAGACCATCACCAGAGAAGTTCACAGTGATGAGGAGAGTTCAGGGTCAAACCAGGAATATCAGTCAGTGGGTCAGAGTCAGGGTGCAGAAGCACAGCTTAGGCAGGGGCTGGGGCTGTGAGCCTTGGCTTAAAAGCTGCTTCAGAAAGTGGAAGAGAGTAAAGTGCCCCTGCTGAGGCTCCTTAGCCTAGCTGCTTGGAGGAGTCTCTGCTCTTGAAGCTTTTTCTAGAATTTTTTTGAGGTTCTCCAAGGCAGGAGAGGCTTCTGACCCTGCTCTTTTACCAGAGATCTGGCCTTACGCATGGAGGGCCCCGCTGCAGGATGCAGGAAGTGCAACCTGGCCCTGACTCATCTGTCATACTGCTACAGTGTGGTGTTCAGCACATAATGCAGCACTTTGCATTCAAATAAGTGGGGAAGCCTGAAGAGATGATAATGGCTATGGTTTATAGTATTTGTATTTTTATAGTTTGGGCCTTTTTTCAGAGACAGTTCACTTCCAGACTGAATGATATATCTAGAATTTCTTCCATTTCTAAATACCTGCAGTTTTGAAATCTCCTAGCTTCTGCCTAAACTCTCTAAGGGACAAAGGAGGGATAAGATCTTACAGTGATGGATACTGTATGAACACCTATTTTCTATGCCTAGTATATGATGGAAGTCATCATGTCTAACTTGCATTGTGGAACTTCAAGGACTGTCTTTCACAGAGTGGCATTTCCCTGAGTCTTTAGGACTGGTGTTACAGCGGGGATACTGTAACACGCATATATCAAACCAGAAGTCCCGTGGAAAGGAAATATATATGGACGGATTCTTGATAGCTGTTTCAGAGAGATGTTTATTTCTCCAGCCGCATGGCCGGGGCTCTGCCGAGGAACTGTTCCAGTCCCGGGACCCGAGGGTCCTTCTGCCCGCGCAGGGAACACAAACCAACCCATGGGAACGAGGCTGAGCAGGGGCAGGGAAACCCCGTGTCTGTGCCCTCAGGGCCCCTCTGCCAGGGCTACACGGCGGGGGAGGGACCCCAACAGACTGGTATTAGCAAGGATGGAGATTGGCTTTTAGAATCCTAATTTCTTCCGGCTTCCAAAATGGAATGATTCCTGGACAAAGAGTATCTGTACAAGTCTGAGACCAAAGTTTTGCTTATTTATGTCTGTAGAAACTGCTTTTATCGAAAGTGTAGGACAGAGTCAGAGAAGATTTTAGGGAACTTTGTTCTTTGACTATCCAAACCTTACTGAGCTGTGCCAGCTGTTGTATCTGAGAGCCTAAATATTCATGCAGCTCCACCAGAGACTGAGCTTTGGTAGTGGTCCTGCATGATGCAAAACAGTTTAATGATGATAATGTGTTTCTCAAATCCTGAAACATGGGGGGTTTTATGGGTTGATACGTGAACTCTCGAAGCAGTACTTCAGGAAATGAATCTGTCCTGAGGATGGTTATGTGAGCCTCATGAGGGAGCACTTAGCAATATGGTAGCTATTTTTAGCCTCTTGAAATGGGTTGAAGTTTTGATTTAAATACTTTTCCCCCGATTTCTGACAAAATGTTGAAAGATTAAAGAAAAGAAACTGCATAGGAAACATTATGTAGTGCTTGTAGTGTTTTTTATGGGACAAAGGGTTTTTTTACAGCCCCTTTATCTTTTTGCAGGGGGTGGGGAGGGAGGCATTATGGGATTTTTATATCATAAGCGCTATTTTTTCCTTTTTTTAAAAATAATATTTTTTTTAAACACCAATTATTATAACAAGGTATTTAAAATTCAAATTTTTTTCTTCACCTTTCCAAATATACAGATAAATCCTAAGCATACAAATTATGTAGTTGTCCCATTAAGTACATTATTCTCAATACAGTTTGTAGGAATTCTAATTAAATTAGAATATATATATATATATTAGAGTATATATATATTAGTGGCACACAAATATGCTAAAAAGATCATAGATAATTACAGATTGAATATTCTGGGTTTTTATTTTCAGTTCTATATAGTTCATACACAATGAATTCACAATTTACATACTCCATCTGTAATCAGTACCTTTCCAAAAGAGCATGTATTCAGAAGAGTGGTAATATAGAGAAAAATAGTGTTTGAGATCAGGAAAGTGCATTCAAACTTGCATAAAGTTCTTGGCAATGCTTCCTCCATGAGTAGCAACTTTGAAGGCTGATTTAAGTCGAGTGAACAGCATGGCCCAGATGAAATTTTCCTGAACACCACCTGTGTAGCTAAGCAAAGCTAGCAGTGACCCTGGCTGTTCCTTAGGCAGTATTTTCTGCAGAATGCATTGTTACTGGGCACAGATAATGATTTATTTCTAACTTCAGGCATACAGGCTAGAGGGATTGTTTTTTCACCTTCAGAAAACTTCCCACAATACCTCTCCCCATTTCTCTGTGATCTACCACCGTGTAGATAGTGATGCATTACACCGTTGGGCCCTGATGCTCACGTCCATTTCAGAAGTGAGTTATGATTTAGTAAGAAAGGCAGGTGCTTGGCTTTCTTAGAACAGATTATGTTTGCTTTCATAGGAATTGTAGCAAAATGGAATAGCCTCATTGCAAGGAACAGCTGCATATTTTTTTCCAAATCGGGTAGGGATCGGATAGGGAATCTATTGATTTATTAACAAGATGTAATTAACTGGCAATCAGTGAACTACACTTACAGGATCAGTCAGCAACACAACAGATAAACCACAGCATGAGGCACCTAGAGACTGTAAACATATTCTTTCAATTTGCTGAACACCATTTTGTACTCATTCCCAGGAAGTTCTCATCTCACCACACACAAATGCCTCACACAGCTGGATGGGGACACGCAGGGTGGGTTACAAGCACCTCCCTTCCTGTGAGAGCAGTTCCTATCTTCCCCCACCCCTCCCCATGTGCCTGCACTGCTCCACATGATGCACTGATCAACAGGCATGTGAGAGGTCACCGTGTTGCATCCTGTGCTGTCAACTCCCTCCCTGCAGGGCAGGGAGGGGCAGCATTTTGGCAGGTGGGGTTGCAGCACCGGTGGGGCAGCTTCTGGCAATATCAAACCCTGTCTGGCAGCTGCTGGTTTCCACCCAGGCAGAGATTTTTGTCCTTTTTTTTAATACTTCCTTTCAAACTCACTTTTACTCTCTTGTGAGCCTTGCTACTTTTTCATCCAGCTGGTGGTCACATTAAGTAAACTGTGACTCTTAATTTCTTCTTTTCATTACCAGGACTGGGGCAAACACCCTCTCAGCAGACGCAGTTTTGTAAAATCTTTTCACACCCTGGATACACACAAATTCTTCTCACATCACTTGCTGTTATCAGGTCATGTTAACAAGAGCAGACTGCTCAGATTCCCCCATGCCATTTCCTAAAAATATTGGTGCAAAACTGTGCATTATTTCACAGAAATAAATCTGGGGAAAAAATCATACAGTGGCCAAATAGTCACTATATAAATGTAGGACTGGCAAATATGGATTTAAAGACATATAATAATCATTCCCAGATTTTAAGATAGGCCTCCTGGCTACAGAATATGCTTCCTACAATAAGTTTGTTTGTTAATACCTACTTGTGGCTTCAAAGTACACTTATATTGAAATACATCTTCAGCCTGATAGATGCTTGATTTAATGTGCTTTTGGATTTTGGTCTTTTTGAATGCTGAAGGTGGAGTTTCTCCCTTCCAGAATGTCATTGTAGCCATGAGAATATACCCAATAGTTCAGTGTGAGAGACTGTTTCATGATTAATGAGAACCTAGAAAAATTGTGAGGCTGTAGCATTGTGAGTATTCAAAGAAATAGATTTTTCTAAGTAAATTTTTCTTTGCTATTACCTTAATCCAGCCTGGTTACTGGCTACATCTTTAAGGAATCCAAGCAGTATAATTTACTGATGAGTTACAAATGGTTGAGTTACTCTGTTCCTCTAAATGTTCCTATTTCAGGCTTCAAGTTTTAATGTGCTGTCTTGTCAGGGCTTAGTGACCACATGTATCACCACGCTGCTGAAAGATTCCGTGTTTCCTATTAATGAATACTCTGGCCAAAAAACTTAAAAGATGGGAAATTCAAAGCCTCCCTAATGATCAGCAGTAGGTTCTTTCCTGTGGTTCCTATGTGTTAGCCCAGTAAGTTAAAATGTTAGGGCATAGTTAATGCAGA
The DNA here is from genome assembly GCF_965178545.1 of Coloeus monedula. Classification (NCBI taxonomy): domain Eukaryota; kingdom Metazoa; phylum Chordata; class Aves; order Passeriformes; family Corvidae; genus Coloeus; species Coloeus monedula. The sequence goes on along the minus strand of NC_138782.1, from coordinate 41,211,666 downwards.
CTGTAACTTGAAATATAGGATAGGGGCCTGTGGAGTTTTTTTGCATTAGAGCATTTCAGTGTGTTGTGCAGAAGTAAAGGTTAACATTGAAATTTCTCCTTAGGCATTCTTCTTAGTAACAACTTAAATGAGATCACAAAGGACATTCAGAGCTTTTACTGGTCTCTAACTAACCCGTCATGGTAAATGAACATAATTATTGTTGCTCTTTTTTTAACCTGCAGCAAACTGTGATTGTTGAGCTTTGTCTCAGATTATTCATTTGCCTTAGCAGCATGTACAGTACTACATTGGCAGGGGTGAAGAAAGAAGATTTCAGATCCCAGGACCTTTCAAATGTTTATTAGAGTTTTTGTATGATTTCTTAAATTTGCAGTTAGGATATTATGCTTGGATGCCATACTTTTCATTTTGCTTAGAAAGAAATGTTGCTTTATTCCAAATTATATCCTCTCTCATGCAGAGAGTCTTGTATTTTCAGTTTTCCTGTTTTATGTTTTGTTGACTTTAGATTGTGAGCAGAGACTGTGTGGCAGAGACTGTCTATTTCCTTTTCAATTTATGCTTCATGTCATGGGAATCCAGTTCTAACTGAAGGCATCAAGGGAAAGTACCATTCTTGTAGGGTTATGTAATTTACGACCTACTATTTTCCCATCTGAAAATGGTAAGGTTTGAGATGAGCAAAATTAATACAAATTGTTTGCTTAATAAGGACAAGAGAAATACATTTCCAAGGGTATCTTACCTTCATGACCATGATATGAAAAATGAATATTAGATGTAAGGTAGGCTCTTTTTATTGCCTACTTAACACCTCCAACATAAAACTGTAATTGAGCATAAAAAAATAAATTCTCCTAGCACAAAACATTTCTTATTAAGATAAACCTGTCAGTATGATGATACAAGCAATAACCTTGGATTACAAGAATGTGGGCTAGAAATCTTTATAAGTAATCTCACAAAAGTCCTCCCTTATTGACTTATACTTTAAGAATCAATTGCTTCAGATTTTCATTGGATTGAAAAAATGGTTGAAAAAGCCACAATAAAATGTATATAAAATACTGATATCCTTATTCTGCTGGCTCAAAACTTTAATCATGCAGTTTTAGCTCAGGAATGACTGCTGTGATTTGCTCTTTTTTTTTTTTTTTTTTCCTTGCATAGCATTCATACATCCAAGTGCACCCAAAAAGAAGCCAAAAAAGAAAAAAAATTGCTCAGCCCCATCGCAGATTTACATCTGAAATTCTGCATTTGTAAATACAATAGTCTTTACTGTGTCTGCAATCCACATTGTAATTTACAATTTAGGATACTAATGTACACACACATGCACACACACACACCCATATTTAAAAGTAATTATCTGGTGTTCTCATCATATATATTCATCTTTCATTTTTCTGAATGAAAGCAGAGCCAGTTCACTGCTTTTATATATCCTGTATTACAGATAGACAAGAGGAATAATATCCATAGTAAGAGTCTATTTGTTGAAGAAAGGTGGTCTCTCTCTCCTGGTACTTGAAGTGCTATGTAATGACAGTCCAATAAGTCCTATATAACATAGCAAGAGTAGAAATGCTCTGTTTGTTGGCCCTTATGTTTCTGTTACAGTGAAAGTGATTATGTTTTTACTACCTGCTCACTGAAAGAAAAAACAAAAATAGCTTTTCACAAAATAGCAAAATCTCTACCAATTATAGAATAAAACCAGAAAAAGAATATTTTAAACTTTCAAATTATTACTGAAACATTTCAATTAGTCTGTGATTTCAAGAAATCTGAATCTTTAAGTACCTAAATTTATAGCTGTGTTTGAATTGAAAGTGTCCCTTAGTGAAATGGAAGTCATTACTCAGACAGAATGTAATGAAATTAAAATCAAAGAAGGATAGCAGCACTTTTAATGAAAGATTCAGTTTGTGTTAAAGACAATACATTTTGACATTCAATCTGTTTTGTGGAGTTTAGTTGGTTGAAACTATTTTAGCCTATATGCATATCTCATTAATGTAATCTAATAAGAAATATATATAGCCTAATCATTCAAATATGCTAAAAGATATTTCTGTATTGTCTTTTGACCCCTAGACAGTAAGATATAAATAAGTACATGTCCTTTCTTTTTTTGATAAAAGCATATTTTCCAAAATTAGTTCAGTCTAGTTGAATCTCTGTCTTTCAGTATGTTGGGCAATAAAGAAGCTTCCTCAATGCTGTCACTCAAATGCACTTAATCCCTGTTCTAAATGAATCATGTTCCAGAACAAGGAAGCTCAGCTCCAAACCTACAGAGCCTTTGGGTTCTCTGTGTGCCAAATTTTCACTGATGCTAGGTATTTTTGTTGCTCTTGAGGTAAGCATATAAATGCTTATTATGAAGAGGACTATCACACTGTGTGTCTTGCATATACGAAAATGCAAAATAGCAGTAGCTGATTTCATTACCAGGGATCCTACTGCAAGTAGCAGAACTGAATAAAGCTATATACTCACTTCTTTCTTAGTGTCATACAGAAATAATTTGATAGGTCAGTGAATACAGTAATCTACATGTGTAACACTGGTTTTCCGAACATCACTTTTCCAGTTTTGTACTCTAAACACATGGCACATTTAATTTAAAAAATAATGCTTGAACCTTGCTTCAAAAATTATGTTGTAAAACAACCCATAGAAAATAGGTATCTCCCTGTAAGAAGAAGTAAGAATTTCCCTCTTGTGTAAACAGTATAAACTTTACTTACAAAAATAGAAAACTATAGATACATTTTCAACAAACTTAGGCATTGAACAAATATAGGGACTTTTTGCCCCTTTTGCTTGCTGGGAGCAAATAAAAAGGGTACCATGGTAAAATCCTGCAGGCCACTTAAAAGAAAAAATCATCATCATATGATTCAATTCCAAATCAAAGCAAAAGTTCTGCAATCTGGGAAATTTTCTTCCACTTCTAATCCATGGTATTTTTTATTCTGTGATTTGATTGGGGTTTTTTGGTGAAGTTTCCATTAGGCAGTTGCCTTTAGTTTTTAAACTGACTTTCCTGACTTGAAGTCATGTGGCCATTGTGTACCAATGCTTTCAATTTTGCAGATGTATGGCTCATCTCAATATACTTAATTCAGATATATGGAATTCATTAGTGTGAGGCTATCAGTAGTTTAATTCCCCATCCAGCAATTCAGTGCTAGTGTCAGTTGAAATCTTGGAAGGAAAAAATTCTTTGTTACCTTGCAGGTAAGGACTTGTAATAGGTTATGAATGAATAATTAGACCGCAGGTTCTTCTGGATAACACCAGTTCTTTACATTTGTGTTTCTGTAATGTTAAACACAACAAGTCCCCATTCATGCAACAAAATTAATGGAGTTCAACTAAAATCCTATTAAACCTTGTGTCTGTTAAAGGCAGTGGTCATTTTGCAGCAGATAGCAGTGATGACAAGAACAAATCCTCACTTAAAAGCACAAGCCATTGTTGTTTAAGGAGTATTCTATTATAAATGTTAATTGTTTTCTTTAAATATAAATATGTCTAATGAAAGAGAAACAATCAAAGTGAAAAGAAACAAAAATCTGACTGGAAGGGTGGTCAGGCAGATGGTAGTACCAAAGCTCCTCACAGTCTTAGAGCATCATTTATTTCATTTTTTTTAAATAGAAAGCAACTTTCCAAAACCAGTTAAAAATAAAGATCTGACCTATATTTTTCTACTGGTATGTCACTGAATGTTTACATTATAAGCTGGAAATAGTGTGCTAAGTAGTCAGAATTTAAGAGCAACTTAGATTAAACATTTTAATGCTCATTTGTGCAATGCCTCTGGTATTTTAGCAGTATAAAAAGATTTTCTTGGCTTCAAACTATTGGATTGGGGGGATTTTGACATCCTTAATCTCTCTTTAAGAGCATTAGGGGTTTTTTTTTTTTTTATTTAAAAATCTGAGTGGTAAAAGGTAGAAAGAAGTCATTTTCTAGAAATAGTGCTTTTTAAAAAGTTATGTCAGCAAACACTGCAGATAAAAGAAGTGACTGAATTCTAAGCTAATGGCTCCAAAGATAGTACAGACGTACAAAGTTTGCAAGGTCTAAGGATATGATTTTGAAGAAAACGTGTAGCCTTGAGCTGACTAGTCTACATGCTCACATATGTGCAAGGAATTCAGCCTCAAGCTAAGAATCCTCATTTCAAGAAAAGACAATTTCAGGAGAAATAGTCTTTAGGGTCTGCAGCATGTTAACTCACATCGAAAACCGCAATCTACTCATTAGTAGTATTGCCTACTCCTGGGGCTAGAGTACTGCTACCAGGGTGGGAATTCTTCTTTAGTTGTGTGACTTTCTAGGCCAATGACTCACATGTTAATGAGCTGATTATTGATACACATTTCATTGAATAAATGAATGATTGGTTTTGAATTTTAGCAAGAGTTAATGGTGCTTTCTGTTCCACCATAAAACTATACTTGGGAACACACTAGAGTATTCTTTAGTGATGATGAGAGATGAGTTTATAAAACCTTCAAACATTGACACTGGTGGGAGGAGAAGGTATACTTGTAACACCGTATCAGTTCTACAAGGTGATTTGGATGGTACACTAACTGGTTAATCTGACCAGGATTGGTTTAAGTAAAAATTAATGCAAAGCTTGTGCCACTTTTACATGATTGTCATTTGGAGAACAGTCAAATAATGTAAGGGTCATCAGAGACACTGTTTAATTGAACATGAGTTTCAGCGTGATCTGGTGGCTGATAGAATAAATGTAATTCCTGTACACAAGCTGAGGACTATCAGTTGTAATTGCACCAATATACGACATTTACAGAAGCGTTACTGGACACAATGGCCATTTCTGATGCCCATATGTTCAGAAAAATATTGATAATTAGTAAAGAACTTTAAGAAATTTGGGAAACCTGGCCTTTGGAAAGCCTCATTGCCTTGCTGTGATTAATTACTGCATGAATTCTGGTTGTTCCTGCATAATAAGCCACCAGTTTATAGCAAAATGTTCCACTATCCCTTAAATACTGTAAATTTTCACCTTCTCTTGTTTTAAATTTCTGTATCATCCATCTCTTCAATTCTATGCTGTACTGATGATACCTTCCAACATTGAAAAGTACCATTTAATTAGGTATCCACATCGTCAAAGAATTAAAGAGTTACTAATCCCAAGGCCAATACTCATGGGACTGTAATAACAAAATTATTCTAGCGTAACACATTGGTTTTTTCCTTTTTAGCTTTTAAGATATTACAGTAGAGAGAGGGTAATACAAGTTCTACACTTTCATTGCCGTGTGTTAGCTCTACTGAACTCCAGACCAATTAAATCTTCATTTTCTAGTCTTAAAAGAAAGAAACATATTTAGCTTGGCACACAGCTTTACAACTTTGTAAACTTAAATTGCCTTTTATTTCATTTTTTCTTTACCTTTATGGGTTTAATTATACTTTCCTTCAAAATTTCTTCTGTAGCTTTTCAGCCATTAAGGTAAGATTAATGAATCTGTAATTGCCAAGATCACTTTTATCAGTTTCTTAAATATGCTTGTGGCACTTGCCACGCTCCAGTTATATCCTGTTTTCCTGGGTTTGTTAGATTTTTTTAGCAATACTTGTTCTTGAATTTGTGTTGTCATGTTGTTGTTTTCCAGAGACTGGGGGTGATCCAGTCATACTGGAATGTAAAACTCTTTGGATGACATTTCATGCTGATATGTTGCATACTCATTCCCATTAGCCTTCAAGTGTTTCCTGGTATGGTTTTGATTATTATTTTTACCAACATATCAGATAATATAATCAAGAGACCAAAGTAGAGGCCTCTTCATTATAAAGAATGTGGGCAAATACTCATCAAGCATAAAGGTATCATTCTGATCATCCACATTCAAGAAAGACTAATTGAAAGGGAAACAAGAAAGAAAAGCTTTTGGGACATTTCTGGGCTACCAAGTAAGACCGAGTCAAATCCAGTTCAACTGTCTGGCAACTTTGGGAAGATTCAACTATCAAAGTTGTTGTGAATGAGTGTTTTAAGGTCACTTAAGGAATAAGTTAAGATGCATTAATTTAGGCACCAGTTGGAGTGCTTGGCTGTTTGTACTCACATTTGGATCACCAGACGTGCAATCTTTACAGACAGTGCAGTGTTGTGAGCCGAGAGAGCAGCAAAGAGATAATGACTTTTACACTAAAAGCACACACCTGCGACCTAATCCTATTTCCTACACACTGTCATGCTCTGCCATTCTAAATCCTCTCCTGCTTCTTACCTGGCCTCCAGGTGTCACCACCTGCTGAAGTGAATGTTCTCCCTTGTGTTCTGTGCCAAATTTGCCAACCCCATGTGCAAGTCCCCCCATGGTGCATCTCAGATGACACAGGGCACGTATCCTGAAGGAAAAGGCGGAAATTTCAGTAACATTACTGTACATTGAACCATATGCCATGGTATTAGGAGACGTCTGCCTCTAGTCTCCAGTGCACAGACTTTATGGCTTATGCAACTCTATTCTTTAAAGGTCTCCAAAAGTAGTGGATACGCTCGACAGTAACTGTGACCTGTGATAGCAAAAGTTAGGTTCCTTCTTAAGCTGCCCTAGCTATTGTTGAGGATTGAACAAATTCTACCATAGACACAAGAGAGTAAGTTGTCTGAAGAGCACAATGAAGGGACGCTCACAGTTAAATGTACTTCCTTATGTCTGGAGCAGGAATGTGTGAAAGGGAAAACTGGACTAATATTTTCATCATGCTTTTTTTACTGGCTATATTAGACATATTAATTAATTATTGCTATTTTTATTGCTATTCCTATTAATTATTTAATCCCATAATTGATTAATTGCATATGTACTTATTGACTAACTGGTTCTCTCCATTGCTGATTATCTATGTTATTGATTCATAATACTTTATTTCTTTTCTTATTTACTTAATGCAGTAGATGATGCGTCATAAAGTTACTTCACAGCTTAATTGAATCATTGCACTATTGAGCAATTCTGAGGTAGTTGCTTTCTAGAGAATTGATAACTTGTTGGTGTGACCAACCATAACTCTTAACCTGTCGTTCTTTACAGTTCACTTTGTATTTCTTCCTTCCTCCTTCACAAAACTGTCCTTGTCTTTCTATGGTTTCCATTAACTGTATAGGTCCTTCTTTTCAGTACCCATGAATTAGTTTTTCATCTCTTTCCCATTTGGTTAGTTATCTCTTTAAGCATGTGTTGGGGAAGATGAAACAGGAAAACCTTATAAATATGATTGCCTGACAAAAGATTTTGGGAATATGAAAACTATAAGCGACATCGAAATGAAAGCCACCTTTGAGATACCAAGTCTTAGTTACTGAACAACTGGAAAACAATGGTATGGCCGACTGAATGTAATCCCCTCTTGATTGAACAATACCCTCTGCTTGCAGGCAGGTCCAAAGGTCAGAGCAGACCCTACTAGCTCAGCAGAAGGGGTCCAAAGAGTAGTTTTTAGAAGTTAAGATGTAACACTCTATGGTAATATAAGAACTCTTATAGGCTGTATGTAAATGCTATAGGATTTGTATCTTGTATTAGATTGGTTAGTGACAATTAGAATATTCAGTACAGAAGATGATTTATTGTATTGTAACCAGGACTTCAGACACTTTTTACTACACTCTTACTATACACTCTTACTATACACACTCTTACTATACACTCTTACTATAGACTCTTACTATTCTCTCTTTGCTTACCCGCTTACTCTCTTGCTCTCTTGGGCCTGCTCAGAGCTGCCAGCTGCAGCTCTAAGCAGTGCCCCTGTACCCACGCCCTTTGCAATAAACCGCATGTTCCAACATCTGACTACAGAGATCTCTCGTCTCCATCCGTCCCGACCGTCCAAACCCGCACCGAGCACCCCCCCAGACAGAGTACCTACAAGCATGTGCTTGATTTTCTGCTTTCCCACTCTGACTCCATCCAATTCAGTCCAACATTTGCTCTTTCCATTTTCCTGATCCCAGTATAAGGCTAGAATCTCAAAATGGTCTTCAAAATTTCTCAGAACCTCCAAGTAATTTTTCTTGCCCTCCATCTGGTTTAGATTTTGTTGATCATGTTAACCCATATTAGCCTTAAGGCCCTCATGTCCTTATGTTTCTCTTGCCATCTCTCACTTCCATTTCTGGTCATACAAGGGTCCCTCAGGTCCTCTTTCTTTCATTTGTGTTTTTGATGATCATATCCACTTCTAATTTCAAATTCCCACTTTCTACTTGCCAATAAGCCTGCCATTTTGCCCTGATCTGTCTGCCTTTGTATGTTCTCAAATTGCACTGGTTTTAGGCAGCTTCTGAACAGTTCTTTTTTTTTTTTCAGTTTGAATGTGACTAAAATTTAAACTGCGTCAAATAATGGAAACATCAGACTTGATTATTCTGAATCACACCAAGGTCAATCTATATCAGTATCCTATCTCCAGTGGTTGCTTGTAGTAGATAATTAAGGAAAAGACAATAGCAAGAAAAGCATCTAATGATACTTTTTTCAATTTTCCCTCCCTAAAGATAGCAATCCCATATTTACTTCCATAAGATACAAGGTAGCCCTGGATCTTTGAACTTTTCTCTTACAGTTTGAAAAGTTACAGTCAGTTCAGTTTCTCCCTCAGTAGATACTAAACCTCTGAGTATTCTTATCAAAATTCTCAGTGACTTTTCTTCTTTTCTTATTTATCTTTATGAAATGGAGAGGTAAAGATTTTGTTCAGCTGCTCAAATTACGAAAGAATGCTATAATGATACAGTAGCAAATTGAACTTTTTTGTTCTAGTCTTTATACCTTTTTTAATAAATCTTACTTTTAATTTGCCTTTTAAATTGCCATTAATTTGATTATTTCAATGAACTACATATAATCTTTATCCTCAGGCACAGAGGGCATTTAGAGCCCATTGTTCACATTTATTCTATGTTTTCCAGTCTGTTATAGGCTTTAGTATCATCTTATCAACAAATATCTCAATACTGTGATTTTGGTAAATTGGCTGTAGTTTTATATCAGACAGTTTTAATGTTGTAAATTACTTTGTCTTCTTACCTTTCAACTCTTTCCCTGATCATTTATGACTGTCACAAACAACAGAGGGTCCAGCACAAACTACTGTGGAATTCTACCAGTAATTTCCTTGCATTGCGAAAACCTATTGCCCTTTTGTGTCCTTTCTCTCTTGTTTTTAAATCGGTCAATAATCCATGCAGGAGCATTTCTCTTTATTATATGCTTAGTTTCTTTAAGTATCTTTTAAGGGACATTGTGAAAAGTTTTTTAATCAAAGTGCACGTTTTTGACCAGATTACTTTTCTTTCTCATGGTCATCCTTTCCATCAGTGAAGGATATCTTTGTAATGCTTCTTTCTACCGAAACTCTATAGATGCTTATTCATTGTACCTGGAGACCTGGTGTTTTCCTGCTCCCTCATATTCTTCCACTAGTACAAACCTGGGGACACATTTGGCTTGCACATGACTTAAATTGTGTATTGCATCTAATAGTTGGTAGGCTTACAATTATATATTTAAGTTTCTTCAGAAGTCTTGGAGAAGTGCTGCTGGTTATGGTTATGTCAGTATTTCTCACTCATATTTTCCATTTGATAAGGTTCCTTGTAGTTCTTTTTTTTGCAAAGATAGATCTACTTAAGCTCCTGAACACAGGCTGCAAATTACCCTAAAATCTGAGCTTTTCTCTGTAACAGCTGAGTCATTCCCGAGAGATTCTGTTATGCTTTTATCATTCAGTAACTGTACAGACTTTATAGCAGTTTTCTTGCCTAAAATGTATTTGAAATAAATTTTTACTGAATTTTTTATCTTTTGCAAGTCATTTCTCAAAATCCTGTTGGGCTGCATTTGTAGCTCAGAAACATATAACTTGTGAGGGCACATCCTTTATCACCATCACATGAACAAACCTTCATCTTTTATTTAATTTTAATAGCCTTTTATTTTGCCATGTAACTTTTCTGAGTCTCTGAAGTATGGTTGACATTTTCGTGAGTGCTGGCTTACATTTACTCTGAGCTTGAGTCTTTACACACTTAGTCCACTAATGTGAGTGCTTCACCCTTTTAGCTCCTCCTTTTAATTTCCTTTAATTTTCCCTTCCTGTATTTCTTTGGATTTCTTATGTTTATTATGCAACAGTAAAGAGGTTTCTTTGTTTAATTTTAGTGCATTAAGATCACGGTTTGTTTTTCAACTAGGAGGAGCCCTTTACACTCAGGAATAGAAAAGGTCACTAAAGGTACCTGAAAATTTAGGTAACACAGTCCTCTCTGATATGATACTGAGTTCAGAGGATTCTCCCATTAACATGTGTTTTCTTCTCTTACATCTCAATGACCTTTTTTTATGAATTCAGTCACTGTTGTTATGTTAGTCAAAAGACAGATACAGTAGTCCTCGATCTATATTCCTCCTTTTTAGCCAGTTACTTTCAACCTATAGAAATTCTGTGATGCATGTTCATTCAACTAACTTCATTAGCCTCAAGATTTTCTTGAGCATTCATTAACAATTCTTCACAGGCTCTTCTTGTGGTCTATTTTAATCTAAATTATTCCCGTGTTCATAAGTCTCCTGCTGACCACCTTTCAGTTGTGCCAGACATGGCTGTACAGTTAATATTGTCAATTAGATCCAAGCATTCAACTTTATCTAAATATCTGTGTGGTGTCTAAGTAGAAATACAAAGATTTTTGATCTTGGTCTTCTCAGATGTTTTGATTGGTATTTCAACTGAACTTTAGTTGGTGAGATTGCTCTTTGCTATTTAAGGCCTGAATGTTATTAGCCTGTCTGTCTTCACCTTTCTTGAAGTTGCTTTATTGCTCTGTGCCCTGGAAGATTTGTTATTCCAAGCTTGGCTCTTCAGTACTATTTTGTGTTCACCTTCATTTCTATTACTTACTTTCCTTTCCTGTGGTATACTTGCCAATGACTCAGCTTCCTTTTTGGTTCACCTGAAGTCCATCTTCTCCATATGAGTTTCTAGAAGTCCTCAAATTTATCTCAGAAAATACTACCATCTCTTCAAGAACAGCTTAAATTTTCTCTCAGACCTACTTCTGTTGTTTCATTGCTTTAATCTCCAGTAGTCAGGTCACAGGCATTATACACCCAGCTATACATTCAGTAGCCTTTTTCTATTGTTTGAGCTTCCCAGAGGGGTAGTAGCTGCAGGATGATGTGAAGCAATCACTGAAGGAGAAGGTCACACTGGTTGCTTTGCTCTCCCTTTTCAGCTAAGTGCACTTCTCCTTTAAGGTGTTCTCTCATGTCATCAGCATGGAGTCTGTGAGGGAGCTGCTGTGTGATTTTGGGAGGTTTTTGACAGACTGAAGCAGAGCTCATTCTTTCTCCAAGACAGTTGCTTTCTCTAATAGTTTTCATTTTATGGGAGAACTTCTTATATGGTTGCAAGGGTATATAATAATATTTTTTAGCAAGAAAACTATAGGAAAAAAAGACACTGCATTAACCAGAAATATAGTATTTATAGAAAGAAAAGAGATGGGCAACAACAAAGGTACTGAAATACTCAAATAACCTTGCCCGTATAAGAAAGTGTAGGGTCATAACCACTAGAAACAACAAAGAATATTTGGACTCTTGCTTTAGATTTGGCCATTTAACATCTTTTTGACTTAGTTCAATCCTGGAGGATAGGTCAATAGATGTATTTATATATCTGTTAATAATTTGAAACCTTTATGTCAAAGTCAGGCCTTTATAAACATGAAAGAATTTCTATCTTTAAGTAAAGGTCTTCTCATAAGCATTTCTTAAGGGACTTCAGAGGAAGAAAGAATATTTTGGAGGGAAGTGCAGAGGAATGCAATGGAGGAATTTATTTTAATTGTGCATAGAGGCAGATTGCTTCTTTCCAGTTAAAACCTTTCTAATTTCTTTTCAGTGAACATCAACACTGGTTTTGTAATGATTGATTTATATTTATTTAACACACTTCAGCTAAATAATTCCCAAAAGATTTAATAAATTTACCAAGAGATAGAACTAATTGTAGCTAGTTTTAGAAAAAAGTGTATGAGCCAGCACTGAATTTTAGTTACCCATAAGGTGAGCATGTCCCAAACTTCAGTTGGTTAAGTCATCTCATTTTGTAACATTCTCACAGCTTTTTTTTTTTTTTTTTTTTTTTTAATAGGTATTATGGTCCACTTGAGTGAAGCTGTGAACTGAGGCACAGAAGTTCTATGTTCACACTGAGTTCAGACAGACTTTCTGAAGGACCATTTATAATCATATAATTTGTCCAATGTTTCTGTTCTTTCTCTGCTACATGAAGTTGGCATTTATACTGTAAAGAAATCATTGTCGTTTTGTGGGAGTGAAGACTGGTGATAGCTAAGGGCTACACTTAAATAGCAGACTATGCTGGAATGAAAGCAGGAAGGATATTACTAGAAAAAATATAACTCTGCACATTTAATTTGTTGTTGGAATACTGTCTAGTACATCCATCTAATAGTAAAATGCTTACATTAACATTGGAGGTCTTTTCCTCAGAAAGGCTGTAGAAAGATCAGCATCATCAACTTCTTTTGTTGAAGAGGATTATCTTTCTACTGAACTACATGCTTTGTAAATGTCTTATACCTTTTACTGAACATTAAGAAAGTAGCATCACATTCATTTAGTTGTTTTTTAGACTGTGGACAATATCTTGCTAAGCAGACTGGGGACAGAGGCTGATAACATATACAGCAGATCCAAGTCCACAAGTGGTAGCATATGCATACGATGCATTTAGTGAGGTGCCATTAATTCAGACATTGTGGTTTATACATTAGGGCATTAAGATGAATGAGACCTTGTTGCAATATTCACAAGTAATTGCTGTCATGTGTCACATAATCTGAAGATGCTTTGTATAAATAATCTCTAACATTTTCTTCAAGTATTGCTTCCCTGTACGGAGGATGTACGAGATACAGCTGTGGCCAGCGATAATGGAACAATAGGCAGAAATCAGATGAGGAAATAGCATGCAGTGTTTCACGAGATGCTTACCAAGGGTAGGATTGATCTAAGATCAGTTTTTCAAACTGAAAAAATTGAGTTATTTTTGACAGAGCTATTTATCCTACCGGTTTATCTCCATTGACCACAGATGTAGCCTGGGTGGAGTGCTGTGTCTGTGGTAGTTTATATGCCTCAAATACTCCCATGGATAAATAATTAGAGTTTTACGTAGCTAAAACTAATCAACTACTTAGGGCCTCATCAGCTGTCACTTTTGCCAATAACCTTCTACTGCTAATACAATTTGCTGTAATGTGTACCTACCGCTTTTAGGTGGTCCAAGGTCATCAAAACAGATTCATCATTGTCAGCTTCCATGTAACTTTGAAGTCTGTAGTTTTTATTTCAGATCTGAGGAAGAGCCTTCAAGCCTGTCTCCTCTTTACCTCTTTATATCAGCCTTTAGGCATCCCATCTCCTTAAAACTGTGTCACGATCACATATTTGGACTAAGTAGAACAGCACTGCTGTTATGGGGCCAACCTTCTACAGTTAGGGGAACAGATGTTCTGTTGATCTGAAAGAGAATCTAGAGAAAACTTATTTTGGTTAGATATTTCACTTTTAAATAGGTAAAGTGATAAAAATCCAGTAACAAAATACTTCATATTTTAGTAGTAAACTTAGTTTCTACACCATTTAAGGACAGTAATTTTCCAGACAATATGAGTATGGGTGTTGATTTTTAGAGCACTCAAAAAATACCTGTTAAGTTAGAGGCTCATCTCAGTTTAACTGTGGTGTCACTCCACTAATTTAAACTCATAAAATATGCAGTGTTTACCTGCAACAGTAATTGCATATAAAAATTTACATCAGCTGCATCCTGTATGTACACACTACTCACCTGAAAGTACATATTATATCCCTGGTCAGATGTTAATTATGCACATTCCTTTTTTTATTGTATACATTATTCATATGAAAAAAATTTAAAGCTTGGCTTTTGGGTAAATTTATATTGTCACATGGATGATGATTTTTAAAACCTACGTTATTTACTGCATAGACTGCTCCACTGAATAAATAGAAGTCTTGGCGAAGTCAACAATTTTGCAAATAAATGTTATTTACATAATCCTTTTCATAGAAGTATGCACAGTATTTCCAAGATCTGTTTGTGAATAGTGTTAATTAGAAAAGCAATTTATCTTCTAATGGACCCTAGAAGTGGTTATGGTCGCCTCGGTTGCACTTTCTTTGTTTACAGATTGTGGCTCAAGAGATTTTTGGGAGGATCTCTTTTGTCAGTCTAGGTGTAGTGCTTAAAGTCCATGCATTTTGAGCACTTAAAGTCCTTGCATGTTGTTTCTTAGGATGATAAATCATGTTTCCTACACCGTAAAGATCTGTATTACATTAGCTTCAGTATCAAATAAATTTTGATTTACATATGTTGTGAAAATGAAAGCAGTACTCCCCCATTCTCCCTATTTTTCTTCAAGTTTTTTTCTGTGAAAATGTGGATGTTAAATCTCAAGCTTCTGGAAAAGAGTTATACCTCCCAAAATGCAGATTTGTGTACTTCAGCTGCTGATTAAAGAAGCCATGATATCTGTGACTAAAGTCAGATTCTTTGATATGATAATTTTAATGAAGCAGTATTTATGTAGGCTTCTGGAGGTTACTCTTACTTCTTTGTCATGCAGTCTTTGTTCTGCTTCGCACCATATTAATGAAAGTCTACACTGAAAACTGGAAAATCCAACTGCTGTATTTATTTGATGTACTGAATATGCAATTTATTTTCTTAGGATTGGACAGGTTTTAGTTTGTAGAAAAAACCAAAAGAAAAGAAAAAAAGGCAGGTGGCATTAGTTTGTGCCCAGTATTTGGATCTGCTTTGAGAAAGGGTAATTGCTTCAAAGGTTCTGGTTTTGCCTTGCTTTCCCCGAGGCAGCTGCATGTGCTCCCTAGCAGGAGTCAGTAGATAGTGAGGAGTGAGGCCCAAACAAGTTGTCTTAACATTTATGCAGATTGCCTAAGGAAAAACTCCCAGTGATTGCTGTCACCCTGTTGTTATCTGAGAGAATGATTGTTCTGACAGAGACAATTGCTGCCCCAACATTTCTGTTAAC
This sequence comes from Coloeus monedula, assembly GCF_965178545.1. NCBI lineage: Eukaryota > Metazoa > Chordata > Aves > Passeriformes > Corvidae > Coloeus > Coloeus monedula. The sequence goes on along the minus strand of NC_138782.1, from coordinate 41,196,470 downwards.
ATGAAGATTGATTCTACCTTTAGGCATGATTTTGAGGTCTCAGTGGAGCTCCTGAAGCTTTTTCATTTCCTCTGTACATACCTGCTTCACTTCTTTCATGCTTGGCATTAGTAAACATATTTCGAAGCACAAGAATTAAAATTGTAGACAAAGGATGTTGCTGGGTACTGTATTCAGATTGACCTTACTCTGGGGCCAGTGTGTGGATATATTTACAGAGAAAGGCTGCATAAAATAAATATTAGAGGTGGCCTTCAAGAAGGATCTGGTGTTGAAATGTTGTTATAATCACTCTACATGTTATCAGAAGGTCGATATGTATTTTTAATTAGGGTAAATTTTAGAATGGGATTTTTTAGTATGTGGTTTGTTGGTTTTTATATGATAGAGCCTCAATTCCCCTTCCCAAGGATATACATTAGCCCTAAAATAATCAGAATGCTGGGAATGATTTGGCACCGCAGCTGAAGAAAACATCTGTAATCCCTTCTGACAACGTAAGTTATTTAGTATTTTTAAAGTTAATTCAATATTTCTGAATGTAATCATATTCAGAAATTCCTAGCACAAAACAAATCTATTATTGAAGAACTCTGTAGTAGTTCTTATTATTTATTGTATTTAGCCTCCCCACAGTACAGGTTTTAAGGTTTCATAAAAGCAGCTGGATATTAGTGCCAGAGGCCAGCAGATAATGAGATGATTTATTCCACAACAAAAGGGGCTATTAGAAAAATTAATTTTTAAGATGTCAAATGCAGTATATATGCAGATAAAATTAACAAAAATATAGGATGTCATTTCCACTATGTTATTTTTGTATTGCTATGATTTATTTCTGCAAATAATAGAAAAAAAACAGTTACTCCCCGAATCATGACAGTATGATTGAGAACTGGTTGAGCCTCCACCTCCTTGAGTAGGCCTGTTTTGTCACCAAATGCATGCTCCTGTAATCTACAAACCAAATGTAAGACAGTAAAATTTATTCAAGCAAGAAATACAAATTTACCTCTCTCTGATCAGGATTCCCACCAATTCATCACATTAATGTATGCTTTGCCTCAGCATAAAAGCCTACTTAAAGGGCTTTAACTTACTCTGATATGACATGTTGAACAAAGTAACACTATTTAGGGAACAAGCCTTGTTGCAGTTATCACCACTGTTAACTTGATGAATTCTAATACTGAGAATAATTTACTGAAAATGACCTACTGAAGTATCACCTATTCAGTGAGGAGGCAGGGGAGAGTAAATTACCCTCATAACACAGCTGCAGAACCAAATGAAGGTCACAGGGTCACATTTCAATATTGAGCTTGTTTTCTCTTGTGTTATCTCTAGTCTATGAACTTCTGACTTTGTTATTTAGTATGTTTGGTATATTGATTAGTAAAGGTTTTGTTAGTTCACAGTGCTGGAAAAGCACGGTAAGGCACCCCTTGTGTCTTATTTGCTGTATTAAGAATTGTCCTTTAGACACAGTTTATTCCTGTCTGTTTCTCCCTGCTGGATCCTAGTCTTCTAGATCTTCAAAGTTGATTTGGTACGAGTAAATAAATGGATATTTAAGCGTAGGAGCATATTCCTGTTGGAGCCCAGTTGTATGATGTGGTATGGGATTTTGAGTTAGTAGAGCTGTACAACAATACATGTAAATCACAATGCCAGGACAAATTACACTTTGCAGAATACAGCAATTTATATATATAGTTGAATCACAATGTGAATGTCATTCCTGTTGGCAGTCTCTATAGTATTCTTATTGTTGTGATACCAGGTGTCACCAGTGGCCAGGATGGAATACATGGAGTGTGAAGTCAGCCAAGCCCATTGGTATCCAAAGGTCTTTTTGTTCATAGTTCTATTATTTAATACTCTGTGCTTGGTAGAGGTGTGGATATGCCCCCAGTGCTGGTCCGGCACGTGCAGGAAGACATTTGGTACCTTTGGATTAACTTGGGGATGAACATTGGTTGGTTGATTCAATAACAATAACCAGGTGCTGATCCACTAAACTGATATATTTACCTAGACCAAAGTCCCCCTGTGGGCTTGTTTGTATGGATCCAAGTTCAGCTGTTTTTGCAGCAGCTGTCACCAGTGACTCCCTACATCCTGCCATGAACCTTGGGAGCACACTGCCCTTGGCCATCTCCTCTCAGTCTTCTTCCATTGTAGAGCTTCAGTGGTTGATCACAATTCCTCAAAACAATGCACAATGGCAATTTAATATCTGTCTGCAACCTTAGGCAAGTTGTACCGGGCTCTTTGCAAGAAATCCTTCTTTGTACAAGTAAGTCAAGCTGCATCCCTAGTGCAGCTAGGATTCTCAGCACACATAAACACAACAGGGGTATCTCATGCAGTGAATTACAGTGATAGTTCACTAGATTAAAACCTCTCCAGGCAAGCTGGTCTGAATTGTCAGGATTACAGCAATCACTGTGGATGCTGATGTTAAGTCTAAGACAAATCAGATAAAAAAAGAGATGGTGATTTTTTTTTTTTAGATAAATATTATATTCAAGGAAATAAAAAGATAAATAACATTATCATAACTGAATAAAAATTGAACCCTTGGAAAGCTACTCATGCTGCTTCACGAGTTACCTATATTATACAAGAAAATGGAGACCACTCAGTTTTATTCCCCAAATCATGGCCCTGGCTGTAGATCCTCTCTAGCACCCTCAGCAAGCTTGCAGATGACACCAAGCTGAGTGGTATGATTGACACACCTGAAGGATGGGATGGCACGCAGAGGAACCTGTACAAGGTAGAGAAGTGGGCTCTTGGGAACCTCATGCGGTTTAACAAGATCCAGTGCAAGCTGCTGCACCTGGGTTGGGTCAGCCCCTGGTATCAGCACAGGCTGGGGATGAACAGATAGAGAACAGCCCTGCCATGAAGGACTTGGGGGTGCTGATGGATGAGAGGCTGGACGTGACCAAGCAATGTGCACTTGCAGCCCAGAAAGGCACTTGTATCCCAGTCTGTATCCAAAGCAGCGTGGGCAGCAGGGTGAGGGAGGGGATCCTGCCCCCCTGCCCTGGTGAGACCCCACCTGCAGTGCTGCATCCAGCTCTGGGGTCCCCAGGACATCAGCCTATTGGAGTGAGTCCAGAGGAGGGACATCAAGGTGATTAGAGGGATGGAGCACGTCTCCTGTGAGGAAAGTCTGATAGAATTTGATTTGTTCAGCTTAGAGAAGAGAAGGCTTTGTGGTGGCCTAATTGAGATCCTCCAGTACTTGAAGGGAGCCTACAATAAACATGGAGAGGGACTTTTTTCAAGGGCATGTAGTGACAGAACAAGGGGGAATGTCCTTAAACTGAGAGTAAGTTTGGATTAGATATTAGAAAGAAATTTTTTGCTGCAAGGGTGGTGAGGCACTGGCACAGGTTGTCCAGAGAAGTTGTGGATGTCCTGCCCCTGGAAGTGTCCAAGGCCAGGCTGGATGGGGCTCTGAGCAACCTGGTCTATTGGAAGGTGTCCCTGTCCATGGCAGGAGGGTTAGAACTAAATGATCTTTAAGGTCCTTTCCAACTCAATTAATTTTTGATTCTATGATTCTACTTCTGGAAAAGCATTTTCTTCATCATCTGATCTATTTCTTTCTTGCTTCCAGTCTTTTCTCCCTTAACTTCATTAATCCATTTCTTTTGCATCGTTCTGTTTTGCTTGTGAAAGCCAGAAAACTTCTAGGATTCTAGTTCTTCTTGCCTCTTACTAGGCCAGTAAGGCTTGGGAATGAAAAGCACATTAAAAAACTGGCTTCAGAAAAGCTGGATGCTGGGGAAGGTTAACACTCCCTTTTAAATCTGATTTAATACAATTCTTGGTTTCTCTACTTGTTGTAAATAATATCCTTATAGAAGTTGTTTATCATGGCAAGGAAACAGTTTCACTAACACAGTGTAAAAGTTAACTGCTGTTGCTGTTTCAGCCACATTAATCACACAAAAAAATCTTACATGGAATGCATTGTTAATAAGAGCATCTTCAGCAAATTTAAAGAAACCTCCCCCTAAAAATGATCTGTGTTAATTCTCTGGAAATCACAAGGCATTTTCTAAATCTTCTGGGGCTTTTCAAGAAAGAAAATAAGGATTTCGTCTATGTGATGATAAATATTTGCCATTTTGCAATTACCAGCATATGTGTGTTGCAAATGCATAATAGTTCAAAGTCTTTTGAATATATTTTTGTTACTAATGTATCTTTCTTCTTCCATAATGAGTATAATTTTTTTTATCTGAGAATTATTAATTATTCAGTTGTGATCCATCTGGATAATTTATGTTTAATTCTTTGGAGGGAAGATAACCTAAAGAAAAACACTGGGGTTTTTTTGTAAAGGACAATAATTTATGAGAATAAATATGTCTGTATTTTACTTCTCTTTTCTAAAATGAGGATTACAAAAACATTGTCACGCATTTATATCTAATGCCTGACGTACACAGTTTAAACCAGCAATTTTTGTTCATAATTCTTATTCTTAAACTAATTTCATTTTGTTGATAAGTTCCTCCAAATAGCTTTCTAAATATCTGACCAAATTATCTATTTCTGTAACTTTCTGGCCCTTTAGCTTGCCATGGCATTTAATTTTTAATTTCAGTCACTATTCAGAGCTCCCACATGCCATAATAAAGGTGTGGTTTGGATCATCAGTTGGATGATTGGCTTAAAATATTTAATGGCTTTATTTAAATAAATCTTGCTCTGATTTTATTCTTGTTTCACATTTATCACTTGCCTAAGCTGACACAATTGGGTTCATAAGGTCTTAAGTGTGTTACTGAGATGGATGTGTTGGGATTTTACATCACAATCATTTTATCCCTAATCATTGTAAAAAAAAGTTAAAAGTCTTATTGAACTCAGTGAGGTTATTTGCATACGGAATTATTCATATTCTTAAATTCATATACTGATAAAGTCTATGTATAGAGCACATGCTGTGAAAAAATTTACCTATTTACAGGTGCTGATGCCCATACCACTCTAAATAGGGTGTGCGAGAAAACCGTGATTAGAATTTGGCAGACTTCCACTGTATCTGAAAACACCATACAGTTTGTAATGTCAGTATACTGCAAAAGAACATTATGTGTTAAAATCCTTTTGGTTTATTCCTAAAAGGCTCATCTAAAGTATACTATACTCAGACTCAGCATTTCTGATCTACTGGTGTCTTGCTTCCACCATCTGCTTTTGCAGAACTATTTTTACCTTAACAAGTATCAGTGGCTGCCACTGAGTGGCCCTTTGATGTGCAGTCAATCACAGACAAGAATAAAATTGCATAATAGACTATAATTTCCTGTCTGATCATAAGCTCTGCTTTTTGTGCTGGGCGATTTCCTTCAAACTAATTGACAAATGCGCTGGCACAGGGCGTGATGGGCTGCAGCTGCCTGCGGTTTGTTAGAAAGACAGAAGGAAAGGAAATCTTCAGGAGTACTGAGGTGTTCGTGACATTGAGATGGATCTTCTTCTGGGAATATTTATAGTTAGAATGAAGAACTTGTATTTTTTTCAGCAAAAAACTGTCTGTTCTCTCAGGCTTTAAAATAGGTTTTGAAAAAGAGAAAATCACATGGAAAACCAAGTTGCTCTGCTAGCATCATTCCTCCTAACAACAGGGACAATGGAAACACAGCACACAGCCCAAAATAATAACCCAGTACTGGTCTACCACATTTTCTTCAGAGAGCTGAAATAATTGGTCAGCACGATCAGCCTTTAAAACCAAACAAAGTTAAGAACAACTCTTCTCTTTCAAACTGTGTTGCACCTCACATGCCTCACAGAAACGATGGTGCATTTTTGTCTTCTCCCCATGGTTATAAAGTGTGCCAGCCAGGATTTTTGCAAGAGAGTTTGTAGAACTGTGCTATGCAGATACATTTTGGCAGCAGTGACCCATTCACAAAGGTCTGTACTAGCTGCCTCTCACAAAGGTCCATCTTTTCCAATGTAAAATAGCCCGTATATAGAGAATTGCATGTCATCAAACATAGATTTATTTTTCTCCTTGTTCAGAAATTGTAACTTCATGCCTTGCTCAGAATTCTTTGAATTTGCATTCTGAGCTCCTGGGAAATTTTTTTGGGGAAAACGTGTTAATTTTGATCTAATGAAATTAATATTTTAACTTAAAAACTGTTTTAAAACAGCTTTCACTTCAGCTAGAAGGAACAGATTCATCCTGTCATCATCGATTGAGCTGTTATTTCACATTTTAATTTATGTGTATCTTGCTTTTGACATGGCAATTCTTTTGAATAATTTTCTTTATCTGGCATTCTCAAAATGATGGATGCCCAGAAAATCTTTGGCTTCAGTACATGTGGCAGTAGAAACTGCTCTTCCATGGCAATTATGACCTAACTAGATAAACAGTTTCCATATTCTGATATTTAAGACTTTTTTGATCTATCATGGCAATAAGCTAAAACTTCAGATTATGAGGCCTCCATTTTTTAACTTTATGGAATTACTTTATATGGCTATCTTAGTCTTTAATTTAAAAAAAAAACCTATCATTTCCTAGATTTCTAGTGAAATATACCTTGAAATGATAAACCTGCAAGCTTTGAAATATCTAAGTTTGTATCATATATAGACCTAGATGTAACAGAGAGAGAAATCATTATGTTATCTTCTTCAAAGTTGCTGATGTGTTGGACAGTAAATGTAAAAGCAGCAAAACAGATTGGCAAAGAATTGGTAAAATGGCAAGAAACTTATTCAGTACATTTGTGGCACAGCATAGCTCCACATGGTCTTCAGTATTTGCTGTTCTTATCTATAATTTATACATGCTTTCAGTCTGCTTGGAGTTGATTTAAAAAAACCCAAACAACAAAACAGAAGCAAAATTCCTGGTATGTGAAATGTTTCACAATTTTCATCTCATCATATTCAATTGGTATGCTGTATACTCCACCATTTTTCAGTCTCCTGAGAGACCTCCTACTGTATTTTGGCATTTCATTATTTGGAGTTTTTAACTTTTCATTTTTGCAATAGTATTTGAGTCATGCGCCCAGTAAGCATTTTTGTGAATTGGAGCCCATACTCCTAGCAAGCTCATGTCTGTGTCTGCTCAGTGAATGGGATTTGACTCTGTACTGAAATAATAGCATCTGAGTTGAGGGGTTTAAACATATAGCTATAAAATACATCTATACAATTAATACATTTAATATATTTAAGGGAGATTTTAAATTACTATACTCTGTAAATTTTAAACAGGCCCAATAAATTTCTCTGTGTGTCTGTGTTCAGAAAATATAGTGAATTTGTAGGATTCTTGTGTGACACAGAGATATTTGAAATGGTGTTTCTCTTTTCCCTCTAACTAGCAGTTTTTATAGGAATGTCAGACTATTTTTGGCAGTAAGTTTGAGCCATGTGTTTTTTCATTGAACAAGTGGCTGCTGGGTATTTTGTTGTGTCAAGGACTTAGAGGTGCTTGTTATTTGGCTGTGAGATAGACAGGAAAAGCAGATGTTAAAAAACCCAAAAAACCAAACAAGGGTGGGAAGAGCTTTGAAAAACTCAAGAGGGAGAAAATTATCTTCTATATATGGTAAATCTTCAAGCTTAGCTACAAGAACTTCTATTTTTTCTTCTATTTTTAGTTCAGAAAAAAAGCTGGCTACACATTCCTATGACACAGTTGTAAATTTCTTTGACAGCCCATCATTTTGCAGTTCTCTTTTGATTTAAGTGGTTAAATTGTACTGCCAGCTAAGATAGTTTTACTAAAGGTAGTGTAATTACTTAGGATCTTTAATTCATCTTTACGTTACATCCTTAACAGATGTAATTTTGCCTTAAGAATTTAAGTTGAACCCGTCAGGGAAGAGTCCAAGTTGCTGCAGAAATGGTGTGGCTGAGGCAGGGACTGTAACCCTAGGGGCCCTGGGCAGAGTGTGGAGCCCCTGGGGAAGCCAGGCAGGGCCAGTCAGGGCTGGTGGTGCCCCCAGTGCCCTCCCTGGTAGTGTCTCTTCAGGCTGCTCTGCCACTGCCATAGTTTGACGGGTGAGAAAAGAGGTCTTGGGGGAGGAAAAATGATGCCCATGCTTTGAAAGGAGTAGGGTGAGGTTAGTGTTTAAAGGTAAAGGGCAGGGAGTGGACTATCCCAGAACATCAAAACTTATTTTTCTGCTAGTCAAGAATTATTTATCAGTAAATTTGGTAAAATGGAAAGATACTTAAGAAAAAAAGAGGCTGGAACACGTGACCTTAAAATTAAGTTCTCAATAAAGAAATACAATTTAATTTGCCTATCGTGTGTTTTAAACCAAATCAGGACATGATTGTCATGATCCTGGGATCCCCTCTAATGAAATTAGTAAAAGCAAAGAAATGTGAACAATTGAAAGCTGACATTAGATTTGGAAACACCAAGGAAAGAAGCCCTATTAATATTTCTGTTCTCCAGAGCAGCCGGCCTCATCCTCTCCCTTCAAGCAATGCACCTGGCTGTATAGCATCCAGCCAGGCAGTACTTGTACAGCCCACTGTCCTGGGCTTAACAGGGCTGTAACAATGTTTATTCCTTGGAGTTTTGCCTTGGTGTCATTTGTCATAGTTCTTGTAAAAATGAAACACATGGAAACCAAAGGCTTCCATGTCGGTAGGTGGGTATGTAGATAAGTTTTCTCTGGGACTTCTGGGGTTTTTTATGTGTGGAGCTAATCTGTTTCTACATAGCCATGTGGATTTTATAAATTTTTATACTTGTTTTGTTCTATACTGAGCATCTAACAAACTTCACAAGGTGAGACAACTCCTTCCTTAGTAAAGTGTGACAGCTGCCATATTTTTCATACATTTGTTTGACTGGAACTTCAGCTGTCCAGCAATGCTTCGTATTTAGGTGAATGTAGATGCCACAAGAAAACTATATTAAATTTCACATGGAACTGCAAATGAGTGTAACTGTTAAAATGGTGGAAGCTCCCTGCTGAAGTCTTCACCTTGACAGTTCCCTTTACAGCCTTAAAGCTACTGCAGTATGTCCTACTTCAGATTTTCTGACCCTCTTATGAATTTCATTGAACTCATGCAGTCTTTGCAAAAATACTGGCCCATTCTTTCACAGGACAGGGGTAATTTAAAAGCTGCAAGAGTATAAATTTTATTTTTAAGTGTAATACTTCCTATTAATACAGAAAGCTGTATGTAGCATATGGCTTGAAATATGTGGGATTGAAAGACTCTTATCCATATCCAAGCACATTAAAGAACAGTATGCATCTATTTAAAATGAAACATGAATTTAGGTTGATTTTGTATCAAGGAAGTTCATGGCAGCTTGGTGCTGACATAAGCAGCCAGTAAATCAGAGCGAAAATAGCTAGGAAAATAGCATTTTTTAAGAGACTTATAAAGGAAATGCCAACATAATTGTAGTGTTGAGTTAGCTAGCTATGCATTCCTCCAACTTAAAGAGAATAGTAAAACTGAGTGAATTAATCACAGGAAACAATTTACTGGAAAAATTTAGCATGTGTCTTGGATTAAAAGGCATACTTCCTAGAACAAAATTAGGTTACTGTGAGAATTGCTGAGTTTAAAAATTGCCTCACTGCAATACAAGAAACCAACTGCATGCACATGCATAGGTCTGGAGGAAGAAAAAGAGACTAGTGCTGAGCTCTTGTCTTTTTTATTTGCCTCTATTCTTGGTTTGGATTACTTGGTAGCATGAAGAGTCAGGAGAAAACTGTTAACCCACCTGCTTGTTACTCAGTCTTACATTATATTGGAGTATGTGTATGGAAATGCAAGCCCAGGACATATACAGAAGAGCACTCTTCTTCAGAAAAGTCTGTTAAACCCTTGTAAAAAAAAGAACTGTAAATGTGTTATTGTCTTCAGCAGCAACCGTAAGCAGAGACCCTTCTGAAGAAAGACCATGGGGCAGGCATAGATCCTATTTCTCCCTGATGTCCTTCCAACCCAAATGACAGGAGCTTTAAAATGTATTTTCCTAAAAATGAGGGGGAAAAAAAATTGTGTGATGGTATCTGTTATTTTTCACTTTCCTTGCAGTCATAAGTTCCTCTTTGGCTCAGCATACGACTGAAAGGCGTTGCTTTTCTGAGCTCAAAACCTACGTATAAACTATTTATTACATATTTGTGTATATTAGTCTTTTGTTTCCAGTATAGAGATTACTGAGCTGCCTGAAACTGCCCATTTCTTTTCTTGCCTTGAACCAAATTTATACATTATGCATCTACCACTTCTCTGGCAGAGTTTTCCAGAAGGTCTGCTGCTAGTAGTGTGGGCAAATGTAGTGGGTTTGCCTCTTTTGAACATGCCTCATATAAATTTAATATGATGCCCCCTAAATCTTGTGATGGAGGTGAATGTCCTGTCCCTACTCATCTTTTCTGTGCTGCTCATGACTTTGTAGAAAACTGTCATTGGATACATATTTAGTATTTATGAATAATACTGTCTTGCTTTCCCTAAACAGTAGTTTGAATAAAAGCCAGTTGTTATTTTTATTTAAAAAGTGAATAAAACCAGGAGAAATCTCAATCTTAACATTAAGTTAATGATCAAGGGACATTTTTTTATGATATTCATTTGGTGTTATCCAACACTAAAGATGCTTTCCTGAGAGTTTATTCTTTTCTAAGGGGAGAGAGAACCTCACCAAGGATGAGGTTTTATAGACATTGTTTATGTTAGATTACTACATCGCTCTCTATGTGTGCCTACATCATAAAATCATTCGTTAGGTGAAGGTAATTTACAAATGATCGGAAGCAACCAAATTACTCCGGCTTAATGAGTTGCCACTTATTGCCTGTGTAGGCTCTTTTTCTGCTGCGGCTGTGAAGTTGGCTTACATTAATGTGCATTAATTTTATTTCACAAATGCAGTGATCAAGGAGACCTAATCCTTCCAGTTATCATGGCTCAGCAGTGAGTAGTAACTCATTAAGTCAGGGGTAACTTCATTGCATATACCTGTCACCCTGGACCTGGTGCAAAATACATATCAGGGTGTTTTTCCAGGAAAATGTCATACCAGTGCATCAATATCTGCAATGGCAACCCACTCATCTTGAGGTAGTGTTCAAGTTGTTGATTTTTAGCCATACAGACTGAAATGTGTGAAATCATTTATTTCTGAGACACTATCTCCCTCCTTGTGTAGACAGAAGAGGTTCTGTAGTTGGATTTCCTTCTCTGAAGAAGAGGGAAATTGTTGGCAGAATGTTCACTGCAAAAGCATCCAGACTTGGGATCCTGCTATCTCAGCTTGCCTCCAAATCGTCAGAATTTGGCAACTTTTTGATGAAAAGACATCTGTTTGAGAGTTTTCTTGGAGAGTGCTAAGGATGTTTTTGCTAATTGATGAAAGGGATTCATTAATTGCTATGGGACTGCTTATTCCAATGATGATAAAATTTTATTTTATCACATATTTATGTCAAGGAAAAAAAATCAGGCAAGCCAGTTGGCCAGAGCTTTGTTACAGTGACAGCCTCCAAAGTGGGACTTGATGTAGTGGAAGTAGAGGAGAAATTAAAGTGGAATTTTGTAAAGTATTTGAACCTTGATAGTGTGCCCCAGCCAAACCATTTTTAGTTATTTTTACAGAGCCCTCAGAGTGGGACCAGGCTGGAATTACCCTCACCGGCTTCACCTGGCCTTTCCACCTTCAGCTGCAGCACATCAGCCCCAAGAGGGTTTTTAAGCTCCAGTCTGAAGGTTGGAGGGGAGAGCTGGGACAGGCTTATATCTGCTTTCTGTCCTTCGATGTCTTGTTTGGATTTCCTGGACTAACTTGGCTGCTGATCACTGGATGGGTTTTGTTGTGGTCATCATCTTGATGCTGCTTGCCTGGATCAGGAGCCTCACCTGTTAGAGCCCTCAGGAATTCATCAAGCACTGAAAGTCAACTGTGCTGAATTGGGAAAGAAGTAGCTGAAAAAATAAATACTAAGACAGCAAGGAATAGATAAAAAAGGACTGTGCTGCACTAGAGCAAAGCCAATCATATTATCAGAAAAGTGCGTGCGGAGCTCATGGACAAAACAGAGAAACCAGTCAAGCAATGTGAGATCTCATACACAGCAGGTGCAAAATGTATAAGTAGTGTATTATGGATAAGTTGTAAAGTGTATAGGTAGGGTAACATATATAAGTAGTATAAGATAAGCAAGTGAAATGTGTAAGTACTGTGTTATTTTGAAGTTGTAAAAGATGTAAGTAAGATATATAAGTAGTATGATATGTGGAAGTTACAAGTTATAAAATGTATAAGTAAGTGAACAGTATAAGTTATGTAAGTAGGTAGAATGTATAAGTAAGCAAAGCGTATAAGTAGGGTATGATGTCAAAGTTGTGAGATGTGTGAGTGGAGTGTATTTTAAACAATAAGAAGCTTCTGCGTAATCATATTGATTTGTTGATCAGAAGGTGTGAGTTCCTGCATGGAGCTGACTAAACTACCCTCCTCTCCAGTGCTCTTGGGAGCTAAAGGTGTTGGGAAGGTCTCCTATTTCAGTGCAGAACCTAAATGCACAGATATCTGAAGAAAAGGACCATATCAGTTCCAGGCTGCTTAAGTTGCTATGGAAGGACAAAGTTCAAAGAACTTTGCACAAAGTTGTTTAACCATTTGATTGGACTTTTATTAAGATGTACTGACTGGTTGTGTAATACAAGCCTGACACAACTCTGAGTTACTCCTTTCCAGTCCAGACCTCAGCTTGCAGAGTCTCTTCAACTCATATTTTTCCATTTTTTGTTTCTCTTTTGTCTTTTGCTTTACTTCTTTCCTTTTTTTTTAGTTCCCCTAGCACCAGGAAATAGCAATAAAAAGTTGTGGAATAAGATTTAGTGCCATCCCATTATCTTGTGCTCTGCTGCTAGTTTCTCACACTGCATATATCCTACAGTTGCATTTCTACAATTTAGGTTGCAGAAATTCCAAGCAGCAACTGATATTCACTGGGGTTTATAAAGTATCTAATGCTAATTGAGTCTAAAGATTAGAATACCAGAACAATATCTTGTATGATTGAAGATGTAAAAGCCCCAGGGATATGAAAAAAAAAAAGTTTTATATGTTTTTATTTTGTTCACTGAAATAAAAAAGATACTTGGAACAGCTGCCTTCATCCTGTGCCTTGAGAGGTGGTGCACAGTTGTGTGGTAATAGAGGGACTTCCAGAACATTTCTACAGTACTTTATCAGGAGGCAAGGATTTTACGTTGTCTCGATTGCTACCTTCTCTTGTTTTACTTATCCTTTCTGTGCTTTATTCTGATTTTAATCTGTGCTAAACTGGTTAGCTGTACTGGATAAATTATTAATCACAGTTTATGAGAAAAATTTAATAGTGAAAAGGAAGGGATAATACTTTCAAGTGTGAAATAATCTAGATGGAGATTTTTGAGCTATGAGGAGTTGTGTTCTCAAGTCATGTGCTGAGGCAAAGAGGATCTGATCACCACAGACAGATATTGTCACAAGGGTTTTTTTTTTCCCCCCAATCTTAGGAAAATAGCATTTCAAAGGTCTTCTTGCCTGAGCTCAGTGGAAAGGGCTTTTAAAAATAAAAAAAGGTTCCCGTACTTTACACTGCCTTTAGGTTAAACTTTTGTGACATTCTTTGGGTTTTTTTTTTTTTTGTCCATAGGAAGAATGGGGAATTAGATCTTATTGATTAAGATCTTAAATTTTAAATATGTGAGTTCTTTTGCCACAAATAGTATGTTTTATATTATAGCTTTTCTTTGGTGTGCAGCAAAGCAGGATTGTGCCATTCATTACTTTAGGAAGAAAAATAATTGGCTATTTTATATCAGAACTAAAAAGGAAATGTGTATTGTGCATGGAGCAATGTAAAGACGTCTACAACTTCCTTTCATTTGTGCCACACTTCATTGCTTTGGTTCTCTGTATCAAGACTGCGCTTTCACAGTTTGTTCACAGGCAAGGCCTAAGCTTCTCCAATATTTTACATTTATCTTCTCCATTAAGAACTGGAAAACCTGTTGGATTAATAACAATGGGGATTAAAGTGTTGGAATTTTTGATACGACTTGCCAAAGAAGACAGGCTGCTGAATCCCAGGGCTCTGGAATGTGGCCTGTTGAGATTCTGGCAGGGGTGGCTGCCCCCAGGGTTTCTTCCAACCTTCACTGAAATTCTGCAACTCCTCTACGCACCTGCTCCATGTATTTGTGTCTGACTAACTATATTTATTTCATTTGGTTTTCTGCGAGCAATTCAGGCCTCAGGTAAATTCTCTAATCTTCAGTTAAGTCAATATTTATTTACATTTAAGTAGACAAACTTTAAATTCTAAATCTTTTCAACATATGTATTCTTTAGAAGAGGTCTGGAGGGTCTGCACAACTTCACCTGTGATCTCTTGAATAACATGTGTTGTTAACAATATCAACTTGATATTGATTATTTAGTTAGTCAAGAGAAATGTCAAAAAGAAAATGAGTTTATTTTTCCTAAAAAGACAGTTTGATATATTATATTGATGAAATTCTGGTTTTATTCCACAGACTGAAGGCTTGTATTCAATCTTTTTATGCTCTGTGCAAGTAAGCAAAGGTCTCTTCTGCTCTTTTGCTTTAAAAAGAGTTGTTGGATAGCAGACTATGTAATAGAATAAAAGTGCTTAAGGGCAAAATATTTGTGGCTTGGAATTTTCCAGCCAGCAAATTTGGATTTTAGCATTTATTTCTGAGTTAGCTCATCAGGCTTCTGTGCTGTAAAGTGGAAAATGATGCACTCACACTCATTTCCCATGTTTGCTTGTGGTAAGAATTGGGAGACTAAATTTCTGATACTTCATACATACTGGGAGGACAAGAATATACCTGTTGTAAGTGAATAAAAAAAAATTTATTAGAGAGAAGGGTTTGAGATTCTTGATATTAAACTTGACTTACATTTCCAGTAAGTGTGTTGGGTTTATACTGTCTTTAAAAATAAATACTGCTGTGCAATTAATATAAATGGTGGTTTCTTATGCTTCTTTTATCAAGCACTTTCCTTTTACCATTTGATTTGCAGTCACCGCATCTGCTGATTTTTTTTTTTTTTTTTTCCCCCCCAAAACCAATAACACTGGCTTTTGCAAGACTAAAGAGAAAGAGGGTTATGTATGAGTTAGGAAGAGCTCTTTGGAGATACACATGTATTCATTTTGTGTGTATGTGAGCATATCTATATAAATATCTTAAAATATACATACTGACATACATAGTCACAGTGTAGTCTATTAAACTATAATCCCCATTGATTTAACTATATATTTTGCTATTGGCATGGATAATGTTATTTACAGTTGACGATTGTGTGTTCCTGAAAAGATGGGAAATGTTCAATTGCCATTGGCTGTAAATACCTTTTGTCATATAAATAATCCTTTGGTCTCCAATCCATAATCAAAATAAAACTCAAATCCCACTGATTCTTCTGAACAGTCTGAATATACAGCTTGCACAGTTTAGTTATTTCCAGAACACCCTTTAATAGAAATCAAACGCCATAATGAGATGTACTGCAGGGTACCTGCCTAACACTGGATTGTGCAGTCTTACCCTGCATTTTAGTACATTAAAAGGGTACTTTCAAGTACAAAACTTAAAATGTTGCATTTAATTTTATTGGAATATGGCCTTATTCCTTAAAGATTAGCCAGATCTGAACTGAAGATGTGAAATTGCAAATATTTACAACATTGGTGGCTGAGCAAAACAATGGTAGCAACTTCAGCTATATGCAAATGTTCTTAAACTTGGCAGCTTTGGAGTTGTCAGGTAGACTGTACATTGGAAAAATCATAAGACTCCTATTTTTAGTTCTAAAAATAGTTATTTCTATAAAATCTATAAGCACTTTTGAGCTTATGCTTCTGTCAGTCAACAAAAATGCAAAGGAATAGCATCTTGAGCTAAAATGCTGTATTGGGAATGGGAAATAAATCATTAAAAAGACTGGTTGTTATAATCAATACCCAAGCAGTTTAGGTGACAGGTATAATTGATATAAATGATTTTTTTGTTTTATATTGGGTTTTGCTAATTCCTTTGCTTCCTGCCTGTGAAGGTATTGGTCAAAGCAGTCCACTGGGAACATGTCTACTGTACATACAATCTCCGTGACTGATATGGATGTAATGAGGTTTTTTCCTGTTTCATAGGTCTTGCAGTCATTCCCCTGACCAATGGCTCAACGAGCACATTCAGACTCCTTATGAAAAACAGCTCTGCCAGCTGAATGGCTGGAAGCTTATGAGTTTGTTTGCCAGGCTTCTCTGAGTGTATAAACCAGTTGCTGCAGCTCTAAAAATGATGTGACTGGTGCAGTAGTGATTTTCTGCACTGAAGGTGGATGCTGACAGGAGTTATGTACTGCAGATATTTTAGTGAATTCTGAAAGGACTGTGCTGTAATAGAACACTTCCAGATACAGAATTCTGTGGTTCTGATTTCATCTAATGTGTGATTTCCTCTCCATCATTATCTTCTGTAGAATTACATTTGTGGGAAACCAGTCTATATGACTGTGCTTGCCTTGTAACAAGGAATTGTTTTCCCTTGTTTAATTTAATATGTTTTAGCTCTAGAGCATACCTCAGTTTCCTGCATTTATTTGTTATATGTGTTGGGGCAATGCACGAGGGACACAGAAAGTGCACGTGCCCTGTTCTTCTGAAGGTTAGGACTGAACTGAAAATTTATTGTGCCAGGTAGCAACTACTTGGACAGCTGCCTAGCTGGGTTTCTTTTGATTCTAAATGCTCTATGTCATTTCTAACACTGCCAAGGGGAAACATAACGGGTTTTATTTATTGATCACTCTGTGTTCCGTGAGGGGGTTAAAAATACTATGCAGGGGTATTAATAGCTTTTCTCTGAAAATAGTAAATGCTTCCTGTAATTGAAGAGTAAGCCTCTCGCTGTCATTCTAGTATAAACATGTCATGAGAAATGCTTGCTTAAAAAGATCTTTTGCTCTTGTTCAGTATTTGTCAGGTTCAACTCCAGCCATGGCTTCCCGGTGGAGGTTGGTTCGGATGCCAGCATCCTGCAGCTGAAGGAGGCAGTTGCCCAGCGACAGGGAGTTCCAGCTGACCAGCTGCGGGTGATTTTTGCAGGGAGGGAGCTCAGCAATGACTTGACACTGCAGGTAAGAATCCCTTGGTAGCTTCTCCCCTGGATGGCTGCCAGCTACACTGCCTCTGCCTCTAATGCTGCCAATCTGATGTTCATGCCTGAGATCTAATAAAATAAATAGTGCCTGGGGATTCCTTGAACTTTACTCCACACTGCTTCATTAATTCTGACCTTCTTAATTATGCATTAAAACAGCAAGCAGGAAGGGTAGGGAAAGAGAGGGAGCATGAGAGAGAGCTGTGTCTAGTGAATAAATGTTTACTGACTACAGAAGCAAGCCATGCACAATTTCTGTATCTGTTCAATTTCTATCTTACTTATTCCATTTGAATCTTAATGAAGAAGGATGTGAATAAATTGCTCTAAATCAGGCTGCACAGTCATCACATTTTATAGAATTTGTAACCCAATTGTGACCCCTGGAGGATAGCTACATGGCTGCTGCTGTGCCTGCACAGGTGTGTGTGATGCTGGAGAAGTGGTTCCAGATAGAAAGCCCACAGAAGTGTTCTCCAAACCACTGAACTCATAAATGTGTGAAGCTAAAAGAGGAGCAGGAGGGCACAGAAGAGCAGCTATAAGCAGGTATCTGAATTTCAGCTCCTGAAGGTTAGCAAACTGTTCTCTTCAATAAATGCAGAGGGCTGTTCATCTGTAGTGAGCAGCAGGAAGCATTGCAAGATACTTTAAAGTTGCTCTTTGCTACTGCTACCAGTGCAGCTGCAGTTGCTTTATAAATAGCTTTGTTTATCCAGTGTGTACATTTGGCAATTCACTCCAATAGCCAGAGTTTAGCATAAGATCACACATTTAAGACAACTGGGAAACTTGGGGAAACCTACTGGCCTTTCAGCAGAGTGCAAATACTGATTTAATGAAACTGCTGTCCTTCTACAGTGGTATCGAAGAGCTCCAGATACAACCTGTAGTAGTGCAGGTGATTGCATAAAAGATCCCTCACAGGCAGAACTATTCAGATTAATCTGTACTCATGTTTCAGACATATTGTTGTGCTCAGAATGGCTGCTAAGCCTGAGTACAGAAAGTCACTACTGTATTGATGACCTATCACTGCTTCTCCTTGAGTATGGTATTTGTTGTTTTGCAAAGGGCTTTAGGGAGTTGGAGCACACAAAGGAAGCTGTAGAAATGTGAATTGCTGTCAGTCTCCAGTGCATCAGCTGTGAGTAGTGTTGATGCATACCTGCAGTGTGCTCAGTGTGCTCCACACACATGTGAGAACATATATATGAAAGTGTGAGAATGAAAAACAATCATGTGAATTAAAGAAGTTGTAAGTTGCCAGTTGCTAGATTGGGGTGTCGGTGTTGTTCTATCAGAAGCTTCTGAACCAGTTCACTTTTCCTGGCAAGCTGCAGGTGTTGGTATTACTGCCATTTTGTGTCAGCATGTAACACAGATTTTCAGCCCAGTTTGACACTTGCAACCAAGTTTGTTGTCGGCTACAACATGGAGTCTGTTGCCAGGGAAATTAAAAATTGCATTACAGGTATACAGACCTCCTGATGATGTAATTTCCTTGGAATGTCATAATTATCATGTCTAGTCAGGACTTCCTGTTGTTTAGTAAACTGGATCTAGGTGCATCGCTTTGACTCTTGGTTTCTAAATCAGATGGGAAGTTCAAAAGCTGTTTCAGATGGTAGAATTCATGCTTCTGTTTTTAGGTGACTTAAATATTGCAGTGATTAATACCATCAGCATGTATCAACTACACTTTTATTCTTAACATTTGATTGAATGCATTCTAATTTGTTTCTGCTTTTCCTTTTTTTTTTTCTGTCTTTTGATTGTGTATGTATATTTATTTATCGTGGAAATTTGTCAACACAAGAAAAAGAGTTGTGTATTGGAGGTGTTTGGGTTCCTGTGATAGGCTATCTGGGTTTTTGGCATAAGAAGCTAATAAAAGCTTGGGTGCTAGTGAAGTACTAACTTCTAGCATTTATGTTGCATCTGTAATTTCAGAATTAACATCATATATGAGCAAATTAACTAACTCTTGTTTTCTAGAGCTATGGATTTGGATGCAAAATAAGAAAAATTCTACTCTAAAGATGATGCTCTAAAGTTATTTCATTTTATAGTAGCATAGAATTTCTGGTAAAACCGTTTTGTCCTTCAATTTTTGGTAAATTACTTTTGAACTTATTTGCCCAAGGAAGGTACTGTGGAAGAATCTAGAGGTCAGGAAAAAGAACTGATGGTATTACAGATAATGAGATTATAGAGGACATGAGAGAAGTTGCAGTAATTGCAGGAGTATGAGGCAGGGATGTAGGAAATACTTCAGGACAGCAAACTTTATTGGTTTCACAGCTCACAGAACAACCAGATTTGGCTTGACAGCTTCCTTAGAATCTCAGGCAGCCGGTACAAAACATGACTGAGAATGCGAAAGCTGTGTTTGTTTTCCTGTTTGGAGAGAAGGCAAAATCTTTCCTGGTAGCTGAGACTTGTAAAAAATAGAAAGCTGGAATGGACAAATGTTAAAGAGAAATTATTATATAAGAAAGAAAGTGCTGAGATATTAAATAAGTACTTTGATATCAACAACAAGAGTAAAAAACTTGTAGGAGGGATAGGAGTGAAATATGTGTGGAGACATTTAATTTGGTTCCGCAGATAAGTGTTTTGTCCTTGAAAAAAGAAAGGAAGATTAGACATAGATTCCATTGTGCACAGGGGAGATCAGTATCTAAGCTAGTGACTAAGAGACAAGTAGTGAAATTAGAGCCATGGTAAGCAAAGATTGGTAATGACTGGATGAAGAATGAGACCTGCAAATTTGAATCTCATAAGAAGGAATTAGAGCTATAAGCTGACTCCTAAAAGCCTAGCAAATGGTGTCACTTTAAGGGTGCTAAACATTTTGAAGAATGATGAAGAGCTCCCTGCTGATTACAGTTCAGTTTGGAATGAGTAGAAGTAATTAATTAATATAGACCCAAAAATAGGAATTCTTTCAGAAGGTTGTCATGAGTACGGAAGATATGAAAGATCTTCTTGTAGCAATCCTAAGACAGAAAGAACAGAACCATAACAGAGTCACAAACAGAATAAACGTATCAGGGACCTTGAAGTGTTCTAACAGGAGGTAACTGCTTACAGTATTGTCATTGCCTCTGAGAATGGCAGAATTAGTTAACAAAGCTTCTGGTAGTAAAGTATGTAATATGTATTGATAAACAATTTTGCTCAGTGCAAGCAATTTGAAATTTACTACTGATAACAGCAGTAGTATTATGTTAGTACAGACTTCCTCTTTCTTGGAGAACTCAGAGTTCCCTTGTGTGAAAGAGCTCTTTGCAAACAGTTTGCAGGAGAGATTCCCTGCCTTGCAGAACTTACAGTCTAAATGAATAAAGCAGACAATGATGTGATGGGAATCAGTAGCTTAGCTTGTCCACAGTCAGTAGCAAAACAGGGATAGAATTAATTCTTGTTTCCCAATTCTGTACCAGTTCTTTTTGACAGTGTTTCCTATATGAGGTAAAGCTAGAAAATACTGTTCTTTGAAACAGAGAAAGACTAAGCATCTGGTAAGTAGCAGGACTTGTTAGCTTTGTGCTAACAGCAGTGCTCCCCTGAGACAGCTTCTGGATCAGCATTAGCTTGTACTTGACTGCAGCATAGGCTTGATGCTTGGAGCATAGGTTTCATGTGAATTTGGCTTTGGCTGCATCCATCCATATAGGTGCTTGCCTATAATTTAAAATAATTTATATGTACATCTAAGAAACAAAGAAGCACAACTAGAAGTTATTGTTGAACACTGGTTTGTGAGCTCATAAACATAACTGAAAGTGAATGAAAAGGAACAGCACAATTGCAGTTGCAACATAGATGATCATCTATGCAAAGGAGGGAAGAGAGAAGTGGTAGGGGAGAAATGGTGCTGGTTTTTAGCAGGAACAGGTACTTGAACAATGGAGTATTGCATTTCATCAAAGAAGGACCTTGTGTACATAAATGTGTGGCAACTTTCTTGCTCTCTAAGCACTGTGCAGTACAGCAGAGCTTCCAGCAGTTCTTATATTGCCCTGTTTCGTTTTACTGAGGGTTCAAAGAAGAAACCAGGTGACACGGTGCAAAATTTATCCCTCACCAGCAAAAAACCCCCCATGTTTAATTATAAAGTACTGAATGCTAAGATTAGATTGGGTCTTTCGGCACAGTTACTGCCTTGTGCTACAATCTACAGTTTTATATATAGGATACTAAATCACTCACGGAAACAACTTTGATATTCAGCAGTTTTGTGGGTTACAGAATACTGTTGAGCCAACATTTTCATACTTAAATGCTGTTTGTAGAGAATTGCCCATAGACATACTGACTGAATCAATCATCATATGTGAAATTCAAAGAGAAAAAAATCATTTTATGTGTGTGCGTGCGTGTTTAAATCAGTATTTTTGGTCAATATTTGATTGATCTGTGGGTCTTTTATTTCTTGTAGAGCTGGAAGAGATGTGTACTGTACTTCTTCAAAACAGGAAAAGATAGCTGAATTATACTTAGGTATATTATAGTAACAAGGAAATCTAGAGATGCTACATCTGTGTTGCCAGGTAATGTGGACTTGGCTAAATGAGAGGATGGCAGGGCTGCTCACCCTTGGTTCTTTTGACGGCTGCAGACTCACCATGACAACAGAGATGTGTTGAATAAATTTTTCCAAGACTTGTGTTGGGCCTCATGGTGTTATATGCTCACAGTGCATGTGGAAAGTACCACAGAGCCCTATTTACTGTGATATTAAGTCAGGGCTAGCTCGGGTCTACAGATTTTCTGTGTTGTTTAAGAGGATACATTGCTCATTAATTGTGCTGGCAGATCAAGAGCTAAATGCATTTATGGAGGAGACCTTCAAGCCCAGAAACACATTTCCATTCTGCTTTTAAATGCACTTGTGTTCTATTATTTTTATTTTGCTAAGTTTTTCCTGGAATTAGAAGACTATTAAAAATATTTAACTACATCTAAATGAGGGGAAAACAATCTTCAAGTAGTTTGATAATTTCAAAAAGTTAATGGGCCATTTCTGATAGGAGCTACAGATTCTAATATGACCTTGAAATTTTCTGGGCCCTTCTTGATTCTTCTGATATTTCTTAATGTGTTTTTGTTGGCCTGCTGATGATTGAGGACAAACTGTGGCAGGGTTTTCTTTACAAACTTTCTTCATTGTGCATTCAGTACAAAAGTGGTTTTAATTTCTAGATTTTTCTAGCTTTTGGTACCTAGATGAATTCTGTGTTGTCTGCTGAGTCTGGTTCATGGGTTCCTGGAATAGGGGTGCTGGTGCCAATGTTCTTATAGGAGTCTTATGGACTCATAATATTTCTGTATGACCTGTGCTGTCTTTTTAGATTAATTTCCAAATTTTTAAATGAGTTTATTTTGTTTTCCCCTTTGCTGACAGTTTCAGTAAATTTTGAACCTATTAAATTAATAATTAAATAATTTCTCGTAGGCAGTTAAAATTCCCTGTATTGAGGCCATTAAGTGAATTTTGCAAAATCCATTTTTGAAAGAGTAGTTACTTTGTGTGGGTCTGATACAGAAACTGCAATACTGTTTGCATGAAATACAGTGCTGATAAGAAACTCCTCTGGCAAAGCACTCTAGTTCTTCTCAAGGCATACATAGTGTTTCAGAATGAAATTATCTTGAAAATTGCCCCAATATTAGATGTGCCTTTTGTTTTCCACCTACATACTTGCATAAGGCAGACACTTGTTGAATCTTTTCCCCTTGTCATGAGTATAACCCAGTTCATATGTTTACAATGCTGTCCATTTTATAATTCAGATCCATCTTTAGGTTGCAGGAGAGAAAACGGGTAAGCAAAAACTTTAAAAAAGCTGTAGTTGTTAAAGTGGTGGCAGTGAGTAATAACTTTTATGAGTCTCTAAATCATGACAGTAAAGGAAAGGTCAGCCCATATCTTTCATTCATCACCTTTCTAAATTGCTGTGGTGAAAAAATGTTTAGCATACAGAACATCATTACCAAAAACTGTAGTTGAATAAGCAGAAGGTCAAGGATCATTGGGATATTTCCTACCTTCTTCCTTCCTTTTCCTCAAAGAAAAAACATGGCATTCATTGTTCTACTAGACTACATTTATAAGGAAGTATTGATAGAGACTATGTACTTTATAAATCATAACTGAAATAGAGCAGTAATTTGAAAATATTTGTATTGTCTCAAAAAAAGAAGCAAAAATTAGGGTTTCATTAACACTTTACATAGTGAAATTACTGGATTAAGAAAGGAGAAATTGGGACAGAGTATCTAGTATCTAGTATACCTTCTCTAGTGAGGAGCATACCTCCTCACTAGAAAGGTGGGATGTAGTTCCTTGCCATTATTTCTTTGCTTTTATTTTAATTCTACTTATCTAAATACAGCTCTGATTCTCTGAAATTTCATCTGTAATACATTTATATTTGTAATTATCAAGGTCACACAGCTATTTAATTACCCAGTCTGGGTTTCCTTATTTTCTTTTTCAAGCTTTTTCACTAATTGTAGTTGAAAATGTGGGAGGGAAACTTAAATGCTTCCTGTCTGGTTACAGTTTTCATCACAGATGAACCTCCATACTCTAGGGGGTGCAGAATTATTCCTGAGAATCATGGCTTTTATGGGTGATGGGAGAAGAAATGAAAAAAACAGAGTTGCATTATGACAGCAAAGACCCCATGAAAGTAAATAGAATTGGTCATCCTAAAAAAATAACACCAGTACAGGCTTAAAGAGAAAGAAGACAATTATTTTAGGAGTTATTGAAGCAGAAGTATATATGTAATTCCTTATGTATCTTTGGAGCAACACTTATTGCATCTACAATTCCTGGAAGTTTTCTAATGAACTCTAGAAGCCTGTTGAAGAAACGAAAGTAAAGTGTTTAAAAAAAAAAAAAATCAGTAATAAGGAATACAGTAGAGCAATGCAATCTTGTCTCCTCATTTAAACTAAATAAAGCAGCAAAAGTACCTGATCCACAAATGAATTATTTTTCTCATATACTGAGCAGGTTGTTACTCATTTTTTTCGAGTTAAACATTGGCTCCTTTGATTTAGTGAAAATTATGCCACTGACTTTCCATGAGCCAGCATTCTCCCTCTCATTTTCTCTTGCTCTCATTTTCCCTCTCACTTATTCTCTCCCTCCTTTTCTCTCTCCCTTTTCCTCTTACAAACACACAAAATCCTTATTGTCCTGGGGAAGCTTCTCAGCTAGTGCAAAATGATATAACTTCCATGCATAGAGGTATGGATGTGATTCCCATTCCTGTGGAGTCCAGTTTTCAGTGCTCTTCCTGAATGAATTGATCAGTGTTTTCCTCACTTGTATTGCTGTTCTTATCATTAGTTTCCCACAGTTCAAGCCACTTTTCCTGCTTCCATTTCTGCTTTTCCCAGTCAATTCCAGGTCTTTGAAATCCTGTCCCCATCCAACATCTGTTGCCTATTAAACCAGCTTAGGAAACTAATTGTCCTTTCTAACCTTTCCCTTTCCCAGGCTAAGAAATAATGGGGAGAGAATGACAAAACTAAGTTACTTTGCAGATCTACTCTATCTGCAAGTGAGTGGAAATTTCCTTCTACCCATGGTTTCTGTCTTTTATAGGGTGAGGTGCTTCTTGTTTTCTGATCTTGTTTTCTGATCTCCTTGTATGCAACCAAGACATCTCTGTGTGATAATGTATGAATTACTATCACCTTATTTTAGGTAATTTTGTAAAGGTGTGTGAGTGTTGGCACATTTTGGTTGATGAGGTTACACTTCTCATAAAGAGACATAAAAAAACCCCAGTTTCTAGTTTTATGGTAGAATTAATACAAAAAAAGGATACCAATAATGAAACATCTTTAAACTGAAAAAACACTTCTAATACAGTTTTCCCCTATTAACTATTTGACATAAAACAGTACGATGGAAGCATATAAAAGTTTTATTGTCATATATTTCGTATGCATGATATACCAGAGCTCTGACTTCATGATTTGTTTCTTATGCAGCTCATCCCAAATTATCCTATAAAATATTTTTACTGTACTACCTTGCCATCTTTAACATAGCAATCTATTCATTTGTATCTTTCATGGTATGCAGCAAATTGTGTGTACAAAACAAGTAAATGTATGCAGGTATGTTTAAGGAAAGAAAATAGTAGCTGCTAACCTCTTTAACCAGTATCATATTACCTTTTCTCCTGCCTTATTTTCATTACCCCAGATGGTAATTTTGGGTCTTTGTTTACTATTTATCTTGCAGCAGTGTGTTTATTACTACAGTTTAAGCACATCTAATTTAAAGTGTCAGAGCTTCAGGAAAGGAAGAAACAATCCAATTTTAAAGTATCTTAATGTTTCCACTGTCAGAATTTTATAGCAAAAATGTCTCAAAGACCATAAATGGCAATAAATAATTTAAAGTGACCAGCTGAATGTATATCATTGGAAACATTAATCTTTATGAAAGTGTCCCTTCTTTATAAATAGTGAAAACTGCAGCACCTTTCTTCTGAATGCACTAAGATGTTTAGCTTTATAATACTGGTGTAATTTTTGTTTCTGGTCCCTAAGTAGTAGTGAAAACTTCCGTTAGTTTTCTAAAAATAATTTTTTAAATGTTTGTGCTATGACAAATAAAGGAAGCAAGGAAATGATGCAGACAACAACACAGCAGAGTATCAAGGGGAAGAAAGGATACATGAAGAAATATATGCCATACTGAGTATCAGAAGTCTAGAAGAATTGTGGGAGTTTCAGATAAAAAGGTTTCAGGTACACCTGAGAGGTTTGACAAAGAAGGTTATGCTTAATTATATGGTATTTACTAAATGTGGTGGAGATTACACGAGCAGCCAAAGAAAAAATTATTATATGTCAGGGCTCATGAAGTATCTGAGGTTGTCCTACCAGGCAGGAAAGCAAGAGATAAGATGAAGGGTGAGATATACAATAGATGACTGGAGAAGCATGGAAACCCAAGGAATTGAATTGCAAAAGTATATGAATTGACAGCAGCCACTGGTAAACCCATATCTAAAACAAAGCAAAACAAAGCCAAACAGTAAATTTTCAATGTGTTTATATCATTTGCAATGTAAGGCTATTTGTGGAGGATATAAAGAAGTGCATTTAAGGTCTGACACCTAAAATGGTGGAGATGAACATGTTATCACTTTTAAAAGAGGTGTGATTATATTACAGAAATCAACCTTATGCAGTAGACCCACTTAGTGGGTCATCAGAATCAAGTGATTCTTTAAGCCTATCATTGGATAAGATTAAACACTTTTCCCTTGCAAAATAGTAATACTTTTTAAAAATTAAAAAGCCTAGAAATTTATTCAGTACATTTTTAAAGAAATTAAAATAAAAATCTGAACTGAAGAGCAGTAATCCATGCAGGTCTATTGTCTGGGAAGCCAATTTAGGAAATACTCCAGCTCCTTTACCTGACTTGAGCTGTGCAGTGAATGCATTACCTACAACAATAAGTTGAAACAAAATATTAAACTTGCTCAGCATACTCAGTATTTATTATCATTTTTATTGAAGGCAGATACTGGGAATTGTTATCCTATAATCCATCAAGGCAGCTGAAGAATTATGTAGTGCAGAAGTGTGTGCAATTCTAAATACATTACAGGAAACAAAATTTGGGGAGGTTGAACCGGTAGCTGTTGATTTGGTGGGATGTATTTTCAACCAGAAAGGTTGGCCCTATAAGCACTATTCAGCCAAGTAAGCATTTAGCTTTATTATGAATTAGAGCTGTGAGTTCTGATTTCAGAAGAGTGGAGAAACTGGATGCAGTAGCACATAACAGTGTTAGTACCTACACTGTGTGCCTGCAATGATTTGTGCACTTGCTTTTCAGAGGACCATTCTGTAAATGCCATCCTTTATCACTGCAGAGGTAATAAAAGCAGCATCCCCAGAAGTGTTCATTTCTGATGGAATTCATTGCTGATCTCATCTATTTAAGTGAATGCAAATGAAAGCTCTCTCTCCTGTTTCTCTGAAGGATTGATGCATTTCTGACTTGTGAGCAATGCTCAGTGTCAGTCTCCAGAAACAAATGGAGGAAGATTGACACAGAATGGGTTCCTGCCTCAAGTAGCCACAGGATTTAATCTCCTTGCATCTCTGGGTGTATATGTGTCAGTCATAAAGCAATCTTTGAGTTACTTATCTCCTGACATAATTCAAATCTCTCAGAAATGTTATTTTCCTATTAAAAAGAAGGATTGACTTTGCAAGGCCCCAGTGGGCTATAGAAAATATTGGAAAAATTGCTATCAATAAATAAATGAAATATAGAACTGGAGAAAGAGCTCGTTTTGTTCACATTTATGGAAACTTTCATATGTTCTGTTGTTTCACTGCACTAGAGACATGCTACTTCCATTGTAAGGTAATTTAGTATGATATATTGTGTATTTATACTTAAAACTAAAAATTGAATTTTTCTAGCAGCAGAGAACAGTAACAGCCCTGCAGGATATACACCAGCTCACTAGTTAGGCCACTACCTGCAGTTTTAAAGTTGCACTGTACTGGAGGCTATTAGTCAGCACCATGGTTTCTAGTGCTGCTTACATAAGAGAAGTTGCATTAGAATTTAAAAACAAAAAAGAGCATTTGAGAGAGAAATAGCCTTTCCTAAAGTGAGAGAAGGAAGAGGTTTGCTTTGGAAGCTTGTTTTGCTGTTGCTCACTTTGAAATCTCTTTGTGGTAAGTTTGTTTGGTGCCTTTTGAAATTGTCAGCATGCCAATGCCTTTTTAAAAGATGCATACTGGGGACAGCATGAGAGGTCCTGTTGCTGAAGAATTGTGTGTCACATCCTGATTTACACTACGGGAGGGAGGCTGAAATATGCTTTTTAATGCCCTCATAACTCAGTAATCCTCATAGTACTGTAACTTCATGTTGTTTTGAAGAAGACTGCTTCTATTTTCTTGAGGAAAATGCTGTTTAAAGACCACATGATTTATTTGGCTATGTTAGGCTGGAAGCTTCCTGCAAGAATCAGAAAAAGGTTGTGACATTCACTTATATTTCTGATGGAAATGTATTTCTACTAATTTTTTTTTTACCGGTTTTCATTGTATTAGTAATTTATATCCATGTGATTTGATTTTACTGGAGTACATTATTAAATTGCAGCCTCTCATTCTGGAATGTGGACTGCTGACTTTGAGCTGAAAGAGGTGCTACAACCTGCTCCCCAAGTGACTTACAGGGTGATCTGCCAATATTGCTGCTTTTGAATTTAAATCTACTCTTATGTAGACCATGTGAGAGGTTCTTTGTTGTTCTGTCTTGTGTAGTCAAGGTGCACTGACAGTATAAGAAGTAGTACTCTTTCTGCACACCCTGCTACATTCATTTCTTATTAAAACTGTTTGTTTTTGTTGTTTTCAATTGCACTTTCTGTAGTCATTTCTTCCTGTGCAGAGTTCAGGTTGATGATCTGAGCTCTCACAGACCAGCTTTCTGCAAACTTCCTATCCTAGGGTTGAAAGTGTATGTATCAAACTTGCATTCTTTTTTATCAAACTTTCACTTAAGCTTCTGGGCTTTGATGTTTTTGTTAGTTCTATGCTTTACATCCTCTTCAATTTATTTGCTTTTATGTAAGAAAGGTCAAATGCTGCACATGAACCAATGTTTGCATTTTGAAGTGTTTGGGGAAGAACCAGGGTGCTATGTTCTTCCCTCCTGCCTAGAGCAGTCTTCCTTTTCAGTTCACAGGGAAGATGTGCATTTTGTTATGCAGTGTGTGGCTGGATAATACATAAAGCTTGCTCCCAGTTAATTTTCAGCTGTTAGTTTGGAAACAAAACTGGAAAGCAAAGGCATATGTTAATGATGATCACATACATTAGGATGCTCATAAGGCCACTCCAACTTGGTGGAGTTGGACTAGATTCCCAGAGGTTCCTTCCAACCCTAACAATTCTGTGATTGCTTGAAATTGGTTTAAAAAAACCAACCAAACACAGATCTTTTCTTGCCATTGAAAAAAAAAAAAAAACAAAACAAAACAAAAAAACAAACCCTATCTTTGTTACTCCATTCTGTATTTCCTGTCTGCCCTAACCCATGAACACAGAAGATTTTCACAGAGGAATAACCATGGGTTTGTTACTGGTACAGTAAGAAAACTCTCTGAATAGATCTTATACAAAGAGATGCAGAAAAATACAGTGACATAGTCTTGTATGATAGTGATTTCATTGCAACTACAGATTGGTTTCGGTTTCATATAACTTAAAGGTGGTAGCCCTTTATATTTTCCTTTGGAAGATGCCATACTTTCAGAATTATGTATATGTGTGTCCAGACAGTATATATAGTTTTCTGAGCTTTTTAATGTGTAGTTCATTTGTGGTTTAGGTTTTAGGAAAATGTATTAAATTTCATAATCATAAGCAGGTTTTATGTCCTATATAGCATGCATATGTTGAATGTACTCTGTGTGTGTATATATATATATGTAAGACTTTCTAGTTTTTTCTAGTTCCCAATACAAAATTAGCCCCCAGGCCACTGTTTTGTTTGCCCTGTTATAGGTATTTGGAAGATTTAGGAGGGAACTTTTATTGCAAGTATTAATATATTGATATTTACTGGTATTTTTATTCATAATAAGTATATATCTTAACTGCATTCCTTACAGTTTATTTTATAAAAATCTTATTTTTCAGATTTTGAATAATTTGGAGATCTGCATCAGGGTTGATAAAATGCTTTCCAAAATGGTTAAACATGTGGTTCAAGTAGGACATTTCCTATTATTATTAGTTATAAAATATTCTGGGTTTATTTTAAGGCTTTTTATATATTACAGGTTCTGATAATATCAAGACTAGTTGTTTCAATTTCGTTTCACGTGTTAGAAACTAATGGTGTTCAAATTCTAGATGAACAGAAAAAACCCAAAGCCATTAGGTAGGAGTTGCATTGCTTTAGATTGGAAGCAATCATTTCCCCATCCTTTCATTTTATGCTGGTTTTCAATTGCTAACAGTTTTCAAGAAAAGCAGACATGGAATCAAGCTGTAGAATATAATACCCTGGCTTTTTCTAGGGTTTGCCACATAACCGAATACCAAATGAACACAATCTCTGTATTTTCCAGGCATAAGTAACATGGAATTAATCTGGGAACAGCTATATTTGCTCAAATATTTCTCTGAAATATGATTTTAACAGAAAAGAGCAATCGTTCAAAATAAGTGTATCCAGACTGAGAATTATTTAGGAATATCTGGAATCGAAAGTGCTTAACACCTGAGACGTCAGCTCATGCTTATGTCATACCAAAACTGCAGCAGAAAGTCATCACATCAGAGTGACATTTCCTTTCCGTGCTCTGGGAAGCCTCGGAACCTGTAAGAGATACATCTAGTGGAGATAATTGCTGCCAGATGTGCAGAGAGAGAAGAAACCTCAAAGCATACCCTGATTTATCCCTTCTTTTTTTTTTGATAGGGTGGTTGTCCTTGCAATGTGAGGTGATAGCTGACAGTAGTATATTTTTCCTCCTAACTATAACCACAAAATTCAAAATAAATTTTAGTTTAATGAATTTGAAATATCTTTAAATAGAATCGAGCTGGCAAAAATTTGTGCTTGTTTAGCTTGAAAGATCCTTTTTTCCCCAAATAAGACTCCAATTAATTGACCATTTCTAAATGTAAGAAGTATTATTTTAACCAATTTCAGGGTATTTCAGGCTAATACTATTTTAGCATGTTTTACTACAAATTTCTAATGCAAAAGAACTGATATTTGGTAAATGCTAGGAAAAGACTAGTACAGGAAATAGTGAAATTTATGAAACATAAATGAGATTGGTATGCCTCTGTTACAAACAAACAAGTATATAAGTTTTTGCTGCATGTTTGTTGTTTGCTAACTCTTTCCTGAACTAATGAACATCAGCTAAATTGCTGGTCTCAGTCACTCATTTCATAATCCAACCACCCTCCACATAAAGACACTCTTCAGTTGCTCATACTACTTTCTGTCTTCATTTTCAGCATGTGATGTATTACTTTTCACTTAGTTACTAGTTCATTGAACTTATTAATTTCAAACAGATGTTGTCTCACCTTCATCTTGGCAGAATACCTACATAATTGACACTATTCATTTTACTTCTGCCTATGTTGTGAGTGTTGGGTGACTTTTTTAGCTCACTTCATTGATAAGAGGAAATACGAAGGACATACAGACTTTAGGAAGCCTTTGAAGAGCCTATTAAATCATCAGGATAACTGGAAGAGCTACTGTAATACTATGTTCTGTGGCAGTATAC
Organism: Coloeus monedula; assembly: GCF_965178545.1. Taxonomy (NCBI): domain Eukaryota; kingdom Metazoa; phylum Chordata; class Aves; order Passeriformes; family Corvidae; genus Coloeus; species Coloeus monedula. Next base: position 41,164,890 of record NC_138782.1, on the reverse strand, counting down.
ATATAATAGGTTTTGTCTGGATGTTATTTTTTCAGATAAAGGGGTGTCATTCCTTGTGACAACTTTGCTATTTTTATTCGGGTTAGGTAACAGGGACCTTCATGTTAAGATATTGAAGTGTCTTTTTGGAAACAGCTGAAAAGTCCTGCTTATTCTTTCTGAAAATATTTGGGTTTTTTTATAAATATCTCACAGTCACTGAACACATCTGGCATTTTCTCCATTGGGTATTTCTCTCCAGAAATAAAAAATGTCATATTTTTTAAATCCTGCTGCCATACTTGGGCTGTTGTGTATATCAGGAAAAGAAATATATACTTGGATATTAGTTTATATTTGGATATGATTTAAAGTCTACAGAGTTTAATAGGTAGCACACCTAATACTGCCACATGTTATGTGGATAGTCTTTTTCCAGTATAAGGAAGTGTTGTTTTGTTTGCTTGTGTCACTTTTGAGATGGTTGAAGCATAACACCTTAGAAGCTTAATTTAAAAAAAAACCAACATGTGGGAACTTGACTCCTTATTAGCATATTTGGTAGGATTTTTCTTCTGAGTAGATAGACTCTTAGACAATATTATCAAAATACGAATCTTAGAGCAAGCTTCTAGAGCTCAGGATCTGGGGGAAAGACCAAACTAAGCCTTGAATTGAAAGTGATGTGGAAGATGGAAGATAACTGAAATTCATGCTTCTTCCTGTGATCCCATTCAGACCCTTTTTCTTTGTTAAATCCAGGGGAAAAAAAAAGGAAAAAAAAAAAAAAAGAAATCCAATGCTGCAACATTTCTTGAGAGGGTCATGGTAGCTATCTGCTTACTTCAGACACTTCTGAGGCATATAGTGATCACTCTTAAAACTTTCCCTCTGCTAATTACAGATAAATAAAGTATTTTATTTTTATATTCATTCATGGAAAGCATTGTCTTTAAAGTCTAACTTCCTAAGTAACTTCCCTTCAGAGCTTGTTCCCTTTTCAATCAATAGAAGAATGACAGCAATCAAAAATGAAAATATTCTTCAGGCTTCAATCCCAGGCCCAGCAAGACAAAACATGAGTTAAAATTTTAGTAAGATAACAAGTGCTCTTGTTTGTTTAAGTAGGTAAGTAAATGCAAGAGTTAAATATAGATTAAGCTGATTTTACGGTGACTATACTGGAGACTCTTTGACGCACTTCAATAGAGTTTGCTCTTAAAAATTCCTGCATGAGCTCTGGTCTCTGAAGCTCATGTTGCCTCTTTTCTGGGGGCCCTCATTCCCCAGGCTTGCCTTGGCAGATGGTTTCATTCTCTCCTGTCTCTCTGCCCCATTCAACCTGGTCAATCAACATTCTGTTCTTACACCCTCACTGTTCTGGTCCCTGCAGTTTGTAGATTTCTGCCAGATATTTTACCAGTTTGTCACAGGGAATGTGTTGATATTATGTAATTATGAAATTGCTTACTTTTTTTGATTCAGCATAAACTGTCCCTCATTAGACAATCATTAGAAAGTGCACATAGTATTTTCGTTTCACTGCTAAATGTCTTTCTGTAACAGTGTTGGCTATTGTTTGTATGACATAATGTTGTTATTTAGTCTGTGATTTCTAATAGCAGGCATTAACACTGATTAGTATCAATTATTTCTTCATTATTAGCAAATGTCAGGGAATAGAAATGTATTCCTTAGTGTTTCCCAGTAAAACACATTCTAATGCATGCAAAAATGCTATTATACAAAGCATTTACAATTTCCAAGTACATTTTAGGCAAAAAATCTTTTGATGATATATCTGGTTTTTTTCATAATGAGTTTCAGTACCACACAAGATTCTGGCGTTACCCATGGAACTCTCCAGTTCAGAAGACACGCATTATCACTCAGGTTGGCACACACTTAGGTGTCTTGCTGATTTCAAGGACTAGCATTCCTTGTTTACAGTATGACTCCGATATGCAGTGGATGTCACTTGGCATCTTCACATGTTGAGAGCACAGAGCAGCATCCTTCTTTTTCCAGAACAGTTAGGACTCTCTCGATGAACAAACAGCTTAATGATGTCTACAGCTACCAGCTGAGTATCCATGTTAGGTGAGAGGAGAAAGGCAACTGTGTCCTGTACCCAAGATACTACAGTTACGAGCTCCAGGAATGCTGCCAATGGATAAACTTCAGCTTCAGAAACAGCAGATGAAGAATCAGCCACTGGAAAATTGCCAGCCTACTTTCCAGACTATTTCAGTTTGAATTGTCCTGTGTTTTGAGTTTGTGCTGAGCACAGAGTTGATAATATAGAGATGGTTTTGGTATTGCTGAGCAGGGCTTGCACAGAGCCAAGGCCTTTTCTGCTTTTCCTACAGCCACACTGCTGAGGGAGTTGGGGGTGCATGGTAGGGTGTGAGGAGGCACAGCCAGGACAGGTGACCCAAACTGACCAAAGGGATCATGCTTAGCATATAAAGTGGGGAGAAGGAGAAAAGGAGGGACATTTGGAGTGTGGCATTTGTCTTCCAAGTAGGCATTGCATGTGATGAGGCCCTGTTCTCCTGGAACACCTGCCTGTCCATGGGAAGCAGTAACTTAATGCCATGTTTTGCTTTGCTTGTGTGTGCGTGTCTTTTGCTTATTAAAGTGCCCTCATCTCAACACATGAGTTTTCCAGCTTTTACCCTTCTGATTCTTTCCCTGATCCTGCTGGTGGGGGAGTGAGTGAGCTGCTGTGTGGGGCTTGGCTGCTGTCTGGTTAAACATGACACTATTCAGCCCATTGATGAGCCTGCAATGACTGCTTTTTGTTATTATGAGACAAGGATTTGATTTTTCTTCTTGTCTTGTTCCCTGAAGAAGTAGGTCCCTGGAAGTCTGCACAAAGAATAAAAGAAAAACGCTTTTCCTCACTCCCCATTGATTCTGTGTCCTCTTAGGAAGCCACATTGATGAATTTTTGGAAATGGAATTCCATATCCACCATACTGAAGGAAGAAAGTTTTAAACAAATGAACTTTTAGGGATCAGCTCTTGAACTCTTATCAAAAATGGCAATCATTGAAATACATAGCCCTCAATTATGGTTATTCTGCCCCTCTTTCTTTCATCTATCAGCTATCCCATTCCCTGTCTCTTTCCAAGAATCTTTCTCGTGAGAGCCTGCTTCACTGGCAGGTCTTAGTATGAGTATCTCCTACAAATAGGCTACACAACAGAACAACTACTGCTGAGAGAAAGAAAGGTGATTAGAGCTCCATTAAAAAACTGAGAGTCATTTTTTGGAAGTTTGGAATTTTCCAGATGGTGGCCCTGTGCATTAGTAGGACCCCTGCCTGAAGGAGATTGGTTTGTGCTCTGAACCTGCAAAAGCCTCGCTTCTGAAACAGACAGCAGATACATCGTATCAATTTAATGTATGCTAAAGATATGGAAATTGTTGGACTGTTCTTGGACCACTCTGTCAAAGTGGAGAGTTTGAGATTTTTAAATTAGTATATATTTAGTTTTGTTCTTCAGCCTGAGTTATTTTGAACTTTCTGGTCATTAATGGCAGGCTGGGATGTCAGTCATTTTCAAGGACTCATGTCTGCCGCTTCACCTTGACACCAACAGGAAGAGTCAGTTTACTCTTTTAGCTTTCCTGTTAAATACATTTTTACTTCCCTAGAGATTTTGATAAACCTGTTTCTCAGGTGCCTTCTTTGTTAGTGTTCTATTCGGTGTAAAGCAAGATGCTTTTTGAGTGCTTATGCTATTGCGAGCTGAGCAAGACAGTCTTGGTATCTAGATCCTTGTCTCTTTATGTTAAAAGGCTGAAAGTCCACCTTCACTGAGCCTCTACTTCCATTCTTCAAGCGTGGGAGCTGGAGGGCTTTAGGGATTAGACTACTCTTGCAGTCCCCAGTCAGGAAAGGTGTGATTAACAGTAGTGATGTTTCCAGTAGGCAGATCCAGATTTTCAGTGTAGTGTGTGTCTATCAGGCTCTCTCTTTCATACAGCTTTGCTATTCTGCGTTGCTTACCGTGGTGATAGTTTCTCCACCACTTCTCACAAAGTGTATTACCAGCTCTATCTAGATACCTTGTATACATGGAGGATTCATTATTTTTTAACACTAAGATCCATAAAGGATTTGTTTGGAGGCTTCTCTTCTGTGCATTTCTTCCCTGCCCTGGTAATAAAAGACCCAGTTCTGCTGTGGCACATTAATCTAGTCCTTACATTGTTAATGTACCAGCTGTTTGAATCTATGGTCATGGCCTCCAGCAGGATGGGAAAAGAAAGCCTTTGCTCCTAGGTGATCTTTCAAATACTTCCCACCCTGCTGCCTTCCCTGTTTTGGTTTTCAGCACAGGGTCTCTATTACAGTCTCCTTTAGAGCCCCAGTGTTATTTGAATTTCAGTTACGTTTGGAAATTAACTGCCAGTTTATTTGTTTTCCTAAGCTGTATGTTTGCAGATCTGAGATGTCCCCCTGTATTTAAGGTACCAGAAAAGCTCTCTTTTCATTCATTGACAGAAGAATCCCTTCTGGGAGACTTATGTTCACATCTCTAATTCAAGAAGTACTTTCACCATGGGTGATAGTTTTCTGTCTAAGTGTTTAAAAAATAGTTGTAAAGCTACAAAGATTGTTCTGTTTGTGGCTACTGTGCCACTTTGTGTGGTGTTTAAGCAGAAGAGGGATTATTTTTTCAGAGAAGCATTTTCCCTAGAGCTGCAGAGCTGGTACTGGGATCTTTACACTCAGGGAAGTCTAAAGCAAAGAAAGGTTGCAGCATAACCTGTCTTTTTATTTCAGTGAAAACTGACACAGTTTAGACCCAGCAAGGTTTAAAGAAAGGTTTAACCAGGAAGGTTAAAGGAAAATATGTACAGAGTAAACAAAAATGAACGCCAAAAAAAAAAAAAAAAAGAAAGAGAAAAGGAAAAAAGATATACACACACACAATATAAGTGATAAACCAACCTTCCTTTGTTCTTTTTCTCAGTCCAGAAAAAAGTGTGACCCTAAACCACTGCACTTTACAGGTAACCCAATTCTTTTTGTGTTTGAATTTCACATTTGACTAAGTGGGGTTTTGTTGTCTGTGGTGGATTTCTTTAAGAGAGGAGATCTTGAAATTATGCAGTCTGCTGTTTTGGAGTGGTTTTTCATTCAAATGAGCAGCATCAAAGTATTTCATATTCTAAATTATGTTTTATTATTAATATGAGTTGAATCATTTCAGCATCTAAAGTAAATCAGTTGTGATTTCCAGGGAAAGAATGAACAGGTCAAAAGGACTCTCTACTGTTGGGAAAAAAAAGTATCAATGGAATTTGAGCAGCTTCAGAGGGAACCCATCTCTACCAGATAAAAAAAATCTCAAAACAATCCTAAATATTTATTCTTTGCAGGTCATCTCTGTAGCAGAAGAAAAGGAAGTGAGATTTTTTTTTTCATGTGAGAAGCATCTACTCATACAGCTATGAAGTGTGAAATCTTAGAGTAGTTCAGGAGAAAAAAAAAAAGGTTTGATTATGCAGTACTCTTATTTTCAACAGTAAGATATTTTGATATATGTGCTGGCTTGATGAAAGCTGCTCAGTTGAGAACTGGTTTTCAGTTATGAAAACAAAATTAGATTGTTGCTTTATTTACAGTGCTATAAATGCATACACCTTATAAAAAGAAAATCCAGCTATGCTCTCTTACTCTCCCAAAACTGAATTTTATACATTAAATCCTTGACTCCACTCCGGATGGATTAGTTTTGATACATCCTTATACTGGTAAATGTAAAATACTTATTTTTATTGTACTGTAGCATGAAAAAAACCATCAATTGGAGTAAATTTTTAGTGATACTGTGAAGTAGACAGTGCAGTCGACTTAGTAGAACAGAAACAATTAAGTATACCTTTGACAACAGTGAAGCTTTTAGATAGCAAGAAATTCCTGTAGCAAGTGTATTCCTGGGTTCACTTGTGAACTGCTAGGGTGCTGCAAGTGGATCTGCAAGAACATGGACCTAAATTTTAAGGTTCCATGTGAGGCTGGTCTCATGAGAGCCAAGTACATGTTCAGACCTTTTCAAGAATATTTGCAAGAGTTTACAGATCTTTTCATTCAGCTGAAAACATGTTAAATGAAATTTTAAGGTTGTTTTCTTTTTAAGTGCAGATTGCTTTTGAACTGTGGCTTTAACTCCTGTCTCCAAGTTTATGTATTACAGCTTCTTTTTCTTACCTTTCCTTGTACCTCTGGTGCTTCTTACTGTAGCCTTTTTCTGTGAATAGATATTTGATACTGAGTCACATTTTGTGTATAAATGTTTGTTGCATTGTCAAATGTAGGGTCCTAAATCACTTGTCCATACATGGAACTCTGAAAGAAAACATTTTCTATATTTGATCCTTGTCGGAAGTGGTTTCTGGCTGGCGTATTACAGGAAGGGCTTTTTAAGCACAAAAATGAACCTTGCATCTAAATTGAGGCAATAAGGCAATGATGAAATCTTTTGCTCTCTGAAGCAATAGTTGTTGGCCTCCCTTATACCACGGCCTATGCAAGATTGAGGGAGATCATGAAGTGTTGGTTTCTAACGTTCATCTAGAGGGGGTTTTTTTGATTCATCTGTTTCAGACTGTTAGTGCTTTTAGAAGAGTCCTCTGCAGTTTGTAAGTTCCTATAAATCAAACTAAGACTGCTATTGAAAAACTGAATTATTATATTAGGAAAGAGGTTTAGAAGTAGCTTTTCGAAACACATGTGAATTATTTTTATTTTATTTCTTTAGAACATAGTTTTTCCTTTGTATTTTTTTTAATTACTGTTGGCATTTATTACTCCAGTGAATTACATTGGGCCTGAAAGGAAGGAAAGTATTTTGTGCTCTAGCTAGAGGTAGAAAATTACAAGAGCCTCAGAAATCACTGTTCCTGATAACTGGCTTCACGTGCTGTTCTCTGTGTGAAGACACCAAAGGCAGATCCATTCCAGAACTGTAAATCTCGTAGAAAGCATTACAGTTCACAAGAATCACACCACCTGATCCTTCCAAATGAAGATGTTTCTGTAAAATGTGTGCAATACAGTTGCAAGAGGTTCCTTACTCTTGCCTTACTAGAGCTCTTTTCAGCCTCAAGCTGCATTAGCTTTGGCTTTTGCCTCCTGTACTTCACCAATGTCTTACATGTCCAAGCGCTGATAAAAATGATCCTTGTCAGGCTGTGTGCAGGACGTGTTTCAGGAATGTCCAGCCAGAACCCTGCCCCTACTACAGACAAGGCAATGATGCCCATAGCCGCTTCTGGCTCAATCGTGTAAGCTTGGAAGCAGACACACTAAATCAAATGGTGAATGCTCTGCACATTTGTTTTGGGCTTTTAATGTGTAGCAATCTTCAGCTGAAACATCTGCTATAATGAACTTGACATTTGCACTAATGACAGCATCAGTTTACTTAATGTCCTGCATTAAATTTGCTTCCCAAAAGAGTGATCTTTTTTCAAAGTGGAGTGTGAATTTGCTACATGTGTTTTAGAAATAGTGAAAGAACCGGCCTTTAACTGTGCGGCTGATAGCTGGTGTTGAGGCTGGACACTGGGAAATGGGAAGGGAAGCAGCAGGGCTGGCTGAGGAGAAATATTCCAGATTTGGTGCTGACAAGGCAAATTTATGAATGCAGGGAGCAGCAGTGTGTGGAAGCAATTAATGAAGGCTGAATCCAGTCTCCAGTGCTTCAGATAGATTTTTGGTTTTGTTTTCTTTTGTTTTTTGGTTTTTTGGTTTTTTGTTGAGGTTTAGAAGATGGGACAACTTATTTTAAAAAATAAGTAGGATGACTGTGACATAAGGCTTTCCATATAATTTCATTCTATTTCTAGTAAAAAGCCAGCTATTTGTTTAGAAATTTGTGCTGGCTTTGTAGAGACTGTTAGAAAACTTAGTCAGAGCAGCTAGCCAGAAAGAAGAGAAATAAGCATTTCACTGTTATAAGAAGCAAAAAACTGATATAATCACATGATATAATCATGTGATTATATCTTTATCTACCTACTTGATGAGTATTTTTTCTTAATCAAGTTTTTTGTTTGTAGCTGAACCTGTGAGATTAAAAGTATCCACTGCAAGAGAAAAAAAGAAAAAGATATCTTGTTTACTGAGTTTTGTTCTCTGTCTGAAGGGAAATGTTTGGTTTCAGCACTCTGTATTACAACAGAACAGTGATGATTTGTTTTCCAAATGAGAGCCTTTTTATTTAGATTTTCATGATTTTTTTATACAGTAGTGCAGTTACTAACAACATGATGCATTATAGCAAGAAGTGATGAGACTAAAGGAACTACCCCTTTGATTGGACATAAGTTATATGGCTTTGAATTTGGAGGAGATTTGTAAATTGGAGAAAACATTGGACTCACTTCTGTGCATAAACAAGCAAATATTGTGTTAAAACTCATTTGATCTGAAATAAAAAATTTAGCCTGGATTGTTTTAGTCATAACTGATTTTTGCTAATAAAAGCATGAAAATGTGAACTAAATATAGCCTCAATTTTCCAGATGACTGACTATGCTATAGGGCTGGAGCTTTTGACATTAGTGCATCTCTTGGGTCAGTTTCTGGTTCTTTTTCAGTTACATCTTTTATGTGCAGACATTTTTGTAAAACTAATACGAGTAAAACCCCAGTGCATCTTAGAAAAACATTCACTCACTTTTTACACAAGGACAGATGTTTTGCCTATTCAGATGATGCTAAACTTGAAGAATAATCAGCACATTTTGGTGTGTAGCACTTTTCTGTTTTGGTGTTCATTATCTTTCTTATACTGCAGTTTCTGCAGATTATCTTGGAAGGTTTAAGGTCACAAGTAATAATATTGTAGGTTTGTGAAATGTTTTGAAATATCTAAATTATGATGATGACTTTGTGTTTGCAAAGTATGTTCAACCATGTAGATATTAACACCTCCTGCTATATTTATTAATTGCTAAAGTGTTGGTCATATATAACTAATTCATCCCCTTCTTGCTGCATTATTCCCTCAAATCTCTGTGTGTTTATATAATTCAAATTTTATTCAGTTTTGTGTCAAAAGAATAGAACTTTTGTTGCAAACTCAAGCACCTGCAGATTGAAAATGGCATTTTTATGGCTGTTGGTACAATGTTAGTTCATCTCCTTTCTGCATTCAGCTGGTATGCTGACTGATGTTCTGTGGAAAAAACAGTATCCAATGGGGTAATTAAAATTATACCACAATGTGTAGATACGCATGCAACAAAGAGAGAATTAAATTTACAGAGGCAACTGGATAAGTCTGGCATTTCCCAGTCTCAAGTGCTTGACTTTGCAACTTAAGTGTGCTTATGTAGTATGCTATTGCAGACAGTTCCTAATTTCCTTTAAGAGACTAAAGGAAGCTGTGACAGACTGGACTACTGAAAGCCTCTTGCCTGACAGTGTCACTCAGGATGCTGGAGACTTGAATTCTTAAACTAAACAGCTGCTCCTCCACAAGCTACCAGACTCTCCATGTATTAGTTTGCTGTTAATGCCGAAGGGGGAGAGAGTCTATTGATACAGATTTCTTATTGACTAACCAGACTCTAGTTTCCAGAGGTATGGATTTCTGGGTGTTGGAGGGCTGGAGTAAGTGCTGAATTATCATGAGCTGAAAATGGGATCATCTAACTGGCAGGCTTAATTAGGTTGTATCTTTACTTACATAATACGTGGTAGGAATATTTTTAATGCAGAAACCAATAAATGCAAAACACAGAGAAATCAAATTCTGTCCATCAGTATAAAGGGAACTTAAAGATAGTTTTAGGCACAAAATGAACACACTGTACCCAGCTGAAGGACTATGTAAAGAATGCATAGTGACACTGGGATTTGGATGCATAAGTCAGTTCTTGCCAAAATTCATTTGAGTTTCGTGTCTCCTCTGAAATTTGGAACCTAATCTGAAAAACTTGTTCACTACTTGCATACTATGAATTTAATGATTTTTTTTTTTCATAAGCTTCATCATGTCAAGAAGGGTCAATTGCTGGTTTGTAAGTTAAGGAAAGGACAAAATTTCTGTCTGCATAATAAAGAAGTCAGTAGTGTTTCTGTTGCTTGGTCATTTGGTATTATTGTGGTTACTTTTTTCTGAAGTCTAAAATAATACATTAAGTTAAAGGCATGAGAAATTGTGTCACTGAGGGAAAGTATGAGTTCTGTATCAGTATTAACAGTCCATACATTTACATTCACATGAAAAATGGAGACATTTATTTCTTTCTTAGAGGAAAACAGAAAGATGTTTGTTTCATGAACACCAGAGAAACATATTGGAATTGTTGCATGATCCAGATATCTAAGGAGGCTGATTGGCAATGGTTAAAAAATATTTTAGAATGAGTATCTCAGTTGTAATTTTCCCTTACAAATCCTCATACTGCCTTTACTTGGTCCCATATTTTCTTCTGAATTGTCTTTTTAAATTCTGTTCTCATTTTGTGGGATTCTTTAGCCCATAACTAACCCACAGAATAATGGGTCAATAAAGATGCACTGAGGCTTGCTCTGCTTTTAGGAGATTGCAGGGACAGCTGTGTAGGTTAAGAAGTGGATAAAAGTACAAGTGATTAAGTAGTGCTGGTAAAGTCTTGATGCAGACATGGGTCTTGGGGTAGAAGAGAAAACCTTTCTTTTATTGGTATTTCATTCAGAGAATTGTTTCAATGCTGTATCATTAGGAGTATTTTCACCAGCATAAGACACTCCTGATATTTATTGTGATGCTGTAAAGAATTATTTATCAATGTTGACAAACACAAAATTGTCTCTTCCATATACTTGAGGTCTGAACAACAGACTTTTGACAGAAACTCCAAACATTCAAGAGCAAACATGAGAAAACTGTCCTCTTTTTACAGTACAAATTCCACAAAGCAGTTTCCGTCTGCATGCAAACCTATCATTAAACAGTCTTTCATCCAGCTGGGATGCACTATTTCCAATGTGGGCTTCTCCAAAGTTACTTTTGTTTAAAATGTGCCAGAATATTTTCTTGTTTCCTTTTTCTCTTGGTAATTCAAAGTAGGGTAGATTTTGCAGGTAATATTAAGCGTGAGAGGATTCAAAGGAGGTCCTGAATCTGAATCTTCCTTTATACTTGACTGGGCTGTGGAAAGGATCATGAACTGGTACATTAAAACTTCAGGTATTGATTGTGAAGTGCCCTAGCACAGCACAGAGGCAGTTGGCTGGGACCCACACCCAAGCACAGGCTCTGATTCAGGGGGTGATGTGAGAACCTGGGCTTCCAGGATGGACTGTGGATGATCTCACACCAGAAATGTCATTCTTGGCTGAAGAAACCTTTCCCTACAAAGAAATACTTGAAACTAGTATGCTTCTACAGTTAATTTAACAAATTAACATCCTCTGATGAAATGCATAGCTGAAAAATGCCTGGGAAGCCCTGTGGAGACCCTGTTTTCTTGTTTGGCAGACAACAAGTATTACCTTCTAATTTTGCAACTTACATTGTCCTGTATGTATTCTTGAACCAGCCTAGCATTTAATGAAGCTGGATGATATTATTTACTTTAGGTTTAGATATATATTAATAAAAGACAATAGATCTTGCCTTTCATTCCATCTTTGAAAAAATAGTAATTAATTTACAGCAGCATCAGAAGCCACTGTGAATTTGGATCCTGAAATGTAAAACTGAGATTAAAAATATGCGTACTGTATCTGTGGGTTTTTTGTTTTTATTTCCTTTCAGTGATTTTCATTATAAATGAATTATTATTTTTCTGTTTAAGAACACATTTGCAATTTAACTTTTTTTTCAGCTATCAAGCATTAAACACTTGATTAGCTTAAACTAAGAGGATTCAAAAAAAGTTCTTCATGCATGATTTTCAGCTTCAAGAAAGATATAATAGAATAAAATAGATGTTAATTAAATACCTCTGGTGCTGTTTTAGGTTATGCAGGAAGAAAATTAGAAGGGCCAAAACGCAAGTAGGACTTAATCTGGCCTCTTCATAAGAGACAATAAAAATGTTTCTATAAATACATCAGCAACAAAAGGAGACTGAAGGAGAATCTCCATGACAAAGGATAAGGAAAAGACTGAGGTACTTAAGGCCTTTGCCTCAGTCTTTGAAAGTGAGACCTCTTGTTCTCAGGGTACTCAGCCCCCTGAGCTGTGGCATGGCAGTGGGGCACAAACTGCAGCCCCCGTAATATAAGGGGAAATGGTCAGTGGCCAGCTACACCCCTTAACACCAACAAGTTTATGGAGCCAGATGGGATCCACCCAAGCATCTGGGAGATCTGGCAGAAGTGTTTATTGAGCCACTTTCATTCATTTACTAGTGGTCCTGACCAACAGAGGAAGTCACAATTCTCTGGAAGTTAGCAAATTTGATGCCTGCCAACAAGAAGAAATGAAAAAATGTGGCTTGCAAAATTTTATAACCTTGAAATTTTGGGACATAGGATGTAAAACTTTGAATAGAAAAAAAAATCAATTCTATTAAAAATACAATAATTACAGCTTGAGCAAAGACTAGGAAGTTCAAATCTTCGTAGTGATACACAGCAGTTACACTTCTGCCAAGCAACAGAATCCTAAAGGCTCCTGAGCCTCTCTTCAGTAACCTCAGTTGAAAGTAAGGCATATCAAAAGACACTTTGGGCTCCAGTGAGGTTATGAGGCTCTGCTGAAGTGATATCAGCATTGGTGGAAACTTTTGATAATTCTCTTAGAGCAAATCACTGTTATAAACCTATTCCCTAAAAGGTACGTGTGTAGATGATACAGGGCTGGTATGTTTTTCTGTCTGCTGTTATCTGGGCAGTGGACGGTCTTTCTCTATCAGTGTTTGATAGACTTTAATTAGCTTTCTATATTTCCTTAGTTTGAACAAATTTTAAGGGAATGCTTGTTTAACTGTCTCTATTGGATTCAGAGAGCAGGGGCTCATCAGGCAATGAGCTTCCTGGGAAGGGCAGATAAGTAAGGTGCAAGGGGGCTCCAAGAAATCCTGCTTGTTTGGCTGAATCCACAGTCTTTTTTTACACTGCTGTTTGCACTGTTATAAAAGCATCTGTTTGTTCAGCTGGTCTGTTGGAGGGAGATATTCTGTGGGCATAAAGGAATTCGCCTGTGGCTGTGGTACTCAAGGGAGCCTGTGTATTGTGAGCATCTCTGCGGCACCAATGGATCTGTGCAGTCAGCTCCTTTCTCCTTTGGTTTTTGTTCTCTAGTGCTGCTTCCCTCAGATATTGAGCAGAGAGATACCTGAAACATGACCATACCTGGCCACTACAAAGGAAAATTAAACCTTTTGTACTCACTTCCCTTCTTTTCATTGGGACTGCTAAATATCCCATAGCATCCTGGCTTTATAAGTAACACACAATTCTGGTTTTCCATTGTTATTGTGGTTTAGGATTTTATTTTTTAACCTTCCATTCGTGCTGCACATTGATAGCCATAGAAAGAGCATACACAGCCCACAATACATCCTTGCTGAATTTTTCAGAGAATGTATTTAACTGAATTATATTCTGAAGAAAAACAGAAGAGCAAAGCTGCGAGTCAGCCACTTTGCTGGGTTTCCCATTACACCTTGAGGATGAGTTCCTGATACACAGTGGTACCTTTACAATCAAATCCCAGGAGCAAGTTGCCTCTGGCATTTGTCAATGACAAACATATAGCCATGGAAAGTTGGCTGTGTCAGAAGCACAAAACACTGGCCAGAAGCCTACTAGAGTGACCCTTTGGTTAAGAGAAATACTTGCATTGTAAGGATTTACCGATCATTCACTTTAATTCGTTTGCACAAAGGAGGAAGTAGTGAGCAGTTTCTGCTTGCTTGCTTGCTTATTTATCACTGTAGTGCTGTAATTCACTGTAGGCTCCAGGCTCCCAAAAAACCTAAGCTTGTTGGATTGCATAAGATTTTTTTTTTCTTTGTGAGTATGCCAATATTTTTACAAGAAAAAACTCAATTATACTGCACTGACTTTAAATACCGGATTACCATATCATACACCAACTCCTAAAAATGTTTAACTGTAAACTTTGAAGAGATTTTAGCCTTTCATTTGGATCTTTTCTTATTTATCATGAAGAAAAGTCTATTTTAGTAGACATCTCTGAAAGGAAAAAGTGTCTGAATATCTCTAATTTTTCAATTCATGGAAATTTAAAAAAATAAATTTAGGTTATTTCTATAGTTTTTTCTTTTCCTCTTTCTTTTTTTACTCCTAGGTCTGCCTGGGAATGTTTTTTTAATCTTTTTGCATTTGTTTTTATACAGGATACCCAGAATTCCAAGGCAAAAGATAGGTTTCATTAACAAACGCAAATGCACTGTTAAAGTGAAGGTGATATCTTAATGTCAGTGTGAATCTGCAGAGCACAGGCATACTGTAGCATGTTTCTGCACTTTTTTTTTCAAGCTATGTTAGATAAGAAGGACATTTAGAAAGTAATTATTAAGCATGACATTTCAATTTTTTTATAAATACAGAAAGATATGGAGCACCTGTTGATTGACATCTGCATGTAATCCTACTTATCGGATTTAACTAAATCTCTCTTTGAAGTGTTGTTAGACTGAACTGAGATGCTTCCATGAAATTTCACTTTAGATTGTAATGTATTTTTTGAGTTTCTCGTCTATTGAATGAAATATATAAACTTAAACTCTTTAAAATGTAAATAGAAAAGCTAAAAAGTATGCTTTTTCTCTGAAACTCATTTTATGCTTAAATCATTCTGTGCATGTTCTGAGAGTTACTTCCTTATTTTAGATCCTTATAGGGAGCAAATGCTGACAAAATTAGAGTTTAATCAGTGTACTGGTCTAGGTTTGTAGATTTTGTCTAGTCTTTCTGTCTTTCCTCAATGTGTTAACATCTTGTTTTTCACTTTTCATAGTGTTTTCTAGCACTAGATGCTATTTTTGACTTAATATTGATTAGTAGATGAGTAACTGTTGGCACCAGGCTTCCTTTGCACTATCTTTTCAGTACATTTCAGAATCATGGTTTGTTTGTTTCTATGTTTTTGCATAGCATTTTGCCTTCATAGTGTTTGACAATCACATATAGTTGCAGGGATGGATTTCAGTTGATAAGGCATTAAATCATAATACCCAAATGTGCTTTTTGTATTTGTTGATTTAATATCTGAAATAATAATTTAAACTAGCATAGTTGGGTTTTGGTGTTGTGCATTTACTTTGCTCATCTTTCATTCATTTTCATTTTTAGCTCTCCAGTTTGTAACCATCTAGCTGATAATTCAGTCAAAATTAGACTACAGCTACTGAACTGAAAATATACCTAAAAATATCTCCAAACTTTATGGATTTATTGATCCCTTTATGAAATGTTTAATTGACCTGGCATTTCAAATTAGAGATGTCAGCTTCTTCTCCTGGCAGACTATTTGGAAATGCAGTCATTAGCTAACAGCTTTATTTTGCTAGTTTTTCTGAAGCTCCACTGTAAAGAAATTAAGCTTATGTTTGCACATTATTTGTGTTACTGTGCAATCAGCATCTGGAGCCAGCCCGTGTGTCTGGCTAGCCTGGGTGATGGTTGCAGTGTCAGCTCTACATGGGCAGAGTGTGGACAGAAGAAGCTTCTCTGAGCAAATGGGCTGTACAAAATCATATGCATCCTACATTTCCATTGTGACTGTTACCTGAGATAGGTGCAATTAAATCACGTTTGAGCCATGCCTACATATGTTACCCTTTTCTGGAAGTAAATTTGAAATTCAGAGGCACTGAAATGGGTAAGGACTGAATACTGTAAAATAGCTGGAGAAATAGAACCAAGAAATAAGCTTTTTCAAAAAAGAAAGTCAGTATATTGATGGCGTCTTTGTTTGAAGTCTTTAAGAAGGGTATAAGTATGGAAAGCACGGCTTTAGAAATTCACTAAAAAGCATAGTGGGTGTTGAAACAGTGCCTGTAATTGAACAGAAGGTAATAAGCTAGTTTGTATAGTGACACTAGCAAGCAAAAATAAAAGATGGCTTTTGGCCTTTGTATTACTCAAAGAAATGGTAGTTGAAACACATTAACTGCTAGAAGGAAAATGGTAATGAAAATGAGAAGCAAGGAACAAATCACAGTACATTCAAGTATCAACAGTTTACAGGATAAAGATAGGAAGAGTAAAAGATAAGGAATGAAAGAATTCTCCTGACAATTGCTTCAGGTGAATTGAAAACACTTTTTCAAAGAGAAAATGTAATACAAGAGGAAAAGAAGTCTAGTAGTAAATGAGGTTAGGAATGGAACTCTGGTTTCTACCTGAGCCACATCTTCCAGGCAATGAGGAGAGAGACTTTGTTTTAAATGTTTCCTTGGCAAACAATTCAGTCTTGCTGCCTTTTTCACCAGAAACAGCTTCTTTGTATTTTTATCTCCTTTGTGTCCTTAATTTAGCAAAGGGAATAATTTCTTATTTCTATTTAGGTATCTTGTTACAGATAATTCAGAAATATTATAGTACTGCTTGACTTGCCCTGCCTACAAGATGAAGGTCAAACCAATACATACTATTTTCTATCTCAGTGCTTCTCAGCTTGCCCCCAGCTGTGAGACCAGAGGTCTGGAGGGATGGAGGCCATAGTGTCTGGTACCTCTCTGAAAGCAAATCCTGCTGAGCTTCACCTGTGCTGGGAATCCAGATCCTAGCCACAGGTACTGTGTGCCTGCCACCCACAGCTATATCTGACACAGTCTGCTCAAATGGTCTTCCACCTTATTGGTTATTTGAAAACATTGTAAATCTTCATCAGTTTACAAACTTCAAGACTGTTAATCTCAGGACATTTTAGCCTGAGATTTCACAGGATGAGATTGATACCTCTGATAGGAGCAGCTTGGCCTTTATTATGTGGGGTTTGTTTAAGTCACTTAGAAGTATGTCTGTCCCTCTTGGACTGTGTGTTTTTACAAGGTAGTTAACACATGATAGCTGCTGTGTCAGTGAGTCCCTGTCAGGTGTAGTGAGGCAGCTGTCCCGTACCGTGCTGTGCCAAGCTCCCTGTGCCGGGAGCCCGAGCCTGCCACATTGGGCGACTCATAGCAGTGGAGCAGGTTGGAGCAGGTCTGGGACTTGCAGTCGGGGTGAGGAGATGCATGGCCAGGCACAGGGATGGCTGAAGCTCCTCAGGCATGGGTGAAAGGTAGCTCCCCAGTGAGGGGGGCTGGCCCCACTGCTCACAGCCCCATTCCAGCAGCCTGGTCCTGCCACTCTGCCCCACAGCAGGGCCGACCCTGTGCACAGAGCTGGATGTTTGCCACTCATTCTGGCCTTCCAGAGTCCTCCTTAATTCCTGGTGATTTTTCATCTGCAAGGAGCTCTGATTTCCAGTCTCAAAGGAAGAGCTTTCTTAGCAGAAGGGGATATTATTACTGTACCAGCAATAATGATTGAAGAGGGCATGATGTTTTTGCAGAGCTTCCCCATGTGTGCCTGTGCTGTCTCCGTGTCTTCAAGATCTCACTGGCATAGATGAGGTGCAAATTTCTCTGATTCTTGCTGCAAATTGGCCCTGAAGTGCTACAACATCCTAGGTCAAAAATATCGGTCAAAAATAAATAGGCCCGATACTTCTAGTTATTTTGAAGAGTGATGAAATGCAGTAAATAAATGTCACCCTTGATGCTAGTAGGAGTAATACGAGGATATTTTACAGGCATCTGCTCTATATTCTGAAATGCTAACTAAAGTTAAGGTTGCTGAAAATGCAAACTATCACATAGGGATTTTTATGCTAAATATGTGAGTGAAACAATTCCTAGAAGGCGAATGGAAATGTTATGATATTGTTAAGTGCCATCATGGCTTGACTAACAACATTCAGAACATTCTTACTTCAGGATTGTTTGTGTGAGGTTTGATTTCAGTGCACGTTCTACAACATGCTGGTGTGTTTTCTGTAGTCTTCCATAGCTGTTTTCTACATTAACAAATAATTGAGTGGGATAGGAAGGGATCAGTAGATCAAATATTTTGTATTAAAGCATCAACGTCTTTACTGTATGTAGTTCAGGGAGTCTTTTCAAAGCTAAATTCAGTTCTCTGAGCCAGAATGCTAATGTAAATACAGCTTATGTATTCTGTATATCTAAATGTTTGAAAACTGAAAAGGATCCTCTTCTATTACATGATAAACCCTGTGATTAATGATTACACTGCATTTGTGGAAGAAACTGTGAGACTGCTTTCAAATAACATATTATCCAAACCCAAGACTAATTTTACTTTTCAGGATGTAACTGATTCATGTTTTAATGCTGTGGGATTTTTTTGTTGTTGTTTTGGGGGGTTTTGTTTGTTTGTTTTTGATTTATTTTGGTTTGGGGTTTTTTGGGGTTTTAGTGGGTTATTTTGGTTGGGTTTTTTTGGGTTGTTGTTGTTCTATACTCAGTATGCAGGGGGAATTCAAAACAACTGTCTGGGCTACTTGCTTCAATGAAAAAACTCTAGAAAAAAAATAATTAACTGATGACACATTATTCATGGTTTTCCCCCCCCCCCCAAGTTATTTTGATTTTAGAGTATCATAGATAGGTGGTCTGTATATGGACTCTATGGCTATCTAAAGTGAATTTGATATTCCAGGCTGTGGTGATGAAATAGCAAAAAGCAATATATCAGCAGTAAGAGGAGAAATTGGGCTTTTGAATCACAGGAACAGAAGCTGACATTAGGTGGAATATAGTATATTTTCCACACCTCTTGAGGACTCAGGAAGTATAATATGCATAAATGGCTGATAGCTAGATGTTTTCAGTGTAAAAAATATTTTAGTTCTATGAAAAGACAGAAAAACTGTCTGACAGATCTACTCTCCACTCTCCACTTGTGCTTGATAAATAGAGGATAACAACAGTTATCACTTTTAAATGTGTCTTGTGAATGTCTGTCATTTTCTCTAAACTTCTCTTTGTTCCCAGACTGAACAGGATGTTTGGAGGACAGGAGGAACAAAGGAAATATTTGTAAGAATCAGCCTGTTCATATTGTTAAAATGAGCAAATTCATGAGGGGGGGGGAAATATATATATATATAAAGAAGCTGGAAGCTGCATTCTGCCCTGCCCTAGCTGATGGATTGTGTTGTGTACTGTAAATTTACAGTTGGCTATCATCATTCCTTTGAAAGTAAATCAGAGCTTCAGCTTATGTTGGGAGACATTTAAGCCTTTTTCTTTCCTTTCTTTTTTCCCACAAACATCAGTCACACAGCCATCTTCTATTACAAATTCAAGAACACTTCAGAGAGGGGCTGATTTCCTTCCATCTTAAGGTAATCCTGTAAAGGTCACCATCTAACCAGTGTGAGCTTCCAAGATAAGGTACTAAGAGTGGGTATTCTTTTTATTCTGCGATTGGATATTTGAGAGCTTTCTTTGAAGTTCGCAATTCCTTTGCCAGCTGGTCCCCAGCTTGCCAGAGCTGACCTAATAGCACATAGCTGGTGACTTAGAAGCTCGTTTTAATTACAGAAGTACTGGAATGAACTTCCTAAGCTAGTTGTCTCTTGGTCAGACATTGGTCTAAAATCTGAGAGAAAAGTTGATTGCTTTGAGTATTTCAGATCCGGCTGTTTATCTGACAAATGAACGCTGCTCTTTATGTTTTCTAAGAGGCCAGTGGAGTTACTGGGCTTTGCTGGGATTTACATTCTCCTACAGCACTTAAGATTGTAAGCCAATAAAGGTGTGGATTTGGCTTTGTTACGTGACTTTCTGAAATGAATAGGGATAAAGAGCATGAATTATGTTGGTTTCTCATTTCATAAGTGAAAAGCAAGCTCATATTTCAGTTTCCTGTTGGCACCTTTTATAGAAATTGCCCCAGAGGCTGTTGGCTACTGGGAAGCAGTTTGTTCTCCTTACTTGGTGTCTGCAGACAGCCGCAGTGTGCTGTGGCTGGGCTTACTCGATTCCTTTGTGTTGATCTGTAATTTATTTGAACAGCTGGCTTTTTTCTTGCTTTGTGTTTAATTTCTCTACCCTGCAGATTTAGAAGGAAAGGATTCTTTAAGTGTATTACTCTGCATCTCACTTCCTATTTTAATTTACAGGTCATTGACACTGTATCTATTGATCTTTGAGGCTTCTTTTCTCTTAACTTTTTGGCACACTGACCTGTGTATTCTGCATGTGGTTCCTCCCTATCTATTCATTAGCTATTACTTAGCAGTGGAAGAAAGAGAAACTTTGCTTACCAAATTGATTTTGACATCAATTCCCTGGTCAAAAAACAGTCTGGAATATTTTTAAAGAGCTGCAGACAGCAAATCACCTGTCAAATTAACAGGAAAATCTGCTGTAGACAACTCTACAACTCTGCATATATTTTGAAGGTGAACAAGGTGGTCTTTGTTTACAAACTTCCGTTGCATCCTATGATCACAAAATACACATTAAATTCAATATTGTTTTCAGAGGATGTATGCAAAAATTATTTCCTCTCTTTCAGAAACCCAGACACTGTGAATGTTCATGCTAATTGGACTTTCAGGTGAATAAGGATGTGCAAGATAAGACTCCTCATTGCCTGTACTACTGACTCTGCTGAAATATTGTAAGAAGTTAAATTTGGTTGTAAATGAAAATTTCCATCCGGCCTGTTTGGTTGACGTCATTAAACATTTTCTTTCTGCCTTCTTTTTTTTTTCTTTCTTAGTCAGTGCTTCAGAAGAACAAAATAGCAAAGAAGAGGAAATGCTTTGAGCTCCCATTAATGTTTAAGTATCTTTCCAACTGAATCCCAATTACAGAAAGACCCCATCTGTCTTGAATCATGGTATCTTCAATAGTGTTTGAGTCTCTCATCAATAAACTTTATAAATAGTTTTCATAGGCACGGAATTAAAATTTATTCAGAGGTGACATTACAGTCTGCCTGTAAGAAATGTATTCAAATGCTGCATGAGGGAGCAAAATTTTAATGTACTTTAAAAATGCAGCTACAATAATTCTAATACTATAAAAATATTTTTGAACTTATTTGAAAGATTGCATGTAAAAATGGAATGGCATTGACTAGTACTGATATTCTCGTTGAACAGAGTCCCATAGAATTACGTATTCCCGTTTAAGACATGAGATGGCAACTATATATTTTAAGAAATAATAAATGATCCATAAAAGCTAAATTTTAAGAAAAATGTAATTTTTAATAATCTTTTCTGAAACATTTCTTGGCTTATTTTGATTCTTTTCCCAAGTCTTTTGTGTTTTCATAGCATACCGCAATATACTCTTTGGATGTGATTTCATAAATTCATTCAGTAATATCTTTTCTGTATAGAAACGATACTTGAACCCTAATTTTATATTAGTTCTCATTTTAATTTCTTTTTATGTGCTTATATTCTGTTTGCCTTGAAAGTGTGACTTTGATATTTAACCATTGTTACCGACATAGACATGAACAGCAGAAGAAAATAGTAAATTTTCATATAATAGTCTTAATCTGTATACATTTGGTCCAAAATTTAGCAGAATACTTTTGACTGATTCCTCTACAAATACTCAATGTATATCATCAATTCATCACAGCTAGCTAAAAAGGTGGAAAGAAAATGAAAGAAAGAATGTTCTTTAATATCTTTAAAAAACTTAAGCATACTTCTAAAATCTTAAGACGTAGTAAGTACAAAGCCAGTGTACATAGTGAAAATGCAGCCATTTCCAAACTGACTGATGTTTACAAGCCATGGTTTCACCACTCTTTGAAAGGCATTTCTACCCAGCTAATAAGTTGGATGTCTTGTTTTGCAGCCAACTTCAAAGGTACTGAGTGGGATGCCAAAGTTTCTTCTGAAAGTATTTCCGTTTTGATGAAAGGCTTTTTTAATATGTTGGACTTTCTTTTCCCCTTCTAATTTTCACTAAAGCTCAAAGCTTTCACAGTATTTCATTCTAAAAGTCAGCATTTGTCCACTTCGCCATGAAGAGACCAACTTCCATTCATGAGAAAAAGTGTTTTAAAGTATGGAATCTCTTGTGAGTGGAAAGCAGAAGAATGAAAGTACTGTTAATGATTAGAATCAGAATATCTGTGTTATTATCTTATGCTTTGAGTGTTAGCTTTGATTATATTTCATAAGCAAAGGTTGAAAAAATTAAAGTTGGAAAAGCAAAAAAAAATTGAAATTTTCATGGTTTGATTTTTTTCCTGCCGTGTGTTTTACTGTAATGCCTCCTGAGATCCCTTTTAATTTTCTTGGCATCGCTCCTTTCTCACTGATCTAAATGGATGTTGACATTTGAAGTTTGTTGATTTACAAAATGTCAGATAATTACAGGGAGAAAATGAATTATGTCCTCCTTTCTCCAAATGAAAGTTTGTATCATGTACTAACCTGGGATTGTGAAAAAGATAGTTATAACTGCCATGTTGTAAAACCCTATTTTATAATGATCTTGTGAGTCTTTCTGTGGTCCTATAGGGAAAGCTACAGTTTTATATAATGCTTTACCTTTTGCTTTTGATAAATAAGTACAGCTGCTGATAATTATTTTGGGAAACTTTCTCTTAAAACTGCAAAATATCTCGTTTTGGAAAATGTGGTAGTCATTCTAACATAAATTGTCGAAAAATTAATGCAATTAATGCAATTAATGCAAAAATACAAAAGTTGAAGAGAATGCTTTCTTCCTTCTGTTCACAGCATGCTAAAAACATTATTACTATGAGTGACTTGCTTTCCAGTTGGTTTTTGTATTAATAATTTTGTTCTGGCCACTTGAACCCTTGGTTAAATGTGAGTCTGTGGATTCAATAACTGATTCAGTAATGCTTGTTCCTTTTATTTTCCATTGTGCTTTGCTTGGCAGACCACTCTGTGTATTTGACATTCTGTAGGACTGTTTTCAATCTCATTCACAAACAGCATTGATTACATTCTTTATTTTAAAAAGATATATGCATCTCTCTGTCCACACAGTATGTGACTGCAAAGCTGCAGATCTGCCATAGTGATCACCCATCATAGCAGGGTGCAGTAGGCTTTAAGCATTCATTTCAAAATTTCCTACTGTTCCAAAGATAAGTTTCCAAACTGTGGGAAGAATGTAAGCAGGAGTTGTGGTCATATACTGCTGAACTTCTGATCATTCAGGCAGCTTGAAATATTATTTCTGAGATGGTGGGGTGGGAAATTCCTCATTTATATGTAGTCATGAGAAGTTTGAATCCAAACTGCTAGCTTTGAAATGTCAACATTATTCTTTTTGAAATGGGAGAAGTAGCGTGTACATAAGAATGGTAATTTTATCTGGGAGACCTGGAAACTTCTTTATCCATTTGCCTTTTGGTGACTTTTCTCTGGACCTTGTGTTTTCAGAACAGTCTCATCTCTTGCAGACTTTTTTTCTCTGAAGGGCTTCAACCATGCTGAACTATGAACAATAATAATTTAAATTAAACTGAATTGGTTAGGCAAAATTATGGTTAGGCTTTTCAGAAGAATACAGTAGAAGAGCTGGCTTCCATCCAGAGTTCCCTTCCCAGACTTCATATTGGAAAGAAAAAGACCCATTTTCTCTTTAAAGCCTTGGTCTCCCAAGTGTCTAAGCTATTTATCACAACTTGTTAGGTAGCCAGAGCTCCAGCTGCACCCATCCTGGCTGCCAAAATCTCCAGCTTCAAATATGACAACTTCTACAGTTATTCATAGGTTTGGTTTTTTCAATCTGTGACCTTTTGAAAATTTGTGGCAGCATGAAATTCAATTACTTACCTATCTAAATGAATAACAGAAGGGATTCTGAAGTGCCCAAATTTTTCATTTTCCCATAAATTTCATAATACTTTTCTTCTAAGTATATTTGAAGTTGGGATGGCTGGAAGCATCTTTCATTCTGTGTGCAACAGTGTTAGTTTTTTATCATTTTACACACACAAAAGGACCATATATCACCCACATCACTCCTGAGATATTAATGAGTTACAGGTATCACGATGTCAGCTGTTACATACTGACAGCAAACAGCAAAGTTAGTTAAAGGTATTTTAAAAGAGTAAAAGTTTTGCTTTTTTTGGTTGGTTGGTTGGTTTGGTTTCTATTTCATTCATTGAGCATCAGAAAAGACATGTCATTTTTGATTATTTCTTTCTTTGGCAGGTGCCAAGACACTGCACACGCATAGCCTTCAGAGCATCATTTCCAAAAAAACTCCTACCCTTTTTCAGAGAGTGAAACCTTAAGTTAAACAGAAGGCTTGAATCTTTTCATATGCAATTTCATTTCTTCAGCCTCTCCTGCTGGGAAGCATATGGTGACATAGCAATGTAGTGATTTTCCACCAACTAGATTTATATGCTCTACTGCAGGATCAAGCAAAACCAGAATGTTGTCATTCATCTCATTCTGGGAAATGAGATGAGACAATGTCCAGGTACTTCACTACTGAACGTTTTTGCAGAACATGAGGTGGTATTCCAGATGGTCAGGTGATAGAATGAGGGACTGAGCACTCCCAGAAAGCTTTGCTATTGCTCGCAGTAGGATTTTGTTCTTTCGGTAATTTCATTTTAGGAACTCCTTCTTCAAAACTTAAGAAAATACCTCAGTGATAAAAATGTTGACTTGGAACTTCTTTTCCATTTGTATATAAACTAGACTGTGAAAACAACACCTTTTTTATTTTTTTTTTTAATTTCCAAACACCTTGAGAAACAGTAGGTATTTTAAAACTGACAGCCAAACTGCATTTTCTGTAAGGCTGCACAAAAATAAAGGAACAGAAAAGAGAATGAAGCATAAACTGTAAGAAAAACTCTTAAATACACTTTTGGGTTTTTGATGAAGACAGAGAACTAAGGAAAGTTATTAGTTTGTCATTGAATTAAGGGACGATAGGGGCTAATCTGATATACAGTTGCTTATATGTAATGCTTAAGGACTTGATTTAAAGTCCTTAAGTCCAGTTTATAAATATCTTTGACAGTTACTGTGATGGTGATTCCTCTGGCATTTAAAACAGGCTAGTTCTTCAATATATGTACAGACGATTGTTGTGTTTTTTTCTATATTTGTATTCTCTTCTGTCCAGCCTTTACTTACTAATCCATTGTACTTGTTCATCGCTTTGAAAAAAATTAGCGGAGCTCTTTCAGGTGAACACTCATGCATGATATGAACAGAAAACATTTCAATGTTTTACCACTTCATATAAAATCTAAATAATGAAAATGTGGGGGAGTAGAAAACATATACTATAATACAAAGTACTTATTAAATAGAAGAAAAACTGTAAAATTTTTCAGAATGATCATAGCAAAGGTTATTTTATAGTATTTCAGTCTTCATACAGAAAATGTGATCTAGAAATTTTGGTTTTTGGCCTTATGCCAAAAGCACAATCCAACAAGAAAACTAACCGAAAATGTTTTCATCGTAGTAAAAGATTATTTTTGTTCTAGTTAAACTAACAGTTTCTTCTGTATTTCTGTGATTTATTGTTTACCTTGTGTTTATCTTTCCTTCATCTTATGTAACTGCAAATCCAGTTATTCTTTGTTCATTTGATAGAGTTTATGTAGTTACTGGTAGTATAGATGATAACCTTGAGAACATGGCTCCCAAATATACTAAGTGACTGAAGATCCGTCTTTTAGCCACATAAAGTACAAAAGCAAAACTCTTCCTATAAATGAGCATGAAAATCCTATTGAGTTTTATAACTTCCTTGAATAGCAAGTTTCTCATCTTCATTTTAAAGAGTAAGTTCAGTGTTGAATAGAGGATTAAGACAACTTTCAGAGTATATAACCAAACAACTGTTAATCCTTAATGTTTTCTTAGTTCTACAATAGGCAGTTTATAATCAGAGCATTTTGATGTCAGCTCAGTGTCTTCTGAATTAGATTTACTGTCATTTGATAAAATGTAACTTCTTTAATAAGATAAAAAGATTGCAATCAGCAATCTTTTGGGGTAATGACATCAAAGACAAGGGTACCCTGTTTCCATGAAATCAAGGATGAAGGACCAGCACAACAATCTGATTTGCTGCAGTAGGATTCTAAAATAGTCATCCTAAGCCAAGGGAAAAGGAGTGAAATATCAAATAATTCTTGATGGCTTTCACTATCACAATTATTCCTAGCAACCCTGATAATTATAATAAATGATTTAAATTTTACTTCATGAATTCTGAAGGATTATATTGATCACAATACTTTGCTTCCTATTTTTTCTCAGATAGTGTTGAAAAATGGGAGGAAAGGAGAGTCATTCTGAGAAATAAAACTATTATAATTGTTACAAATTAATCTTTGTTTTCCACACTGTATTCTTAAAAATCGACTTTCATTCTTACTTAGTGTTTGGCTTCACAGAGTGTTCAAATATAGTTATGTGTCTTGTGGTTGATGCCATAGCATCCAGATTTTATCATTTGACTCCGTTTTCATTCATTGTTTTGCATTCAGTAACTTGTTTAGCAGTTACATTTTGGTTGCAAAGCAGTTTTTGAGCCATTTTATGCCTGCAGTAGGAATCATAAAAA
Source organism: Coloeus monedula (assembly GCF_965178545.1). Taxonomy (NCBI): domain Eukaryota; kingdom Metazoa; phylum Chordata; class Aves; order Passeriformes; family Corvidae; genus Coloeus; species Coloeus monedula. The sequence goes on along the minus strand of NC_138782.1, from coordinate 41,138,339 downwards.
TAAGAGAAAACTGTCTGCATTGAGATTGTAGGGATTGTTAAATGGCTCATCTAGAGAGACAGGCTTTCTCATTATTTAGAAACTCTTTCTATGGTAGGATTTGCACTTAACTGTACTCCCTTCTCATGCTAATTCTGTGATGTTTACAATATTCCTAATCTAATGAGGCCAGATTTCTCATCCAACTTTCACTGACCTATTTCTCACTCGTTTTGTACCCTCCGCGCACTCCCAAAGCTCTCATGCTTTTTGTTGGTTAAGATCGCTACACGCCTGTGCGACCTGGTGCAATAGGTCAAGTATTTTGTTGGATAATTCTTTTGCTCCCCGCTGCTTTACCAACCTGGCATTTTTCCATACATGTGGAAAGATTAATTCACCACCAACTAATACAGTGAGGGTTTAAAAACCAAGTAATACAAAAATAGGCTTTTATTTATTTTCTTTCCTCCCCCAGAAAATGCTGGCATGTATGGACACACTTGAGGGAAAATTTTCAAAAGTGTTCAACCTTTCCTGTTGCCTGCTTTCATTGACTTTCAAAGTAGAAACTGGTGAGAACAATATTCAAGTAAATGCTGACTTTCTAAGAATTCCATGTGTAAGCTAAATATATTTATTTAGTAAGAGGAAAAGGAGATGCTAAGTTGCAGAGTTTAAGTACCTGACAACTTAGACTTATTTTTTAACTATTGTATTTAATTAAGAATAAACTCCGGACCATATAATGCCAGCCTATGGTTAAAGTAGTCTTTTCCAAATTACCATAACTCCTCATCAAGGGCAGATTGAAAATAGCTTCTCTTTTTTTATTGAACCCATGCATGCTTGGAGAAGAAATCTCTTTGCTTTTATATGAAGAAAAATCTGCATTAGTAGTGCACCTAATAATTTAGTTTGATATTACACTAAGAAGTCAGGCTCCTAAATGACATAGTTCCTGGAAAAACATATTTCTGTCTTTCCCAAGTAACATATTTAGCAATATTACATCACTAATCTGGGATAAAAAAAAAATCAATTAATTAAGAAAATTATGCAACATAAGGAATGAGTACAAGTGCAAGAAAAATATCCTGGCACAATTTCAGATCTGGTTTCACTCAGTGTGCATGCCTAGACCGTAGAATGGTACCTGTGTCTGGGTAACAATTTTCTTAAAAGTATTTTCTAATGCCATGGGAACAAATAGCTCAAAGACATTACTAAAAATGTAAGCTCAAAATCAGTGCCTTAAAAATATATCAGATGTGAAGTATGGGCAGAAGACATGTCACAAAATCCTTATGAGTTGCCTGTTGAGTCTGGATCAGCTTATAGTTGCACACAGAATTCAAGACTGAAACCATCAATACAGATTATTTAATTACTATTTTATTTTAGTATTTTGTTACTCTCAAGTCTTAACAAGATAAGAATGACTTCTGTTTAGGTTAACAGCTGTGAGCTTTTGCCTAAACAGTTTCCAATAATTGCTGAACAGTTACTGAATACGGTATTAAATAGTGAATATTATTATAGCTGAGTGATTATATCAGAAAGAATAAGGAAAGTAAACAGACAAGAAATGAGGATCTATATATGGAAAACGTGTCCCTAAATGATTAAAACCGTACACTCAGTATGTGTAAAAATTTTGCCAGTTTTCCCAGGCACGTATTATTTTCTTTCCATGGTAAACACAGGTAAAGTAGTGCTAGCTTTCCTACTAACAGTCTTTAATTCTCACTATCTTGTTATAAAAACTGGCAAAATACAAGCAATATCTTATTTACAGGAAAGCCAATAAAACTAGAGATACTACAGAAATTTCCAAAGGGCAGATGTGGTAGAAGTTAGAATAAAGGTACTGAGTATGGCAAGGAGGTTTCCTAAGAGCAAAAAACATTTTATTTCTGAAAATGGCGAGGTCAAATTCTTGCATTGATTGAAGAGGGTACTTGCATCGAAGTGGTAAAAATATACAGTAGAACTGCTGCAGATCTTATTGTAATAAATTTTGCTGTATGATTTGAAATTCAGGTTTCCAGTTGACTGAGTTTACAGTATTGAATTTCCCTTCAGTTTCTGACTAAAATAATTTCATACTGCCTCCATTATTTATTGCTAGAAGGGTCATAAATTTTAACAGATCTGTTATATAAATGATGCAACTGAGATGTGCAGAGTCAAAATACCTTTATAAATGAAAAGATGTGGCTGTGTTTTAGATACTGTGACACTGTTTTGTATGGGGAAATCTTTGCTGCTACAATTTTGCCACTGGTAGTAATATGCACAGTATGAATTAGGAAGCTTGGAAAATATGTAGAACAGCAGTTCCACCCATCTGTAATGAAACACTGAATTCACTCAAATGATAGTCTCAGCTCCCACAGATATTTTCTTATATTGTTTTAGGGTCCAGAACAACTGCTACTTGCTTGACTACTCTTGCAGTGTTAGATCTGATCTAAAATAGTAAGGTAGAGTTCTAAGATAATGAGTGACATAATTCTTAGGAAAGAGAAACCCAGGCCAAACTAGCTTTCAGACAGCACTTGGAAAAGAAACTAGAAAGTAGGTGTTTTTGCCAGTTCCTGGAGTCATGGGACACTCAGCTTCACATCTGAAGCAATCTGTCTGTGACCTAATAATTCTCTGGGAAAATTAGGTCACAGTCATCCTAAGTGGCTTTATCTTTCCCTCCTGGAAGAGTGAAGGACTAAAAATCCCCAGAATAGTCACATTCTTTTCAATGCACAGGAGATGTTCTTGCTAATTTTATAGTAGGTATCTCCTCAACATCATTGTGTTTTGCTCATCAGCATAGTTTTTACTGCATTTGTTTGGGAATTTTTATCTAAAAATTTAGGAGTTTGAACTCTTTTATCAAATTTTCTCTCCTTTATGCAGCTTTGTATGTCCTTTTTGGTGGAAGTAATTTCTGGCTTAGGAAGCTGCTGTATCATTAAATTAAGGGCATATAAAGAGCATGGTACATTTTTCCACATTGTAGCCACCTAAAAACTGGGTATCTAGCCTGATCTAATTGCCTAAGTTCTGTTTCTATTCAATAGGGAATGTTATATGCTTCCAAAAGACTTGTCCAGCTTAGGAAACTGTCTTGATGATTTTCCTTGTTACGCCCTTTGTGTTCTGATTGTGTATTTTATAGTTCATCTATGTTGGATATATGCTTTCTTGGTCTCTTCCATTGGCATGAAATCCTAAGAGACTGTAATTTTCCATTTGCAATTTGTGTTATAATTTTTTGGGCTTTTGAAACCTCCTGTGCTCACACTTTCAAGGTGAATGCTGTGTTCCTGTGCATGTATTCTTGAAAGCTTCTGCTGTAGGAGAAACCTTGCTAGAACTTCCCTCTTAAATGAGGTTCATTGAGATCATTAAGGTAGAATTAGCTGATGTCTTTACATAATACACTACAAGTCTTTTTCTCTAAGGAAATTCCTCATCCTTGGTTAATGTTTTAATAGTAAACTCTTGAAGATAAATTATAGCACTATAAAAGCTGGTTCCCTGTCTGCTCTCTTGGGTGGGGTCTTTTTTTTTAATTGTAGACTGAGATCAACTTCAAATCCCACTTCAGCAATTCCATGGATAATTTTCTATCTAGGATGTTCCATGGCAACCTCAGCTCCATCAGTTCTTATAGTTTCTGTGCCAGACATGTATGACTTAAATCCTCATATAAAAAAATCACACTTCTCTTGAAGTGGGTCCTGAGCTAGTGCTTCTATAAAAAGGGTGAAATTTATGCCAATAAATACTTTCCTAAAGACTCCTCAGTCTGACTTTGCTACTGCAGCTGAGTCCTTCAGAGTCCTGTGTAAGGCCATGCATCACAGCAGGCGTACGAGGACCATGCAGTTATTTTAGAAAAGCGGGGACAGTTCTGGTACTGCTGTTTGGCTGTACAAAAGCTCCAGTGCATCAGCACTGGCCACGTGGCTTGCATGTTTACTAGAGAATGGAACAGAGCAGTGGAAAGGGCTCAAGCACTGCTAAGCAGCCATCCATGCATTTTTATTACCAGTATACTCTCTGTTGTAGCTTTGATGCGCTCCAACCTAGCAATTTCCCAGACAGTTCTCAGGAGTGGCTTGAGTCAACAGCATATGCTGGGATCTGTTCCCAACAGGCACTTTAGATGCTGCTGTTCTATTTTGAGTAATTCTGGCAAGTGAATAAAAACTGCTGTGTTGCCAGCCTGAAAAGCAGAGATTAGTCTTTAGCGCATTTTATTTACTGTTTTCCTTCTCTAGAGCAGTGTCAAACTCAAAAGTATCAGGGATTACTTGGAAGCTATATAGTCTGTCTGCAGGGCTTTTTAAGTCTGGTAGCTTTGTGGTATATGCACGACATTACCTTTGTCCATTTAGGTTTTTGAGACTCTCCATCTCTGGTGGCTTGGTGTCCCTTACAGGTTGCTCTTAAGGCCAAGTGGTATTCTTTACCTTAACTGTGTTCACTGGCCAGAGATCCCTCACTGAGATCATTCTTATATTAACATTTTAATATAATAGAAATTTATTTGAAATTTAGGTCCATTTAGGTCATATGGAGGTCTCAAGAGTGAGCATACAGTGTTAGAATCCCTATCCTTACAGTATCCCTTTGGGTCCAACTGGACTTAACCTATTGCAGGAGATGCACCTTCTGCATCTCCTTGGAGAGTCCATCCATTTCTCCTCCCCGAGATCTAGTTCCTGTTCAAGAAAGATATTACATTATATGATGCTTTTTAAAACTTTACTTACAAACCATGACTGAAAACAAGCTCAAGAAATTGTAAAATATCATGACATTCAAATAAAAAGCATGGAGATGTATAGAAGAGACCAGAAAGCAACAAACATTTTAATATGTGCTAAAATACGTCATTATTGGAAGAAAGTGTTCTCCATCTGGTAAACTGATTATCATTAAGGCCATAAAAAGAAAAAACGTATATATTGGTGGATTATTGGTGTATCTGTGTGTACTTTGTGATTGTAACAAATCTAAGGATGGATATGTCTGATAGTGGTAATGCAAGGAATAAGGTTTCTCGTCTCTGCAATGTGTCCTAATGAAGAACACTGCTGAGAAGTGTAAACGTAGTTGAACAATGGATTTGGCAGCAGATGCAACAGATCAGGCAGAACACACACTGTGGCAGTCAGGCAGCCTGAAATTAGTCTAAAATCTCTAAAAACGTGGAGTTTTTGAAAACAAATTTTTGTCCCTCTACTGATACAAAGCAAAAAATGTCAGCCTTACTGTGCATTTTATAAGTGCACATTGCTAATCAAGCCTTTGTGAGAATTCAAAGTTAAAAGAATTGGTAATGAGGACAAAGAAAAACAGAAACAATAATACCAAAGCAAAGTCAACAGGTAACTGAAGTTAAACAGACACAAATTATAATTAGACACAATACAATGAGGTATTCCTTCCATAAGTGTTAAAGTGTCAGGCTTGTTCTGTTTCTGATACCAGTGGTTAAAGGAAGGTGGGAATGCAAACCATGTATGTGTTCAAATTTAGAGAGTTTTTCTGAAGTGAAAACAAGGAAAATTCACCAAAAAATGTAGTTCAGGATTTAATAACATCTCGTAACTGCAAAGCCTTTTTCGCCTCCTGTCTTCTGTCCTCAATGTCATGCAAAAAACCCTTCATTGCTAGTATTATGTTAACATCCATTTATGAATTTTAAATGCACCATGGTTGTTGAAGTGGCCAGTCATCAAGTACAAAAAAATGAAATGATAGAACAGAAACATGTGAACTGCTGTAATTGTGATGCTTCATTAAGGTTCCTGAAATGAGAACATTGCGAGAACTTGACTGTGAAGTCCTTATCCATAAAGGTGTTTTTCAGAAGCACTGCCACGATGAACTGATCTTCAGCTCAGTCAGTCAAGCTCTTTTAAGACATAATGAACTATGTAGTATCTTTCTTGCAGCTGTGTCAGCTTCCATAAAAGTAAACAGGATCTAGGCAGAGGCTGGCATAAATTTGGATTCCTTATCAGCCCTGTCATGTGCACTCCTCTTACAGTCAGCAAAACAAACAAACAATTTAGTAGAAGAAAAACATAGAAGGATGATTGGTTTTATATCAGAGTATTGGCTGCAAATCAAACAAAGTAGATGTGCTTAAGTACACAATACCTCTGTAGCTGAAAGGCACTTTTACTATAAGCACCACTTTACAGACACACATGACTTCCTGAAAAACTCTTTCAGCTGAAGACTAGCACATCTATTTTCAGCACAGAGGTGTTTTTTATTTCCAAATGCATGAGAACTGATTTTGATATATGAGTTCTAGTGTCTCATCAGATGAGACCTTTATAATTTTTTGAAATACAAATTTTGGGATAAATGACTATTCTGATAACTTTTTTTTTTTACAATTACTTGGCGTGTCAAATTTTTTTAAAAAATATTTTCATTCAGATACACTAGCAGTGTATAGTAAAAGTAAGGGCAGGGTGAGTAGGGATGTTGGTCTGTTGTCTGTGAGACTCCGTATTAGGAATCTAGAAGAAAACAGACCAGCTGGATAGAGAGGACAACTAGTAACATTTGTTTGCAATACAGTTAAGTCTAAAATGCATTGGAAAAAATAAAAACCACATGGATTTATTTTGATTCTCTGGGACAATAGAAAAAAAGAAAATCATATAGGAAAGTAGGAAATCATGCTTGAAAATTTAAAAAACAAATCGATTAATTCCTCCCCAAAGTAATAAATAAGTTTAAAGTATGTCATCTGAACAAGAACTTTTTAAGCTTTGTGCTTCAACATTTTCTCTGTTTTCCTTCTAAATTGTGTTTGAAATTTTTCAGTTAACTGGGAGATTCTAATTACTGTTTCTGAAGGCACAGCCTGAGGCTGGAGCTTTAAACCAAGATTTTGTTTTCTATATATTAGTATTCAGAATTCTGGGGAGACAAAAGACATCACTTTCAAAGCCTACATTCAATGCCACATATACAACCCTTTTGCCTTCCACTGGTTTGTATAGTGTTGATTTATTGGCAAGTGATCAATCAAAACCATAAGTTACAAAGAAGGGTAGAATCGTTATTATTTTCTTCTGCCTATGCTGGAATTAAGCACTTCCAAGACTTTGAAAAAGTGCTTACGGACGGACTTTTGCAACTTTATTCAGGAATATGAACAAGTCTTGTGGATAGGTGTACATCAAATTTACTGAGTAAAAACTTCTTTTTAATTTGGTTTTTTTCATCCTAAGAGGAAAGACATTTTAAATGTTCCACTCACAAGTGTTACCTGTCTTTAAAGCTCACAAACTTCATTTTCCACTAATGTTTTTAAATGATGCAAAAGTTAGTGCTCTTCAATCATGTTCCTATATTCAATAGCACAAGAACCTCATTCATTAGGTGACTGAGAAAGGCTTTGTACTTTAGACTGTGAAATGATGGTGATTAAATGACATGGATACAGAAGAAAGTTTATATTTGGATCTCTACTTTCTACCTTCTTTGCAGAGAAAATAATTGAAATTTAGAGCCTAATTATACACAAATGAAAAAAATTGAAGGTTTCTGCACTCCAAATAGGAATGCACTGAAATATCAATAACTCATTTTATATAGCTGAAGTATTACCCACTATTTATAAAACATTAAAATAAAACACTTCAAGCAGTTTGTGCTCTATTTTGCAGTTAAAGAAAGCATTCAATGTTGTTGATTAATAGGCTGGGATTCAGCTATACAACTTGAAATGTGTTTTCTTAAAAAATTCAATGGTGTGTCTGTAATGAGAAAAACAGCCAGAGACAAAGAACAATAAAACTAAATAATTTTTTTTTTTTTTTATAAGATCTGATGAGAAGGGGTGGGTCTAAAGCAAGTGTATAAAGCCCATGAATCTTGTTCTGTGCTACTTACTTGGTTGTAGACCCCTTTTCTTATGTATTTTTCGTTTTATGTTTTTTCTCAAAACTTACAGGGTTTTTTTGAGTTTTTTTGGTTTTTTATTTTTTTTTTTGTGAGCACTATTCCATCTGTGTTGGGCAAGAACATTCCTTTACATTGTTATCTACACTGAAAGGCTTTGGTCTTTTTTTTAATGTGTTTTGTAATATTCTGTTACCTAAGTGGGCACTGACACATTCTTGATAGTGAAGTGGATATTACAGTGGAGTAGATTCTTCATCAGACACAGTGTAAACCAAGACGAATGCATTTCCAAAAGAAATTTTTTACCTCATGCAATTCATAGGTTTTATGAAGAAATTACTCTGTAAACCTTTGTGACAAAAACTGAATCTGGATCCTGAGCTGAAAATCATAATAGTCGTGTCTGATTCTAAAATTTGTTACCTTCATTTAATAAAAGTCACAGATGCTTTAGTACCTGGTGCTAACTTTGTCTTTTCCACTTCATGTTGAATTTGAACTCATAACCTGGAAGTAAACATCCTGTTGTCAAATGCTTGTATCCTGTATTCAGCAACATGTTATGAAATCAGATATTTTCCTTCAATTTTTATATGATGCATATGAAACATTTATACAGAATGCTACATTTTCCAAATATCCCCTAAGGAGTCCAAGAATAATCAAGTGTAAATAGCTTTTATCTTGAAAGACTAAGAATAGCAAAACACAGATATAATAGAGATTTAAAAAGTAACTAGAAACTGTGATGATTAAAACTGACATGACCTGAATGTATCTATACAAATGTGTTTAAATTCACAATATTTGGTAATACTGCTGTGCTAAGGAATTTTAAAAAATGTACTAGAGAACGATCCAACTTTAGGAGCTCTTGAATGCTAAGGATTATGTCTGAGAAAACTGTGGCAAATGAGATTCTGTATTAAATCTGCACCTGCACATATGCTATTGTGTGATACTTTAACAGCTTTGGTTTAAGTATGGAAATTTGGCTTCATTAATATTTGACACTAAGGCATGGTCGTATCTTGGAAATGAGAACTATTTGGATGAGATTAATAAATTCATCACTATTTAGAAACAGATTAAGATAAAATGGGAACAACATAATAAGGATGGCACTGTCACTAGCTTCATTTGATCCAAGGCAGTTAAATTACAATGTGCCTTCCTTTATAAGGCAGTTTTGTCAAGGCAAATATTCTTAGTTTAGAAGGAATTGTGCAGAAATTTAAATACATCATTCTTTGTTTCGAAATTAAATTGCTGCTGCTTCTAACAACAGAATCGAGTATCTTGTGCTTTCTTGTAAAAAGCAAAATGTATGAGAATATGTTAAAACAAATTAATTATATCTGGTGAAGTAATTTTCCCTTGGAAATGCTCATTTGACACAATAGAAATTTTTCTCAAAACTGTCAATTCTGTCAAAAGTGTCAGTGGAAGTCATGCAATCAGTAGTAATAGCCAAAAAAGCAGAAATTCCATTTTGCAAAACATTTGGGGGTTTGGAAATCTGATTCCATTTCACATCTGATGACATTCAAGTGTCTTCATGAAAAAAACAGCACAGTATTTGAGAGACAGATTTACATCTTTGTAACATTTGATGTGGTGCCAGAATAAGTCTTCCATATTTTTCATGAGAGCCCAAATAGCAGCTAGTGACTCATTTGGAGAGAGTCAGGCTCAGTCCTCTTCCATCTCTTTTTAAGTTTTTTGAGGAATTAACTTCTTTTGTTTACCCAATGGTTTTATGTTCTCTAATGATGTATAATCTCAACTACCATCTTAAAAAAAAAAAAAAAAGATAAATTAGTAGTCATGCTATGATGGTCACCAAAAGATAATTATGATTTCCCTGGTGCATTGCCTTTTGGACAAACCACTGTCCATTCCAAGATTCAATATTTTCTTGTCCTTTATCAACTGCAGGAATGCACTTAAACTTCAGGCTCTGTCATTATCCAGATCCTCATTTTCCTAATTTGGAAAAAAAGGAAAGTTTTGCCTATTAGATATTTTCTAATCCAAGGCAAAATTTTACTTATTTTATTTATAGATATTTTAATAATATCATTCTGTCACAAGAAAAAGTTCTTACTCATATCTGACTCAAAGCAAAACTTGTCAATTCCAAATAAACCTATTTTAATTTTTTTTATAAAGCTTTTTCTTTTTTTCCTTCCCTCCTCTTTCCTGAAAATTTGGAGCCATAAATGTGATAACCATATAAAAATTTCATAGTCCAGTGGATTAAGTATTTTTAATAGAAATTTTTTTTACCAAAAGCTTTACTATTCAGTGATTATCACTTTCCACAATGTAACTCTCAGAACTGTGGCACCCTGGCTGTGTTCCAATTTAGAAAATTGAAGTGGCCACAGTTCAGTAATTTTTCTATGTAGGAAATAAAGTTGTTCAATGTAGAAGTGATAAATATTGCTTAGTAATGGATTACACTGTATAAACCAAACAATAATTGTTTTATGCTAGTTATTAAAATGTTTCATAAGCCTGTGCCCAGAATCAAAGTTTAAATTATTAATATTTTAAAGTTAGCTGAAATTTACCGTACTTAATTTAAAGAAATCTCTGCTTACTGATAGACACTAGAAGTTTGGCAAAAGTATTCTAAAAATAGTAATATATTATGATATAAACTTGCTTAAATCTTAATTACATGGAATAAAATTCTCAAGTTTTATCTATACTGGAAAAGTTTATTCATCACAAATTTTACAGAAACATTTTTTTTCCTACAGTTTTAAATCAGTGTTTTCTTCTAAGGAATGATTACAAGGTTCTTTTTTTAATAGCTTTTGTTTTAAGGTATTTACACTAGGTATATTTGTTTCTGTATTTCTTCATTATGTCATTTTCCCAGAATAAATATACTTCCTCTCTCATCCTTTAGTATTTGGAGATTTTCAGGGAAGTATCATCCCATACATCTCTTGCAGAGCTTTTTAGCTTTAGCTTGAATTTATTTCAAAGTTGTTCATAGTATTTTTCTCATGTTTTGTAGCACTGTGGTCTTATTGTGTGACTAATAACTTTATTAGAATAGCATGGAGCAGTTGAAATCTGGGCTCCTTCTGACATCATTCATAGATATTAATGAACATTCCTAAAAACAGTATGAGAGGCAACATATGGAGCAAGGGCAGTTGGCAAACTCTGAGTGATACATTTAGTGCACTTCTCCCTCTGGGTCTTCTCTCCCATGGCATTTCCAAGGCAGACACTCAGCAGGCCATGGAGGGAACCCACTCAGTGGAGCAGGGCCAAAGCTGCACTGGTGGTGTCTTGGCAAATATTCCATGTGTCTTTCTGCAGGTGACTGTAAGGTGAGGACGATGCTGATGTTGTGGAGATCATCACTATAAAGGACTAATGTTTTTAGATCTCACAGGGAAGATACAATCCTAGACAAACCTTGTTTCTAAGCAGGTTTTGGACAATTCAGCATAGGGTGTTTTTTACAGGTTATGAAAGTATTAATTGTACTCAGAAGACTTCTTTTAAAAACTCGTCACTTTCAGGAATATCTCACTAATATTTCCGGGATCATGTCATGGTTCTCCATTGGAGCTTTCAGTATAAACTTCACACTAAATACAGTCATACAGAACATGTTTTTATCTTTACATTTATCATGAGAGTGGCAGAAGCTGTGATAAGGCTCATATTCTCAGTTGCAAGTAATAATTACTTGATCCCAGACTCAATTGGCAGTAATCATCATCAAGCCCAGTAAGTAATGATAATAGATGAAAACCTGCTGATCTTCCAGCTGCCACTGACAATGAGGGAGATATTATGGAGGCAGAGTAGCAATTTATTTGTTTAAGACTTCACTGGAATATGAATATTATCATAGCAGCTTTTCCCAGCTTCCATTATGAAAAAAAAATCTTACCTATATTTAATTTATGTATTAAAAAATTCCATACTTTAAAATAAATTATATAAATTATTTCTCTAGAAACTCCATAATGCAGAGAAGTTTTCATGTAGTATACAATCAAAAATTAACAGAAAAAATTGTTATAATGTTTTATAATTTTTTTTAATCTTTAGTTTTCTCAGTAGATATTTGACGACATAAAATCTCTAGTCTTTATGCTGTCATCTCTATTTGATTAAGAAAAATAAAAGCTATTCATTTAGTCACATAAATTGTGGAACGATGTTGAGACTCAATTCGGTCTGGCAGGAGTCAGTGGCATTGTGGAATTTCAATGACTTTCATAAACTCTGAGTAGAAATTGGAGTTTTCAGCAATTGACATGTGCAGAGACACAGAGCCCTGCTCCAGACAGTTTTAGTAACATTTCTGGTCTCCACTTGGGAATTTTGAAAATACATATTTAATAGTATGTCATCTCTTGAATAACATTAAGAAAATGTATTGAAACTTAATGGAATCTTTTGCTTTGGAATATTGACCTCATGCCATCCTAAAATCAGGTAGAGAGAGAAACATAGATTTGGATCTGGAAGAAAGGTATTATTTTGGAAAATGATGCTGTTTTCTCACTGTAGTTGTATGATAGCAGAGCCGCAAACTGTAGTTATTGAAACAGAAGCAGAAATTGGGACGTTAGAAAGAGATGTGAACCTTTGAAAAAAATACATGTGAATACATCTCCATAGAGCTGAGCTTTGACTGCACTGAGAAGACCTGAAGAATGAGGTTTGTAGCAGTATATTTTTTCCTGGCTTCCTATATGAAGACTTCTGTATCTCACCAAATTCTTGATACATCAGGGTAGATTTTTTTAATCTCATTCTCACCAGTGGAATTCCTCAGTACCTTTTGAAATTGTCAGATTTATTCTGAGAGGATTTTTAAAAATTATTTTTGAATTTTAATGAGCTGGAGTATCCTTTACTAACAGCCAGCCCCTTTCTTTGAGTTTTATTTTCGTTTTCATTTCAGTTTTTATTATCAGTTATAAGGACTGTCTTTGGCAGCACTGAAGCTGAAAAGTAGTGCCATGATCCAGAGAGAATGTTGTCTTACCAGTAGATAATTCACACAATCCTTATCCATCTTTGGAAATCCCTGAGCTGAAAATAAATGGAGATTTGAAAAGTGAAAAGGAAGTGTCATATATGCTTGCCCTATTGTATTTCTTCCATCTGCTGTTTGCAGCCACTATTGAAAATAAGATTGCAAGGATGGATCGCCCTTTGGCCAACTGAGGTTTTTTTTGTTGTTGTTTGGTTGGTTGGTTGGTTTTTTGGTTTTTGTTTGGTTTGGGGTTTTTTTTTGAAAGAAAGACTAGGACAATACATACCAGAATACGACATTTTGAGACTGAGTCTTAATGTTTGCATTAAGCACTACCCCAGCCTACTTGTAAGATAGAAAGCAAGCAGGAAGTCTATTCACTGATTTGCATCTGGAAAAATTCTCACTGCTTTTGACATGAATTATTGTGGTTTTGAAACTTATCTACCAATGTTTTTGTCGCATTGAGACTTATATGAGAAAAAACATTGGATCATAACTTACACCAAATAATGAATATTTGTGGGTTTTTAGTGGACAAGAGGAGGGAGCAAGAGCAACAATGAATATTCTGCGTCTGTAACCATCCTCCTCAGGGCCTACCAGAATACTTCCTGTCTTTTGAACTTAGACCTCTGTTCTTCTTCAAACAGGGACTCTATGCCTGCAGGATCTGCTGTATTATTAAAGGTTGTTAAATATTTAGTCTTATTCTACCCTGTTGAAGAGTTGTTTTAACCTGGCCATCTCACGCACTTTATCACTACTAAACCATCCTTTTGCAGGATTGACCAAAAAAAGTACTCCACTGAATGTATGGTTAATAAGGACAGTTTATAATAACAAGTTAATGGTTTGAATATGATACTTAATTATCTTAATCCATAAGGTAGAATAAATAACTGATTAAAGCATATGCTATTCAAGTGTCAGGGTTTCCTGAGGGCTGGGGGCATCAGGGGCCAGGGCCTGTCCCCACCCTGTCCAGGCATGGGCAGCCCCAGTGCTGGGCATTGGGCTCCTCTCTGAGAAAAGTCCAGGCAGGTCTGTGGGGAGCTGGAGACCAGCCCTGATGCAGAATTGTTGGAGCAGGGGCTGACGTGGGGTCCTGGGGCATGGGGGAACACAGTGGGGTGGGGAAAGGGAAGTCAGGGCTGCTGTTGCCACTAGGGTCCTCACTCACATATACATATTTATAGATTTAATCCATTAAATGATCAGAAAAACCTCAGAAATGTCTCTTTATTAATATCATAAGGTGCAATTCTGGAGATTCAAATCCCTATTGCTTCCTTTGTAGTTAGTCTAGCTTACCACTACTAAAGCAGAAGCAAGCTTCAGTACTTCCTCATTAACACCAGTCTGATATTATTCTGGAGAATAGTCTTTGAAGGAGATGATTATTTTACTTGGGTTTTGTGGAAGCACTCGTAAAATGAGCTGAAAAGCAGAACTACCTGCCAAATTCCTTACACATTTTCTGAAAATGTTGGCTTGACATTATTTGAGTCATTGACTGGAGGTAAGAGTAGGAGATGCTGTTGATGAGGCTTGCCTCAATCATTTTCACATAATAGCCTCCATATTCATTCTACTGTTCTAATGCAAAACATGAAAAGAATTAGCATTTTTTCATGATCCTCTGTCAGTTCAGTGCTTAACAGTTGGCATCAAGTTATGTGCCAGATGGATGGTTTTAACTTTTAAAACAGGAATGGCTATTTGGATAAACTGTCCTGCATTATATAAACACACCACTGAAACATCAGAGGACTTGAGCTGCTCAAGAATTGATATACATACACGGGTCAAGAAAAAGAATGCATTGAAACACACCCACAAACCTGTAAAACTCAACTGAATGTTTGGGATTTGGCGACACATTATCTTTGACATGACTATCCCTACCGCAAAGAGAAATCAGTCTAATTGTAAAGCTGTTTATAAAAGGAGAGACCATAAATTGGTTTTTTTAAGAAAATTCAGAAAAAACATTGGGTTTATGTATGTTTCTGCTTTTTTTCCCTGCATGTTTGTATCTTTTGATCTTATGATAGGTTAAGGCCATCTTGAAGCAAATGTCAAGATGTCTTTTGACTTTGATGAGATAGTGGTTTCACCTATATTGAGCTTTTGGAATGTAATGAATACTCCAAGAGACAGGGCTAGAATGTAATATTTTAAAAACCCTGATTTGAGAGCACAGCAATTTGTCTTGAAGAAATTTATGGAGACCTTTGGTTTTTATGTATTATTGCAATTCAGGTTCCTCTGAACTGATTTTCACACTTTAAGAAATGTATAATTATTGCAAATGTAAAACCTAATAGAATTATAATTATAAATTCCTCCTTCCATGCAGTTGGAAGAATTTGTCTGTGATTATTTTTTTTTTCTTTCTGTGATCACTCAAGTAATGAAAATCAACAAAAGAGACATGCAATATCATTCTTGTGTAATTATAGAAGCATTTTTAAAAACATAATGAGATCGTGGAAAGTGTTTTTTGAAGAGTTGTGGAGGAAAAGAAGGAAAATGATCTAATGATGGAACAAAAAGAATGAATCAAAATATCTATATAACAGGAGAGCTGCAGTCCTGAAATTAGACATATGAACATTAGATGTGCAGCTACAACTGATGAATTTATAAATATTCCTTTGACATAACTAAAGAAAATATCAATCATTGTGCCTGTGTAACATATTTGTATTTAATTTAAATAATCTCGTGGTTCAATGTTTTTGCTGCTCTGCTGCAGACAATAGGAAAAAACACATTTTATTTTTATGTGTGCTACAGATTCTGAGCATTTTTTAATTTTCTTTTGGCTGAAGACAGAGATAGGATACTGGTCAAGGAAGCTTCAGTGGCTCTCTAAAATCTCTCAGGAAAAGTGCTTGTTTGGTGTGTCTTGTTAGGTATTTGTGATAGGCTGACCCACCAAAGCTGCTCTATCACATCCCTCCTCAGCTGGGCAGGGAATAGAAGATAAAACAAAAGGCTCAAGGGTTGACATAAGGGCAGGGAGAGATCACTCACCAATAACCATCATAGGCCAAACAGACTCAACTTGGGAGAAAAAAAAAGTATTATGAATTAAATCAGAGTAGGATAATGAGAAATAAACCCGAATCTTAAAACCACCTACACTCTAGCCCTCCCTTCTTCCTATGTTTAATTTTTCTCCTGATTTTTATTCCCTTGCCCTGCAGTAGTGTAAAGGGACAGGGAAGTTGCAATCAGTTCATCACACATTGTCTCTGTCACACCTTTCTCCTCAGAAGAAGGGCTCGGAAGCACAGAATCACAGAATGGTTTGATTTGAAAAAGACCTTCAAAGATCATTTAGCCCAACTCCTCGCCATGGGCAGGGATGTCTTTCACTAGATCAGGTTGCTCAGAGCCCCATCCAACCTGGCCTTGTATAATTCCACTGACGACAACTTCTCTGGACGAGCTATTGACTTGTGTCACCATCGTCACCATATTCCTCACAGTCTTTCCAAGCTCCAGCCTCAGGTCCATCTCATGGGAGGCAGTCCTCCACAAACTCCTCCATCATGAATCCTTTCCATGAGCTGCAGTTCTTCAGGAACTGCTCCAGGGCAGGTCTCTTCCATGGGGTTTAATCCTTTAGAGACAACCTGCTCCAGCATGGGTCCCCATGTAATCACAAATTCTGCC
The DNA here is from genome assembly GCF_965178545.1 of Coloeus monedula. Taxonomy (NCBI): domain Eukaryota; kingdom Metazoa; phylum Chordata; class Aves; order Passeriformes; family Corvidae; genus Coloeus; species Coloeus monedula. Next base: position 41,121,706 of record NC_138782.1, on the reverse strand, counting down.
AGCAAACCTGCTTCTGCATGGGCTTCTGTCTCCACAGATCCACAGGTTCTGCCAAGAGCCTGTTCCAGCACTCTTTCCACAATGTCACAGCCTCCTTTGGGCATCCACCTGCTCTGATATGGGGTTTCTCCATGGGCTGCAGGTGGATCTCTGCTCCACCATGGACCTTCATGGACTGCAGGGGCACAGCTCCCTCACCATGGTCTGCACCATGGGCCGCAAGGGAATCTCTGCTCCAGCATGTGGAGCACCTTCTCCCATTCCTTCTTCACTGATCTGAGTGTCTGCAGGGATGTTTGTCTCACATATTCTCATTCCTCTCAAATGCATTATCGCAAAGACTGTCACTGATGGGTTTGGCCTTGGCTGGCATCAGGCCCATCTGGAGCCGTCTGGCATTAGGTCTGTCAGACACAGGGAAAGCTGCTGGAAGCTTCTGGCTGCTTCACACAGAAGCCACCACTGTAGCTCCCCCCGCTACCAAACCTTGCCACACCAACCCAGTACAGCCCTTAAAGAGATTACTAAGATGATTTTTCCTCCATGTTAACATAGAAGAGACTGAAGAGATTTTCTGGTGTTCATTTGTAGCATGGTTTAGTTCTTTTCATTGCGTTACTGAACTTGCTGTGCCTGATCAATTCCCTTCCAGTGCAAACACAGAAAAAATATATTTTCTATTCTTTCTTAGCACTCAATTTTTTTAAAATTTATAAATTTTGGTACTTATGTTTTAAATTTGTTTGTGGAATAACTCATTGAAATAGAGTTCTCACTTGTCAACTGTCATGGGCAAAGAATGCTTTTTCTTGTGTACCCTTCTGGATAAATACATATTATATGGTCATCTGTTATTGTGAGGACTTACATTTAATACCCAGGTAGCGCCAAATAAAAAATAAGCAAATAGTGCCAAATAACTCAGTAGGAAGTTTTAATTTTCCTGCAATTATTCAGCCAGCCTAATGTAAGTGATACTGGGCATGTTGAAGTACTTCACCAATTTTGTTGATGTATTTTTCAGGGGAGTGTTAACCATGCCTGAAGGAGTCTGGTAAAATATATTGAAATTACACAGCATAATCACATCTGTGAAATTCTTGACAAAATAAAACTTCACAGAGAGCAGTTGTCAACCTTGTACTATCCCCTGGCATATTTTGAAAAAGGCTTCAACCTGATGAATAATATTCACAGTACAAGTTATGCTTCTTTGCAACCTATGAGCTTGTCATCTTTGATTCTCATAAAATGTGTTGGTTCTCCACTGGAAATATTCTCACCATCTTTTTCTGTCCACTGATAACTTAGCAGCAAATCTGAAGTTTAAATTCTCTTAGGATTATGAAAATCATAAGTATAAATCTATCGGGGAAACTCTTGTGATTGTTTTTGTCATCTTTAGTTTTTACACCCATCATTTTTTAAAAAAGATCTTCAGCAAAATTGAATGCTAGCATCTTTTGGTGATGTGAGTATTTGTCTCCTCATAAACTGCTGAAGCATAAACTGTGGCAGTGCAAACTTTTTTGTTCCCCTGTTATTTGAAGATCAAACAATAGGGGTTTTACTGTGACCTGACTGATTCTTTTCATTCTTTGTAGAGAATATATATGTTTCCAGGTTCAGTGAATAAATGTTTAAAATATTTATAAGTCAAACATGTGCATACTCATTTAATCTGTCTGTTGAATACAGATCTGTCATAGCAAAAAATAAATATGTGAAAATGAAATAATAACCTTTGTGACATAGAGGAAATAAATGTAGAAAAATAGGCCACCCATAACAATAATATTTTAAAAAAGATTTTGCAGAATAGTCATATTTTGCAGAATACTTCATTTCAATAAGTCTTTCTCTCATTTGTTAAGGAAGCCTACCTGCACGGCATTTTTGCCATGTGGATTGATACAATATGTAAGGCTAAATGGCTTCCCAATTATCATAAATGGGCTCCAAATATAATTCAAAATTTAGATGATGTTCTTTGAACAGTTATCAGAGCCAAGTAGTGAGCTGCTTTTCATGGCAATGGAAAGAAATTGAACAAAATGCAAATTAAATCTACAGACCTCTTGGGGTTTTGTTTAAGACAAAATATTTGTAAAAGTAAACTCAATAAAAAGGACTCATTGTGAATTGGAAACTCACTGTGGAATGTGCAGGTTTTTTAATATTAACCAAATCAAAAATACTATATTAAAAATGTAGTTTGTTTTTTCTTATGATAAGTTAGTATCCATAATTGTAGTTATATTTACTGCACCAAATCACAGTAAATGTGTTCTAGAGTGTCCTGGCTCTACTTTACTGAAGGTTTAAGGTCTACTCTCATGCTGAAATCTGTAAAAACAGGAATTACTCCTAATATTCTGAGTCCACCAAGAAATCATAAGTATTGCTTTGCAAATGTTACAGTGCTTATTCTTGAAATATGTGATGACACCCAGCCTGGTTGAAAACATGGTTCTAGAATTTACCTAGATCTATGTCTACAGTGAACTATCTGAAGGGGAAAGTCTTTTAAACTCACTCAGCAGCCCTCACTCACTCAACAGCTTCTCCTAACTACAGGTTTTCATGAGCTTATAACCTTTTAAATTAGGAAAACTCAAAGTGGTTACATAGAAAGTAATAGAAATAAAAGCAATTTATGAACATCTTTGCTCTTTCCACACTGTGTCCATCTGGATGGGTTCAATTTAGTGTCAGCCAATTCAGAGTGATGAAACAATGGGTGTTTCTCCATTACCACTAAAGCTTACCTTTTCAGCTTCCTTCTCTTAAGAGTGTCTTTCCACTGCTGTGTTCTTTTTTTCTCTCAATCTTTCCTGTCCCTGACACACCTTATAGACTAGTCTCTTGGAACTTTCCAGCTGGAGCATACCTAGTTCCCCTCCAAGCTGGAGCATTCTACTTACCCATCCATCTGAGGGGCTCATCTGTCCCAATGCGGTCTAAGGAAAGCAGATGCCTGAGTGGTTTAGAGACTGACATCTTGAGTTGTGGCACAAACACAGTCTGTGTGATGTGTCTAAGTCCTACTCTCATTAACCTCCTGCTCAGTTGGAGCTGTGCAATTGCTTCTGAAACCATTCTGTAAGATGGATTGGCAAGATGAGGAGAGTTCTTTACAAGAGTGTGTGATTTAGTTTGGACCATCCCAGTCTTACAACTGAAATACAAAGTTTCTGGACTCTTTCAAGGATAGAACCTGGAAAATACTCGTCTGATGGAAAAAGGGATTACAGACCCTTGGGAGTTAAGTCTCCAAGGAGAGCCTAAACAGAGAGGTACATGTAGGCCGTGATTTTGAGGCCAGTCAAGCACCACTTAGAACCATGGGTGGCAGCTGCTTTTCCTTGACTACAGACCACCTTATAATAGATGCTTACAGTTCATATGTATAGGGAAATTCAAGCTACTTTTCCTGCAGTGCTGTGCTTAATTCAATCAAATTCTCTTGTCTGCTGACCTTGCTCTCTCCCTTAACAAGATCAAGACTGTTTCTTTATTGGGTGTTTTAATCTCTGGAGGTGTTATTTCTGTGGTGTGAAATCCCACAAGTGATCATAATTTCCATAACTACTCTGCCTGTATTATCTAACTTTCCCATCACATCTTGACTCTTTGTGTCTTCCGACCCCACAACACACATAGGTTGCAAAAAAATAAGTATTCAGGCACATTCCAAAATTAATAAAACTATAAATTATTCCTGTCTATTTTTAATTACTTCCTCAGCATTTTTGATCCAATTTCAAACCAGTTATGACCAACATTTATTTATTTTTCAGTGTCCATTGTGCTGATTCACAACATATGTTGTAAAATAGAATTTGTGGATAAAAGTTCATTTTTGGCAAAGGTACTGAAAAAATCATACTTTTTACTTGGGACTTAATTTATGGAGTATCTTTTGGTTTGCCTCCTTCAACTTCAAAGGAAATAATATTTCATAGACAATAACCTGGCTCAACCTTCAATTCTGAGCAAGGATTTTAGACTTTAACAGCAGCAGAAGGTAGCATCTGCCAGTTTAAGGGTAGCCTGCCAAAGCATGAAGAAGGTGCTATTCTGCCCTGTGTTATCCCATACACTATTGGTTTAATGAGGGTCTTGGACAAAGCAGAAATAGATAGGCACATCTATTGCTTAAACAAAACCTCTCAATTTTCTGTGAATTAGGATACTTATTCTGCTATCCTTAGAACTGTGCTTATGTACACAGGAGTCTCTGCTCACCTGACAGACTGTTGGTCTTCAGCAGAACTCCACAGTCACAGTTTCTGAATCTAATGCCATAGAGAAAATGGCCAATGTCTCAAATGAGGGCATTTTTTAGCAGAGGAACATGGTTATTTTTCAAGTTCCTTACTGCCATTTTTCCATTTTGTAAAGGCTTAGGTTGTTTTATATCAAAGAAAAGTTATATGGTTTGGAGAGCTATTTTTAATCTCTTGAAGTTTGAGTAGTAGGGACCTCAGGCAAGAACAATTCTCACTGTTAAGTAGGAGATAAAGCTGAGGTCTAAGATTTGCATAATGTAAAAGGTGTACATCATTGTAAGTATGATTAATATTTTTTAGTCCTTAGGCAATTAATAAAATCACAACTTTAGAATTTGCCTTTGGGTAGTATCTCTTAACATAACAGCATATCAAAATATTATTTGTTTAATTATATTTGACTTCTGTTTCCCAGTTTGGTGGTGGTGTTTCCTCAAAGGAATTATGAAACCATCTAAATTCTGCTAATGCTTCCATAAAATACTTATAATAAATATCTCTTCTGATCTTCAGTATCACCAGGCAGATAATATATATCTTTATTTTTCTTTTGCAAAGAGTGTAAGATTTGAGCGCAGTCTCTGAAGGAACAGATTATTGCTGGTACTTCACTGTGACCCTCAGTATGACCCTTGATGAAAGGAAGCTTTCTTTTTATCTCAGTGAGCTCCAGATGGTGGTTTGTCTCATAGACCAAATTCACAAGTTTTTATTAGAGTTTTGTTTTAAAAATGAACTTAAAGAAATTTCAGAGTTCTTTTTTTAAATGATGAGTTCATGGTCATAACATTAAAAAAAAGAAAAACTTGCAAATCTGCCTACTCATTTGCCCAGGCAAGTGGGGGTGTGGAGGAACTTGGGGTTTTTTTCTGTGGGGGTTAAGTGTGAAGTGGGGAGACAACAAAGGAGCTGAGTGTGGAGTGAAATACCATTTTGTCTGTATCAGTTGGTATGATGTAAGTGATGTGAGTCAATTTTTTGCATAGACTGGAATTTTCATTGAGAGTGTGGTTAAAATCATAATGGATGATCACTGTGAGATTAAACACTGCCACTTCTGAAGCGTTCCTGCCTTCCACAGATGTGCTATGAAATAGGCTAAAATTGAATAGGCTATGAAATTTGGCATCTTAGAGTCATAATCAATGTTTCATGCTGATGCTAAGGCAACACACTATTATGGACTCCAAAATAAATAATTTAAGATTCACTTTAGTATGTCCTGAGAATGAAAAGCAAAACGTCTTCACTGTTCTTGCAGGTCTTGATGAAAGGTTGAACTGAACTTCTAGCATATATGAGGGAGAGTTTTGATTTTTTGCAATGTATGCTGTAATTCTTACTTATGTAGTTGTTCAGCCTTCAACTGTTACCTTTTGATTCAAGCAGACAGAAAAGTGGTAACCTGATAGGTATGATGATAAAAGTTTTTTTGACATCTTTGAGAACCTGTTTGCACAGTCTGCCTGAGTTCTAGATAGAGTAATTGTGCTCTGTTGACTTTAGTTTTCTGTATTTGTTGCTGGATTAGGTTTTATCTTTTTTTTTCCTGACGTGCCGAGTCTGTCGCAGCGGTTGCCAGATTACAGCTCAGGTTTCAGTGTTTTGATGGTGAAAAGAAGTGATTTGTACATATAGTGTTTGTATATTCTGAATTTAGATACCCCAGCAAGTCTCCCAGTGAGACCACACAGAGTTGGATGTCTCTTATCATTGCATGACTCATAATCATTGTCTTTGAGACCCAAGGACAGGAGAGACTCTAAGCCCCTCTCAGGCTGCTCTTTGGCTTTTCTGTCAGATGTCTCCTGAATTCATAAGGATGAATAGTTCTGTAATGTTTACAGTATCTGAAGAGTTATTTATATAGATCGCTGTAGATGTACGTGGGTTTTTAGTAAGCACTGCTCAGGATCTCATTGTGGTAAGAAAAATACGTTAAGATATTTCCTACCATAGCATTGTGGAAAGAAGAAAGCGTGAAACAGGAACTCAAAATCAGGAGGTAAGCTCCTAGCTTGCTTTCTACTGTTTTGGTCTGGGGTTTTTGGTTTTTTTTGGTTTTTTTCTTTGACATTTTACCCTCTCATCTATTTTCCATGTTTGGTTCTGGAACAGCCGAGTTGTCTCTGCCTTAAACTAACAGTGCTGGTAAGGAAGAGGATCCCACCATGTTAAAGAGGTAGAACAGCCTGTGACTTCCTAATTAAATTATGTCCATAGATGTTTGGGAACTGTTGCTGTTTAGTCAGGAAGATAACTGCTTTAAACTGTTTTGGGTGGGACAACTAGTACAGCTGTGACTGCATGGATGCAGCTTAGTATGGGGACTAATTTGCTTATAAGGCCATCAGTAAGAACATACACTGTAAATAAAAATATGCTGTAGAGTCAGGGCCTTCTGCTCTTTTACAGGGACTTGGAGACTTCCAGCTAGAGAAAACCTTTGGGATCATTTTGTCTCACAGTGTTAAATCACCACGTGTTAGTATAATTATGTGTATGGGGAGCAAATTTAGGGTAGGTGTTGTCTCCTGCTGCTGAATCATGCTGAGTGCAAATGTCAGGGGATTCTTCCAGGAGTGTGGAAGGGTTTTTAATGTACAAAGCTCTATTTATATGTTGCTCTTACACAAAATATACAACTCATTTAATTCCAAGAAAACAGTTAAAAGTATTGGGGTAGAGAGGAAGGTGAAGCTGAATGAGTCAGGAAGTAGAAGATAAAGATATGGGTCCTGTCTAATCAGTCCAGTGTTGATATGGACAAAAATATTACTATGGTTTCTCATACAGCAGGACTCTTAAGTTACAGGAAAATTAAGTTCTAGAATTATATTATTCTTTTTTCTTTGTTTTGATGTCATCTGTAAGTTACTTACCATACTTTAAGTTACTCTTGTATTTTGTAACTGGACCCTAGATTATACCCCCAATTTAAAATAAATGTCTATCATGTGATATTGAAAAATACTCAGATTTTATTTCTGTATTAGCCTTTAATTCTCTGATTGAAATACATCTAACAAAAACATCTCAGATTTACCTCAAATAGGAGACATTCTATTTCTATCCTGTTTCTTCTGTCAGTAGTGGTCAACAGATGCTGATTTAAAGAGCTCAGACAAGCAATTGTGTAATTGCTCTCATCAGATTGTTTCTGATCTTTACACAGTTGTAAATTTAGTTAAAGGATACGTATGTATTAAGTACCAGTATGTAGTTTAATGGAAGAGGCTACAAAAGGCTCTTTACTTTGGTGAGATTGGTAAAATATTCTTCTCCAGTGCAGTGATCACATATCCATGGCTGACTGAGCAGAAGCCAAGCCAGACCAATCAAGAAGTTGCCTATTTATAGACTCGAGAGAGGGACCTTGGCAGGTTGCATGAGTGTGAGAAAGAGAAAGCTGGATAGCAGTGTTTAAGAAACAGCAGTTCAATGCTTGCCTGAGCCAGTCTAGCTCCTTGTGACCAGCTGGGACCCAGTCAATTCCCATCACTCTGTTTCCCCCGTTTTCCCTGCTTGAAGCCACTAGCTCCCACTGCTCACCTCTCAAGCATGCGGAACTCCTCTTTGGTCTTGTCTAACACCCTAATCCAACAAAAAATTACTCCTTTTATTGTCAGGTGGTTTCTTCTTTGCATGTCCTCAGCATGGAGCCCAGACAGGACCACTGCATTGTCAGGGAGGGTGGGTTGAGAGGACCCAATAGGCATCTGTGGATAAGGATTCCCCCGGTATTATGTTGGGCTGATCATTCAGAAAATTAGGGCTACAGCTCATGAGATTTTGGTTGTTAGCACTACCAAAACAAAGTGCAAGGGTTCGGTCATACTGAGAGATCAACAGAATGGTAATTGCTGCCAAGCAGGATGTAAGAAAAGCAGAGCTGTGCAGCACTGACTGAAAAGCATCAAACTCTGACACTTTTATGGGGACATCTACCTATTTAATTTTTAATGGTAATTACCAGCATATGGGAAATTAGAAAATATTAAAGTGTTTCTGGCTTTATTAAGAAAGATCTGTAATACTGCAAAAGGTTACACAAGCTTTTGTTGCTCATTTTTATAACAGGTGCACTTACATTCCATGTTGAGAAGCAATCTTTCCTTTAAAAGAAAACAGTTCATCCCATTGTGATGGCATTTGTATCTTTTCTCCTTAACAGCTTAGCAGGAATTTCTATAGACCTGTTTTTGAAGATTTGGATTATCAGGCATTCACCAGTGTTGACAAATCCATAAAAGACACTCAAGGAAATACTAGTGTAAATCTAATGTGAGTAACATTTAAAGGAGTCTTTCATTTTTTCAGTCTGGATGCTAATTTCTTTACAAAGTGTCTCTTAAGACATGGGACCAGTTATTGTAAGAACCACTGGTTTTCTTTGTCTTTCTCTTGTTAAGTTCTATGCCTTGAATGACTTCTCAACATGATCTGCATATGATATTTCTACCTAATGCAACCAAGTAATATATCAGTTTTATTTTGAAATGTTCAACACATTGAGTTCCCTGTATTAAGTTATGATTTTTTTCCCCACCAGTTGAATCTTCTCTCTTCTCTGCATCCTTCCTATATTTCAAGATCATCATAATAATTAAGAGTAAAGCAGTACACATCAGATGCAATTGTGTATTTATTCACATACTATTGATAAAAAAAGTGTTGCACCAGGCTTTTTACCAGTGACTGTAGAAAAATTCTTAGAAGAGCCCCATTTGAGAATGAGTCTTTATAGCAGAAGGTGATAAGTCTATGAAATGGGGGATTTGGTAGCAATTTTAGCTCATAGGAATGAACTTTTCACCTTCAATCTCCTCTTCCTACCTACACCATGCAGCTCCATGCCTTTTATTAAGATTTATGTAACCATGATTGAACTCACTAAAGGAGTGTGGAAAAGTGTACTAGTTTGAAAACAAACTAGTGGGAGACACCAAGTCAGAGTAACAATTTAATAGGGAAATAAAAGGAGGGGGAAAGAAAAAAACAATAAAAGCGGATAACACCGGGTTAAACTGACAGAGTTAGGATACAACCTGGCACCCTGTTAGTCAGGGTGGTGGTGGCAGTCTGGTAGAATGGTGGCTGCAGTCCTCCTGAAGTGGCGATCCTGTAGAAAAAAGAAGGGTCTGCTCCTCCTCAGAAGGTCCAGTGGTGGCTGTGTAGCTCCTGTCCTCTGGAAATCCAGTGGGAAGGATTGTCTCTGGTGTTCAGAGTCCCAGATTATATCCACGATGGGATGCTTGGTTCCTCCCTCTGGGTGGAGCATCTCACAATGGGGTAATGAGTCATGAGGCCAAGTGTTGATTGGGCTCATTAACAGAAGATGGTCTGGAGGGAGTTATCTCTGAGTCATGCGGCAGGACAATGATGGGCAATTAACAGAAAGATAGTCTGGGGGGAGGAGGCAAGGAAACACTGCCCCGCCTGATTTCAACAGCTCATGAGGATGGTAACAGAATACACTGCAACCCAGGACAAAAAGTTTAAAAATGAGGCAAAATATGTTGTTTCAGATGTAGTTTAAGTCCCTCATCCTGTTTGCAGGGCAGTTCCACAGATTTGCTGGAACAGCAGCTGGAATGCTGAAACAGCTCTGCAACAGGCTGAGGGGGAAGTAGAGGCAACTCCTTACGTTAGCCTTGCTGGCAAAGGAAGTTACCTTTCTCAGCCAAGCTGCTCATTTCCATGTTAAAAAATGAAACGTTTTGTTTAGCAAGATCTAGCTTTCCATGTAGTCTTGTTGACCCAAAAGAATATAAATATTTTTAAAGCTTTACATTAAAGTGAATTATTTGTAATTGTTTTGATTTTTCTTTTTCTTCAGATTTATGTCCAGCTACCTGTCTTATGCTGGAACAAGCAGGTTGTCTTGCTCATTTTCGGTATTACAAAATAGCGTCTCACACTTAAGTACAAATTAAAATAAGGGAGACAGAGATCTTCCCTTAGACTACCCAAGTCTTCTGACTTAAAACTGCTTATATATGTTTCGACATCCTCACTGGATGCTATTAGGATGGAAACTGCTTCTTCACCTTGTATCATATAGTTCTTTCATTCCTCTCTACAGAAGGAGAGTAAAAATATTTTGTGCTCTTCTTTGCATTATCAATATTTTTTCTGTCTTTATCAGTGAGCTATGCCACTCTTCAAATCCCTTTTTTATTACGGAATGCTTTTTAAAGCCCTGCTTATTTCCCAATAAAGTAAATTTCATTTTATATCTTTGTCATCTTTCATTACTTTTTGCATCAATATAAAGTGCTATTTCTTTAATTTTGTTGCCCATTCCTTTTCAAGTTCTGTTGTCATTTCATCATTGAACAAGAGAGTATATTTTAAACAAAGTGATTATTTCTCTTGGCTATGAAAGCCTGTGATAAGCAGTCAGAACAGCTGAAATCCATACTTGTTTGCCACTGCATGACAGATATATTCATTTGATAATATTTGCTAATTAACTTTTCAGTGTGTGCAGTTGAAAATCTCCTCTCACTTATCTTTGGACACAGGGGTTTTCAAATATATTCGATCAGAAGTCAGAAGAGACATCAAGGGAATTTTTATTGAATACTAAACCCTCTCTAGGTTGCAGGGATAGCATCATGCACCTATAAAGTATGCTTATATGTACAAAAGGTCAAAAATTGTTATGAGTAATTGTGTTGGTTTTGCACAACCTGGTTTTTGGTAGCAGGGAGGCCACAGAGGTGGCTTCTGTGAGAAGCTGCTGGAAGCTTCCACCATGTCCGGCAGAGCCAATCTCTGATGGCTCTAAAGATGGATATGCAGCTGGCCAAGGCTGGGCCAATTAGAAATGATGGTAACACCTCTGTGATAACATATTTAAGAATAAAATCAAAACAAAGGTGGAGGCGCAGTTTTCGTTTTTCAGCCAGAATAGGAGTGAGAACATGTGAGAGAAACAACACGGTGACACCAAGGTCGGTGAAGAAGGAGAGGCAGGAGGTGCTCCAGGCGCCAGAGCTGAGGTTCCTCTGCAGGCCATGGTGCAGGCCATGGTGCAGCAGCTGTGCCCCTGCAGCCCATGGGTCCATGTGGGATGCAGAGATCCACCCACAGCCCGTGGGGGAGGTGCCCGTGCCAGAGTGGGGGGATGCCTGGAGGAGGCTGTGGTCCAGTGGAAGACCCAGTGGAGGAAGAGGGCCCTGCTTCCAGGCTGGAGCAGCCTGTCCTTGGAGGGCTGCACCCATGGAAAGAGAGTCCCATGGTGCAGCAGTTTTGGGAGGGCTGTGTGCCCATGGGAGGGGCTCATGTTGCAACAGTTTTGGCAGGACTGCTGCTTGCGACATTAGAGCCATGCTGGAGATGTTCACAGAGAACTCTCTCCCATGGGAGGGACCCCACAGTGTAGCAGGGAGGGGACTCCTCTCCCGGAGCAGTGGAAGAGAATCTTGGTGATGAACTGACCAAAAGCCCCATGCCCTGTCTCCCTGCGCTGTTGGTGGGAAGGAGGGACGGGTTGCGGGGAAGAAAAGGTGTTTTTAAGGGCTTATTTTACTTCTCATTATCCTGATTTTTTTAGTAATGAATTCACTTTATACGTTTAAGTTGAGCCTGTTTTGCCCTTGGAGTGTTGTCGCCAGTCTTTATCTCAAATCATGAGCCCTTCCTTTAAATTTTTCTCTCCTCTGCCCAGCTGTAGCAGGAAAGGGTGAGTGAGTGGCTTTCGTGGATGCCTGGCATTTGGCCAGTGTCAAACCACAACAATAATATATGCAATACATTCCAAATTTTAATTTCTTTTTTTTTTTTTTAAAGAAACCAAACATAAATTATTCCATCCAATTCTATAAATCTTCTGATTCTGGACGAGAACACCAATGTGGAAATATAAATTATTTCCTTATATCCTCTTCATGATTATATAATTCTCAGAGCAGATTTGACTGAGAAACTGGATACTTTGGCCAATCATTTTCAATATTCTATTTCAGGAATTCCCTATCTGATATATTTGCCAGCACAATTTGGTATAAGAATTTATGAAGGGGAAGTGCATTTTGATCTAGTGTCTTCATGTTGTATTCAGTTATATTTAGTCTGAATATAAATGATAGAAGTAATATATTAAAACAAAAAGTAGTATATGTCACTAATACAGCCCTGGATATAGCTGAGAGAAACCTATTAATTGGTCCAGGCATCGAAAATTCCTCTGTTGGTGCTATAAATCTACTTGATTTTTCTTGAGCAGTTGATTAAACATTTAGGTGTTTAATTTACATTGGAAACTGGAAAAGTTCATAGAGCTCTTAGGTGCCTCTATTTCTACATATAAATGTATGAAGTTATTTCAACTAGTACCAGCACTAACTTACATTGTGTTGTAGTTTCTTGTGAAACTGCTGATTGATCTTTGTGAGTTTCCTGGTTTTTAACATCTGTACCATTTATTGGTAATATCTATTTATGATTTCTTGAATGTTCATGAATATTTCTTAATATTCCATCTTCTTTTCCTCTATGCACTAGCATTCATAACTCTTTAAACCTTACTCATTTAAAAAAATGCAGTGTTCTCTCAATAAATCTGTTCCTTGGATTCAAATACTGCCAAAAGTGAGCATCAAAATTGACTATTGAACTGAATAATTTTTTCAATGCCATCACTTTCTTTCCTGGTAAAAAGTGATCCAGAATTACTTTTCCCTGCTTAGTTTTTGTGTTCTCTGTGTAATACATTTAAGTCAATAAACAGAATTGTGTGAACAGGAAGACAGGGAAGCTATTTTAAGAAAATCTGAAGCATATATGAATGCATGTTTATCCAGTTCCATCTTTCTTTGCTGGGAGAAATCTACTGTGCTTGTGTGTAAAACTTAGATAACTGCTCAGTCAAATAACTAAACACATCAACAGGTCTTCATGATAATATCTAAAAGATAAGTCAGCCCATTGAAATGCCTCTAGCAGCCTTCCCACGTTTTTTTCCATCTTAGGTTATAATGAAAACCCCTTTCTTAAGTGTTTTTCAGGCTTGTTTCGTCCTTCTCCCTCCCTCTGTATATCAAGTCAGCCATGTACTACTTTGTTATTGCTGAAAATTACTACTGCAACTTTCGGATTAATTAACTTTTTTTTACTTTTGTTAAAAGAAGTGGTCACATCTTGAGCTAAGAATTCTCTTTTTATTAGATGTCTCTAGATAGAGTATAAAATTTTAAAATATGAAAATAAGATAGTTTTGCTGAGTATTTTCTTGAAACAGAAAAACAGTAACTTGTGTCAAGGAGAACAAAAAAGGTAGAAAGAGTTACTAACTGCAATTTTATAAACTAAGATATGAAAAAAACAGATAGGGTCCCTTATGTTGAAGTGTTTTGTTTCCAATCTGAACTAATATTTTCCTTAGGCAATTCACAGAAAAAAAAAACCAAACCTGTGTAGAGGAGTGCTGGAACAGCAGAAATTAGTGCCTGCAAACATCTGTGCAACAGACCCAACTTTTGTGTCCCCAGATTGGATCATAATACCTAGAAAATGACCAGGAGATATTAAGCAATGTGTGTTGGTAGAGGGATGGACGTATGCTGGTTAACTCTGGTCTTCTGCTTTACCTTCCTTCACTTTCCTGAATGAACTAGAGACAGGACAGTCTGTGTTCAGCTCCAAGAGGTATTTAGACTTCGTTCTGGGGTGACTACAGACTTTGTAGAGGTGTGCACGTAAGGTAGAATGGCCAAATCAGCTGATGTAACTGTAAAAGCAAATGTCATTTATGGTGCTGTACATCTGTGGGGTGACTGCAGCTGCCCGTGGGTTGCTGTATGACCTGTGTGCACACAGGCATCCCGAACATGTCAGCTCACTCCTGGGCTGAAGTCCTGGATCCTCAACGCAAGGATGCATTCCCATGCTGTGGACATGAGAACCTTTGGGCCTTGTGCCCAGCTGTGACATTCAAAATGTCCTTTACAGCTTCCAACGGCAGACACAATAAAGCTGACATGCCTTTATAGAATATTCTGAAATTCTGCCATATTCCCTCTTGTATTCTCCTTTCAGTTCTCTCCTCCATCCCAGGGAGTGTTTGCATAAATTCCCCAAGCTCTCATATGTTCCCCAAGCTCTCATATTAACTTTCAAAGCAGTGTCCAGTAGCTCCAGGATTTACCAGACTTGATTTTGTATTTTCTGTACTGTATTTTCATATATTATGCTTCAGTACAAGAGCTAGATTGTTATTTAAAAAAAACCCAAACCGGGAGGCCTCGCACCCTTTAATTTTTGAAGTTTGTTTTGTCTATTTAGTATTTATTAACTGATTATAGATCACCTTATAAGATGTCCTAAGTTTGGGGAAAGTCATAAAAAATATATAAGAGCCTCACATGGTGGAACATTGTGTCACAATTAGAAAACTAACAAACACGTGGCATAAAATATTAAGACACCCAGCCATTATAACAAAAAGTGCTATCATTTGACTGTTTAGACTTTGTTCTGAGATGACTTCAGATAGTTCAGAACCAGATTTTAATTTTGTAACATTCGGCATTTTCCCATGATGGATTGAGCCAACTGCATCTTGTCTCTTTTGTTTACTCTGGATATATGGACATATGACCATCTTAGCTGCTAATGAAGTTTGTGGTGATGACAATTTGTACGTTCATCTGTGTCCAATTCCATACCAATCTGGTAACAGCTGAGGCCCTCTTAAAAGGAACATCCTTCTAAATATGACCATCTAGCAAATAGAACAGCATGAATAATATATCTCAGATAATTATGATGCAGAAAATTCCAACTTTTTCTTACATCTGGCAAAATATTTCAAATTACCTATTTTTTTCAGACCTCTGAGTATAAAAAATGAAATTGAAATTTCCACTGTCTTAATCACTTTTAATCACAAACAGGAATGTGTCCATCATAGCTATTCCCCTAGATGAGCTATTTTTTTGCTTCATGTGTCCTTCATACGAGCATTAAAAACACCCTAGCCTGTCTGTTCTCATTAAGGGACAACTAAGTAATGCAAAAAGAAAAGAAGACATAATTTCTGCCAAGATGCATTTGTCTGGGAATAAAGAAAGAGGAATATACCTATAACCTGGTATGGATTAGAGGAAAAATAGATTTTATATCTTCTTATAAGTGGCCACATGGTTTATGATATAGTCCTTTAATGACACAGCCAGACTCCTGAATGAAGCAGAGATCCTGTAGGGGGAAAAATTAATTATTTAATTTATTATGTCAATAATTAAGTCCTTTACTGGCTTTGAAAACTGAACAAAAAAATTGGAAATCGGTAACAGATTTGAAATCACTTACACATTCCAATACGTCCCACAGACCTTTGCCACATCAAATAACAGAGTACCTAATGTTGCAGTATGTTACAATCATCCCTTGTCAAAGGCAGGGAGGAAGTGAAGTACTTGGGAAGCACTTTGGCATCTAGTTTCATTTGTATTTTCTAACAACAGACATTGTGGTTTCCAGGTTCCATTGTGGTTTAAAGAAAGACGTGCGCTTGTGGCCTTTAACTTTTTTATTTTCTTTGATCATGACTATTTCTCTCATTTCTTATTCGGTCTGACTTTGGCATTATTCTCCCTTTTCTCTCATTTGGTGTCTAGTCCCTGCCTACTTGTGGAATCTCACCCTGTGGCCGTTTGCCCAGGCTTTTTCTTCAAATCCCGTTGCCCTTGTCTGACAACTTGTTTATTGAGCTTCATGTATCATTAAGCTCTGAGCCCTTTTCTCACATTCATAGTCCAATATCCTGTGCCAGTTACTGAACTTTTGTAGCATCACCACCCACTTCATTATCATCAAAAGTATTTCTATTGAGGTAAAAACATTACATTTTTCTTTAGTCTCATTCTTACAAGGATCTGAATTCTTTAAGCTGAGATTTTTCCCTGAACGTTGACCCTTATGCAGAATTATACTGGGAAAAAAAAGGATTCCAGATACTTACAATGTAGTACTATGAAATATGTAAACCAGACCAAAGTAATGACTGATGTTGAGGAACTGCCACAATAAAATCCTCAGCCTATAGGACATTTTCATTAAATGCTTTTGTATATTTTGTACCTCATCCCTGTGAAAAAAAAAAAAAAAACAACAAAGCCCCGCAAAACAAATGTAAATTAATGTCTATTAGGAATTCGTTTATTAAGTTTTCACAGCAGGTAATGGGAATCTTCATTTTTGGTTTCTCCCTAGGTTCAGTAATTATTATTGCAAATTATATTAATGACACATATTCATGATGCACATTTGTAGTGTATATTCTAAGGACTTTATATGTATTTGTAAGCTGGTGCCTCAAGATTGTTTGAAAAAATTGAGCTGAAACAAAGCATGACAAAAAAATTGCTGAAGTGTTTTTCATCAGAGTACAATTACTGTCCTCTGCATATCCATACATTAACATTCAAAATTTACTGGAATTTCGCAAATTTTCTCCCTTAGAAAAAGATGTCATCATGCCTTTCGGTATTGCAAAGCGTATTTACCATGACAATTCTCATATACAAACTCAAGATAATATCAGTAGGATTTACCACTCCATCTCTTTTGTATAAAATTAGACACTATCTTTCTAGTACTATTTTAAAACACTGAAATCTTCTTAAGAACGAGGCATTGCAATTTTGGATCTTGCAGTAATTTAAGGATCATTATAAAACTGCATCGTCTAAATTCTTAATGTGATTTGAAATTAAATATTGTATGAAATAAGTTTTCCTTCGTTTACTGTCAGCAGAAAAATGGAATAGTGTTTTAGAGACTAATCGGCTTCTCTTCAAATTGAGTACAAAGTTACTAGTATCTTAAAAGATTAGCATGTTTACTTTCATGGCTCACATCTTCGAGACCTTTATTATTAGTTGCAAAATCTGCTACTGAGGCCATGGTAGAGGAAAAAATCAAAAGGAAAGACATTTTGAACGATTTGCCTTAGGAGAAAATGGTGGAAAACTTTAGCTTGAGCCTTAACCTGATAGCTACTGGTAACTTCCAGATGAGAAAGCATCATATGTACATTCTCTCCAACCTCCAGTTAGCAAAATTTTGCCTCTTTTCATCAGGAACATGATGAAAATGTTAAATGTTTGCATTTGTCATACTTAAGTGTTCTCTAAAAAGAGAATTTTTCCATCCTTTGCATTACTAACACCTCATGTAGGAAGGAAAGTCTTTACCAAATCTGCCAACCTATCCTGTAGGCATCATGTCAGATATAAAAGTATTAAAAAAAAAAAAAAACGACAAAACATTAGAGCTAAATATAAAGAGCATAATGGGAAAGAGTCCTTACACAGTGCTGGCTCTAAGAGATAAATTATCTGCTTCCCTGTCTGATGGTGATTTTCTAATCCTCAAACACATTCCCCTCAACCTCCCTGCACCTTGATACAAGGCAGCTGCATAGAAATAAAACATACAATTTTGGATGAAAAATTAAAGCCTCTATCTTATGTTATACCTGGCATTTTTATCAGATGTTTCCTTAGTACTTAGGAGCGAATAATCATTCTTCCATCACCTTCTGTGTGTCATTCATGACTGTATAGCCCACGCTCTCTCCCTCTGTAGTCTGTTACTCCCAAAGTCAACACTGACAAATCAGCTGTCTCCAGCATTCTCCTAAAACACTACAATGTGGCCACTCTCATTCTGAGTAGGATCAAGTCAAAACATGTTCCTAAACCCCAGAAGTTTTTGTGCCTAATGGTTGAGTCCTCCTGCCTGTCTTCATCTGTGCTCCCATATATTGGCCATGTGAGAAGGCATCATGAGGAGGTGGGGATCTGTGATGATCCTGGTACTGGGGTTGTTTCCTCTATGATTCAACTTAACACTTTCCTGCCATGAAATTTTTCTCCTTAGCTCAGGAGCTGAGAACCTGGTTGGAGCAGCTTAGGTGTAGTCTGCCTCTACAGCTATAAATTTCATTTATGCATTTATCTAAATGAAGCTCTTTGTCTCCTTAGTTCTCCTCTGCCTGGAATATTCAAGGCAAGATTCTTCCTGTGAGTGGCAGGAACAACCTGATGCATACTTACAAAGCAACACATGCATAGCACTTGTGGGGGGAGCACAAGGCTCCAGTCATTTGCCCAATAATTTAATTTCACTTGTAACCTTCTTCCCTTTCTCTTGAGGTGGTTCTATTTATATTTGTTGTGGTTTTTTCCTCTGAGGAGTCGAAAATGGGAATTTTGCAGCCTCTTTGTCTCTCCTATGGAAATCATTATATATTCAACCTTTTGTCACTGCAGCAGCTCACTCTGTTCTGGAGCTCTGTCACTGTACATTGGCCTCAATGTGCTGTGAGACATTCAGAATGACATTTATTTGTACAAACTGAGGATCTTGTTCAGATATATTGAAACTTTGGTTGCTGTCCAGCTTTAGCAGCAGAAAACAAATGGTATTTGTTCACAATGTTTTCTTCTGCCAGTCACAGGTGACGTTTAAAATGAGTCTTCAGACTGAATGGCTCTCAATGCATTTTGGGCTCAAGGAGATCAAGCAAGTCTTGTGGGCCAAATATTATGGACTTGGACTATTTGCTAGATTTAATTTATTGTCAATTAACAAAAACTTCTGAATACTGAGTTGGGTATTGAGTCAAAAAGGAAAACATAAATAAAAACCTTGTCTTTCCCTTCCTAATCTGAAGCCCCCTTGTTTTCACTGCTGGTTGTGGTCTGTCCCTCACACTCTGGTTGGTGAGGTAATGGGCAGCACAGGTGTTTGGAGTAAAGTACATAATGGTTTCTGTCTGACACTCCTTTCTGTTTTTCCTTTGTCTGTCCTTTGTTCTTTATGTCCCTGCCTGACAAGGTTCACCTGTGAGTTTCAGTCCTTCAGAGGTGTTTTTCCACAGTGAGGGGTGCCCGTGGGCTGCAGTCCTTCAGGGATCTCCCCACCCTGGCACAGCTTGCCCTTGTGGGCTAAAGTTCCCTACAAATAACCGCTTTTGGCATGGGGACCTTCCTTCAAAGAATGCCTCTGGCTGTGTTTCCTCTGCAGCACCTTCATCAGCACATCTCCATCTGTCTCCTCAGTCAGGCACCTCCAGCCATCAGTCTGTGTGCTTCTTCCCCTGATGCCTGCAGGTATTTTGTAAGTATGGTGGGGCTGGGGTGCTGCCATTTAACTTGCCTGCCTGCAGGTTTGGCACTCTGTGTGCTGCTGTCACCCAGTCCAAAGGTGTCTGGGCTTGGCTGTAACTGGCCCGTGGCAGGTCATGGCCTCTCCCTGCACACCTCCCACTGCAGACCCCAGTCTGGGGGCTGGAAGCCCAAGCTCTGTGTTATATTGGTGTTGGATATTCTCTTTCGACCTCAATGAACATGTCAGAAAGCTATCTGGAAGTCAAGTTCTCTGTTAAATCTTCATTTTCCCTGTTTAGAAATATTTGGAAATGAAAGAATTTCTTGTAAAAAGGAATATTTGTACATTCATGTAGATGTGCACACTTGTTTTCTTACTTTGTCACTATCAGGCACATGTATTTCTACTGTTTGGAGCTCTGCAGGGTCATGATATATCCTTCACACTTACTTTTTGTTTCCTGATTGATGGAGATGCAGCCACAGTCATGTGTAAAATGATATTCATGTACCTTCTGCCAAGAAAGGGAAAAAAAAAAAAACAACAAAGGAGAGAGAGAACTTTCTCTGATAAGACTGAAATCAGAACAAGATTGCTTTTGATAAAAGATTGATGAAGAGGCATTCACTGCTTGCAGGAGAAAACATTTGTGAAAACAATTGATAGTGGAAGCTTTTGATAAGACATGCAAAAAAGATTTCATTTTAATATTTATCACTTGTTCTGAAATAGATAGGCAGCTTCTGCATGATGAGGTCATGAAATACAAGATTGGTTCAGGCAAATTCATTACTTCTTTTTCTGTTTTTTATATTAGTTTGCCTCTTCTCAGCTTTATATAATGTATTTTTTCTGTCATCTTTTATAAAATACTTGGGTGCCCATCTGGTATGAAAGTAGGTATAAAAATATTTTTCAGAGCAAAGAGGGCCTAAGTTAACACACTAAGAGTCAGTATTTGTAAACCATATTAGAGATAAGCTCAGTAAGATCAATTCTCTTCTATGGATTTGTGTTAAATTACATTGACTGGTGCCAGGGCAGTCTGCCCTATTTAGTTTGGTTTTTTTGAATCCATTTAATAGACCTTAAGGGTTTAAATCAATAAAAGAAATTACTTACGCAGGTATTCTGCAATATTATTGTAGAATTCTTGTTTCATGTGGGACTTGATTTTATGCCTAATTTAAATAAAGAGGAAAATAAATACAAAATACAGGAGCAGGAAAAGAAAAGGGTTCCATGAAGCAGAGGAGCATCATCCATTAAAACTGCACCACACTGTATTACAGTTCGGTCTAGACACTAGCTGTGCAGATGATGCCACACTTCTTAGCAGGTTTTTTTTCTTATTTCTTCTGGCACATTGCAGGACTGCTACAATAATCAAATGCTTGAGGTCAGATCAGAAGAGCAGCTGTGGAAAGGATTGTGAGTCATACACAATTGCTAGTACCAGAGAAAACTTTTCTAGAAGAGAAGATACTTGAAATGCTTGAAAATACTTGAACTGTTGCTGTGAGAAAGAAAATCAGTAAATGACATGATAAGCATATCTAAAATAACAGCTATAAAGTGACTAGATATTAGAAATTTTCATTCATCTATTTTTTTGTGTGTGATTTAATGGGAGTTATATAGTATGAGTCCTGTGGTTTGAGCACAAATGTCATTACAGCTACCGTGTTGACAGTCCCATTGGGAATTAAGGCAGTGGATTTCCTGGAAGTTTTCCATTTGTGTTACAAAACTGTATCTGTGTACAAATAATAAAAATATCTAGAAAGACTAGGAATTTAATGGATCCTAATGCTAATTTTAGGTATAAGATTTTGCTCTAACCGCCTTCTGCAGTTTCTTATAAATTCCCTTAAAGTTACTGATGGTGGGTGAGATGGAGACCCTTTTGAGTCATTCACTGTAGCTATTCCTCTTTCTTGTTATCAAATTACTTTTGCAGACCACACCAGTTCTTTAACTGAGCTTTGTGTTGTAATCCTCCTATTCCTTGCTGCCCCAAAATTCTTCCTACCAAAATAAAACATTTTAGTGTTCCTCAAAACTACAAAGATCACCATTAAGTAATAAGATAAAAACTAAAAAGTATCTTTTCTTACAATTAAAAGGACTGTAGAGTGAAAGTTGTTGCACTTCATTGAGGGAGGCATTTGAAGATTCTGTTTTGCAGCTCAGAGGGAAAAGACTTCTCACAGGATGTTAGGAATTTATGAAAGTAATTAACGATGTTTTACTGAATACTAGATTAAATATTAGCTTGGAAAACTAAGTAAATGTCCTGAGCGAATGAAAGAGCTGCCCCTGGGCTTCAACATTTGCATATGTTCATTTAGAGAAACCTTCAAGTGTAACTTAAATATGTATAACTATGTTTTCATCTCTATCAGTCACTGATTTGTGCAACTTGTAGAGCACAGATTAAAATTAGCTTTTCCTTTTTCTTTTAATAATGACAAGACAGCTTTTAGTAGTGAATTGCATCATTTTGTCTTTGTGGGTATATCTGTGGTGTCCACATAAGTGGTGCATTGGTGTTTGTCCTAAGCCAAGCTGAGCCTGCTCTCTGTGCGTTTTTGTTCTGCACACATCCTGGGTGCCAGAGGCCGGCAGAAGATGCTCCTTCCACAAGGTCTCTGTGGCACCACAGCTCCCAAAACACTGATGTATTATGATTAATACAAACACTGAATGGAATTTTTTTAAGGATTTAGTACATGATTTGGAAAATATACCTTTTATTAATTTCTTCTTTGTTTGTTTCTTTTTTCCCCCCTGCTTAAGTGGGGGGGTTGTCATTTATCATTGCTGTCAGAAAATGACACAGAGATTTACAAGTGTAGCACTCCTATCTTTAAGATCACTTAACTCCTCCAGTAGAACCTGTATCATTTTTCAGGACTTTTGGGTTTTATATACAAAGCTTTATGGTGCAAAATTCCACAATTTTTATGACTGCCTTGTGGCTGTACCTTTAAAGGTGATAAATAGCAACAACGTGTGCCCTGAGGCAGCTTGTATTCATGGGTGTGAGTGTGTAGCTTGCTGGAACTTGAATGCACAGCTTGAGTGCTGCATCTCCAGAAGCAACTAAACAGTGCTAAAATCTGAAGAGATGAAGCTTGAGCCCAGCAAAGGAATCTCTCATCTTGCTTGTTTTGTGTGAAAGCCCCATCCCTCCATATCTAGAAAGCAATATTGAACTGGCAGTGCCTTGTGACAAGCAGCACCAAAGCCTGAGCAAGGATCTTAATTATTTGCAGATAACATTGTAAACTTTGGCCCAGTTTGTTTCTCTCTCCTCAGTCACAGGACAAGTGAAAGAGGTAAAAGAAAAAGTAAGAGTGAAGGAATTCCTACTGGTTGAAATTTACCTAAAGGCATGAAAGCCCTGGATGCTCTGAAGAACTGTGACTAGAACCCAAGCAAAATCAATTTGAGTCCCCTACTTAAATTTAAAAAATACATATTTCCAAACATTTTAGATATAGAAAAAGAAATAATGTATTGAAATTTGCACATTTCTAGTTGCTCTCCCTTGCGTTTAACTTACAGAATACCAGCCTTGAATAAGGAAAATTCCTTCACTTGGTAGAAAAACAGGGAAGCTCCCAGATCTGTGGCCCTCCATATCCACTCAAAGCAGCCCATCACTGTTTCCCCTGCATCTTTTGTGTTTTCAATTCCATGGTAGCTTATTTGAGGAAAGGATAATTTATGCTATACTTGTAAGGGTTTCAGTTTTATATCCTGTTAATTGCAGCCATCCAAGTTTAGCATCATTCAAGTGGACACTGATAAAAGCATGCAAATATAAGCTCCACATCACTCTCAACTGTGTGCCTCTAAAGACACACGTGCTTGTCATTGAATTAATTTCAGAGCTTTTCTCATTCAAGGCAAAGAAGATGAAAACAAAAGAAAGTGAAAAAAAGAAACAGGACTGTGTTTTGTCATTGGCATGAATGTTCTCAGTCCCTTTTTGAGGGACCGAAGATTAGGCTGGACAAGATCAAAGAGCTTTAGGGAGATTAATTTTTAGCATCAGTACTACAAATTACGGTGTTGATCCTTTCAGAGAGATAAGATGAGCATCACCTTTTACTTCTCAGTAAAGTGAGAATTGCAGGACTGTTAAAGCTGGTCCCTGGCTGAAGTCAGAAAATGTTCTCACACCATAAAACAATAATTAACACAAAGAGGTGCTGTGAGGATAAGGGGAGCATCTTGTCCATTGGAGTATGCATCCACTCTGATAAAAAGTGTGCTAAAAGGGATGATGCTTGTTGTGTGACATGACAATTCCTGCCACAAAGAGCTAGAAGCTGTGCTGGTAGTCTCTCTGTTTTCTCTTACTGAACTGTGACAGTGGTTGGCTTTGTCTTGGATTTTTTTTCTTGCCTTTATTGTGTGGCTGAATTACCTGTTTCCTGGCTTTAAAATGTGTCTGTACTGTACTGCTTGTTCATCTTTAAGACAGAGATGATTTACAAGTCCAGGCTTACAAAGCTTAATTCCCATTGCTAAGGAAAGTTCACAGGAGGTTATACACTTTCTTGGCACAACTGTTAACAAGACATTTGTTTTTAAAATAATAGATTTTTAAAATTGATTTTTAGTGGAGCTAGCCAAGCGAACCAGGTCTGATTCTCTGGGGAAATCACTGTGGTGGTTTTACCTGATACACCAGTAGAAAGTTAACAGTTGTAAAACCTGTTGAATCTCCACGCTGTAGGAAAAAAATGGTCAGCTAATCTTTTAAACAGAAATGGTTTCGTTTTGAAGAGAGGACAGCATACAATTGCTGATCTTCTTTTAGTCATTCCATGGTACTTTATGTGTTTCCTTTACTCTCTGTAAACGTAGGTAAGTGTAACTTCCAGCAAATCACTGCACAAAAGTATGTAACTAGACAACACTTGTGGCTATTTTAATAAAGCTATTACCTTTAATCAGTAGTAGCACACCCATCAGATAATCTGAAATATATCTACTGATGCCTTTGATGAGAGCTCAGTATCAGAAAATTTTTGTGTGTTTGGACTAGTGTCTTAGTTTGAAACAGGAGTCAGCTTTTGAAATGGATCTCCCGATCATCCCCATTTACTGTGCTGTGGCTTGAATGATGGGGCATTATCAGAGCAAATAAAGTAGATGCCTTTTGATTGAAACTAAACAGGGAGATGTGTTTCAGAACTTCACATATTAGAGTTGCAAAAGAGAGCCAAGATTAAAGGTAGTCTAAACTCAAAATGTCCGCAAGCATCTCCAAAACCTTAGCCCCCAAGCTTTATAGTGTGGATTTCTGGTCCTTGACACAAACCATTTTGCTGTGGAGAGCTTCGGTCTGCAGTACTTGGTAGTGCAAATTAGGTTGCTTGCTTGCTTGTTTACTGAGACAAGCTTGACAGACTTTTGAGAAATCTACATCTCTGTAAAACTTCAAATTTTTGAAACCTTAGCGCTTCTCAATTTTACAGCACTTCTTTTCTCTCCGTGAATGCTGCTCATAGACATCTTCCTGCATGTGTTTTCAGAATGTGAATCTTGATCTGAATCCAAATTACACAATTTCTCATTCACATGGAAAGATCTTAATATTCCAGATTTTTTAGCAAAGAATTTGAACTTATATGTGAACATGCCTATGAAAAGCATATGACATGTTGTAAACTGAATGTATGCAGAAGAGAGAATGCCATGATACAAAAATCTTCAAAATCATTTTCAGGAACCTGCTTGTCTTAATAATCTATGCTTTTCCAACTAAATGCAAGTACTGAACCTCTCTATCGTAGTTTGATGCTGTATCACTGAAGATTTCTATCTTAGAATTGAATTGCCTCGAGGGAAACTGAACATTTTTTCCCAGCTATGGGTAAAAGTTAAAGCAGTTTTCTTTATCTTTTTTATGGGTCATAATTCTCTTGTTATGATGTTCAAAAACATCTTTCGTCTGTGACTCAACAAGGTGTTCTCACCTCCCTTTTATAATGGCATGTTTCATATATACATTCATTTTTTAGCAGAATTGGTCTGGATTTAGTTATAGTCAAGATTTCCATTTATGCTAGACATTTTTTTGAAAAATAACACATTACTTAAAGGCATGAAAAAGATCTTTTCATATGAATATCAATTTTTAATTATTTATCTTGTATTTTCATAGCATTCACCTTGTTTGTATTAGCGTGATACTGTGGTTTCAGCCAGAATAGAGTTAATTTTCTTCCCAGTAGCTGGTACAGTGCTGTGTTTTGGATTTAGGATGAGAATAACGTTAACACACTGATATTTTAGTTCTTACTGAGCAGTGTTTATGCAGAGGCAAGGGCTTTAAAGCTTCTCACCCCACCCCAGCAGCAAGCAGGCTGTGGGGGCAGAAGAAGTGAAGAGATACAACCAGGAGAGCTGACCCCAACTGACCAAAGGGATATTCCCCACTATATGGCCTCTTATGTCTATCAGTATATGAACAACGGGGAAAGCCGGCCAAGGGCTGCTGCTCAGGAGCTGAGCTGCATCCGTTGGTGGGTGGTGAGCAGTTGTGTTGTGTATCCCTTGACTTACTATTTTTGGGTTTTTTTCCCCTTTCTTTTCTGTCCTAGTAAACTGTCTTTATCTCAAGCCACAGATTTTACTTTTTTTCCCAATTCTCTCCCCTACCCCATTGAGGGGTAGGGTGGGTGCAAGAGAATTGAGGGAGTGGCTGTGGGTGTTTAGCTGGGTCAAACCACAACATGAGTGTTCTCCCTTTTAAAATAAGACATGATTTCATATGGGGTGGGAATAAATGAGGTGACAAACTATGCCCACATGTACTGGGCATAGGGATTAACTTGTAAGAGTGTTTTCTGATATGGCATGGATCTCCCATTAGGGATTGGGAAGAATCTATAAACTGTCTCTTTTTTAACATACCTGGCTATACCTCTGGCAAAGCAGCCTCTTCTACCTTAAAGTCCAATTGGATATGTAGGTGTGCTGCATAATATTGCACTGCATAGATTTTCCAGCATTATCCTGCTGGGATATTTTGGTAGGCATAGCCCAAACATCAAATCTAAGACCATTTTTACCCGTCACGGAAACTGCTAGTTTAAGAGCAAGTCTTCAGGTAAAATCCGGGAAAGCTCTGGAAAAGATTTGATCTCTTGTCCATATTGATACTAGGGAGTTAAGTTCCCAGGTAGGGCCACATAGGGTGCTCACTAGGTTTTATTTACAGCTGTTCTCATAGCAGCTGCTCAAACTGATATATAGATGCATGAACTGGGACAAGTAGAAGACCAAAGTGCTTTTTGGTGGGGATGTATACCAGGTGCTGGCCATAAAGCATGAAAAAGGCATCTGTGAATGACTAGTTGAAGTAATTGGAATAAATATTTATAGCTATTAAACTTTTGATGCAGTAGACAATAAATTCACAGGAAAAATTTGCTTTCTGCAGTGGAGTATTTACTATACATAGGAATTCTTTCAGAGATCTTTGGAGAAAGGAATTTGGAAAATTCCTTTCTGCAGCTCTGTAGCTGCCACCATAGTGCCCCATCAGCATGAGAGACTACTGAAATCTTTAAAATATTTTCAGAGTTCTGCCTAGTAAGTGACTCTCCAGTTTTTCAAATAGAATTTATGTCTCAGTAATGTTCTGACACTTATTAGGTGTCAGTGTGAGGCCACTTTTATGCCTGTTCCTCACATACTCACTAATGCTTAATGTATGCCTTAAGTGAAGACAGAGAAGTGTGAGCAGATTGGCAGTGTCTGCTGTGCTGAGATAAATCTTCTCAAAGAAGAATTTAGGGGAAGAGGAAATAAAAATTAGATCTTACATTAGTCAAATAACATACAGTCCACAGTCCTGAGGGCATGCTGCTCTCTGCAGACTGTGAGCAGTGCTCACTTATTAGACCTTTTCTGAGCACAGTACCTTTTATTACCATTTAACCCAGACCAAAATGTGCCCAAATGTAATTCATTCAAGCATTTTACAGAATACACTTGTTACTTGTTCTGTTTCAGTGTGGCTTGAGAAGAAATTAGAGCAATGGAAAATATAATCCATACCTGGTAAATAGTAAGCTTTCTTTTTTATGTTTACTGCTGGAGATAACATGTTTAGAGAGTATAAATTCTATCAGGTAGTTCAGTGTGGAAGATGGAATAACAATGAGGTGCACTCAACTGTGTTTAGGAGGCAAGCAAATGGTCATGAGAACTTAAATTCTTTTTTAATGTAGCATTATAAGCTTTTCATTGTCCTGTTGCTTTCTATACAGGCATTATAATAAATGGCAGGTTTATAGGTTGTTTTTTTGTGCAAAATATATGAAATTACAAGAAGGAAAAGGTTGTTCATTTACTGAGAAAAGTTTTCTATGAATTTAGTGTTCATTTGACTATTTCTCTTCCGTTTTATATCTGTACGATGTGTTCTTAATGTCACTGTGGAGATACAAATAGCTTTGTAAACATAATATTAAAAAGTTCTGCTGCCTTCTGTGTCTTTTGCAGATTGTTATGCAGAGTTTTGAAGGGAATAACAATAATCTAAGCAGGTATTTTTATGTTGCAAACTGTCTCGTGCTGCCAATAAAACATTTTTATCTGTTACAAGGGTTAATATATCTTTCGGGAATTTGTGCTAAAAGATCTACATTCAAGAAAAGTTATCGTATTAATGGTGTCGTTTTACTAGTAATGCCATTTAGAAATATGTATATAGCATTGCTAAGGTCTTAGATTGTGTACAAAAAGTAATAACCCTGCGAAATTCCTAACTGAGCATTAACTCTGCATTCCCTCCACTGAGCTAGAAATTAACATTAAATTTTTGTGTTGTAATGTGAAAAAGATGGAAATGAAGCGTGAAGTGATTTTTAAGTGAAGGAAGAGGGGGAATTCTGACTTAGTTGGAATACATTTCCATTTCCAGCAAATTATTAACTCATTAAGGGACTAGTCAGTATAAAATCCTAAGTCTTTTACTTCTCTTTAAAGAGTATCATTCAGAGCAGAACCTTTGTAATACATGAACTATTGTGTTTGGCTGTAAATCAGGGGATTTTATTTTTGTAAATGCTCATCTGGGCTTCTTGCTACACAGAGGGACCATTGGCTGAAGGAACTGTAGTAAATCACACAGTATGTAGTTATTTCCTCTTGTTCAACATCCACTGTTCTCTTTGCTAAAAAATAATAGAATCTAAATTTGAATGTGTCTGAGTTAACTCTTTTTGTGTAGCATTACATAAAAAGTACTTGTTAGAAGCTAAGTAGCAAGCATGTTCCACATGGAAATTCAAAGCAACAGTAAGATTTATGGTTTTAGGCAAATATCTCAGGAATATTAGGGTAATCCTTCCTTACAAATTGTAGATGGAGTTTATTCCTCTCACCTGGCACTTACCTATGGGACAGAGTCTTTATAGGCGTCTTCAGAAAGTTCAGTGTTACAGGAAGAGAAAATATATAGCAATATATATCAGTATGACTGCTATGCTTACTGGTTGCTGTAATCCTGAATTCCCAATTGGCAAACATAATCAGGATTGTGACAACGTGGTAGAATATGAATGTTTATCAAAGGGAGGTTATATAGAGTGGCCCTGACTTGTTACTCAGGAGCCTTTCCTGGCTCCCACGAAACTTCATTTGTCTGCTATCAGTTTGGAAGGGACCTCAAGGATCATCTGGTCCAATCGTTCTCGGCAAAAACATGGTCTAGACAAGATGGCCCAGCAGGATGTTCTTAAAAGTGTCCAATGTTGTGAAATTCTCCAATACGCTGGGGAGATTATTCCAATGACTGTTCTCATTGTGAAAAATTTTCTTCCTGTGTTCCAACTGGAGTCTCCCCAGGATTTACTTGTACTCATTGCCTCTTGTGTTTTCCAGGTGACTCCGTGTGAAAAAGGACTTGACTCTAATAGTAGTCCTTAAAATGATACTAGGTTTTGGACATAGAAGGCAATGAATCCTTTTTCATATCACATTTTTTATGTTGTTCCTTTTTCTATTTCTTTGGCAGTGCCAGTAGTTAAACTACTATAAGAACTGAATAGGAAAAGTTTATAAAAATTAAGGTACAAATATTCTGCTAAGTGAAGGGTTTTCTGCCTTTTCATCACATTTGTTTGAATGTGTGGTGCTTTCAATAACACATCTACTTTTCCTTCTATTTCTAGGTGTTGCTTAGCACCTACAATATTCTGAATTCTAAACGAGAACAGTAATGTATAACTCTGAAAATGTTGAAAAGGTGAACTGAAATCAAATATAGATGTATTCCATAGCATCATAAAATAGCAAGTAGTTTCTGGTTGCTGGAATTTAACTGCTAAGTGGTCCGTGTAATTTAGGCCTGATGGTGCACTGGCTTTTTTCCCTTGCCCCATGTGGTGCAATATTTAGTTCACTGCCACTGAGCAGACAGTATTCAGAAAAATGGATGGTGATATCAGATCAGAGTGCTGATTTGCTTCATTATTTTAACAGTGCTTAATTTTCCCTTCAGGTTTCTCCTTGCTGTGACCTGCATAAGATTCTCTGAGCCCAGAAGCTGATTTTTCTTTCTATATTAGCTGCTAAAATAAAAGAGGTTAAGTCTTCTGGCAAATCTTGCTTCTGATTTCTTAAACCAACATGGTTCAACAGAATGTTATTACTATCTCTGTATTTTTTTATTTTAGGTAGTCTCTACTTTCATTAATAAACCAGCTTTAGCTTCCTATGTAATAAAGTGTACTATCATGCTGTTGCTTTCTTCTTCTTGCTTTTTTGCATTCACTGTGGTCAGGGGATGAAACACTGTTGCTCTTCCCCTTGATTTCCTTTCTGTTTCTGCTGCTTTTGAGACCTGGACTCTGTTCTTGTGAAAGGGTTACAGCAACAGTAGAGTAAGACTTGGTGAGCTTTTTTTTCCTCTCTCTTCTGGGAACTTAATATCTTTATTTGCCTGTTTAGAAGGTCATCTCTAATGTCTCTACATTATCCATGAAAAAATATTTCCCCCATAAAATTGGTGTGTCATCTGCGCTTTTACATGGGTCCTATTAGTTTGAAGAAATATGCTGTGCTATGCACTTTCTGGAAAACAGTTTTATTTAATTCATTCTTCAAATTAATGAAACAAAAGTGTCCCCTTTATTTTTCCATCTGATGCTGAAATGCAGCACAGTTAAGGAAAAAGAAAACAAATTGGAAAGCCAACTTTTTGATTTCTGTTGATCATTCATAGAAAATACCTTTTATTGAGAATTGGGTTTGTGTGAATCTCTTAGGGAATGGCATCAGGCGGTCTATTATCTGCTTGATCTAAATACACAGCAGTTAGACAATTCCACTGTTATTGTATCCACAAGAGGCCCCAGCGGTTCATGAGTAAAGGTGTGAGTCTCCAGCTAACATAAAAGTTGGAAGTTCAAACTGAATCATATGTAGGGGAGTGTGAAGAATTGCTCTTTGTGATTGATATGCAGTAAGAAAATACCTCAAGACCTCAAAACTCCCAACTCATGGTTAGCAGGAAATGGAAATTTATAAATGTGTTGTCAAGAAAATCTCAAACAGAAACCTGTCAGAACCACTGAATGGTTTGGGTTGGAAGAGACAATAAAGATTATCTAGTTCCCACCCCCTCACTATGGACAGGGATGCCACCCACTAGATGAGGTGGTCCCATCCAGCCTGGCCTTGAACACTTCCAGGGATGGGGCATCCACAGCTTCTCTGGGCAACCTGTGCCAGTGCCTCACCACCCTTTCAGTAATGAATTTTTTCCTGACATCTAATCTTTTTGTTTAAAAGTGTTCCCGTTGGCCTGTCACTAGCTGCCCATGTAAAAAGTTCCTTCAGGTACTGAAAGGCTGCAATGAGGTCTCCCCAGAGCCTAACAAGAGGATTTCAGAGTAACTTAAACACAGTCATCTTTTCCTTCTTCATAATTTATGTTAGTCTTCCCAGCTGACCTTCTAGTTAGCCCACAGCTCTCAGCACCAAAGGATATTTTGTTGTTCATTCAGGATGTGCTGATTCAGCCTTGTGAAATTCAACTTGAGAAATCAGGAAAAAAAGAAAAAAACTGGTAAAAGGCTTGAATGAAAAAAAATTTTATTTTCATTTCCTCTGCTATGAATTCATTTTCCCAAGTTGGCCAAAACCCATTTTCTGTAAAGAACCAGTCCTTATTACTGGGTTTTATAATTTTTGGATCTTCTCAGTTCCCTTTGCTCTAGTGAAGGAAGATACTTCATAATCTACTTTACATACACTTGCAGTATTTCCCATTGGAATATGGAACACAGGCATTAATTTGGATCAACACATAAAACAGACAATATCTCTAGAATCATTAATAATAGATATTCTCAAAAGAATGTTTCTTGAGGCGTAAAACAAATACATGAAGAAAATAAAAGTGACATTGACATAAACAGTTGTATCTTACAATAGTAACCTAAGGCAAAACCCAAGCACTCAAAGAAATAGTTAGAATTCTACCTCTTTTCTCAAAGAAAAAGCTGCAGACTTAGCCCATCTATTGTCCATGAAATGTAATTTGCTATAAAGCATTAATCACCCAAGTTCTGGGAAATGCTTGGTGATATTCCCATCCAGATCTCTCCACAATTAAGATATGATCACAACTCTTTTTTATTTTCTTCTTGTACTGTTTTATCACTTTTCTTACAAAGGTTGAGGATTAGTTTCCTCCTTTAAACACAAGCCAAATTCAATTCAAATGTGGTCAGAAAAATGTTACAAAACTGGTGCTTTGGGATTCCATGTTTGTTATTGCTCAGTGACTTCCATATGAAATCTATACAGGGTACAAATCAAAGGATGTTGTTTCTTTCTCCTACCTGCTCTCTTTGAAAAGTTTTCCTGAGATCTGCTAATTAAGCTTTCCTGAGACTATTATCTACACTGTTATCATCAGTAGTGATGTTCAATCTTTCAGAGTTTGTTTTTGTTTTAGATAAAGTGATAGAAGAAAGCTAAGATACATGTCCATCTGTCCTTTAAAATTTTTATTAAGTGAAATACCAAAATAAACTATTGCTATGGCCATATACAGAATCACAGAATATTCTGAGTTGGAGGAGACCCACAAAGATCAGAGCCCAACTCTGCAGAGAATGGCCCATGCAGGGATCAAACCCACAACCTTGGCATTATTAGCACCATGCTCTAACCAGCTGAGGCAATCTATGGAATTGCCCAAAGTGCACATTTTACAGCTTTTTCTGAAGTATGTAATTGTTGATATTGCTGAAGAGAGAATAGTAGGTAAGATGGAGTTCTTTTTTGTCAGCCCTCCCTTTGTTTCTAAGCTAACCCCATAGCTTCCAGCTTGCAAAAAGAACTGGAAAAGGACCTGTACTTTTAAAAGATCAATTGGTATAACTAGGCATATAAACGTGCACAGCAGCCAAGATCAAGCAAGAGTGGTTGAAAAGGTTTGTGGGGGAATTTTGTTTTGTTTAAGCAACTCTTTCCGTCCTTATTCCCTCATATGCACTATGTCCTCAATGTGATTGTAGCACAGCATCAGGCAGTGAACTGAATCAGGAGCTGATCCAAGCTTTAAAAAAAAAAACAAATAGAGAAGGACAGTAGATGGTGAGGAAAAAAATGAAAGGCAGAACAGGGTCTGGTTAAGCAAGCAAAACTGCCAGAAGAGATGATCATTAAAACAGAATATGACTGATTGGCAGTTTATTAGGGGTTTCCAAGGTTGTGAGTTTTTACATATATACCTATTTCTCTTTTTAAACTCTCACTCTAACTGAGCAAATCACTTTTGAGCTCTTCATTTGCCTAGTTATTAATTTCATTATTAATTTATTTTAGATTATTAAATTCTTTAATGTTATGCAGTATTCTTAGTTGGAGAAGTTTTAGAGTGACAGACATGTTTTGGATATTGTGTTAATGAATGGAATTTTTGAGCTATTTAAATGGATTTTGTTAAAATGCTGGGGCAACAAGTTGTATAAAAAAAAAAAGACGACCTTTAATGTCATTTAATGTCAACATAATATTTTAAGGTTGAAATAACTGCTTTGATTGACTATTACGACTGCAGTGTCCTTGCTCTGACAAATCTCTGCTGGCTGATTACTGCTTCACTAAGGAGACAGTGTGTTATTAAAAATTCAATTAAAAAAAAAATGAATGCCAGATTTTTGTCCTTTAAATTGCATTGCATAAGAAAGAAAGTGTGGAGGGAGAAGTACTGAGAAATAATGTAAGAGAATGAAGAAAAACCACTCAACAGAAAAAAGACCATAATAGAAAAAGTGGTAGAAGAGAGAGTGGGAGAATGAGGGTATAAAGAGCACTAAAATATCTGTAGAGGAATCTTTTGCAATTAAAAGTGCATGTAATAATCGCATATACAAAATAAAAATTTTAAATATTGTTTAGATACAGAGACAAATGCTTCAGAACTCTTTCTGTTTCTCCCAAATGGATTCAACAGTCTGTCTTGACATTTCACAGCAGAGATGGCCAACCTAATGATGTTGCAGTTAGAAAAATAATTTCTTGACAGACTAACTACTTTCTATGTAGGCTGATGTTTGTGTGTGGTTCATTCATGATACTGGAGAATTAGGTGTGGGTTTCCAGAAGGTATCACCCAATAAAGAACAATTTTTCTTGCAAGGTGTGTTGTGGAAAGATCCATGCAAGTCTTTCTTGAAACCCCTTTAATAATGATACGTCTTCTAAAATCTCTGTAATTTCTAGTTATGAGGTAATATTTTGATTTCTGTTCTGTATTGAGCAAATGATGAACAAGTTGTGAAAGACATCCTGATTTATCATGGTTAAACCTCTCATAAGATCCTTATTTACCCTGCCATTTTCTAAGACACAAGATCCGGAAAGACTGTCTAAGAATCGCCTCTGATGAGGACTGAAAAGGAGGAGGAGCTTCTGTATATGTGAGACCATCAAATGGTCTAATTTTGGGCTAAAATGGCTAGCAGTTCTTTTGTTTTATCATGAAAGACCACAACAGTCATGAGGTCTTCCACAGGCTTTCTCTAAATCTAAAGTCAACAGTTAAATGTAATTTTTGGAAAGAATGGGAAACTCATACTGAGTCTACATCTCAAAGCAGATTTAGACTGAAAATTGCATTACAGAGAAGAAATAAGTATCAGTCTTCATCAGTAGCATCATCTTTCCTGTTTCTGATTATAAAAATATTTTGGAGTACCTTGTTCATGAACTCTCTGTGATCATCAAGTTTGACCCTGAATTGCTACATGAAGAGTGTGTTTTAGCATTATCTGTGCAAGTGCCTCTTGAGTGTTGAATAGTCTTAGTGCTTGATTTAGTAGTGCTCCCTCTGGAAATTTTTTACTTTGTGCCAATAAACCTGTCTTACTTAGAGCTTTTGGCTCTGGTCCACTATTTCTTTGTCAAGTGTTTAGAACTTGTAAGTGTTGTGACCCGATTGGCAATGCAAGTAATCCTAATTCCAGCAATTTACACTTGTCACTTTGCTTTACACTCCATTACTGCACACTGAAATTCTCCACAAAATGGTTTGGAGACCGTTTAACAAACAACAAATTGAAGATAGAAGGATTTTGTCCATTATGTCACAATTAATTATTTATTGGGATTTTGGTTTTGTGTTGCAGAACTGTGACCTGGCCCAGCAGAGCATTGTTCATATTGTTCAGAATCCACAGAAAAACAGTCAGAACAAGGAGGAGACAGAAGATAACTGTGTTGGAGGCGTTCTGAAAGCCTTGAAAAGAGAACCTGAGAGTCTAACTCGCATAGATCTCAGTAGCAGCATCCTCCCATCAGTCTCTGCAGGGCTGGCAGTTATTCTGGATCCTGGAAAAAACATAGTTTCACTTCCCTCTGAAAAATCAGGTAATTCAGTGACTTAGTACCTTTCAATATACATTTCTAAACATGTGTATTTTTCTTTCTTAGGGCGAACAGTTCTAATTCCACACCGCGGGGAAAAAGCCCTTAAAATATATGGTTTATTTTACTTATTAAACAAAAAATACAGCAATATTAAGAGGTGGTAAGCATCTGATGTGTCTTCTAGCAAAATTATTTTGCTTTGTGGATAAAATGAGTGATTTCTTGTGTAGTTCCTGTCTCTAACTTGTATTATGCTACTATTTTTACAAATTATTATAAGATGGCAAAACCCCTAGAGGTCTATGAGAAGGCAAAAAATAGCGTCTGTAAAATTTCCATTATAGAAATTTCCTTAACAAGAATTTTTTGGCAGCTTATGCCTTGCAAATATGTTTAATTCCCAATCTGTTGTGATGTTTTCATACCCCTACATTTTATAAAAAAATATTTACAATAGATTTAAGATTTATTAAATCTTTGCTGGCACAACACATGATGGTGATGATTCATACTATGGACATTAGTAGTTCTTCATCCACCAAATGATTACTAAGAATATCTTCTTTGTGAAAAATAATCTTAGGCATAAGTTACTGCAAAATGGGTTCTGCTATAATATTTAAAATAGTTCATGACAGAGAAGCTCAAGTCAGAAGCAAATATAAGAATCTCTTAGCAATTACATGAATCTTCTCGGAGAAGCCTTCTCTTTACAGACTTTACAGACTTGTGTTGCCCCAGGGAAGATACATCATTCTGTGCAATACCAGATTCTGTTGTGATTTATCATAATAGTCCATCAGAGATGTCTTTTTAGAAAGAACAGTACACAAATACCCTTTTTGCACAGTACAGAAGGTAATACTAAACATGTCTATCCAGAGTACAGAAGATAAATTGTGAATGTGACAGAGATACCTCTATGACTAACCTGACCACAGAAATCATCATGCTTAACAAAATGGCTACTAAAACTATTAAAATAACTTCTAGAGAATTTATTAAGTAGCTCATGCAGAAAATATACAATCCTTGGGAGGGTCACAGAAGTATTCCACAACTGACTTGGTCAACCTCTCACTGCCAACTAATGATGAATGAGTGCAGTTTAGGAGCAAATTAGTACCCAGCTTAATGATCCACATCTCCCAATCTGAATGAGTAATGAGATAAGAGGGGCATGCTGATTTAAATCTGGTAAACTAGGGACAGGGTGTCAGCCTGGACTTGCTCTGAGAAGCAAGGCAGAAGTGTGAGCTTTTAAACATTACCACATATTTATTTTTTCACTGCTGTACATGATACGTACGGGGATTTAATATCTGTGCTTGACTTTACAGAATAGTTTATACATGTGTAAGGACTTTTAAAATGTGTTGTGTGACGTGGTTGTCCACAGACTATGAACTCTGTGAAGCCAAGTACAAACTGATAGGTGTCTTCTATTGCAGCAAGTATTTTCATGGCAGAATGAAAACTGAGGAAAAATATGTACTGATAAAATATGTGGATTAGTTGTATCTGTGATTAAGTTATAAAGGCTTTTTATCATAAAAAGACAAAAAAAAGAAGAACCACTCTAATGACTGATAGTTCTTTGTGGAAGGATGTTAATATTAAGTACTTTTTAAAGGCCTTTTAACTTCTTTCCTTGTTTTGATTCTCAGTGTGAAAACTTGTCCTTTTGGCTGTTCCACCTGTCCTTTTGGCTCCACCCCTTTGTTCAATAGTGGGAACTATATTTTTCCTAGGCAGGAAGTCAGACTGCAGAATCCCATTCCCTCCCTTTTTTAAATGTATGACTAATGTCAAGCAAATTTGTAATATGAAATAAAAAAGTTAGTTCAACAGAATCTCTTTTGTGTAAGATGATGTGAATGTTGTTACTTACATAATTCCCAGTTTAATTCATTATCAGCTGATTTATTATTTTCTCTGAATCAACTAGATGTGGTCATCATTACTTAGGTTTTCTATTTTCAACTTTTAAATCAATGTTCATCTGGTCAGTAGCAAAAAAATGTTCTGATGTTCTTTACGTAGTCTTTTGCAAATGCTTGCATGCAAGGCACCTCTGCTTCCTTATCTTTCTATGTTCTTTTCACAGAAGAGTAAATAAAGTACTGGTATATACTGACTTAGGTGTGCCAAGCTGTAAATTCTAGCAAAAAGAGGGATTGATTGTTTTCCATCTAGTTAGGAAATGCTTAACAAAAAGTTAATATATGTTAAAACTTCTTGTCTTTCCAAATAATGCAAGTATCAGTTGAGGCAGATGAAACTGGGTGTCAATTGACCCTCAAATTAGTATTTATACACAA
The DNA here is from genome assembly GCF_965178545.1 of Coloeus monedula. NCBI lineage: Eukaryota > Metazoa > Chordata > Aves > Passeriformes > Corvidae > Coloeus > Coloeus monedula. Next base: position 41,084,049 of record NC_138782.1, on the reverse strand, counting down.
TACTAATATATTTATGCATAATACTAATTTTATATACATATATAAAACCTCGGTATTGTTAGTGGTGCATAAAGAGATGAACTGGTTCCCATTCCATGTAAGAGTCTGATACATGAAAGAGACAGTAAAAAACACTTAGAAGGGAAAGCCACAATTTAAGGTGTGGATAGTCAGAACTGTGCATACTTCTGAGACAAGCCCTGATGAATAAAAAAACCCCCATATCAATTTAACCAGGGAAATTGCTGACATTGTACAAATAGTTTTTGAATTGTATTCTGATGATTGTGTGTTAAAAATTCCTGTGCCCTGTAATTGATATTACACTTTATTATAATTCTTTTACTCAAACAGCCTAAAAGCATAAGAATTTTTATGTCAGATCTGTTTGACGTAAATGAGTAGTCTAAAGTCCTGAAGTATTATACAATTATTTCATAGTTTCATAGCATTTATAATCTCAAATTAGATCCAGGTTGGTCAGTGTTATGGTGTACATCTGCCACCCCATTTGTACGTGGTGTTCGGCTGAATACTACTATCCAGTACCAAGTTGAGAACAACTGCAGCTATTTCTTACCCCTTTTTGAGAATTCCGTCAAAACATGAGCACCCATCCATTCAAAATGGCTTCCAGTGTAGAAAGAATATTTTTATTGTCACTCAGAAACATGAAGCTCTGTAAGCTTTCAGCAACTGCACCAGACAAAACTGAGACAAAAATGAACTTATTTTCCCATGACCTATTATTGCTTTTCTGTGTTACAAATCCAAATATATAAGAATTTATTATTACCTTAAAAGAGAATAAAGGATTCCTAAATTTTTCTTGTGTTGTTTAACTGCATTTTTTTTTTCAAAAGAAACTAATCAGTATAAAGTTTTTTTTTCCTTTGGCATCTGTACAAATCATTTGTTGATTAATTATAAAAAATATACCTTAGATCCGTGGTATTGTAAATAAGTAGTTTGAAGAGGGAAAAATCAGTGTTCTGTGAAATTTACATTTGGTAATTAGGTCCTTTTTCCTAGAATTATCAAAAATTTGTTCTAAAAACAATTTTTCAGAGTGCTTACGCTGACCTTTCTTGAATTTCTTGAAATACTAGTCAGCATTTCCTGGTGATTACATGATTCTTATGATGGTCCTCTTTCACATATAGCTCTTTGAATAAGATTCATATTGCTCTACAAGAAAAAGTAGTAATTTACTTAATATGCAACCAACGTATTCTCTCAGTAGACATATCAAGTAACTAGCAAGGTTACTATTTATTTTTGGATTTGGTGCCATGACAGTTTACTTTTGTATTAGGATTAAATGACTTTTAATTTAAATGAAAATTCATCATGCAGCACATTGTGATCTAGCCTGTATTTGATTCAGATTTTTGATAATACATTATTTTACAAACTTTTAAATATTAAATGCAAAACTAATTTGAGGATCAATCTACACTCAGAAAAGGGAAAGTATTAACTTACCTTTTTTAGAAATGCAGAATAAAGTACCAACTCAGAAATAATATACTAGTCTTGATTCTGGCAAATAATTTCTGGAAAGTAAGGCTGCATTTGTCTTCATTACACACTGTGTAAATTTACTGTATGTACAATTCTGTTTTAAAGTTCAAAACAAATCTTTACAAAATTTCTGCATGGACAGCTGTCTCTGTGCTAGTGGTCAGGTCCTGCACATTGTTAATCGTTATCACTGTGCATTCATGATGTACATTAAACTGTTAGACTTTCACTGTTAGACCTTTTATCTTAAATTTGTTGTCAATGTACAGTACTATAACCTGATGCCATTTTCATTGCACTGATGTGTTGTAGTCACAAAAGTTGAGTTCATCAGGCCTGAGAGCTCTTTTAGAAGAGAAACTGGAACTGAAGTACTTGTCTTCCTTCCTCTACATTTTTCCCTTTCTTATTTGATTTTTTTTTTTGACTTGTCCCTGTCCTTAATCTCCTTTGTGCTCTTCACTGCTTCCATTGTTTTTTGTTTTGCCAGCTACCTTTCATGGGTGTTCCATACTTGGAAGATGTTCTGCCCATTTGCAGTCCCTCATGCATTTTGTTTTGTTTTGTTTTACAACTTTTTGTCACATGGATGCCTCCTAAGAAAAAGATGTGTGCAACTACACACTTCTTTGTTCGTTTGGTAGTCACGCTGCTCACATACTTAATGCAAAATGCTTACACATCATGCCTATTTCACAATGTTAGAACGTGTTTTTCAGAAGTAACCATCTTTTAAGTACGTTCATCTCAGGTCTCAAAATCTGTGTGTATTAATAGACGAGTATGACAACAACATTTTCATAGTGTAAAGAGACATTGGATTTAATTTTACCTCAATTGCACTAAATATTTCCTAGGTACTGAATGAGAATTTTTCAAAAATTTTAAGTTCCCAGGCTGTTTGGTAAATGTTGCATGACAGAAGTTTTTGAGCTGTAATACATGTTTGAACCTGTGAGATCCAGAAGGGTGTTTATTGATGATCCAATGAGAGAGTGGTTAGAGTGCTCTAGCTCCACTTGTTTTCGACTGCTAAAATATATTGCAATCATAGAATCATGGAATTGTTTAGGTTGGAAGAGACCTTAAGGTCATTGAGTCCAAAGGTTAACACATCACTACCAAGTCCACCTCTAAACTATGTCCCTAAGTGCCAGATCTGAACTTCAAATACCTCCAGGAGTGGTGATTCAACTCCTTCCCTGGGCAGCTTGTTAATGTCAGTATATATTAAATTATCCTTCTTGATGTTGTACTTTCATGGATTATGCTCTATGACTATGTTCAGAGGTAGGGAAGGCATGCCCCTAGGAAAATGCTTCCTGTTAAAAATAGGATAATGTTTCTGAAACAGTATTCTATTTATTTTTATGCACAGCAAAAAAGAGGGGGTTTGGATTCAAATCACAAAACCACAGAACTGCTATTATGCGAGATCAAACATATTGTCTATCTAAAACTATTTCTCTTCTTCTAATACTTTCCTGTTTCGTATACAATAGTTCAAAAGAAGAAAAATGTTATTATAGAAAGTTTCATTTAGAGAAGGAGTATTCCCCTTTTCAAATAATCACCCATGTACCCCTGTCCGATTATTCTTCATGTCTGTTATTTGGGCAAGTTGACAAGAATGGTAATGGCATTTTCTAATCTGGTCTTCATTGGAAAAAACAGTCTCCAGTGTCAATTCAAGGGTTAACTGGCGAACAGAGGGAGAGTTTTAGCCCAGCAATTAACTGTTGCTAATTCTGTCAACATTTCTTTTAAGAGAGTTAAGCTTAAGAAAACTATTTTGCTTCCAGTAAGGTTATGAAAATGTCATTACTAAGTCCTTGGAAGTTTTCTCTTATGTATATTTTACCACCTGTTAGGGTTATTAACCCTTGACAATTCACTGCTGCAATACTTCCAAGTTCTATATATAAAAATTGATATCCCTTCTTCACCTTCTAGCAACAGCACAAAGTGATTTTATAAGACATTAGCATAATGGAACCTTTTCAATAAAATGATAAATTGAGCCCATTTCAGAAAACAGAACGCACACTTGATAATTTATTGCAGCCAGTGCCATGCTGGAGACCTCATTCATATCATATGCTTTTAACACTGATGAGAATGGTGCCATTTTCCCACATTTTACCATCACACCTTGCATGTCTGTGAAATTAATTTGAGAGGAAAAATGTAAAAAATATTCTTTTCTGATAGAGGCTAAAGTTCTTCCGGGAATGCTTATCTTTACATGACATAATTACCTCTCATGAACGTGTCTAATTGCCTTATTGTTTTTAAAGGCCTTCCATGTTAATTGAACAGTAGCATTTGCTGAATCCCCTGTGTCAAGGGGTGGAGTGGAGCATTGTTCTTGCAATGAATTTTGATTGTTTATGGGGGACAACGTGGATGGACTTTATTCTGCAAGTGCATCACTTGCCTCTCTGTTCCACCAGTTGGAGGTGGTATATGTAGGTGGAAAATATTCTGTACTGATTAAACAAAACTATGCATTTTATGTTTTCTAGAATAACTGCTGACATGAATTTATTACTGATGCTACTAGGAAAAATAGGAAAGTAACACTAAGGAAACATCTCTTACGTGTAAAAACATGATAATAGAGTTTTAGAGTGATGCCTTTTTGAAGGAAGAGACAATTATGAAGCACAAGTAAGAATCATAAAAGCATAGAATGGTTTGAGTTGGGAGGGACCTTAAAGCTCATCTAGTTTCAACCCCTCTGTTATGGGCAAGGGCACCTTTCACTAGAGCAAGTTGCTGAAAGCCCGATCCAACCTGCCAGGGTTGGGGCATCCACAGCTTCTCTGGGCAACCTGTTCCAGTGCCTCACCACCCTTATAGTAAAGATTTTCTGTCTTATATCCTATCTAAATCTACCCTCTGTTATTTTAAAGCCATTCTCCTTTGTTCTATCACTGCGTGCCCTTGTAAAAACTCGCTCCCCAGCTTTCTTGCCATCCTCTTTAGGTATGGGAGTGCTTCTATAAGGGCTCCCAGAGCCTTCCTGTCTCTGGGCAGAGCAACCTAAACTCTCTCAGCTTGTCTTTATAGGAGAGGTGCTCCAGACCTCTGGATGCACTCCAACACATCCACATCCTTTTGTTGGGGACCCCAGAACTGGATACATGACTCCGGGTGGGGTCTTATGAAAGTACAGGCGGAGGATCACCTCCCTTGCCCTGCAAGACATGGTTCTCTTGATGCAGCCCAGGATACAATTGGCTTTCTGGGCTGTGGGCACACACTGCACGTCATCTTCTCATCCACCAAGGCCCCAAGTCCTTCTCCTCACACACCTGTTCTCAACGCATTCTCAACCCATGCCCAGCCTGTACTTGTGCTTGGGACAGACCTGACCCACATGCAGGACTTCACACTTGGCCTTGTTGAAATTCATGAAGTTTGTGTAGACCCATCTCTTAAGTCCCTCTGGATGGCATCCCTTCCCTTCAGGGTCTCAACTGCACCAGAGCACTGCACCATTGTCCATGTCGCCAACAAAGGTGACCCCTGAGGAACACCACTTGCCATTGGGCTCCACCTGGATGTTTCTTCATTCTACCTATCTGTGCCTTTGCCTTCTACCACTTGGGTGGTTTGGCCGGAGCACTTGCTGGTAAAGACTGAGATAAAAAAGTTGCTGAGTGCCTCAGTCTTCTCCATGTCCTGGGTAACCAGTTCTCCCATTTCTTTTTTGAGCAGGCCCACATTTTCCCTAGCCTTCCTTTTATCACAGACCTATGTATAGGTTCTTTCTTGTTGTCTTTGGTTTCCTGAACACAGTTGATTCTGTCAGGACTTTAGCTGTCCTGACCTGATCCCTGGCTGCTTGGACAACCTCTGTGTATTCCTCCAAGGCTGCCTGTCCTTGCTTCCACCCTCTGTAGGCTTCCGTTTTGTGTTTCAGTTTGTCCAAGAGTTCTGTATTCATCCATGCAAGCCTCCTGACTTCCTCTGTGTTAGGATTCATCACTCCTAATCTTGGAAGAGGTGATCCTTGAGTATTAACCATTTTTCTTGTTTCCCTCTTTCCTCCAGGGCTTTATCCCATGGCATTCTAAGAATGCCTAAAGTTCATTAAAAAAACAGTAGTTGCTGCCACTGTGCAGCTTAATGCTTGCACTACATGGTCTCTGTTATGAGCTCTTAGCACTCGAAATGACAGGAATCATAGTCTGTGCTCAAGTCATGTGCTCAACATTCATTAATGTCATTGGGAGCTCTGTGCACACAGCAAGGACATTGGGAGAACAGATCTATTAAAAATGCTTGATCTACAGAAAGTAATTTTGTGGAAGAGATAAAGAAATTATGTTGATAGAAGGTAAAAAAATAGCTTTGCAAAACACACTCTGCTTTCTCCTTATAAATACAAGTAATTTCAGTGGGACTAAATTTGAGCTTCTGTGAAAGAAAAAGATCATTGTATTTGGCAGGGGAAGACAGATTCTCTGGTTTTGGTTTTTGTTTGGTTTTTTTGGGTTTTTTTTTAAGAAAAGTGGTCACTATAGGAAAATGGACAGTTAATTCAGAAGTTCTAATTCATATTCACAGAAAAGCAGAATTGAAGTCAGTGCATGCTTCTGCATTGCTGTGCCAAAAGTCGTTAGGATTTTACCATCAGCTTTATTTTGGTGAAAATTTCACATTTTCACCACTACATGAGTGACCATTGTTAGCGGTGCCAAGGTAGTGACCTTCATGTCCATTCACACTTCTCTTCACAGAACTGGCAGCTGGGATTTCAGTTGGTTTTATTAATTCTTTGTGCCTCTGGTTTTTTGTCTTTGTGTTTGTTTGCGTCTTTCTTTCTTTCTTTTAGAGAATATCTAATCATAGAAGCTGAGATTCTCTATCAGCTTTATGTGGATTTCCAAATACCCTTCAGTGCAGGGTTTCTTTCCTCCTACTCTGAGGTACATTGAACCTTTTGCTTAAACCTTGTTCCTCCTTACATGTTGATCACGAAACAACACTGCCTACATCATGCCCAGCAATGAAGATTTTATTAAGTTGGAACAGAAGATGCATATATAGTAACATTTATCATTGTAATTGATAAATATTTTCTACAAATTTCTGAAATGTTGGTGTTCTATGGGATTTGTTGGCACTGGACAGAAAGTTTGGCCTAAATAGGTTACAGCATTTGTGATCACATTGTATCAAACTGAAAGGAAAATTAACCAAGAAAATATTTTCCTTGATCTGCCTTTCACGTATGAGACAGAATCCTACAGTGGCCTGCAAGTGAAACTGTCTGGAATATTTCTGAGCTGGATTACATGTGCTGTGGCACCAATTTTTTGTGCAACTGCTGTCTCAGGATCACAGTTTTCTTAGTGAGGTATCCAGGATCTGGAAGTTCCTATTCAGTTATTAATCTTAAGATTCAAAATACCATTTTCAAATGCTAGTTCAGAAAAAGATTAATCTTTATATGCACTGATACACCTGAAACTGTATCTTACAAGCCTATCTGTACTGTTGGCATCTCCGTGAGTATTCAGCCTTAGGTCTTGAGAACGTGACAGATTCTTTGAATATATAATATATTTTCAGTTATATATTATTAATATATTAGCGGTTACAATCAACTACTGCCATAACTGGTATTTGCAGATGAATTCTTCAGATTTAGTTTTGACAGTCTATCTACATGTCATGTTTTCTGCATTTCTGGAGTAGAGTATCTACAACTACGTTTCCACTTCAAATGCAAGCCCATGTGGTAGAGATATATATGTATGTAGTTATTTTAACTATCCTCCCACTCAGCAAAGCACAGATTGAAATATCAAAGGTGGCAGCTGCATCCTGGAGCGAAGTGCCCCAGGGGTCCTTGAAAGCCAACATGTTTACTGAACACCATCAGTCTCTTTCCAGCTTCCATGATGCCCTGCTGGTGCAGCAGTCAGTTCTGTGGGTCTTGACATGTACCTGTCAAAAGACAGGAACAGAGAAAAAGAAACATATGGATATCAAGTTGGGGTTTTCAGGTGCAGCGTGGGGGAACAGAATGACATCATGCTCCAAGTTGAGCCTGTTCACCATATACTGTACTCATTGATGTTCAGCTTCTTGCAACACTGCATAACTTGTCAAGGATTTTATAGTAAGCCCTGGTATCCTGGTTTTCAGTGCTGGCTAGCACTATTTTATTGCCTTTTTTGCTATGAAGGTGGTTTAACCAAAATTGTAAAAGAGATCAAAAGTTCACTTGAGCAACTAAGGCACCAGGAGCCGCAGCTCCTCCTTTTGTTCAGGACAGTTTGCTTTTTAGCTTTGTCACACAATAAATACTTGGCATATATTACTGAAAGAAAACTCTAGCTGGCAACAGCTGGTTTCTGATTTAAAGGTATATCACTTGGCAACTGAATTTTTATCTACTGTAACTCTTCCCTAGTAATTAGTCTCCACTAATATTTTTTTGGAGTAGCTGAATCAAACATCAGTAGTGTTTTAAATGAAGCCTGTGCTGGAGATATGGCCAGGTGAAGGTCATGATTAACATTATCAGGGACTTTTCCCAAGCAAATTTTAGTTCTCTTCAAAAGAATGTTGTGTTTATGCTAATAATAATGAAATAAGTAGCAAAATCTCCACTGTCTTCAACTGTGGAATGTTAAGATCTAAATTCCCAATTTGATGCAGATTAGTGGTTATGGATATTGCATTTTTTTCTATCTTGATACCCAGAATGTGGTGAATAGCTATAGATCATCGTATCCTGGTTCCTAAACGCTACACCATTGTTCACAGTAATTTTTAACTTGTTAGGAACATAACAATGGCCATAGCTGAGCTAATATTTGACTCATCTTGATCAATATCTTCTTTATGACTCTAGCGATTGTGAAGTATTCAGGATGGAGATGAAAAAATCCATTTCAAACAAATCTTACCAGTCCTCAACATTTTGTCTCCTAATCTGTAATAGGAATTTTTCAGGTACACTAAATCTAGTTGTATAAATGTGAACAAACACATTTTATATCTGCTATCAAGGCACAAAGATCTGTGTTTGACCAGCAATATGTAGATAAATAAAACATCTTTATGAAACATTGCCATATCTAAAATTAGCTAATGTTCTGCTTTTCTGCACTATCTCTTCCATATTTCACTTTACTATCCCTATTCTCCTGTAGCTCCCTCTTGAGTTTCTTTCTCTGGCTAAATGGCTTATAAATGTACTATAAATATGGCAGAACTGCAGGGTTGATTAGCTCCTGCACAGATACATAGTAGAACAGGAATCTGCATTAGATACCAGAAATGTAGATATAATATCTTGTTTGTTTCCTAGATTATTGTAATCCTTCAAGAGATTCAACTAGAGATGAAATGCTTACTGATGAAGGAAGCAGGGAGGCTTTGGAATGAAATCTTGTCTGTTTAGAGTCTGCAGGAATGTCTTCTACTTCATAGTGTGAGTCGGGAATTCAACACTAGAAAGGAGTACCCCTCTAGCACATAACTTTGTCAATCTGTGTAAAGTATTGTACAAGAAGAAAAAAAACCAAACAGCTTTCTTAGGTTTATGTGAGATGTCAGAGGAGTAACAGGCTTCTGTAGAGATCAAGAGGTACAAAGTACATCTCAAGTTGAATGTACAAAATAGTCTTTAAACATTTCTGTTTAACTTCAACAAAACCATTCTAAAAATCAATTTGCTTAATTGATTGGTGTGGCAACCCAGGGAACAGCTGAGAGCTCAGCTGGCAGCCTCTGGTTTGGTGTCACACTAATTGGGAGTAGGGTAACTGGTTTGGTGTCACACTAATTGGGAGTAGTGTAACAAGTAGCTGCTAAAGCTCTCTGCTATACATAGCGTGGTGGGGAGTGGAGGCTCTATGGTCGTGTGGTAGGAATGCAAACATGGGGCAGAGGGTGGTTTCCTAAACTGACAGGTTGAAGAATGATAGCAGGACCTGGTTTAAATTAATCTTGAGTAGAGAATTACTATGCAATCTAGTCTCCAAAGTGCAATGAACATTTAATACTGATGTCACATTTGAAGACACTGTACATATAGTATAAAAAATATCTGATAATTGATAAATCAGAGAACATATTGGTCAATGAACCGTATGCATATTGATAATATCTCTTACTGAGGAGGCTTACAGGGCCTACAAATTACTGCATTCTCACTTCATCATAGGTTTGCATTAAGGGAAAAAGGGGTAATTAAGAGTTATAGTGACAGATATCTGCTTAGAAACTCCATCTTGAGTTATTTTGAGTATTTAAACTTTGGATTCATTTATTCTGATAGAGAAGCCATTTGATTCCTTGTGGATAATAAAGTGTGTTTTTCTGTTGTTTATGAAGATGATTAAGCCAACAGGTTTATCTGGCTGAACCTGCCCCAAAGGATCTCCCCAAAGTGCAGTGTGGAAAGGTCAGGAGCTGAAGATCCCAGCTTTCCTATGTAGAATTATGTGTCTTGGCATAGCAAGGGGGATCACTAGATCATAGATACCATCACTTCTCTGTGAGGAATTTTTAGATCTGTTGAGCCAACTGTAAGAGTTGCAAGGATAGGATTAGGTGGTATCACTGTTTCAAAGTCTGAGACTATTATTTCCATGTTTCTTATCAAATAACAGACGTAGATGCTCAGCAGACTGTACATGTAAACATGTCAGTGAGGATTACTATGATTCCATTTTCTGCACATTTAACTTTAATGCGATGAATCTCACTGCCTTTCAGCTAATCTGTGGATGGGGAATTCTGTTAGTAATGCAGAGCCAGAGGAGCTTTGAGGTTCAAGCTCTGAGCTTAGAGTGCACTCTGTCTTTCTCTTTGTCTGTCTTTCCTTCTTTTCCTGAAATACTTTGTTCTGTGTTTTCCTTCCTCCCCAGAAGGAAGTTAGCTCTTAGCATGTGTCACAGCTGAATTGCTATAAAGAGCTGCTGTTTACTGCCCACTGCTTAAATACCTAGGCTGGTTTTAATAGCCTGGAAAAACTGTATCCCTTCTTCCCAAATCCTTTTGCTCAATGGTTTAAAGAGATAAAGAAACCTTTTGACTTAGGTTTGTATTTTGAAAACTGTCTTCTAAATGCAAAAAGGTGCTGCGGCATATAATACATTCCAGTTTAGAGCATATGTGAGCAGAATATGTGAAATTCTAAGCTGAGCTTTTTCTTAAAAATGCATTCCTACTCTTTACAATATAGTCCTGGCATTGCATTATGTAAAAATGACGCAATGATCATGCCATTATGTTGAGATAACAGAGCATGGTAAAGTGCCATTTTCACACAATCTTTTCCATTTTTCTGGACAAGCCTTTAAGAGATAGATTGTCAATATATATGTTTTCACTTTCAAAACCAGCTAAGGATCTTCCTCAAAATATTGCTTTTACTGAAATAATGAGTTACTCATGTCATTAAATAGAACATTTCAGAAACTAAATAGTTCAATTTTAAAAGTACTGGTATTTTCTGTCTGTATTGAAAAACATTGTATCAACTGAGTTATAGATACACATTTCCTGAGCCATTTCCATCTCTCATTTCTAAGAAAAGTAAATTGTCATTAAAATTCTAGTTCTGTGGGAGCTTCTGAGTGAGGAACCTGACATGCATGGCATTGAAAATGAAAAGAAGTACCACAGGTCATTTGAAAAAACAATTTCTGTGGTACACTATTATTTTGCAATATTTTGTGACACACTGAAATGTTAGAATAAAAGCACTAGCAAGTTATTTAGTACACTAATGGACAGTCCTGTGAAAGATGTATCTGTGGAATTGATGAATGCAGAGAAAAGAGAATTGCACATGCTACTGAAAATGGAGCACATCATGGACTTTTATAGCTTTTGTACAACACTGTTTTCTAGGGTGGGGTTTTTTTGTTTGGTTGGTTTTTGTTTGGCTGGGTTTTTTTCCTTCTTGATTCCTCTCTTAATAATTCCTAGCATTCAATTTACTTTTTTGATTGCTACTGAGCATTGAGCTGACATTTTCATAGAACTAGCTATTATAGCCCCAAGATCCTATTTTTGTGTGGTAATAACTAGTCAAGACCATCACTGTATGGGTAAAATTATTTTTCCTATGTACATCACCTCACATTTATCTACAATGAATTTAAGTTTTCATTTTACTGTTAGTCACTCAGCATCCTGCAGTCTTCAATGTGGTTTTTCCGGTTGGCCTTAATTTTTACTATCCTGAAAAATATCGTATCACCAGCAAACTTTGTCACTTCACTGTTCATTTTTCTTTTTCTGATAGTGAATACTCAAGTCTTGGAACAATTTTCTTTTGGGGCTGTACTGAGAAAACTGATCATTTATTCCTGAACTTTATTTCCTGTATTTTAACTATGTATTTGAACACAACAGAATTTTGCTTTTCATTCAGTAACAATATAATTTCTGTTAAAAAACTGATGAGAAAGGTTTTTTGGTTTTTTTTTAAATCATAGAATCATAGAATTATTTGGGTTGGAAGGGACCTTAGAGATCATCTAGTTCCAATCCCCTTCCATGGGCAGCAACACCTCCCACCAGACCAGTTTGGTCAAAGCCCCATCCAAGAAGGCCTTGACCACTTCTAAGGATAAAGTTTAAGTACCTTGAATAAATCAATTATCTTCTATAAGCCTTGTTACCTCATTATGTATTCCTTGGGTGCTCTGAAAAACAAACTTTTTCAGAATGTTTTGTATTAGGGTGACAGACCTGCTGTAACAAAGCTAACAGCAATACTGTTGCTGCTGGTTTCCAGCCTTTCATAGTTGTAATTACTATTGATATGTTAGATTACCTATATCTGGACAACATAAATTGAGCACAGCTGGGGTTTTGGGACACTGGAAGTAATTAGGGAGCTAATACAGAGAAGCAATGCAGTAGGAGTAGCCATTATTTTGACTTCTTCAACCTCCCTCCCTCCTTGGGCGTTTAGCCGGCTGTGAAAGGGGCAGTTGTGTAACCTTGGGTCACACTTTTATCAAAAGAGCTGTGTGAGAAAGAGCTGCCAGAAGCCTTGTCAGAGGTTTTCACCTCACACATCCTCAGTGGGCCCACTGGCCAATGAGTTACATTTAAGTTCAGGTCCTTACCTTTGTTTCATCCCTGGGCTATGTTTTTAAGTATGCTGTGTCTGGATGTATATCTTGTATATTCTTGTTTTTCTGGCCTGACCTGGCATCAGCCTTGTCCTTATGGACTTTCTTGATGACCACTGGTTTAATTTTTAAACATTTCTTAGTTTATTTGCTGACACTGTGTTCAGCTGGATCTGCTGCTCATCCTGAAACCTAGACTGCATGATCTGTGCCACCCATGCACAGACTAGTGGAGCATCCCTTGATGTTCTTAGGCTTAAACTCAGAAGTTGCTGCCTTCAGCTGCAAATAAAGCAGTCCTAGCCAGCTGTCATCACCACAGGTCACACTCGGTCCCTTCAATGATGTAAAAAGCAGCTCAGGGTGGAGCTTTTTGGGGAATATTATGGTTGGTGCATAGTGGTTTCCTCATGCACAAGAAGTATATTTTATTGGAGATCTTTTGATATTCTTAAGTCTTGAACACTTTGTTGTTGTATCACTGTTTTTCTCCCATGTATTTATTGCCAAGCTTTCAGCAGTTTCATGAAATTTCTGGTGTGTTTTTTTTTTTTTTTTTTTTATTCCATGTTTTGCTGTCTGACAGAATCATCACAATTGGGTTTTTTTCTCTGATTCTTTTACCCCTTATTGTTAATACGAACATTAGTGTTGAATTTTGCTCCTTTGTCTGAAAATCAGAAAGCAAGATGAAGGAGAGAAAGATACATTGTGAGAAGTAAGAGAAAGGTGAAGCTTATATAGAGGTCAGGAAAGGGAATGAGACAGGGAAAAGGTAATTGCAGATGTTAGATGGGTAACAAGATAATGAAGGATTTGGGTGAAATATAAAAGAAAGTGAAGGTAAATTATACTGGGGCTCAGAAAAGTGGAGCAGATGATTCTTTCATGGTAATGATTGGAAGAGAAAGCCTAATATACTAATTTCCTGAATTCCAGGAATTTAAGATAGATCAAGTGCTGTGCTTTTTGCATTTTTTTAATTCATATACATCTCCTGGTTGTTTTTTCTCACACAACATTTTTCACTGAAAAGGCATTAAAAAGATATGTGCCCCTTGTCTTTATGAAGTAACTTCTGATACTCCACCTTTTGGGCATTACACTCTCTTCAGCCAAATTTCAACTCTTCCTAAATTTTTAGTCCTTGTAACAGTGACAAGTCCATTTATTTTTTCTAAATAGCTGTGTATTCCATATACATTAATTATCTGAGATCCATAGGCATTCTGCAAGTCATATTTGAGTCTCAAGAAAAAGAATTGTGGTTGGTTTGTTGTGTGTTTTTCAGATTTATTCTGTTTCTTATTGTTATGCATACTTCAGAATTCTGCAGCTCTTTGTCATGAGTTCCTGTGCATGGCACCACCAAGTGGGGTTCATCTTCCCTAATTTTAGAGGTTTGCAAAGCAGGTATTTCTACCACACCTTGTGGTTCTAAATCCCCACAACAGAGAGAAACAGACCCTTTTAGACACAATTTATCTGACATGTTTATATCTTTTTATATCTACTTTAGGATGAATTGAATCAAGCCATGAAAGTGTCAATTTTTCTCACTACAACATAACACAGTCAGTTTAGATGAATCTACCTCTTAAATGAACATTTTCATGTTTATTTATATATTTTTATTTATATAGTTACTTATAAATTAGATAGGCATCATAAAGACTAGGTATAATCTAGAACAGGTAGAAAAGTTTTATAAATGTGTTCATCCACACACATGGGTCTGGCGAGGAAAACTGTGCTCTGTAAAATTTTTGCAGGCAAAGAAAAGTGGTTAAAGAACAAAAGTTTAAAGGCAGAACACACCAGTTGTATTTTTGTGAAGTGAATGAGATCTTATAAGTAATTTCTTTTTTTTGGGTGCAGAAGTGCAACCTCCACACTTTTCTTAAACTTAGATTTTGAAAATTTTCGCTAGTTTGAGCATTCTGCATTTATACTTCAGATGTTTTTCCTCCTACTGTGTTGAATCAAGCAAAGTCCTTAAAGTGAACACAGTTGGAATACTTTTTTTTGTTTGCTTCTAACTGTGCATTTTTCATTATATGGGTGCAAATTGCAAATATAGTCTGAGGTCTCAGACAGTCAGTCTACATTTTACAAATTAGAACTAGTCTAAATGTAAATATAATAGAATCTGAACCTATGCTAGCTTTATGTAGTTTTCAATCTGTTGGAAGATTTCCTGTAGCTCTGTCCTAAGAAGGTGATTATAGGAAAGACTCAGTAATCGTTATAATCTATATGAAAATGCAGTTCAAATGAAAACAGTAGGTTTGCTACAAATATCCCTATTCAGATTTTATTCACTTATACAGTCATAGAGATGATAATGGGTGTTTTGACTGATTAGAGATTTCAGGATCAAGTCTATAGTCATTATGACTAATGTTTTCTCGTTAACTAGTCACGCATATCAAAATAATTGGTCTGTGCTATCACTAACATGCACAAAGCTCCCACAGCATGGTCGTCATTAACAACACAGAAATAAGGAAGTAATTCAAGTCCTAAGGAGCTTGAAAACCTAGATGGGGAGACAGTACAAAGCACTGGGATACACATCAGAGAAAACTACTTCCCCTTTTTATATAAAACACTAAAGGGAGAGGACAGTTTTAAGACTTTTTTGGGGCGGGGGGGGGGGGGGGGGTGATGGGATATTTGTGAGGAAATTAGCTTTGAAGAGGTAGAAAAGAGAGAGTGTGTCTCATTGGGGTGAGAAGACAGGTCCTGACACAGATTATAAGTGAGAGGGCTCTTGTATTCCTCTCATTCTATTTTTTTTTTGGTTTTTTGGCCAGTTAAGGTAGCATAATTAAATGAACTCCATGGAGAAAACCATCAAGCATTTTCCTAAAACTAGCCTGTAATAAGTGATTTTATATGATAATATTTGGAAGTGAAAACTGCAAAGTAGGGATTGGTTTCTGAAGTCTTATTAAAGTCATACACCCAAAAGGTGTGTGTCTCATTTATTTACTATATGGTTGGTTCTGCAGCAATTTTAGTGATTACTGGCACAGTGTCATAATTACCTTCGTTGTTAATATTGATACATCAGAGCTGGTGCATAAAACAGATTTCCTTGTTCCTGTGTCTTTCAGTTTCTCTTTGAAAAGGGGTCCAAGGGGATGCAGTCTCAGCCAAGGGCCATGCTAATATAATCAGTGACGTGAACAAGTCAGTAAAGAGCTTAATGCTGGCCATCAGTGTTGTACTGTAAGCCAACTTACAGCATTTGCATTTTTTATTAAGTCTTTGTTTTGCCTGGTGATGCTGCTCAGGACATCCACCTAATGATGTAACTGCACTTTGTGAGAATGTGATCAGCATGTCTGCATAAAATGGTGAATGGGTTGCAGAAAATCTCCATTTAATACATTCCCTCTAAAATCAGTGCATTCCTCTTGTTATGTTGTGCCCTTCCAGCTTTCTTGCTATAGCAGATATTTCTAAAGTTATTCTGTCTTTGAATAGATCTGTGCTGCTTAACTGCTCCAACCCATTATATAATAAATTTGTTTCTTGTGTTTTAAATTTGTGCACAGGGAATGTGTTTGGGGGGACTTTTTATATTCATGAAAACGGAAAACAAAATTGAAAGTGCTAAGAAAAATGAATATTGAGCTAATGTAGTCTATTTTTGCACAGAGCAAATATCAAGCTAATGCATAAGATTTATCCTCTATAGTAAATCAGCAATATGTCTTATTTTAGGCCTCTCCTATGACTACTATTTTTTACTGCAGTATTCAGTCATGCTGATTTATGCCATACTATCCTGTGAATATTTTGCAGACTATTATCAATAAAATAATTTTATCTTTGGGTCCAGATGGAATGAGCTTAGAACACAAAGCAGAGAGAGAGAGAGCATGATTCCTGCCTCAAGTGTTTTAATCCTTGAAATAAATTTTAATCCTTGGCATAAAATGTGAGACAGGGACACAAGACATCAGGGAGTGGAGGACTGGATCAGGAAAGGCATCAGCCAATTAACAAATTGCTGTATGCTGTAAGGGCTCATGTACTCAATAAGATGGTTCTGTTTAACTGGGAGGGTTTCATTAGAGTCATGCCAGGAATCATTTTGGAGTGTAGGACTAAACTAGGACAGTGAGCAGTGGCATGGCAGAACTACTCAGGGTAAGCGTGAATAGAAGCAGCAGTTTCAGTAGTCCCATTAGACAGCCCACATATGGAATTGGAACAATGGGAGAGGACTGGTGGCAACAGAATAGATAATGGGCTCTGGTCTCACTTCCTGCTCTTGAGACCAAGTCAGAAATAAGTGGCTGAAATCATCCTGTTTATTGTGGACCTTTACTAGCAATAGCATTCTTGCTTACTTAAGTCATGTAGCATTCCCTTTGAATTGTGCTAAAGGCGCTGACCTTTAGTCCTATTGACTGTTTTGCTGATCCTGCATAGAGGAGCTGCCAAAAATAAAATTAAGTCACTTGCAAGTGACTTAAGTCCTCCTTCTCATATGCAATACCATAGTTTCGATTTTTGTTGTGATTTTTACATCAAATCAAGTCTAAGACATGCTCTCAGTTGCAGTAATCAGAGCCTCCAGCAAAATATGAGTGAATGGATATCCAGATGTGCAAAACTTTGTCATATTAAGTTTCACCTCTCAACATTGCACCATATATTAAATAGTTTGGCATAAGCCTTTTTTTCTTTAATTTAACTATTTTAATCCCAGAACTGTGTTTTAGACTGATTTGAGAAGTGTGCTCTCAGCCTTTTGAGTTGCATTTATTCATATGAAAAGTGGGTAAGTGTGTGAATGTATGGGTGTGTGTCATTCTTCCACAAAAACTGGATTCAATTTAAGTTCTGTAATACTTTATGTTCTGCCATGGTGGTTTATACTTTCCAAGGAAGCATAGTGAGAACACTTGACAGATCAGTTGGCTAAAGTTAGTTTTGGTTACATCACTGGTCTACTCTTATGTGGTTTATGTTCCTGAAAAATTGAAAAAGTGTTACAAAATTTCTTCTTTCAATGATGTACATCTTCCTTGTAGACATCTGCACACTTTTTCTTAGAAAAAAAGATTTTTTGGATGACACAGTTCTCTGAGGTTGAGTTTTGGAAACTCAAATTGTATTTGAGTTACATTTATATTATACTAGAGCACGTTTAAATCAGGACAGCCATGAATAGGTATAAAACCTAACTGACTGGCATTTTGCATTGGCATAACACAGGGTGTGACCCTTTACTGTGTGAGGGACGTGTAAAAATAAAGGAAGTCAGCCATGTTTAAAAATATTATTCCAGGTTGTATTTACTGTGGTAGTGTGCTAGGGTTCAAATGTACATAAAACATATATTGCTGATGAATGTAGGGAGAAGTAAGAGAATAGGGAGAAAGACAGTGAAAAAAATTTCATCTCTAAGGGGTTGCTACTGATTCTGAAGTTCACCACTGTTAATGGGTCAAATCTCCTCTTGGTACTGAGAAATTTCTGTTTGAAACATTATTCTGGTCTCATTTCAACTTCTGATGATAAGCTTGAGTCTCTGAACTTGAAGCTGTCCAGTATAGATTAAAACCATGCCAGGGATATTCCAACAGTTTGTAAGGAATAGCCATAACTATTCTAAAAAGTGCTTCACTCAAAACAGTGATCATTGTTTCCTGTGAAATGAAATTCATTAGCATTGCACTGGGCTTTCACAATTCTCTGCATATCACATTCTGTTCCATAGTTTCACAGAAGAGAATGTGTTTCATTTCATTTTCCTTGAAAATTTACTTGGCCTAATATCTTGGCAGCAGTTTGCAAACTTTGCTAGGTTATAAGGCTGCCAGCAAGAATAAAGAACTGGCTTCCAGTCTTCCATGAATAGAAGTAAGTTTGCTAAATTAAATATTTGTTTTCTTTTTGTGTTATCGGTCAAATTCATCTTTTAAGCTTCATCTAAAGAAATTTTCACGCAATTTGACCTCATAAAAATTGCAGGTAGACAATTTTAGACTAGAAGTGAGATGCAAATTATGGAGGACTGGGGTAATTAACGTCATACATCACTTGCCAAGGATTTCAGTTGGTGCTCACCAGTGGTAAGCTCTGGATGCATTTTCAAGGAGTTACAGTGTAGTTCACCTGTACTTATTGATCAAGAAGCAGGAGTTACTGGAAGGTGTTAGGAACTAGATCAGGCAAGATAAGATGATCACAAAGCTGTCTTCAGAACTTAAAATTCTTTTAACTTATCACTTACAGAGTGAAATAGAAAGCTTTCATGACAGTTTGGTACTGATTTTCAGTATACATCATAAGTGGTTGTTTACTGTTTGTTTGCTTTTCCTCTTGACAGGTGCAGCAAGTTACAACAGTTTTTATGTTTTTTGCAAAGATTTCTGCCAAGCTGTGAAGCCTGGAAAACTGAGGGTCCGCTGCAGCGTGTGTAAACAAGGAACCCTGACGTTGGCAAGGGTAAGCTTTTTTGGATTTGTTTCAAGGTTTTGGGGTATATGGAGATGATATAACTAGTCTTTTCTATTTGCATACATATGGCTATATATATATGTAGTCCTGCTTCTTTTTTTTTCTTGCTGTTTATAGCAGAGAAGAGTAATTCAAAGGATTTTGAAAATTTCACTCACTTATTTCCATTATTTGGAGCATATACAAGGAACATCATGCAGACTAGAGCTCCAGTCCTTGAAAGACATACTTAGCTCTTTATTTTAAGGACTGAGGATTAACCTGATTGTATGCACAATTTATAGAACTACATGTGGGCTAAAAAGGGGATGGTAAATGTTTATTCAAAGCTTGGAGCTGTTGTTAAGGCCACAGAAAGACGTGAATTCAGATCTAAGTTGTGAACATTATCAGCTAAGGCCAGAAAGTTTTGAATGGATGTGTAGTTGAGAATATTGCTCCCTCCAGCTGCAGCATGTAAAGTCAAGGTAAAGGCGTTGTTCTTGAACAGAAAACCGGTAAGAGATCTCTCAAGTTTGGTTTGCACACTAAAATGAGAAAGTGTTGGGGAGTGACTTGAATGTGCAGTAGTCTAAAGTTTTAAAGGGTTTTTTTTGTCTGAGTGCTGCTAATTTTCACTGGTTACTGTTGAATGAGAGTCCTTCCTCTCTCCTAAATCAGTGCTTGTCAACCACGTTTATGTGAGAGGCTTAGGTTTTGAAGACTGAGCCATACCATGCTATAGCTTGGGGGGGGGGGGAACTTCCATATTTAGCCCACATTCAAATGTCTAGATTTGTCTTCTGCTGTGGTTTAAAGTTTCAGCTTTGTGTTCTCAATGTGGCACAGTGCTTCAATGTCTTTACATGAAATAGCACGGTAAAAAAATAGCAATTAAAAACCCAGGTCCTATTCTCCTTGGAAAGAATAAACCATACTATGTTTATACACATCTAATTCAAAAAGCCCACAACCACAATCCCCCTCAAGCTTTGTGTGCTATTCCTGGATTAACCAACTATCTCTGATTTATTTCAGAGGCTTCATAGTGTTGCATTTTGTGTTGTTTCAGATGAACACATCTAAGGGGATTCTTTTTCTCTCAAAATTTGTATTTAAATATTGGTAATTAGTATAGGCTTAAATTACATATCAATCAGGACAGAAGACACCATTAATGTACATTTCCAGTGGTAGGAGGGATAAAAACAGAGACAATATTGTATTCAGATTGAATACATGAAGTCAGTGCTGCAGAAAGACATTGCTGTTATCACAAGATGAGTGTGAATCTTTTGGATTCCATTTACCTCACACAAGTCCTTTGCTACACTCGGCAGCTTCCTTCAGCATGTCTGCTTTTGGAAATGATGACTTTCTCATCTGTGCTGTTTGATTTGGGGTCACTGCATTCTAGTTTTAAATAAACCTAAATAAATTTCCAAACTTTTCTGCTTTTACAGTATCTACTAAACACTGTTCTTTGGTTTGGAGATTGAAAAAAACCCCAAAAAAACACTAACTCTGTATTGTCTCCTAGAAATTCCTCAGAACTCCATGGTGGAAATGCCATATTAAAAAGTTTCAGTATGGTATACCTATAAATAACTTCTGATTGCCTGGAATGTATGCAGGCCTACATTCTTTTTGGCAAATACGGGGTCAATGACACAATAAATATATGCAGGCTGATAAATTCAATTGAATGAGCAGATTACAGCTGCTGCTTTTTTCTATTAGCATATTTTACAGTACATATGAAAAGAAAGTAGCTGGAAACTTTTAGTGGAAGCTGTTCCAATTTTCAAGGTTGATTCAAAAAATCCCAACTTTCAGAAGATTTGAAAAGGTAGTTCAGCATAAAAATACAAAAGAGGGAAAGGAGACATCTTCTGGAGTTTAAAATGATAATTTTGTTCTGTTTCAGTTTTCAAATAATGCTTGGCTTGGCTGTGAAAATAATTTGCATGTAAGATTCTTGATACTTTCTCCCCAAAACAAAGAAAATCTGCTATCATTCTTTTCCTCTCAAATTGAAGCAGAACACAGTAGTTAGGAACAGTGAGCATGCTGTCCCTGCAGTTTGGGCTGGCAGTCCTCTGGGCTTCCAAAGTGCAGTGTTTTCAATATGGGCACTCTTAATGTCATGAATGTGCTATGCAACAGTCAGTTTGTTTTATAAACACACAGAATCTATCTCACTCCTGTGGTTATAAAGAGTAGGTGCAGACTTTGCATGTGCCTGCCCCACCTTCTTTTCTGGTCCACCTTCCAAGAAGACAAGAAAATATTTCCAGCTGGGGTGGCTTCTAATATGTACTGAAACTTAATGTGCAGAGACCTCTCTGTGTTAAGGCCAGGTAAAAGTGTGGCTCTCACAGCGAGTTGTATTTGCCCTGCTTTCTTCAATGCATTGCAGTCTACAGTAGGCAAAGTCTGCTGAAAAGGTTAAAAAAAGTTCAAGTTAGTGTATTATCCCAAACCTTCTGTCTTTCCCCTCCAATCCCATTGGGCTGTACCACTGATTGCAGATAGATATCCTCTCTACTGGTACTGCAGTTATTCTCCTTTCGTAGATAAATTAGTCAAAATAAAGTTGACATAAACTATTAAAAAAGTTTGTCTTTATAACTATACTACAGATCTGTCAGCAAAGCCCCTTTTTTTTTCATCTCTTGTTCCCTGCAGTCTTGGTAAACTGTGCCTGACCTTTACATGGCAACACAGCAAGTTTCTTGAGAAACTCCTTTGTGCCATAAGCACCAAAGCATGCTGTAAGCTAGCATTTGTTACACTAAAGCTTTTATTGAGATGAAAGTGAATACCTGTGTAAAACCTGCGCAAAGCTTTGTGCAGCCTTCACTTACTCTACATGCTAATCCTTTGACTACCTAAGCCACAAATGACCAGCCTAATTAAATCGAGCTTTCTTTTTTCATGGTTTGTTGACTGACATTTAAAATATTACTTATTCATTTAAGTAGTCTTATTCTAAAGATTCTATATTAGCAGTCATGCCTATTTGCATAGCATTATTTTAATATATGATGCTCAGAGTAGATTTATGATACGATATTTCTATGAAATAAAAGAGCCCACTGTTTTTATTTTTACCAAGGACATCCATCTAAAAATTAAATTTGTAATTTTACAGTTGGCACTTACCTAGCACTTTACAAGAATTTCATGACCTAATGCTTTATGGGAGATATATGCAGGTTAATTTAATTATAAGAAAACATCAGTCACTGTAAAAATATCACATCTCCGTAGTTTGTCTAATTAATCAAGCACAAAAGATATCTGGAAAGATTGGAGTGTGGGAGTCTTATGTAGGCCACCTACAGGCCGACCAGTAAGTTTTTTCACATAGCTTGAAAATTTTAGCAGCCATTATTCAGATAATTAGGGTATTCCTCTTTCCAGAAAAATAACCAAAAACAAACCAGAAACCCAACAACAAACCAAACAACAAAGCAACAGAAAACTCAAACAAAAAAAGAAAAGCCCACAAAAAAAGGTCTGATTATAGCAGTCACATTTGCAGTCCTTTTGGAACTGTAACAGTGTTAACATTCACAGTGTTAGTTCTCTAGTGAAAAGGAAAACGTGTATCTGTGAATGGAAGGCCTGATTCTGCAAACTGATACGCACCAGGCTATACACAAACCCACACTTTCCCAAAGTAACTTACTCTGTGTGTACTCCTGGTAAAAAAAGATGTGAACATTTGATTTGGTATCTGTCATAATGCAGCATTCAGCCAGAGTAAGAGTCTGGATTGAAGTGTGGCAAATAGACTTCGGGCCTCCCTTCTCAGGCACAGGTGCTGTGGTGAGGCCATTTCTTGTGTGGGGACTTATCACTATTTGGTCATTGTTCTTCTTTTGTGTCCTTACTAGTTAGTACTGAGTTTTCAGTATATCATCCAGCACAAGCACCAAAGGAGTTTGTCATAGCTCCTCTGTAGTCGCAAGTGTTCACATCATTATGTCAGACCTTTTCAGACAGGAGGAGTTACATTCAGATCTAACTCCTTCCAGCTGAGATGAGATTTAGTTTCTGACACTTACAGCACATCTGGTGCTCACTGTCCCATTGCTGTCCCTGCCCTCTGTGCTCCAGAGGAGCCTCCTGACTTCACAGATTTTGTTATACTGTCTCTGCCACAGAACTGCTCTTCCATCATTTGTTGTATCAAGGATGTTGCTTACATCTATTTCTTTTCATCTTAAACCTAACAAAGAAATGGACATTTGCTGAATTTTGTTTCTCCGGAACCATGAAAGGCTTGTGATTTGGGTGGCTTGTCAGCATAGGCTGTGTGGTACATCACAGTTTTGCACAAGAGTCAGAATTCTGAGTGCCTTTCAGTGACTGATAAATAACAGCTCATAAATGGTGTAAGTGGTCTTCCTAATAGATGATAGTACAGTGTTTGGAATTTGATACTTTGAAATTTCCTAGGAACAGAATGATCTGTAACAGTAATTTGCTTTGAGATCTTGCTTCCTATCTCCATTTAAGCTATTTTAATAGGGTGATTTCTTTTTGATGAATGTAAAGTTAGCAGAGATTTTACAACAATATAAAATAAAAAGGCAGTTTATTCTGATCTCTCTTTTTTAAATACATAATTGTAAAACTCCATTCCACAGTGCATAACCTCTCACCACTGCTCATTTCAGATCACATTCTTTTTCCTGGAATTAGTTACTTGTGTCCTCCCTCAGTGACAGAGAAAGGAAAGGGTACTGCTCACTGCATCAGAGCAAGGCTGACTGAAAGAAAAAGGGACAAGTAGCACCTCTGAAATTTTGTAGTCCTTCCTGCTGCTGAGTCAGCTTCTCCCCTCTGCTGGTTACACTACTGGGGTAATATGGCAAAGAGATTACAAAAAATCAATTTGTCCTTTAAAGCTAAACTGCAAAATAAACAGCCATTGAAGTGTACGTGAAAAAGCATGATTTCATTTACAGGCTGGGGAGGTATTAAAAATGTGATTGAATTCTTGAGAATGGGTAACATAGGTATTTGTCTACTCAAAATTACATGTGTTCTGGGAGGATACAAATGTTTTTGATATATATTATAGCTTACACATGACAAACACCATGTGCTAAAATGCTTCTATTGAATACTGTGCATAAGAAAGTTACCATTGCAATGCGTGACTCCTTGGTCAAACTAACAAATGTGAAACAACCATTTATTGTTGGGTTTCTGTTAATGAATGTGCTAGTACAAAAATAGCTTAATTTCCCTGCATTTGGCTGACAGAAATAGTATTTACAGGAAATTACATGTATTCAATATATGTGCTTCTTTTTACATAAATAATGGAAAATGCCTCAATTCTGACATCTAAATTGCCACCACTGGGCACTGATGTTAATGCTGCCTTGAGAAGACTAGGCCAGAGAAAATGAGCTCTTGGAACAATTTTTCCCAGGGTTTCCACAGAAGCAGGAAATCCTTCTGCATAAGTTGTATTAAGTCAGGACACTTAATTGTAAGCCTAATGTTTTTTCCTAATGATCCAGTGTTTTTTGAGAGAGAGGAAACATCTTAAATACAGATATTCTGTTGTGTAGTCCAAGCTCAGCTGTGCCAGGATTCCACAGAGAAATCAGGCATATTTTGATCTTCTCCCTACCTGCTGCACAGGGAAATGTTCTATTTTGTGCACTCATTTCTCTTACGAAGTGATCTGATGGTAACAGGGATGCTGAATATGAACTGCTGAGGCTGCCATTCACTCAAGGAATTCATGTCATCAGCTCTTCCTTATTGTTCTCACTTTGCTTGCACTCACTTGGTGCACAGCATCAACATTAAATAAATTTAGTGCTGAGCTGACTCTGAATTTAGGATTACCAGTGGAACTTTTCCTAAGAATGATCGCAGGGAATCTGCAGGTCTGATTCTGCCATCACTCATCAAGTGTCTTCATTGCTTGTAATAGCATGGATATCAGAAAAAAACCCCAAGATAATACCTACATTTCTATCTTTAAAAGTCTCTTTTCTTTGATGATATGTTAGATTTTGCCAAATCCAGATGCAACCTGGGGAGACTGCTCCAACAAATATTCCTGGGGCCTGTTTAAGATACTGTGGCACTTAGAGAAATAAGAAAACTCAACATTGGGTGGCTGCAAATTATTATTTTATAACCATTTTTGTTCTTTCTTCTCCACTTCTGTTTCTGGCTCTAACTCTCACTTCACTCTGAACCTCTTAAAGGACAGCTTCACTCTTGCACCTGTCTCACATAGTAACAATGCCATTAGGAATGGCTTCCAAAATGCTCAGCTCCATCTGAAGAGAACAGTTGGCAGGATTCAGAAGACTTGACATGGTTTTATTCAGGCTTTTAGCTACCTCTTTTGTTTATTTTTAAATATCCCTTAAGAAAAATTTCATTACGTTGGACATAAATTGTAATATACAGTAAATGAAAACATATTATTGATTTATGAAAAAAAAATCTCATCCATTTCGAAAGAAGGAACAGCAATTCTTTCATGCAAAATAAACTTGGCTAAGGAAACAGTTTTTCCTCTATGTTGAAAAAATAATGTAAGTTCTTCTTTTATTTTAATAGAATAGAAAGTATATTTTAACTCTTCATTCTATTAGAAGCTTTGCGATATCTATGCATGATTTATAATATTTATTGCAGTACGTGTTTTCAGTGAGGTTACACATTATAAAGTGTCTTAAAAGCTAGAAAAAATACCATTGGAAAGAGGGAAAATGACTTCAGTATTATGTACTGCTTCAAGTCATGCTGTGAAATAAAACTACCTTTTAATGTGAAGCCTAGAGTGAGTTTCTCCAGCCTGGGTGACAACAGTCATAAATGAAAAGGAAAACAGTTACCAAATTTACTTTCAGATAAGACTTTTACATGAGTTTCTGAATCAAATGTCTAATAAACCCTTTTGCTGGAGAGGATAGATTTATGCCTAGTAATACAGATGGTGTTCAGTGTATTTTGTCCTTGCAATTGCTATGATATCAGGAAGCACAGATTCACAGAACGGTTGTGGTTGGAGTGGAGCTCTGAAGGTCATCTGGTCCAACCCTCCCTTGAGCCAGTTGTCCAGGACTATGTCCTTTTGAACATCTCCAAAGATAGAGACTCCACAGCCTCTCTGTTCAACCTGCGCCAGCACTCAGTGACCCTCACAGTACAACAGTTGCTCCTTATGCTCAGGTAGCATCTCCTGTGTTTCATTTGTGCCCATTGCCTCTGGTCCTGTCACTAGACACCTCTGAAAAGAGACTGGCTCTGTCTTCTTTACATTCTCCTCTCAGATATTTACACAAAGAGGTGAGATCCCCACTAATGTCTATTTCAGTATATCATGGAAGGCTTGAGATTAGTAAAAAATACCATGCTCAGAATAACACGTGTTTTGTCAAAAATATTAGTTGCATTTGATTATTTTTCATGCAATATTGTACATTCTCTGAGTGTATAAATGTAGATCAGATGTGGACTTTTAACTCTTTCACTCTTATAGGTCTTGTGCTATTTCTATTAATGTTATGCCTTTTTGTTATATGTATACCTTTTGGGGAGAAAAAAAGGGAGTACCAGCAGATGTGATAAGTATTCAGCTTTAGTTTGGGGGGCAGTATGGGGGCTCCTCTTCTGGGGGGGCAGAACTGTAACCACAGAGGGAACGCTCTGTCCCTCTGCTTGCATATTGCACCCCCAAACATGTATTGTTCAACGGGAAAATGAAAAGTTACATATTAATTATTGGCAGTACTGCTGTCATTGCCTTAACTAAGTGCAAAGATGGCCTTCTCTCCATAAAGTAACTCCTCCTCTCACAAAGAAGGGCCCTCTTTCTAATGTTTCTTAGCCTTTTGTGATGAAAGGAGGTACAATGAATATTCATCAGCATTCTTGACATTAGAGCCATAGTTGCATATGTAGGTAAATCCTTCCTGATCCCTCTTGGATCCCCTTTTCTACTCAGTAAGACCAAAATGTGCTGCGGATGTATTGCTGGAATGTATTACAATACAAACAAATCATGGGATGTGACAGTGGGGCTTGTTTTTTTTAATATGGCAGCTGCCACTGAGATTCAGATGTCCCTGTGTATAACTCTCCTAATTTGCTTTCTTTATTAATGTACAGCCAAACTTCTGTCTACCCAGTATTATTCCTTAGATAGCTGTGGGTACAAAGAGATCATGCTCACACTAAATTATTTCAACATTTTTCATAATGATTAATATTAAGAAAATCTAGAGGGTCAGTAATTTTCATCCTAGTTTTTAAAATGCTGGAATATCAAAGGCACCAGCTGGCTCAGGAAGAAAAAAAAAAGTATATTTACTTATAGTATTGTAGTAGCAGAAGTAGAAAATGTCAAACTATTGTCTTACAAGTGTACCTTCATCTCCATTAAGAAGCTGATGTATTTTCTTAAAAATAATAATAATAATAATCATTGTTACAATAATGATGATGATTAATATTGTTATTAAAATTATTGATAGTTTTTAATGGTTAATTTAAAACATAGTGAAGGGACTGTTTATGTCCAAAAGAACTATAAACTTGTATTTATTTTAACTCCCTGTGGAAGAAATCATTCCAAATCTTTACATTTGGAATGTCTCAGCCTGTGCTGTTTTTCCTAGTTTTGGACTGAATTACTCAATAAGAAAGGTTTAGGGTACTTCTATGTTATGTAAGTAAAAGTCAGATTTCTCTAATTTAAAAAATCAGCTAATTTTAAGTTATATTGATGAGACTAGTTTAGATAGGTTTGTGATCTAAAGGTGTTAAGGTCAAATTCATTAAACCTTTCCTCAGAGCTTTATTACTATAAAACATCTTTTACATGATGGAGCCACAACCAGGGTAGTTACATTGATTTAACTTTCTTGGCAGAGGTAAGTGGTGTTCTAATGAAGGTTTTCCCCTTCTTATTGGGGGTGATAACCAGTTAACAATCCACAAATAAATTCTTAGTACTTATTTAAGTTTTTGTGCTGTAAGAAACCGGACAAAACAAAACATCCTTGGTTTCCTGTAGTAACTGCATATGTTTAAAGCTTGCTACTTCATGCAGGAAAAAGAGTTTACTGATATATCCTGAATGTAGAAGGGGGTTATGTTTGTTTTGGGGTAATTTTGAAATATCATAAATTATTCTGTGTTAAGAACTTGATTATCTTGGGAGTCCAGTTCCTTTTTTTAAAAAAAACGCTACAGATATATATGTAACACTGAACCCTGTTAATTTTCTAGGCTCTATTTGCACACTGTCATAAAAGATGAGTGAAGAGAGTATCACTGGTATATTTACTTAAATTTGATCTGCATGTGCACATTTGTTACAGTGTGGATACTGCAACACATGTATCAGACAACGAGGCCCGTGGAAAAGAAATATATATGGACCGATTCTTGATAGATGTTTCAGAGAGATGTTTATTTCTCCAGCCACATGGCCGGGTTCTGCTGAGCAACTGAGGCAATCACAGGACCCGAGGGTCCTTGCCCGTGCAGGGGAACACAAACCAACCAATGGGGAATGAGGCTGACCAGGGGCAGGGAAACCCCGTGCCTCCCCCCCAGGACCCCTCTCCCAGGGCTACATGGCAGGGGGAGGAGACCCCAACATACATCAGCTGTTTATGATCTGATGGTGGAAGCACTTCGCAGTTTTGAATCTGTCTGTGCATCCCCAAGTTCTAGATTTTATAGCTTTTTAAAAAAAAATTTGAATTCAGGCTTTAATAAATAGAATCAGTATGTTCTACATGTCCTTCTTTCCATAAGTGTAGTCAAAAAAGTCAGTTCAGTTGGCAGAAGTTAGCTTTTTCAGAGTAAGGCACTGCATTTTAGCTGATGCCTCAGGTTCCTGTAAAGAGCACCAAGAGATGTTTTTGCTGGCTTTCTTCTGCTTAGCTCTGCACATATCCTGCCAGATGAAAACACTGCTGCCTCATCCTGACTCCGGAGTGTTGCAGAGCAATGTTTGTAACTTTGAAAAAATGACCAAAGATGGTGTTATTTGTCTGTTACCAATATAGATGGTAGGCCATATGCTCAAAACATAAAAAAATATTTCCCTGAGGTGTGTTGGGCCTTGCTCAGGTTGCAGATTGCCTATCTGCTCCTACACTACAACCTGTGCATCTAAAAGGATGTATTATAGAAGGATATATTGTGCACTGTCCTCATCTGAGCAGCATGTTCTTTCTGGGTGTTCATACTATCTGTGTGCATTTTGACTTGCTTGATTTGAAAAATTTAGTTTCAGATGGAGAAAATTCATTCCCCTGAAGTTAGGTTTTTCATTTCAGTCAGGTCTAATTACTTTCTTTGTTTTGAACTTGGGCAAATAGGCAGGAATGTGTTTGACCCAAGGTTTTCCTGGTGTTCTAGGTGGTGCTTAAGAGTGGGAGAATAATTTAGTTTTAATATGCATTCTCTTCTGAATCTGTAGTTATATGTGCTTTAGCTCAGGTCCAAAACTTCCAAGCTCCTTCTATATGTGGTTAGAAATAATTTCATACAATTTTGTAAAAACCATCACCAAACTGAAAAGCATTCTGGTTACTGGCATGAATCTTGAGCCTCATGGACCTTTTTGTAGAGGTCAAGTCACCAAATTGAGTCTCTGCCTGAATGAAGTACAGAGTTGGTGAGAAGCAAAATGGATTTAAAATGGTGCAGTCAGGTGCCATCAGAATAAACAGTTTATATATGCATCTCCTGTCTTATAAGATATGAATTAGTTCAGTCAATTGTAAGGTGAAAAATGAAGGTTGTTTTTGTTCTGGACTAATAGGAAAGGATGCTCTGTGGCTTTGTACAGTACTAAAAATTCTTTAAATATTCTTAAAAGGAAAAGCAAAGGCCACAATGCCAACTTATGGAAGCAAGGCTACTTTCACAATGCGATAGTTTTATTTATGTTTTCTTTCCCCTTTTTTTGCTTGCATTTTAGGCAATATGTTTATTATGCGGTGTCATACATGGTGGGGATTTTTGGTATAAGACCATGTCATAAAATACCATCAGTTCTTGATGGTGATGTACAAATTTATTTATTGAGGATGGATTTTAGAAATAAACTAATGTTGCCTCATTTCCTGGCTTGGAACAGTGTCAAAGGCTTTTTTTTTCATTTTTCTCTTAATTTCCCTGCGGGTCTTGACCTCATTACAGTAATTCTTTAATGTGTATTCATAATTATTCAGTTGATGTCATTATACGTTAGACCTGATTTCATCCTATCCCTGTGGCCAACCTAAGTAAGAGGAATGCAGGATGGGGCAGTTCATATTCTGGGCTGAACTGTGATTGGAACCAAGAGCCAGCAGGTTTCCTCTTTGGTTCTCTGTCCCCTTCTGTTTCAGTGCTGCTTTTTTTGCTGATTTAAGAAGCTGTTTCCTGAAATTCAGGCCAAGTGATGAGGGCTAAGATTGCTGATTTTGGCAAAACAGTAATTTAAAGAGGAAAATGGAATTCATAGGCTTTATTTAGTTCAACTACAATGAAATTGCTAGGTTAAGGTTCTTGTAACTCTATAAATGTTGTCATTTTATTTAAAATGTTAGTACTCTGCTGGAAAAAGTTTTGTTCAATTTGACTCTTATGTTTCTCTTCTGCTTTTACTTCTTTCTAGCATATATCAGTTTGTATTTTCTGTTGAAGAGAGATGCCACTTTGCAGCTTTTTTTATTTGGAATATAACTGATATGCTTGAACCCTAACTTTGTGGGGTGAGCAAGGTCATCCTGTATACTTCAGGGAGGTGGCGTGGTTAGATACAATCCATTTTGCCCTGTATTCTCTGATAAAGTAAATTAGGGGGCCTGAGTGGTTTTTGTCTGTCTTAGGTGACAAGGGGAGAAGGAAAGTGGGAGAGTGAAAATAGTTTACTTTTTGCCAGTACAGATACTCATTTTATGCAGCTGCATATGTTGGACATGCATAGACAGTAACATGCCACAAGAAAATTAAGCAAAATTTGGGATGGGTCCTGTTATATTGTGATAAAATTACTATTACTTCTTAATGCAAAATTTTTTGAATGCCAGCTCGTCCATAACTATAATAAAACCAACTAATGCATAAATTAATTCTGGCGATTTTCAGTAAAATTTTAAAACTTGATATGACAGGCAGGAATGCTAAGAGGTAACCAAGTGTATAAACACTAAATGAAGGATTATCCTTATTTGTGAAAAATCCATTCCAGCGAGAAATTGAATTGAGGGTTTCTCTCAAAAAAGAAGGGCTACTGTGGCTAGTGAGCCATATCAGTGCCTGATTTTACTCCCTTTACAGTAATAACGTTATGTGAGACCCATAAACAATACACAAGTGAGAATGAATATAACTCAACACTCTATTGTCCCTTCTCTTTAAAGATTCATCTCTAAACAGTAAAGTACTGATTAAAACTGAATGTGATCAAGCATATTAGGAGTGATGCACTTCATTTATTAGAGCATATTCCATGAGCAGCCTCACCTCTCATCTGGCATTTTTACCTTGCAGTGAGGATTTTCTGTGCAAAGCTCATATGTATGGAGTAATTGCATAAAACGATAGATCCTGTATTTATTATTCTTTCAACCAAAGAAAGAAGATTTCACCTGAAACAGCTGGTCCAGAATCTGGGTTATGCCAGTATTTTAACTGTCATAGAGGTTAATGATAAAGAAAAGACCAAAAACCTTCATGCCATTAATACTGACTTTTAATAAGTCTCAGCAGTTCAGAAAGTAGACCCGTAAGGAATTAGGCTGCAACAATCTTGGCACTAGTTTACAGTAAATAGATGCATCCCACTTAGAAAACAATTTGCATTAGACATACCTGTCTGTATGTGCTTTAATTATACATAAATGTTCTCCAATTATACATAAATCCAAAAACTGCTGGTAAAACCTAAGGCAGTAGAATAACTTCTGGGAAAGCCTCTTTTTAATGAGCAAACTTTAAGCCTCCTGTATTGTCAGGAATTTAAACTGTCTCAGAGTACAAAGTGCTCCTGCAAATCCTGTGTCTCATGCAAAAAAAGCACAAGTTTTGTAGCAACTGGTACAGGACACACAAAAAAAACCCCCAAAACCAAAAACAAAAAGAAAAGAGAGAGATAGAGAAGGAGAAAAACATATGGATCTGCTCCTTTTTAAATGCAGATTGTTGAGGCTGGAAGTCTACCACTTAGTCACTGTGTTCTCCGTTTGACCATATGGTTGCAAAATCTAGTGGGATGATGTAAAAACCTTAGTTAGCCTCCTGAAAACAAAATATAGTAGAATAAAGTGGGAAAAGGAAAGGATTTATTTTATTAATTCTTGCTATTATGCAATATTTAATATGCTTTATTGTCTATAGCTCTCATATGTTATGGAATCTATATCAGTTTCTTGGTATTTGACTCAGTTAATTTCTTTGTTCTTGAAATATATGGGGTGAAATCTCTAAGTATACCTTTACATTTAAGATGAAATGACAAGGCTTTTTCTACCTACTTCATACAGAGCTAAAACTCAGCAGAATGAAACACACCTATTAACAACATATCTCATACAAAAATTGGAAGACCATAGGTGAAAAAAGAAGTTATTTTGTGGCCCATCACAACCTTATGTCAACCTCAACTATACAGCTAACATTTTGATGAATTCACTGGCACTAGGTCTCCATATGATATGAAGAAGGATGTGACTATCTGTAGCAACTCCTTGGCTATCCTCCTGCTCTCACTTTGCAAACAAGACTCAAGAGAGAAGGGATAATGCAGGCACAGATGAGGACTTCTTGAGATGGGGCAGGGGGAACATAGTTTTGTGTGTGTGTGTGTGTGTGTGTGTGTGTGTGTAAAATTCCTTTCAAATGGGAATCATGAGGGAAGAGGCCTCTCCATTTGTCACCACCAGCAGCATGTCTACATCGGAATAAAATTTCAGTTCAGGAATAAATGGAAAGAATCACTGGTCTCTTTTGAACAAATAGCAACTGATAAGTAAATTGAATGTTAAACAGCACTTTACTTGGCTTCAACTATGTTATTTTACAGTTACAGTCCAGTTTCAGTATAGTGTAAAATCAAGTGAACAACAAGCTCCATGGAGTGCAACTTTGCAGGAAGTCCCACTGGCTGGGACTCTCCTCAGGCACCGATCTCCGTGTGCGATGCCTGGCTGACACGCAGAGACTCACAGTCTGTTAACAGGGGTGTTATGTAAGAAACAAGAATACAGTTCTCTCTTTGTTTTTACATTATATTATGCCTACTCGTGGTTTGAAAATCACAGTGTTATTGTAGACAGGGTCTTTTTTATGTATTCATCAATATACTGTACTTCTTCATGGTTAATTAACTTCATACTGTAAAAATATTAGAGTAATACATTCGTTCTAGTGTTTAGTAACTAAGCATAGTTATCTATAGACTTTGAAAGTTCATAAAAAGCAGGTGTTTTAGTCTCTGTCACTTAAAACTATTTTACATTTAGACCTATAATACTTGATGAGTGAAGTTATACTTACCCTTCACCCAATAAAAGTGAAAGGAAAATTAATTATTTGTGAAAAATTAATCTTCAAAAGTTTTACACTCCTTTGCATCACCTTTGGAAATTTTTATGGCTGAAGTAAACCTTTCCTTCCTTTGTATTGTGGTAGAAAATTTCCAACATGATTTTCTATCTTTGTAATAGTATTTAGAAAATAATAGCATTTGCTGCAGCAGTTACTCAACACCGTCTCAAAGACACAAACTACAGACTACTACTTCTGGGACTTCTGTAACACAAAATCTTCTGTGGACTGGTTAAAGAGAAGATCCCGTTTGTTAAATTGACCAGTTTAATACACAAGTGTTTTCAGTTCAGATGCCAGTAGCAAAGATGGAATTGAAAATTCCTCTTGTGAGAAAAGGAAATCTGTCATTAACTATGCCAAGAGATTTACAAAAATGGTAATTTAGTTTCCTAGATTTAGATTCCTGTCACCACCTGTCTGCACTTGAATTTGGAGATTAATTTTAATTTTCTAGCCTGTTGTTTGCCAGTGGGATGGTCCTCATGAATTATAGAACAGAGCAGAACTTCATCCCATGTTGTTGGTCACAGCAGAGCTTCCCTGTGACCCACCACTCTTGGTGCTGAACGGTCAGCTGTTAAACACTTTCTAAAGATGCTCTAAATCCCAATGTAAAGTACATCTGTTAATGGTATTGTACTTGTTTTCATTCTTCTCCCCCTGCCCCAGGACCAAGCATATCACTTTCAGAATATGTGGTTTCTGTCAACAGATAAGATACCATAATGCCAATGTTACTTCTATTCTTTCTTGTATTGCCACTTCTGCTCTTGAACCCACCAAGAATTTTTTTTTCCCCTATTCATGATTTAGGGTCTTAAGAGGAGAATCTATGTATTTATCCAAGAAGATTCTTTCTTCTTTCTCAGTGAGATAAAAGGGAAATTCTTGAGAGGCATTTCACATAGGGTTTTTTGCACAGTATTTTTCTTGCTAAAGGAAAATGTTTTATACTCTGGATGTGAATATAAGTATACAAGGGGAGGGAAAGACATAAATTTAAGTATTGAAATCCATTGTGGGATAAGGGAGACAAATCTTAACAAAACTCCATACACTTCTTCATTGCAGATTGTAGTAGATTGACTGCAGACCTGTAAATAAACTGAAGGGGGCTTTAAACTTGCTAACTTGGACCTCATAGACAGAAGATCAGGAACTCAGTACTGGCCAGCTGATATTCTGGTATGTTTGTAGGGCCTGATGAACTCCAATTTGCCCTGTCTAAACTTCTAACAGCACCTAACAGCCCTTTTAAAGGTCTGAAATTCTTACATCTACAGGTATTATTGCAGGACTAAAGCCTATTTTTTATGAAAAATAGAGTAGGAACTTCAGCATCCCATTACACAGGATGCGCAGGCAGTTCTTTCCTGTTTAAAGTCTCAATTAAAAGTTAATCGATTAATTAAATGCAGTTTATTGAATTCAGTTATGTTATCTCAAAGAGATGGAGACCAAGGACACTTACAGACTTACAGGAAGTAGAGTTACAGGTTATGACTCAGTTCTTAGGCTTAGATTCTTCACCTGTCTCCTTCAGCACAAAAGCAAGGAGTAAGTCCTTGGTTCCTCAATATTAAAACCTGTTTTGCTTCCTATTTAGGCACCAAAAAATTATACTGAAGTTTCTTTATTTGATGTTTTTATATAGTGACCAGGTGTATAAGAAAAGAGACAACAGACCCTTTGAAACTGAAGGAAGTAAAGGGATAGCTGTTGATAGGCATAATAAAAGTGGAATGCCTTCATGCTCCTTTCCTTCTCCCATTCCTTTCCTTCCCCATTGGTGACTTCTGCAGTCTCATTTGTTTGTTCCCAATTTTTGTTCTCTTAGCTGTCTGCATTTTATTTACATGAAAAGTGAACCATCTTCATTTACTTGCACTGATTTTGCTTTTGCTTTGGTGTCAGAATATAATCTGGCTAACCTTATATGTTCACACAGGAATATACAATTTATGCATGTCGTAATACTTGTCCTTAACAGTGACAGGTATGTGGCAACTATTAAAGAAGTAAACATTGTGCAGAAAACATACAAATATTGGTATTTCATCACAAACAAACTGGCAGTCAAGTCAGAAGCCTGTTAATAAGCAGCTCTTTTGAAGTCAGGTTTCTAAAAATAAAGCTCTGTAGTCAGAAAATTTTAGCTGTAACTCATTATACAAAAGCATGCACAGGAAAGTAACAATGGAGATTTGGGTTATGGGGTTGTTTTTTTTTAATTCTATCTCCTACTTTTCTTTGTCTCAGGTTTTAATGTGTAGTTGTAATCCGGGAGGAAAGGAGAAAAACTTCAGTGCATTGAGTACTGAAGGAAAAAAATGGAAGCAAACGCTTCTCAAGTGAGCTTATTGCTTTTTAATTAGTGCCTGTGGGAAGATACTTTGCTGTATCAGTGCCATTTATACTAGTACTGTCTTGCAACAGTGATGTGCAAAATGTTTCCCACATCTCCCACCATCTTGTATGGCCCCAGAGCAGACATACATAAATAAGTAATGGAGAAGGTAGGAAACAGATTCAGTCATGCCTATTTTGCTGATGCCTGATCAAGGGGAAAAAAAAAGAGGGAAGGTACAGAGGAAGATGAAGAGTATGTACTTCATAAATTCACTGTAACAGCTGTTCTATGAAATGCTGGGATTTGCTATTCCACACGGCACAGGATGAAGGCAAAACTTGCAAGACTGTATTTCTCCGTGTAATGAGGTAGGCAGCCATGCGGTTAAATCATTTGCTTTCTCTGGGACACTGCTGGGTTCTTTGCCTTTCCATTTAACTGCTCTCAGGTACCAGAGTGTCATTCTCACCTTCGTTATTATAATTTTTCCCCTTGTACTTCCCAGTAAATGAGAAGTTTTACAGTGGAGCAGCTGTTGATAAAAACATTGACCTAAAATAAAGCAGTCAGTATCTTACAGTTGGTTGAAGTCACTTCAAACTTCTGGGTACAAGAAAACAGAAGCTGTGGCAGGATGACACCTGTTTGCTCAGGAGCTATTTTGGAAAATCTTACTAGGTTTGTGCATGGCCACTGCTAACTTAGTTTTCCTGCTTACCCAGCTGGATTTCCAAAAATAATCTTAACTCTTTTATGGAAAACTGAGTTGAGTGTTGGGAAAGTAGGATATTCTCTCTGAGTTTGTCTTACACAAATATAAACTACAGATAAAGAAATTGATAAACGCTTTAAGATTTTGTATAGAAGTAAAAATTGAGGGGTTTTTTTTTTTAATAGGGAAAGAAATTACTGGTAAAAAAATAGTTTGATGTTTTATTTTGGTGAGTTTGAACAAAAGTCATCAGTATAATACTGATTTTACTTCAAAAAAAGTCAGCTTATTTCTTACAAAAATACTTTGCAGTCTCTCTTTGGTGAAATAAGACAACTTGCAAAGTGTGAAAAAACCCTGCCTTGTATCTTAGGCCTGTAAAGTAGTTGTAGCATGTCAAGTCAAGTGCGTAGTCTAGATTTAAGTCTTTTAGTTTAAACTGCAGTGTCACGTCTAATTTCTGAAACTATTGTTTCTAACTAGTTGTATTATAACATATAATATATTCTAGCAGTGTTTATTTTATTCCTAACCACGGCAATTAAATTCAGTTCTTGAAAACCAGGAATCCAAAATAATTTGTGCTCCGTTGTCATTGTCATGACACAGCATTGATCTCATTTCTTTAATGAAGGTTTTCAAGTAAAGACACTACATGGACTCAAATATACAGGGGGATAAATTCTGACTGCCACCATGGTTCTCCTGACAAGTGCGCTTGCTCCACGTACTTAGTGTAGAGTGAAGAACGTAAGAAATGGTAAAGAAATTATCCTTTTAGAGTGTTTGTAATTAAATATTATTTAGCCACAAGGTAATTCTCTGATCATTTGTCTAAATATGTACTTAGGGAGATCTGTTCGTATATTAAAAACCTCTGTGGGCTGAAGCCGGTATATTTTATCCATCCTTTCTAATGGCAGTATTTTCTGCAGTATAGGTTTTGACCAACCATCACCGTATTCAGCCTTTTGAGTTATTTTAGACTCCTAAAGTGAAGATTGTATATTTTTAAAATGCACATCTTAAGGTTTTTCCAAGGTACATATTTTATCTACTGCATTATTATAACAGAGTGATAGTATTGGAGCATAAGGAAGCTTTTAAATCTCCCAAGTCAAGGGTAAGGTATATTAATCAAGGACTTCAGAGAAATAGTCTTAAATTTTGAAGTATTGTGCCATATATTTAAAAAATATGGGTTTTAATCCTTCTCTCTGTTTATTCTGAATAAAATCTTTCTTAAAAGTGGAACAGAATAAAAAAAGTGTTTATGACTGAAAAGGCTTCTTTAATTGTAAGGAAGAGTTTCATTTTTACCTCTGCAGGCAGAGGGTTTAATAAAATCTTGGCATTTGAGCTATCTAAGGCTTAGGAAAAAAGCTTGTTTTTATATCACCTCTGAAAATGCTGTTCTATTACGGAAATTCTCATGGATCAATAACCATGGCATCATTAATAGATAGGGCCTGATATTGAGAAAGGTAAAGTGATAGTGTTCATATTCTGATGCCAGAACTATTAATTACTTAAATCCTTTTGCTGCTTTTGTGTAACTCTGTAAGCTCTGTAAATGCTGCTTTCATCTTTTAGGAGAACTGCTTGAGAAAAACGTATGAGTCCTCAGCAATATGTTTTGATGAATGTCATCAACTCCTTAGGGTTTCTAAACCACGACAGAATTTGTCACACAGCACACAAAGGTTACTAACTGTGTTTATTAATATAGGTCTGCTTAACTTGGGGCAAAGATCTTCAGAACATGTAGGCAATGTTGTGGAGTAGACAGAATTTATTAGAGAAAGGGAATGTTATGTTTTCCAGTGGTACATTTTTGCTTCTTTCTGAACACTTAGGACAGTGCCCAACAACATGTAGCTTCCCGTAAAACTGTGAGGTTTGAATTCTAACTATTGCACTTTAAATATATTTTGTTCTTTGATCTTTTGCTTTATCTGAGGTACTATCTTGATGGACCCCTATGCAATGCCCTGGTGAGCTGTAGAATCCATGGATGTCAATCTCTCTGATTTCCAGCTCAGGACAGCTACCAGAGACTCTCATCCCTTAATTTACAATCCTGACGTTCTCTGTTGTGCAATGAAATCCATTGTATAATATTGAGGCCACACTCTGACTCATATTCAAGTTGTTGAGTGTTCTTGTTTCCAGTGGTGTCTTTAAAATAAACAAACAAACAGCCTGTCCCAAATAATAATTCCAGTATAAATGGTAGTATTGAAAGTGTCACTCTCAGGCATCCAGATTCTTCCTTCTGTAAAGGCTTTCTGCAGGAGCTCAGAGGAAGGCAAACTTAGCCCCCCAAAATTGCAGTTGCCTAGGACCATGTCTGGTTGGGCTGCATCTCCAAGGATTGTCCACAACCTGTTCTTTGTCACAAGGGCGGGCATGTTGCTTGCTCATTGTCCATCAGGACCACCTTTTTTGCAAAGGTGCTTTTTAGGTGGTCAGCTCCCCAGGTGCAGTGGAAGGATATTGAGAACTTTGAACATTAATACCTGGCAAAAGATGGATGAAAATGTAGAACTCACCTAAGAATTATCACAAAGATATATCCAAAGTCTTCAAGGTATCTGATCTCAGTTATAGCAGATCATAAGAAACATGAGCAAAATATACTGCTAATATTGCCTGAAAACTGCAGAAATATACTTGATCTAGGCTAGATGCTTATTATCACATAATTTTTAAAAATATGTTTTAGTTTAAAACATTTTAATTCTTTTATTGAATCAGTATTCAGGGTCACCAGAGAGACTGGGCAGAATTGTTAATGCTAAGCTGAGTAATTCCACTTTTGTATCACTGGTACTTTGAATCCTATACGATACAGTGGAACAAGTGGGGTTCTCCTAGTTCCTCCCAGGTAATGTATACCATAAAACCGTAAGTCACCCATTAGAATTCTTTTTCTTGTGATACCTACTAGGTGTCACATATTTTGTGTAATTCACTGCTAACGTCTGGCATTGCTTTTCAAAGATATGAAAGAAAAAATCTCTCTGCAATCATCAATATTCAAGAACATGTTCAGTTTTCTGAGGCCTAGGACACAGCTGCTCCAGCAGGCAACACAGCAAATAAATATATTCCTTATCAGCACAAATCCCCTAGAGCATTCTTCCAGTTGAAAAACAGAGGCAAAAAATATTCCATGTCAAAAGTTTCATTGTGGAGGCATTTCCAACAGGAGAAGCCACTCCTGCAGCTCCACTCCAGGACTGCTGAACAGATTCTTATTATTTGGATTTAAATACACATGAATTAAGTAAATTATTGCCATCTAAAGGTTCCGTCTTCATCTTCTCAGTACATGAGAGCTTTTCTAAAGGCTGTTCTAAGCAGAATATAACTCAGTTTAGACTTCCCGGTGGAAAACTCGTGATTAGAAGATGCAGCTGAAGGACCCTTCCCTTAGCAACTTCAGAAAGGTTGCATAAACCCGTCCCTGATGGCAAACCTCCCATTTTCCACCAAATCCTCACAAGCATTTACCATATCTTGACTGCCAGGTTTCTAAGCAGAGGGCTGGAAGTCACTGGTAATATAAACAAGTAACCAACTGCAGAAACTTCAGCCGAGTAACACAAAAGTCTTTTCTATTTGTCTCAGGCACGTGCACTTCAGAATCTAGAGAGGATTGTGAAATGAACCTTACTCTCCCCATGGGTTGTTCAGTGTAAAATCAGAATATGAATGCATACACCTTCAAAAATACACTTAGAAAAACATTTGTGCAAGTTCTACAATGTGAAGTCAGACATGCTGTCAACATGACTCTTCTAGAGCAACATGTGATTGCATGCTAGCAGGTGTCCTTTGACTGATGCTTTCCTTTGTGCATGCACATTCTCATTCACTTGTGCATGTTGTCTGCTCATTTTCTACACAATTTGCTTTGGAAATATTTAAGTGTGTCTCTATGTTAATAGTTAGAGAGATGCATTTTCTGGTTAGTAAGATTAGTGGGATCTGCAGCTCAGTGTGGGTGACAGCAATAAGTAGAAGTGATGTTGTTTAGTGGTACTGTCTCATTCAAAGACGGCTGTGTGGTGACAGCCTGTTGGACTAAATGTGTTTTTTGGAAGTGTCACACTGTTTTACAGAGCTGCTTGGAGTCCACAATGTGCTGTGTTCATTTTCTGGGTTATTGTCTGGCTTAAAACCACTAGAATTTTTCATACCTTATTTGTGTAGTCAGCTGAAGCATGATTTCAGAATTTTATCAGTCTTCAACCACAGAAGATACCAACTTTGCTGTTTTCCTTCCACCTCACTTCTCTCTGCCTGGAGCTCTGTCATTGAAGTTGTTTCTGTATCTGCTAGGGGGGATGAATTTTAAGACAGTTACTTCAGCTACAGAAAAACAGTGGGATGTATAGTCAAAAAGTGATAGTCATTAGGAAAATGTTGTAGGGGCTTGTGGCTGTTTTAAACACTGAATTTGAATAATGAGAACAAGTGAGCAACCTTTACCACAGAAAAATTTTAGCAAATTCTTGCTTCACATAAAGATAAAAGGAGGCTTGTTAAAACTGGGAAACACTCTAATAACTTTCATCAGTAAATATACAAAAACACAAGCTTCTTTGCTTTCGTGTGAGTCCACGCATTGCCTGTGCCAATTCTGCGATGCTTAATAGATATTTGGATCTTTGCCTTTTCTTTCCCCTACTACTAGCATGCAATAGGTACAGATTTTTTCACTTTCTTTACTCACAGAAAACACCCCAGTTTAACATTTGTGCACCTTGGAGGTGGGAAATGACAGGTGCCAAGCACTCAGCTCTGGAGATGCCAGTGCCTTTGAACACATAGAGTTGGCACTCTGCTTTTTCTCATTGGCTTTTCTCTAACCATACAGTCGTGTTTGGATTCTCTAATAGACAGTCACTAATTAGTGTTTACCTAAGAAACTGTTGTGATTCCACCTTTCATAACAACACTGAGGTCTCATGTGTGTGAGCATACCCTGCAGACTTTCACTTCGCTTGTTAAGAATGTTTGAAATATGCAAACTCAAGGTAGAGTTTATCATGCCACAAGCCAGCTGGCACACAGAAAACTATTTTCTAATGCTAGCAAAAGTTCTGCATCTACTTAACACACCTTGTCCTCAATGAAGCCTAGCTAGCTGACCACCTCCTTCACTGTCAAGAAGCAAGTGGTCTGTTGTACTCTTAAGTTTCCTAGACACTAAAACCAAGCTATTTTGATGACTTTTTGAACTTTAAATAATATCCTTTTTATTCCTTGCTTGCTGTGTTAGATTATTTTTGTACTGGATTTTAAGAGAACATTGGTGGCATGTAGATATTGCACTATCCTTCCAGTAGATGCTGAGAAGTTTCTTAATTAACCTTATTTTGCTTAGTCACCCCACAGCAATTTTATCAGTGTCCTATGAGCTACAAAATTGCTGTTGTTTATTTTGAAGGATTCTGTGTGCTTCTACGCAACAAGATTTTGGAAGCAAATTAAACTTATATTTTTGGGCTCCACTTTGATCAGCTAAATAGGTAGAAAATAGGTAGTGATAAGCATAAAGCTAGTAATAGGCAGATCAAAAAGAATGAAGGGTAATCTTTATATTAGTTTGAACACAGTAGCTTTGATGGAAGATTTTAGGATTTATGAAACTACAGACATTCCTCCAGCTTTGCTCTTGACAACTTTTGTTCATTTGGCCATTCCTTGCGTGCCCATGCCATGTGTTTCATGAGGGTCCATGCTCCCCAAGGTACAGATTGGCTCTGAAATCCAAGTTTTAAGTGAGCTAAGGACTCCTTTGTAAAGATACAAAGAATCCTTTATGAAAAGCTGGAACTGGTTTAAGCTGTCTGAATAGGCAGATGCTGTAGTGGAGGTAGGTGATGAAACAGAGTTGTAGAGGAAGCTATCACATGAAACCATT
Source organism: Coloeus monedula (assembly GCF_965178545.1). Classification (NCBI taxonomy): domain Eukaryota; kingdom Metazoa; phylum Chordata; class Aves; order Passeriformes; family Corvidae; genus Coloeus; species Coloeus monedula. Next base: position 41,041,339 of record NC_138782.1, on the reverse strand, counting down.
TCAGAATTAAATGCAATACAAATTTCTTAAAGCAACCCTTCCAGCAATTTCCCTTCTATCTGTTTTTCTCATACTAATTTAAACAAGCCTAGAAACAAATTAAAACAGTTTCTCCTAAGCATGGAAGAAAGCAAAAGAGTGGTAGCCATTTCTACGTCTATTTCTCAGTGTTTGCAGTGTTCAGTACAACAGAAATGGGCCCTGTTAAAGATGAATAGTTGGGTCTGAGTCGATTTGTCTTCCAGTCAAAACTTTCGGCAGAGACGTTATGATTGATTTTTGACAGTACATTCAGCTACTGGCAAAGCAAAATAGTCTTTTAGAATTTCAATCTGAAGCACAGTGTAGACTGTGAGGAGGAAGACTCCTGCTTGAAGTACTTTCAGCAGTACCAGAGAATAAGCTGATGTTTGTTGGTAAATAAAAAGGATGAGATGGTTCTTTTGGGGTTTGTGCTCACACAGAAGGTTCTAAATTAAACTTGGTAAAGTGAAGAATTGATTTCTTGGTAATATTTTCTACCTTCTAAAAAGTTCTTCAAAAATATTTATATGTAACATTAGTGGCATTAAGAATGTTGTGTTTTTTCCTATTTTAATAAAAATAGGATTTATCGAAAGCCTGGTTTATATTAGTTTATGCAACCAACCAGCCTAGCTTAATTGTTTTAAATAAACAAAGTAAAGAATATAAATAAGGAACAAAAATGGTAAATTAAATTTGGAATGCAATCTTTATAGATACCCAGGATTTCACAGTTCCCTTTCTAAATGATGGAATAAATTTACAGAAATTACTTTTCCCTGAGAGTGCTTGAGCTGACCAAAAGCCCAAAGTAAGCAGGAGCCTATGAAGCTGGACTAAGGGTCAGTCTGCTGGCTGTATTTGCAGTGTCTTGTTCCTCAGCAGTGAGGGACTGTCTCTTTGTGGAAGAGAAGCAGCACCAAACCGTTTAAGAAGGAATTTGTTCTAGTGGCGGAGTGCTTTCCAGGCAACCTCAGAAAGGGCAGCTGTGAGAGAAAGGAACAAGCACAAGGACAGACCAATGCTGTTAGGAAGTCATTCAGCAAGGGAGTACCATGGATTTAATGGTACGAATTTCCTTTGTGATGCTAAGCTTTAATGATGTTTTAACTTTCTTTTGTACTTATAGTAGTAGGAAATAAAAGATTGCTTTTATCATATAACTGCTATAATTTTATTTCTGGAGAGCCTCAGAGCAGAACTGCCTAAACAAATAGACATTTTTAAACTTTATATTGGAGTTCTTTTGCTATTTTGGCAGTAATATTTGGCTACTACAAAATAGCCTATTGTAATGTATTTAATAAAACTCCTTCACCTAGTCTTTCAGCTTTCCTGCACTACTTGTCTATATCAACATTCTAAACTATTATTTAATAATGTTAAAATATAATTTAAACAACAGAAATGCTTTAGGACCAGGTCACATAATTTTCATCACTTTGTTCATTAGGCTTTCAGTTCCTTCATGGCTACTTGAACATCCTTCAAATGTGTTCTGGTTTTATGTTAACCATGCATCAAACTGAAATTTATTTCCATTACCTAACATGCATTTTGTGTGATTAAAATAGTCCGTTATTTTACTGCAGTTCCAAGCTGCACATACCTGATGGAGCCCAAACGTTGGACAGGCTGTAAGAGTGGAAATATGGCCAGTATAATATAGTAAGACCAAAGCAGGAAACTGCTTCTCTTCCTGAGAAAATGAGTTTGTATTTTGTCATACTTCTTTCTGGTTGAACTGTTCTGTCGTCTTCCCACTTGACAGAAGAGAGAGATTTTGGGTGGCAGAACCAAACAGAAAAGACAGCTTTTCTCATTTGGACCTATTCAAAGACCCAAACAGAAACCACCCTGCTACTCAGGTTCAGTAAACAAATGAAAAAGAAATAAAAGATCAGGGATGTTCAGAGGAAAGGGGAAAGTAGGTTCTCAAAGGCTGTTTTCTTTATAATGGCACTTAGTGATAGTATTATCGACAGCAGCATATTGAAACATACTGATTAGAATTAAGTTCCTGTAGATTTACAGTGATAAGATAAAGGGGTTTTTTACCATTTACCTGATTTTTTTTTAACCCCCCTGTGTTACAGGGGATGCAGACTCTTCTTTCAGTGATTGCATCTTAGTACTTTCCAGAGGCAGCCTGAAAGGACCAACCTGTCCCTGCAACCAAGGAGAACCTCTCAGAATGTGCATTATAATCTAAACTGCAACAGGGATTTTTTTTTAATGAGGCAACTGAGAGAATGGAGGTGGTAGTTAGGCTATGTGACACTGTCAGAATGTTGCTAAGCTTTAGAGTGGAATAATTTTAATTGGCAACATCCTCATTAATCATAGCTAATGTTAATGATAGCTCCCTGTAGTGACTCATGAAGAGGTGATGGCCTTAATGAAAGCTGCCTTAGAGGCTAACAGATGGTGCTTGAATTTCAGTATTTTAAATATACAATTGTTCAGTTCTTCTAAATAAGTTTTTTTCCTACAAAATAATAATATGGGAAACTTGGTATTCAGTCCTACTCTTTACTGGGCTTGTTTTTTAAAATTATTGAGTATGTAATAGACAAGAGCAAAAGGAAGACAGTTTAGCATGCATTGGAAATTCAGATCCACGCATGCAGGTTAAGCTTTATGTTTTCGAATCTATGTTTAATACTATAGATGTCATTGTGAATTTACTGAATAACACAAGAGTGTTTACTGTTACATAAAAGAAATATTGGCAAGATGTGGGAAAAAAACCATAATTGTCTGCTGCTTTATCTCTCTGCTAATGCTTGATAGCTCAATATTCAGTGTTTATCAGTGTTGCTAATCTCCTGGTTATGTTTATGAGTGCCTTTGGCTTCTGCTCCTCTTTTTGTGAGCTTAAGGAATAGGAGAAAAAGAAAAATCAGCTCTCAGCAAAGGCATCTCTTTAGAACCTCAGAGAACTTCGAATTTTGGCTCTCCTAGCACTTTATTCATAAGTATGGATATTTAAGGACTCTATAAATAAGGGTTAGATAAGTAAGATACTTGTGGTTCAGTTAGAAAACTGAAATTGGTCTAGTGCTTAAATGTAATACTCCAATAAGTACTTCACTGAACTGGAACACAATATCTATTCTCTAAAAGAAAAAAAGAGAAATAATGCATCCTTATTTCACTAGGGTATTTTAAGATTATTACATTAATAGTTGTTAAATGCACATATTTTATAATAACAAGAATAAAAGTTTTAAATAAATTTTCAGGTTTTTTTTTTTCATATTTCGTGTTTCTCTTGCCTAATAGTTTATTCTTATGTGCTTCTCTTTTATTTGCTTAATCATTTATTCTTTCTTTAGCAAGGTAAAGCCTTACAATTTAGTAGGGATTTGTTACCATGGTTGTTGTATGCATATATGTTAATATTCTGGGAACAGAATTCAACAAAGGTGCCATCATGCAAGATCTAGATAGGAAATGCATTTTATCATTCTTTCCAGTGATGGAGTATCTTTTATACACATAGGTGAAATGTATATTGACCTTTTTCCTTCCAATTATGTGTTCATCTCTACATCACCAACTGCTGTGACATCACAGCACATCACGTCTTTCGGATTTACCTTTGTCTCTGAAAGAGGGGGGTCTCCGAGTATATTCTCTCAAATTATTATTTTACCTTTAGATACGTTTCAAGGTGCATGGCATTTTATTGTTTTATGACCAGACTTCCCTGTGAATTTTCCATTCTATTTATGTATTAGCTATTCCATCCAGTGTAGTATGCACAAGAATGCCAATTTTGGAACATTTTAAGTAGACCTTTAAAGAGAAATTCTCAACCTGACTATGGCAATAGTTTATACTATGTTGAAATAAGGCCAGCCTGAAGTCAAATCTCCTTCTTAACGTACCAGCACCTTCTTTGCATACCTTTCAGTACTCATGTCACTTGTACTTGTGTAACAATTCTTACAGTTGGTTTCCAAACCTGCCAGTTAGAAGGCCAAGCATATGAGGATTTACATGGAGATTTTCTGAGACACTGTGTCAGAACTTTATTGTTTAATGTGAAGGGGACTCTTGATTTAGAAATGCTGCATGGAGTTATCAAACCTCTGAACATTACCATCTTTTGTTGAGCATTGCTATATCAAAAGTGTGTTATTTGTGCAATAAGGAAAAACATTAAAAGTAGTGTAAGATGCTGCTATATTTGATACCTCTTGATTTTGAAAAATGATAATATTTAGGGTTTCTTCATGGGTACATTGTTTTGGCACAAGGACAAGGTACATCATAAAATCTTCAGCTAATTCTGAGTAAAATCTGCAGGTTTTCCAATGATGTGAGGAAACCTCATTGCTGTTTCCATACGATTCCTTCTTGAGCTACCTCTTGTTTTTCCTGCCATCACAGTAGGCTTTTGGGAGAGTCAAATTATTTGTAGCTTATGGAATTAATTTTCATTGCTTGTTTTGAGGGATTTTAGCACAAGAAACAATCAGACATCCCAAAGAGCTGTGGGACTGAGGGTAAGGGATCAATTTCGTTTATTTTTCACCATACTAAGATTTTTCTTTGATTGTCAGGTCCCATGGTCCCCAGCACACTGGTATCTGAAGTAAAAAATCTGACCTTTCCCTATATGTAATCAGATATGGGAAAATGGAGTGGGGAACAGGATGTCAAATATCAGAGGTCAGTGGGATGGAGAGAGTTACCACTTCCCTAGAAACGTAGTAGGTTAAAAATCTGTGGAAGATTTACAAGCTGAACTGGTGAGACAGAAAACTAGATTCATGATTTAAAAAGAGGAAAACAAAGAACATCCATCATCCAGACAGATAGCAGCCTTAATTGTATTCCCTTTTAATTTGGGCTGTTCAATAATGCATTGTGTTAGTCATCTAAGTTGCACCTCTCTGTGTTGCCGTGTGTTGCAGATAGGAAAGTAAGTTTATTACAACTAATCAAACAATTAGAACAAGTTCCAAGGCAGGTGGGTGATGGAGCATTGAAAAAATAGATTGCAACTTTCAAGTGAAAATTCCAGACAAGAAAAGCCAAATGAAAAGAAAGGCTGTTGGCTAAAATTAGGTCAGCTGAGGGTAATTTCAGCTGAGGGTAATTTCAGGGAGTCATGTATGACAACTTCTGAATCTGTGTCCACTGTGACGTCTAAAGGTGATACTTTGTGCCTTATAAAAGCTGGTAAGATATATGTGTTGTATTACACTAAAAAAAAAAAAAAAAAAGACCCTCCTCAAGAATGGTTTTATTTCACCTGAATTAACTAAATATTTATGCTACTTTATACCCATACCAGAGTAGGTACATATTGCAGTATGACTGCATTGTCCTACCATACCTATAGGGAAGTGGGAAACAAGATCTTATTCATTTACTATATGCCAGAGACTTAAGTTGTTATGTTTATATTTTTTGCCTTCATGTAATAATGGCAATACTGATAATTATTCTCCCTTCTCTCAAGTTCTGAGAGATCACAAATACATTGTTTCTTTCATGGTGGGATCTGCCTTCAAAATTTCTTCTAAACAATGTGAGAAGGTACATGCTGCTTCATTAAAACTTCAATACTGAATCACTGAATATACTGCAAATTTTAGTAACCCCCCTTGCTGTGCTCACTTAACAATCACATTCCTTTTTTCTTGCACTCCAGACATGGTTTCTGGATCTACTGTCATTCTGAGGCAACATTCTACAAGATGATGTTATTGTTTAGCTTTTATGTTTTAACCTGTCAATCTATAAGCAGTGATACTGCCATTGATTCATTTGGTTTGGAGCAGGTCTTAAAATGGGTCATGATTGTCATAAAGTCAATCATCTTCTCTGATCTGCTAGAAATTGGAAGCAGTTCCTCAGCTGTGCCAACCACAGGGCTGTCCCCCAGAATTTTTTCTTTTTTTTCCCCTCATTTTTATTAAGGTTTCACAATACTTTTGTAGTTAAGCCATATTCATTGTTTCATTCACAGTTCTGTTAGAAAAATAGTTTATTCAGAAAAAATTGCGTATTTTCTTGAGCACAGAATTAATTTTATGGAAGTCTGTAAGTAGGTCCACTTAGAACTTAAATCCAATTAGGCAGGAAGGTTAAGAACTTTGGTACTCTTTTTATTCTTCTGTCCTGGAAGTATTCAGAGTACAGAATTCAATGTTTTTAAGTTGCTAATGTACCTACTGTACTTTCAATAGTAACCATACCACCTGTAGAGGAAAAAATCATATTTAACAGAGGGAAGTTTCTTTTGTTGCATGTTTGTTCCTGAAATACTGCCTAGTAATGTCAGACCTATCCAAGATTAATGTCTATTGTTTTGTAGTTTTATCAGATCTTTCTTGTTTGTGGATTTTTTTCCAGATCTTTTGCTACTCGGTTTTAATCACATTTAGTCTATGGCTTTAGGTTTTATTTTCATTGCATTACATATATATTCTTTTCTTCTTTTTTTTCTTGTTAAGGGTTTGTTGAGCCCTTATTCTGTCTTTGTTTTGTGCTTTATTTGTGCCCTTTGCTGTGTTGTTATAAGTGCTCCTTAGAGTTAGATAAAAGATGGAGTTGTTTTAATCCTTTGAGATTGCTACCACCTACTATTTTTTAGTACCGTGCACTTTAGTACAAACTTCTGTGAGACTTAAAGGATATGGCTGTACTGTTATATCCATTTTTATTCTAGGCGATATTAAGCATTAACCAAATATTCCTTCTGATGAATAGTCTGAGATACTTTAGAGGGATCATAAAATGCAAACTATTCTAGGAGGTGAATGAAAAGTTGCTCAAAATGCCTATTATTATTTTAAAACTGAAGTTAATTCTTGTCTAGATTACATGTTAAAATCATATGGAAAGATTCATAGGTTACAGTTCAGTATTGTTACATATAGTGAAGGACAAAATTCTCAGCAATAACATTGTGCAAAGGAATCAGATCAATTCACATTTAGATAGCTCATATGTTTGAAGTGTACTTTCTGGAGCATAGCAGTGCCAAAGATCTCTTCTTTTTTTCCCCCCTTTGTGATGCAGTGATATAATGGGTTAATGGGATGTCAAAGGAATGCCAACATAAAGTACTTTTCAGTTCCTCACTGAAAAGTTCACTCACATGAAGTTCACTGAAAAAAAAAAGTTAGTATTTGTTTCACTTATGGGGTGACTTATGTCACCCCAAGACATGTGGCTATTGAAAAAATTACAATTATTATTTAAAACAAGAAGGCAAGCATGCATACACACACATATATGTAGTACAAATGGAATTTAACAGAAAATATTGGTTTAGTTTCATCAGTGTGATTCAGATTGCTTGGACAGACAGTGGAAATCCTAGCTTAGGTTGTGATTTTTGTCTTTTGAGCAATTTGATTTAAAGGTTGGTATATCATTGTGGGGGCTTTTTTGGGTTTTTTGGGGTTTTTTTTTTAAGATCAGTAGCATTTACTAGTCCATTTTCTCTCTTAACCTGCTGTGGAAAATAAAACATCAACAATAAAGGAAGGAACAGCAAAAGCTAATTTGGTCAAATCATCCTGAATAAAACAAAAAACAATCAAAAGCAATGAGCCCTCTTAGGCAGAGCATCCATGAAATTAAAGGGAAATTTGAATCATATGTTGCTTATTATGTGTGACTGCCACAGTTTGATGTCTGTCTGATGGTTAAAATCAATAATCCATTTTTCTACTCTGGCTTATTCATCCCATCCCTCTCCTCTCCTGGCTCATCCATCTTGCTTATAGCGACTTTGAATATCTTAAGTTATACAAAATATCCAAGTATTAAATTTTCTGCTCTCCTTCTGGTCCTAGAAAGGAAGTGATTTCTGTACTTATATGAGGATAAAAGATTTTAAAATTATGTATCAATTTATAATGTAAGTCCCTTTGGAGACATAGGCATGTTTCTTTGGGTTTCCAAAAATAATTGCTCTATGAAAGATGATAAAGTGTCTGTCCAAATGCATTTTAGCAAATTCTTTTACTCTTTGGTGTGAGATGCCTTAAAGATTATTTATACACAAACTTTACCTGTAACATAATTAAACTATATTAATAGCCTTGGCAAGCAAGCATGTTTTGTTTTTATTAGAAACGTAATCTGTCACTTGAATTTATGCATTTATTTTTTTCTTACTTGTGCATGTTACTTGCTTTCCTATTTACTCTGTAATTAAAAAGCCAACCAGAATAGGTTGGCACTACATTAATCTGCTGCCATTCTGCTTGCATTTTCCCTGGACTCAGTCTCATGTTGAGTCACAAGATATTCTAAATTCCCCATAAACACAATTAATGAGAAATTTTGGAAGTACAGCAATGGCTTAATTTTTTTGGGAGGAAGCAGTTTGGTAGGCACAGTTGTACCACATTAATTGTAACTAGGTTAGATGTGCTACAAAAACATGGTTGTATCAGCAGAGTAACAAGGACTTGCTTTGCCCAGGTGTCGTTATAGTAAGATGTAGGATGTACGTGGTTTTACATTTTCAGAAGCTTTTAATTATTTGTCTGCAACTTAGAAGCCAATGAACAGGGGGCTGTGGTTTTTTGGGGTTTTGTTTTTTGGGGTTTTTTTCAAAATTTCTGAACGTCTTCCTGGCAGTCTTATGCTGACAAATAGGAAAAAACCCCTTGCTTAGCGTTTCTTTTTCCTGTTAGGGAAACAGATTTTTACTTTAAGGATTGGCAAAGCACAAGTAGAATGGCAAAGAGTTCTATCACTTTGATTCATTTTGTTCTATGATTGCAGCTCTTTGAAGAAGTCATCACAAAGGGAGAGCAAGTGACAAAGATAAGCCCCCTCTGTTTCAGAGGGGTCCCTGTGTTGCAGCTGTGAGCTGCAGCGCTGTGCCCGTGGGTGTCCTGGTTTAACCCCAGCTGGCAATCAACTGCCATGCTGCTGCTCGCTCACCTCCCCCCACCCTGGTGAAAAGGGGGGGAGAAGCAAAAGTAAAAGTTCTAAATTGAGATAAGAAGAGCTTAATAATTGAAACAATGTAAAATATGGTAATAGTAGTAAATAATTATGATAATAAAAAGAAAAAAACAAGTAATGTACAATACAATTGCTCATCACCCACTGACTGATGCCAGACCCCACCTGACTAACTTGCCCTGTTTATATTCTGGGCAGGATGTTCTATGGTGTGGGGTATCCCTCTGGCCAGTTTGGGTCACCTGTCCCAGCTATGCTCCATCTCAGCTTTTTTGTGTGCCTACCTCCTCACTGGTAGAGCATGAGACACAGAAAATCTTGGACTTAGAATGAACATGGCTTAGGAACAACCAAAACAGCAGTGTCTTATCAACTTTATTCTCGTATTGAATCCAAAACACAGCACTGCACCAGCTGCTGAGAAGAAATTACCTCTATCCCAGCTAAAGCCAGGACAGTGGGGAAAGCTGCCCCAGATGCTGGCAGTGCTTCCTCTGGCCCATCAATAACTCAGCCTCTATCAAAGCGAAAGTTTCCACAATCTTGCAGCCTGGTAAAAAATGCCGAAAAAGTTATGAGGAACAGCTTGACAGGATCCTCCTAAGATAAATGTGTATATTAGAGATTAAACACTTCAGTTATAACTTGGATGAGTATTTTCATTTCCAGCATGCTTTGGTTACTTTCTTAATATCCATCTGTTTCTGTGTTCAGTAATTTATACTTTATTTACTAGCACAAATTTAGCCCATAGTCTCAAAAATAGGCGGTTTGCACTATGTTTTCTGGACTGCTCATGCCTTCCCCTCTCTTCCCCAGCCCCTGCAAGCCAGTGTTTGGCCACATCCCAAGTACGTGTAAGGCTCTCTTTGAGGCTTTACCTCGGTGGTGGCCTCCAGGAGCTCAGTTGGAAAGAAACACTGCGCTCTGCTTTATGCATCTGTTAGAGCTAGTGCACATGAGCTGCCACCAAATCTGAAACAGACTTTTTGAGACTTTTCATTTATGCAGCAATTCTAGGGAGCTTCAGGAGGTGTGCTAGTGTTTCAGAGTAAAGTTTGGGGGCTCCTTATAGATTAGAGGAAGTCAACTGAATGAATTAAGGAAGAAGCCACTTTATTTTAACATCGTTATTGTTGGAGATGTATCTGGATCCTTACAGATCCCTGCAGACCCTTTCAGCCTGGAAGTCATAACAGAGCTGAAAATGTGCAAGGTGTAGTGGTTCCAAGATTGCATCCTATCCTCTGGAACACCTTCTTTTCCATTCTTCTTGAATTACATTAAATATTAAACTGCTTTAATGAAAGAAAATTATGTGGAGAAAAAATGAGAATGATTTAATAATTTTCATAAGATTGTTTATCATGACAGAGATAGAAAAAGTGTTTTGTTTAACATGATTAAATGGAGTGTTGGATGAGAGTATGTAGATATCTTAAATATGTTTGGTTGTTAAGATTTGCAAATTATTGTCTTTGATTATGGATGGTGTCTCATTAAATCATCTGTGACATAAGCACACATTCAAATATATTGTTGAAAAGACCATGTTCAAGCACAAACTACATTTTTATGTGCTTTAAAATTGTTTTAGTAGTAGGCTTCTAAAACAATGTCTCTTTTTCCTTTCGTTTTCATTACTATGAAAGAATTTTCTTTTTTTTTTTTAGCTGTAGGTAAAGTCTTTTGTCTTTCAAATTGCAAAGAAATGTTTGTTCTTACGTTATATTTAAAATATTTACCAATTCACCACTGAGGAACCTCAATTATGCTTTGTGTCAAGAATTTGTTACTCATGGAGGAATTGCTCTGTAGCACATTGTACATATTTAGACCAGTATGATCAATAAAAACACCACTGCTGCTTACAGACAAATTTTCAAGTATTTTGAATTGTACAGTGTTGTACTCTATAAGAATTTATTATAAATATATTTTTTTTATTCCTTGATTAAGCTATTTTGAAAAGCAGAAAAACACATGGCCTCCCATACATATTTGGACAGTAGGTGTTAACATTGTTAACATTTTTATGTGTAGCCTATACATTTATAGGAAATATGATTGAATGAAATAGACTGATTAAAACATTTTTCGTGTATATTATATGATATATGGTATGTCACCAAGCTTATTTTTAATGTATTTGAGCTCATAACAATCAGCTTCCAAGTATAGCAAGTATTTAAAAAGGAAAGGTATAGTAACTCCTTAAAATATGCAGTGAGATGTGATGATGATGCAGTATTCTGCACAGTTACCTTCTCTCCTTCATAGTTTTCATGTGAAATTCATACTTCCCAATTGCTGCATTTCTTGGAATGCTTACAATATAGCCTCTGTGTCTAAAAACCCCACAAACTTCTTATAGCAATAAATTTCTACTGACATAATTCATCTGTGTGTGCTGGAATAAATTGCTTTCTTTTTGTGCAGCTGTTTCAGGGGATTCTTTTGGAAATGCTTGAGGTTGTTTGGCACCTTTCATGAATGCAATAGTTGTCACTTTTCTTCCACTGGCAAAACTAAGCTGCTTAAAGAATGCAGGAAAGCTAACATAAAACTCTTTAAAATAAATCTAGAAAAAGTGAACAGCTTCTACATTCTCAGCTCTCTCCCTGCCCCCATCGTGTGCTTTATTTTTCAGTTGTCGTGATTGTTTTTCTTCACTGTGTGGCACAAAGCACCTCTGAAGCCAAGCACAATTTATATTGCCAAGACAGATCCTATAAAATGAAGCTGAACATGGCAGATGTTGAAAGAGTTGTATGTTTGCAAATGATTACCTGTCATAATATGTTTTTCTGATTTTTTTTTTTTTCTGAAACTCTGGAATAGAAAAGAAAACAAGGTGGCCTGTTCTTTCAGTGCCTGATTTGATACCAAGGAAGAGGAAGAGCTTAGCTGCTCTCCCTTAGACTAGAAGAAATAGCTGACATCATAACTTAATTCCAAATAACATGCTGACAACAGACACAATGAATAATATTTCACAACTTTGAGTAAAGACCTTCTTTGATTCCTTAGAGTAAATGAAAATTACTCTGAAGGTTTGGATATACAAAATCAAGGTGACAATCTGAAAGTGTCATTATAGAGCCTTCTACTGCATAAGCTCTAACAGCAACTTATTCAAAAATACCCTTTTATTTTTAATTTTATTGAGACCTCGTTCTGAAGTTTTCACAGAAAACAAAAGATGGAAGAATTTTTGTCACAGCAACTGTTTTCCGTCTCTAAGTCTAAACAAGTGGAAGATGACATTAGTCTGAATTTATTTTAGTTTGAGACATTTAAAGGTTCATTGAAAATATTTTTCAGAAAAAGGATTTGATTGAAATTTTTCAGTGATCTATTTTGTAATTCAGTTTGGTGTTTTCTTTTGAAATACCATGAGCAATTAATACTCAGGAACCTGTGCTTCACTGTGTCTGATATTCTCTTGATGGTGGAAAGTCTGCTCAGAGAAATGTTACAGTCTGGGAAGTAAACACAAAACTCCACACTTGCATCATCCTCAGAAACAGACGATTTTCCTAAGAGAATAGGAAGACTTGAGGGTGCTGTCTTTCTGTAAAATCTACGTATCCTCCAGAGTCTCCTTGACAGTAAGACATTTCTCCTGTCAGTAACTTTTTCTGTGCTCTCCTGGAAGTCAATATCTCCTTGGTACAGGTGGATGCAATTTGCATCTGACTTTGCCAACTGTTATGGGGGAGAGAAGCTGGAAAATCAATTTTATTAATGCTAGCTGCCTCATATTCAGTACAACCAGGAATATTGTTCTATTGTCTATGAAATGGCTTCAATGAAAAATTTGATGAGCAATTTAACATTGCAAAAAAAGAAATGCAAAAATAACAATATCTCTTTTGGTAGTTTTCCCAGGGGGAACTTACAGTATTATAAGCAAGGTATTAACTGTATTTTAAATGGCTAGGGAAAAAAAAATTTAGAAAAACAATTTTGGAAAATATTTTATTTTGTGTGGTCTCCTGGGGTGACACGTTTTATCTCCAGGAAAAGTAATGCACTCAGTCATCTCAGATGGTGCTAGGTACAGCTGTGGATGGATAACTGGTGTCAGTTCATAGCTGGCTGCTTTCTAGAGCTTGCTTACCTTCATATATATTGTGATAATTGCTAAGGCAAGATGAATGTGTTAATACACAGCATCTCTTAAAACACAGAAAACAATTATCAAAAAAAAAATTCATCAAAACATTACCAACTTGAAAGAAAGTACTTTTTAGCAGAGAGAACAGTGCCATAAATTGTGGTTATACAATGAAGAATAGATATGGGTAGAACAGCAACTGAGGTTAAGAAAATACAAGCCAGGGAGTGTGCATATACACACACAAAAAAAGAATATATAAGTAATTTCAGTGTTACATCTTGCAGATGAGACCCTTGTGCATTATTTTTGTTGTATGCTTAGAGCACACAGCACAAAGATGGATTTGAACAAGTTAGTAGTAGTATAGCCATTGCAGAACTGACTCCTTTCTGGTCTTTGTGGCCAATACACCTGCTGGAAAACCCAAATGTCCTTGCCTGGCTGTGAAGCTCACTGCACAGGGTTTTTATCACCCCATTTCCTTTCAATTCCAGGTTTATTAGTTAAAATAATCTGCGTAATTCCTACTTTGTACCACCATCAATGTAAAAGAATAGATATTTGAGAAATAGATCTGTATCATATAGCTTATTAATTATTTTGAGAATCTCTTCTTGTATTTGTTATACTTAATAGCTTTAAAAATTATATAATAAAATTAATTGCTCCTATATGGAGTGCTATGTGAAGTGAGAGGTAGGAGACATGTAATGAAGCTTTACGAAGTCAAACACTGGAGCTGTGGGAATGATGTGCTGCAGCAAAAAGTCTGTGTTTCCAGAAGAAAAGGCTGGATACTAGGGGAAATAAAAAGCCTTTTTTAAATCTGGGTTTGATCCTTATGTCTATCACAAGGCAATGCCAAACTTGTAGAAATCCTAAGTTGCTCAGTTGCTGTCCTTCCTAGAGCTTCTGACAAAAACCATACAGATGAGAGTGACACCCATTTACCTCTGGCTGGTCATGAATCTGGGAGACAGGATGGACAGGCCAGGCAGCATTTATGTTAGGACACATTTCCAGCTATTTCCATTTAGCTCAGGATGTTTAGGTGGGCCTGCTGCAAAGAGCTCTCAATCTTCCTGTGAGTATAGCTAGCTTAGAGAACGAGAGTTTTGCCTCTCAGATCTCTGGTTTTTTCTATGGTTTGAGACTCATGAGGTCTGCAGATAATTATTTACCAGCAGCACTTCCATGTCCAAAATTTTGTTTGGTGTTTTTGTTTTGATTTGCTTTGCTTTACTTTGCTTTGGTTTTTGGATTTTTTTTTCCTGGTAAGTGTCTCAGGTTAGATAATAGCTTTTTTTAATGCTCCTACTTATACTTTGAAAGTCTGGAAGATGAAAGACTTTCAGGAAGAAGTTGTTTCTGCTTGTTTGTTATTTAGTTGATATTCTTGTGGAAAGTAACATTTTCTAAAGATAAGGTTAGCCACACAGCTCCACACTGCATTTCCTTCTTTTTAATTGTGTTGTCTTCTCCACATAAAACGTAGAAATGTAATATTGGTTCATTTTAGGTATTACAGAATATGGGTATGTGTCAGATCAAACCTGAAACTTCAGTTTTCCACTGCACAAAGGTAGTATTATTTATTTGTTTGTGTCATTACAGGTACTTTTTAAAGGCATTTCATGGCAGCCTTCAATCTAATAGTCCCTGCCCCAGCTTATATGATTCCCTCCCCAGTTTACTGCAGCCTTGCTGCCAGCTGTAATTGTCCAGAATGTCTGGTTGTGTTAGAGTTATTCCTGCAGTATCTTTTGGAATACTGACCCAAACCAGCTTATTTGAAACAAATTATTGTTTAATTCAATAGTAGGAACAATGTATATGAAGTGAAGGTGATTTTAATGCAAATATCCATACTTGTCAGTCTTTATCCAAATACTCTCCTTCTGTTAAGTGGGCTTCATTCAGCTTCCAAACAGCCTTTGCTTTTCTCCCTCTCTCTCTCCTTTTGGGACCTTTATTCCTCGCCAGTCTCAGAATCTCTGGTTTCTTCATGTTTTTTCCCCCATAATTTCCTACCTGGCTTCTCTCTGTCTTACACGATTGCAGTATTGATCTCAACATGGCCTGAGCAAATAGCACCTGCACAATTTACTGAAGGTGAGAGAATAGGGCTTTAAAAAGCTTATTTATCTGCTTTCCTGACTGCTAGCAATTATCTCTTGTTGGAATGTTCTCCTTTCAGTTGCATAGCAAACATCATCATAATGATCAAAGAAATGAATGTATCTTATAACATTAATATTAAAGTATTATAGGCAAGTTCCAGATATTTCAGAGCTGTCTTACCAAATATATTAAGATAGTACAAAGATGAAAGGGACAGAATTTCATTAAACTATTGAAATTTTAGTTATTAGTTATGGCTATGGGTGATGATAATAAAAATGAAAAGCCAAAAAAGCAAAGATGTCTCAGATTTGATCATCCTGAAGGATATTCTTAGAGTGAACTAGTTTCTGTAGCTGATAAAACAAGTTGAATTCATTTAAGTGTGTCGACAAACAGGGCACTTCCCAATCTCAATTAACAGGATAATAATTACACACAGGAAATTTCAACAGAAGTCTGAAGAAAGCCTGGGAGCTGTGATGAGACACCTCATCTGCTCTACCACCATGCTTTGTATCTGACTCAGCAATATTGAATTATTTGCAGGTAAAAGTTAAACTCCACCAGGGACAGGAAAAAAGACATGCTGACTTCTTTGTTAATTAGCATGAAACAGAATTTAAGGAAGATAAAGTAATTTGTTTCCATATTTGTCAGACAGTTAAGGTAGCAGGAACAGGTGATCATAGAAATCCCTTGATCTTTGGATTCGGGTGACAACTACAAACTACTTTATCTTCCTGACACATTATTTTGAAATAATATGCCCAAGTATAACTCTGAGGTCTAAGCTCTGTTTTATAAAACTGGGCCCATGGAGATGAGCATGCTGTAGCATTAATGGTGTGATTTTGTGACAATATAAGACTGCAGTAATAGGATTTGTAATTTTAGATTGGGAAAGCCTAAGTGACATTTTAGATACAACTGTATAATTCTATAATTCACTTGTCCATAAAATGCAGTTTGGGATAACTGTAAGGTCTTTTAAAAATATTTATTCTTAGGTATGAAGTATTCCTGGTACTTCCTCTTAGTCTTAACTGCCAGTAAATACTTTATCTCAGATGTACAAATTTACCTGCCTTTCTATTAACTCTCATTGCAAAATAACAACATAGTACAGAAGCAAGTGGCTGATTCATAAGGTTACAGTTTTGAAAAATTAAATGGCAAATCAATGATGGAAGAACCACCTTGCAAGGTTTTGTTCACATTGACTGTTTTAAGGTTGCCGTATGTAGCAAATTGTAACCTCAGCATCTTCTATAGTCACAGCACTTCATACTCTTAAATAACAAAGCAAGGACAATCCTCTGAAACATCAATTTAAATCCCCCAAAGAGAAAGCTACTGATATAAAAGGTCAGTAAAACATGCCCTTTGCTCTACAACAGTGTGGGAGAGGGAAAGGTGGGAAAACAAGAAACTAATGCTTGATGTTACAGTAAAATATATGTCTTAAGAACTGGAAGCCCCACTCAAGGACAGTTCATGCTTAAAAAACACGATCTGTATAAATCTTCCAGAGCCAACAAGGGGCTGACTTAGCTGTGCCACAGATAAGTGGGAGAAATAATAAACCTCCAGTTTAGTCTATCTCACTGTCATTCCCTACTTTTCTCATTCACTGTCCTTTTCTCAACACCAAAAATTACACCAAGAGAGGCAGATGATTTTTTTGTACTGTCGCTTGTGTTGATTTCTTCCCCATGTTTTTTTTAAGTCACACAAGAATATCCTCCATGCTGTTTCTCTCATAACAATGGGTATGTGGCAGTTTTAGGAGAAGTTATTCTTGCATAAACATGCCTTGAGCAACTAGTCAAAACTGTACAGTTATTCACTTTCAGCTCCAGCCCTGAGAAGTCTTTGTACTGCATTTCTAAAAGGAGCAAAATCCTGAAAGGTGCTCCTTAAAGGTTGAGGATCAAATGCAGATGATTTTCTTCTCTCCCTGCCCCAGCCTCTGCCCCCTCCCATACCAGCACTGAGGGAGAATCTTTGTACCGCAGGTGCATGCCAAAGAACCGAGAATTGTGCCTGCAGTCCTGGGGCTTCAGCCTAAGAGAAGACAATTGCTTCTATCTATATCCTCATTGCTGCAGTGACTTGAAAAAAAGTTTCAGGAATACTTAGGATCTTATCCAAATTCTGTTCAAGTCAGTGGGAATATTGTGTCGATCACTAGAGAGCAGCATGGGAAGGGTGCTTGATTTACATGCTCATGTCACATACCTTAAGGCATATGTTCTGTACTGTTTGGATAGTCAGTGTGCATGCTGTACTTCTGTGTGGACAGTTCAGGCATTATCTGTGAGGAGAAGCTTCTATTCAGAGCAGGTTATATGCCCCTGTCTGTAATATGATAGTAGGATTTTAATCATGCTCAAATCCACTGAGGTTTTTACAGAAAGTGTGTTGGAATTATGCATCACCATAATTGTTTATTAATTAATTTGGGAAGCTGCATTTAGTTCATACATTTAAGACTCCACTGAAAGAGCTTTAACTCAAAAGACAGATGCAAAATTGAAGAATAACAGATCTCATTTAAAACAGCAATGTTTTGGTAAAAACAGAGTATGAATTATATCATTAAATAAACCAGAATACTTTATTGAGAAGTTTCTATTTCCTATTTGTTCAAAAATATCACAGTTTAGAAACATGTTTTTTCTCTGTGGATCGTGTCTAAACTGGAACCTTTCTTCAACACCCTGCAGATGAAAAGCAGGATCAGGAATAGGTTATGTAAAGAGACAGAGTAAGATCTTGCTCATAAGTAAAAAAACTATCTGTGCTTATACATAAAATTTTTTTCTAATTAAAAAATTTAAATTATTATAGCTCTTTTGAGATTTTAAACTAATCCGCTCACTGAATTCACTTGTTCTTATGAACATTAAAAAGTACTGTATTTTGGAAATGCCAATATGGAAAGGATCTTTCTTTAAAATGAACTTACCAGCTCCCCTCCAGGAGAATCTTTTGCAGATTTGAAAGGTTAAAGAACCATTTTTGCCATCCAAAGACACCATCACAAATATCTTTTGCATGTATATACTGAAATTTGAAGTGAAAAAATGGACTTGCTTTCTTTATCTGTTCCTAATTTTTTTCTCTCTCTTTCTCTCTTGACAAAAAGGGAATGCAGAAATTAAACATGATTTTTTGATATACACATTTTTCCTTGAATTTTTTACTTATTGTGGTGACATTAATAATTTGCATCTTAATTTCAAATATCTCAAATAGCTTCCCAGATATGTTGATATATTTTTTAATCACTGCTTAGTACTTAATTCAAGTTGTGGTCATGCTGTGAAACAGAAATTGTTATCCTGTATATTTTGCAGATGGTTAAACTAAGGTGCAGAGAAATAAAGAGCCTTTACTGTAGAGGACTTTCAGGTATGACTTTTCCCATCACAGAGAAGTGCCTGATTCATAGATATCAGAGACCTGAAATCAGACAGGGAAATGATGCGTGAAACTCTACAGTGGGGACAGAGGAACAGTTATACAGGGAAACTTGTGCAACTGCACTTTATTGTTTTGGGGGGCTTTCTAAAGTGTTAATTATAAAATTTAAGGCATGAAGGATGCCCCAAATGCTTCTGACTCCACATTGCTTTGACTTCTAAAGTCACTCACATGAGTGACTTTATAAAGTGTAAGATAATAATTATGTACACGCAAATTGTGCAGTGTTGCCTTGGTGTGCACGCTAATGCAAAACTGGACTGACTCATCTATTTTAAAGGTGCTAAGCAAGTGCAGTTCTTTTTAGGTCTATTAGAATCTCTGGTCCTCAGTGCTCCTGATCATTACTAGCTTTTAATGTTTTATCTGAAAGGTGCTTCATGTAGCAAATTGCATGGAACACACTTTACCTTAGAAGTATAATGGGCTGAGACATTCCTGATGAAATTTTACATTAAAAATGAATATGAGTTGAGGAAAATTGATGTAAAATATTTCCAAGTAACATACATTTTCAGAATTTTTCCATGTAATAAATATTTGTATTATATTTGTTGTACCATATGCAAAGCAGTTATTTTGAGGTCATAAAGCACATCGTTATGTAAGTTAGGAAATTCTTTATAGGGTCATTCTCTTTGTATGTAATTTATTCTGTAATTCTTTAGCTATTTATTTTAATAGTTTCCTAAAAGGTTATGTGAGATTTAACCTGTGTCTTCTGGCTGTCCTTAAGCCTTTTCTTTCAGAACTCCTTGGCTAGACCTTAAAGGATGAAGGCAGCTTCTAGGGCAAGCAGCAAGAGCTAGCTCTTGTAACAAACTCTTTCCTCTCTTCACTTGAAGGGACAGCAAAAAAATATCTCCAAGGATCATCTACACCTACTTCACAGAGTCCAACATATCTTCTGATAAAATTCAGAAAGGAAATTGAAAAACAGCCAAGTTCTTTACAGCATAATTAGCCAGCTGCCACACTCGTGCTGCTCTGAGGCCACCACCAAGCAGCCCCTGTACCCCTTGCTGCTCTGAGGCCACCACCCTCACATACCCTCTTCTGAGGAGAAACCCTGTATTTCTGCAGGATAAGCATGTGGTTATTTTGTAGATTTGCTTTGCTTTGTCCAGCAAGTGAGTCTTAATCATGACAGAGTTCATTACACAGAAAGGTTTCTGACATGCAATTTCTCTCTTCTGTCCCTAAAAGGGATTGATGAGGACTGGTGGAACTGTGAAAAGGAATGATCTTGGTTGAGGGAGAAAAAAGGAAGGCAGGAAGTGAAATTTGGGAGTGGAGAGGGAGAGTAAGAGAGTGAAAAGAGAACAGAGGCAAGAAAAGTTGGTGCAGGACCACCCAAGACAGGAGGAGATGAAAAGAAATGGCAGTTTGTGCAGGAGACTGATAGACTATTGAACAAAGGCTCTTGGGCAAGGAAACGGAGAAGAAGGGTAGACAGTGAGGCAGAGAAGCAAATAGCAAACTGTGGGAAAAGGAGGGCACTGTAAAAAATTATTATGTGAAGAGATTGAAATCATAGTAAAAAAGAGGAGAGTTAAGAACTCAGAGATGAATATGAAAACATCATGATAAAACTGACTTTAATTTTTTAAACTTTTAATTTTAAACCCAACTGGGCACGGGCCTGGGCAACAGGCTCCAGCTGATCCTACTTAGAGCAGGGTGCTTGTTCTAGATGATCTCTAAAAGTTGCTTTATACTTCATCATTTCTGTAATTGTGTGGACATTTTCAAGGGCTTATGAAGATGGAATTACTATTTTCCTTTCAATGTGTTGGGTTTTCTTATGCAATGCTTTCAGGATTTCTGCTGATAATTTGCAAGGGCCTGGAAGGATACTTCAGTATCTAGACACATAATTCGGCTTGAAGTGCTGGGTTTGAGGTTTTCCTCCTCTTCAGAAGTAATGGGAAAAGCCAGGGCTAGATAAAAAAAATGTATACAGTTGCTTTTTATTACAATAAAATCTCTCATTTTTCCTGTGTGATAAAACCCACAAATGTGCTCGGAGTTAAACTAATTGCCAGTCCCCATGTAACAATATGGCTGTGGCTTTTTCCTTTTTAATTTTTTTTTTTTTAACTGCTCATCTTCAGTTTGTTTTGGGACACCAAAGAGATGTTATGATTGTGGTCTGATTGTGTGTAGATATTTTATAGACAGCTTTGAATTTGACAACTTTTTATGGAGATGTGCAGTTGCATGAAACTGTAATTCATTTGATCCCTCTGCCACCCTATGCTTTTATTTCAGAAAGAAGGAAATAAATAGGAAGTAATCCTTGTGATTTTTAGGGGAAAAATGCAAATATATGGACACATGCAAACATTTTTGGAAACATGTTTAATCTGTGCAGTAAGCAAATAACACTGATTGTGGTGATGAACTTCCATGAATTTCAAGCTGTCTCCATTAAGCTATGTTTCTTACCCAAGATATCAGCAGCACTGATTATCAAGATGCTTGTTTTAAACAGTTACTTATTTTAAATACCTCTTTGTTTTATTCATGACATTCCTTTCTATGACATCTGAGAACCTACACAAATATTTCCATTAAAAATACTGTTTATGTGGAAGTTTCTATGTTATAGGATACTTCAGCTTTATTTTAATTACTCTCATGGCCAAGTAGAAAGCTATTACAATGCAATTACAGATTAAAAAAAAAGTAAAAATAGAATTTATTTTGGACTAGCCTCTGCTATGACTCTCAGTTATTATTCATAGAAAACACAAATATTAAAAAATTAATGAAAGCTTTCTGAGACAAATTGCTATAAAAAATAGTAAAAGAGTTTAATAGGGGAGAAAACCAGAAACAGTAGACCATGCAAATTTGAATAAATTTGTTGGGTCAGAGTTTGATCTGACAAGATACTCCAGGCTCACTGCAGATCAGATTCTGTTGTCACTCCTTTATAATGCATCATAACTCATTGTTTTTTCTGTAAATTCTCTTTGCTTTGTTAAATATATCAGAAATTCATCTCACATGTAAGCTACATGGGCCTCTCATTACCTTCAGGGAGCTAGCATATCTCACAGGTTCAGAGAAATTCCTGAAAGCACAATGCTGCAGATGTTAGGGTCCCTAACAAACTTTACTGTGCATGTTTCTTACTTCAGTGATAGCTTCAAGTGTACAGCAGCTGTGTAAGTTCAGGGAGCTGAATAGGACTCATGAAGCATAACTGGCTCAAGCCCAGGTGGAGCAAAGCTTATTATTTCAATGGGGAGTGTTTTCATGTTTAAACAACCCTGTGCTCGAGTTGCTGGGTTAGGGCTTTTAAGGATACACTAACTATATAAAGAATGACTTGCATTAGCATTAATATATTAGTAGTTGAAAGAGCAAATTATTGTCGTGCTTTTGCGTATATTATTTTAAAAACTATGAAGTTACAGATCAATTTTAGATATTATAAATGCCCGTGGACAGCTAAAACAAAAACTTTTATTAAGTAACAAGGAGGCTGGCAATGCGGGAGAGGGAAAGCTGAGGTATGGTAATATGATCACAAACCTTATTCTCAAAGCTTTATTAACTTGATCATATAGATCTGTTTGCCTTTTTATTTGTTTGATTAGTTTTTCATTAGAAAAACTAGATAGGTGGATTTTTGAAGATTAATTTTTGGAATGCATTACAAAAAGGCTCATTGAATAATTGACATTTCAATTTTGTGAAACAGAATTTTATGATATACTGTTTGCTTATTTCCAGAAACCAAGATCCTAGATTGGGCATTACTTTTTGTTTAGCTTAGCGTTTAGTCAGAGGTTGAATTAGAATGAGACTGGGGAAATACAACACAGACAGTGCTTTGATTCTTTTCCTTTTCCTTTGCATATATCCATTTTAAGTATTATTCCATTTTCACCATATAGCTGCCCAGGCCAATGGCACTATATGTAAATCTTAGGCATTCAGCTGAATACCTTGCTGAATCAGGGCCATTTTCAGGGCACACATTACTGTGAAAAGGCTTTATTCTACATTACTCACGGGATCATTCTAATAGTAATAATTCTTCACAGATAGAATATTTTTCTTCCACCCAAGTAACTTTAAAGATGGAGGAAACATGAGCTGATTAAATCCCTCTAATTTCTTGGTAGTAATTGATATTACTTATAGTCCTAAGGAATTTTAATGTGGGCGGTGGAAGCAGACTACAACAGAATTTCTAGTTATGTAAACAAAAAATGGAATTGGGATGGACTTTTGCAGATTGTCCACTCACCCATTGATTTACCATCTGCAAAATAAGATCCTTTTTATTAAGATAAGTAAATATTATGTAAACTCTTAGGGTTCAGTATCCAAAGTATATTTTCTATAACCAGGTAATCACAATTAATATTAAATATCTACTTGTAATTAGCTTGTTTTGTAGTATAAAGAAACCCTGAAAGTCAGGATTGTAAAAACTATTTTTAGATTTAAAAATTTTCCAAGTACGAGAGAGGACATTAGCTATAAAGTCAGGTGTACAAATTAGAAGGTTTTGCAGTTCTTACAATCCTGGCAATTGTTCCATAACAGACCCAAAAAGATCTGGAAATATTCCACTTGAGATTCTCACTTTGGTCATCTCACATTCTCCTCTAGTATGATAATATGTGACATAAATGTTTTTAGACACAGTTTGTTACTGTCATGCTTGCTTCCAGGATGCAAACAAAGCCAAAATTATCTCTTGAAACCCTTGAAATACTTTATTTTGTAATTTATAATTATAGACTCTAGTGTGCTGTCTTGTATGAGATCCTTTGTAGAAATTACTTAATTGTATTTTTTTTTTTTAAAGAAATAATTTGGATTTATGTTGCTCTTTAGGTAAATATTTACACTCTATTTAAGTTACAACATAAAGCTATCCCAAAACTATTTCATTCTCTTACGTTGCCTTATTTTCTTTAAAAGCTTGTTTTCTTGGTAGTTATACAGTAATGATCTTTAATAATTTTCCCTCGTCTGTTAATGGCAGTCTTTTGGGGAAAAAAAAAAAAAAAGGAATTTGCTTTTCTTTTTTTTCCTTCTTTTTTAGTTTATTTTAAGCTTTCAGTTTTTTCCTAATCCAAAAAATCCAGTCAAATATAGAAACATAGTGCTATGTTCTTGCCTGCTGCTAAACCAACAGAAGATGACTGGGCGCAGCATCTGCTCTCATTCTTCTGGAGAGAGGCATAGCTTGCTCATTCAAATCTGTAAACCAAATACCCAGACACTTCCAATGCCAAAACCCAGATCCAGAAGCTCATCATAAGCTCGAGTCCCCATCTGACCCCGAACAGTACAATGTCTGAGTACTGAAGTAAGACGTAGTTGATATGTTGAGAACAGGGTTTCAAAGACGAATTTTTATGGCTATCAGCACTGAAGGGTTTTGGCTATATGCATGTGTGGAACAGAGAGTTATTTGGGGAAAAGAAAATTTCATTTGTGTGATAAACTGAATTTTTGGCAATTCCCACAGTGCTAACTGAAGCATTCTCTCTCCGTTAGTTAGTCCATGCCCTTTTCTGGCTTTGTATCAAACATTGTTAAAGGCTGTTCATTTTCAAAAGAATCTTTGAAGTGGCTATCTTCTAAAGAGCAGGCAAGGATATTTTTCTGTAACCTTTCAGAAGTAAATAGAGGGCTGTGATGATCACAGAGTGAAAAACATGGATGCAGATTGACAGAAAGTAGTGCTTAAGTAAGTTATAAGAATTTGTATTTATTTATGATAATCCTACCTTGACAAAACAAATACTAGGGATAATAGCAAAGTTTTTAGGTATTGCAAGAAACAACCCTTCCTGTTAAGTTTGTGATTGAGAGCTTTGAAACAGCAGAGGGATAGGCAGTTTTGAATGTAACTTTGCTATTGGATATACTGAATGCAGATATAAATGGTACAAATAAAAGCATCTCTCCTCCTGTTTAGTTTAATAGAAAGATCTCTAAGAAGTAACTGTAGATCATAATGTTGACTTTACAGCAAAGGAGACATTACAATCTAATGAAAAATCTGCTATGAATCATTCATAATTTGCTCAATAATAATTTACACATGGCTGCACTTTATTGTGTTGAACAGAATGTAATCAGGCTTGATGACCTTTAAGTTCTCTTTTAGTTTAGGTATCTAAAAACTTGATCTGCGCTCAGCAAGGTCTCATTATTGATTTTTTTACAAGGCTTTGAAATAAAAAGCTCTGCAAAGACACAATTCATATCCAGTCTGTGGATTGGCAGTACATTTTAACACTTATTCTCAGCTTTGTGCATAACTCTGATTTTTATTTTGTTTGTGTCAAATCATAATGTCTTGTATTAGTGATTGAGGAGTGCGGACTGGAGCCAAAAATTACAGAGATGAGAACAGAAAATGTTTCTCTAAGGAAAATATTTTAATAATATTAAAAATAGTAAGAAGAATATCAATCAATATATGAGCTGTTCGGTATGCTATTTTAGCAATATACCAGATTCATTTCTAGAAGAATGTACTTTGGGATAAAATACATTCAGCTGTTGAAAATGGCAAGCTGTTTTGAAAGTGAAAAGTGACGCTCCTATCTTTGTTGTCAAAGACAGCAGAGACCCTGGTACTTTTTATTACAGATTAAAAAAGAGTAAAATTAAACTCATGTCCTTCTTTTGTGTAGAGCATAATCTTAAGCCTTTGGTATTGTTAGAACCACTGCCAGCTTTGCTAAAAGCAAAAGATAAAAAGTACAAATCTCCAAATTTAATTTTTCTCATCAGAAGTTTTTTCCCTAGGATACCTGAATTGTCCTTCTATGAAGGCCCTCTATTTCTTTGCTTCCTATTTGAGATAAAATCTAATGGGGCTGGACTCAGCTTTCCTCTTCTCCTCTGAAAGCTTAATTCCTTCTCTGCCCTGCCACAGCAATACATTGTGACTTAGTTAAGCAGCTGGACTGCTGTGACAGCAGGTTGCTGAGCTAGTGTGACCTCTTCCAGCAATTAAATACATACACCTGCTCAAATAAAGAGGTATTCTCGTGGCATGACAGAGGTATAATTAAGGCTCAAGAAAAACAGGATGTATACTTGTTTTGTACATAATACTTATTAACAACAAAAATTCATTGTGGTCCCTTACCTTCATCCATGAGGAGCCATATAAATCTAGGTAAACGAGGGAAACTCAGCTTTGCTCAAGAGCATTACTGTTGTCCATACTAGTTGGCATACTAGGATCTGCTTGTTTCTTATTTCAATGCTCATTAATGTGCATTATAGTATCAATGAATTTAATTGTGTTAGTAATCTACAGACTGATAGATGATCATGCTTCCCTGGCATGTGATGTATTCATCAATTTGGCTTATAAGTATTCTGGCATGTAATCACATGCAAGAAAGCCCAAACATTATATCCCTTTTTAATTTTTTTGAAACTAATTCATTGTCATGAATCAGAAGGCAAGAGTTTTGTCATCTTTAATAAAAAAAAGAGCCTATCTAATGAAAATGTAAGCTAGATAGCACAGTAAGAATGGAAACTATCCCCAGGTAATAAAATTTCAGGGTTCTCTTTAAAATACAAAATATAAACATATTTATGTTATAAAATAAAGGTTCTTTCAGCCTTAACTAGCTGCTCAGTAATATATTTGTAATTATTTGATCAGTCTGTTTTCAGATTAATATTTCCAGCATTCTCAAGAAGCAAAAAACCAGGAAGCAAACTTCTCTTTTAGCTGTCAGTTTCACTTATTCATTCTTGAGCCAGAGAAGATGCTAACTACCAGTTATTTTTCGAGTTGAACATTAGCAGACATATAAACATCTAATTCTGACCCACACAAACATACAGTTTTGAAAATATTTCTAGTTGGAGATTTTTCGCCTGTTCGTGTTTACTTCTGTCTTCAGATACATATTGTGCACCTAAGCTCTATACTTAGCCTTGTGGCCAAGGGGATTTGTTAGAAACAGTAAGTTTTTCCATCAAACATTTTTCCATATGTTGGTAATGCCACTTTTCATTCCTATTATTATGCCTTATTTAATAAGCATCTATTAGGATTCAAATACTTCTTTCTTTATTTGCTCAGTGAACATGTGCTAAAGACAGGTCACTGCTATTAGCCCCTTTTATTATGAATCAGATTTTCCCTGACTTCATATCTCCTGAAAAGGTGCAAACAATATCAGAAGTTGTTTTAATGAAAAAGAACTCTTCAATAATTTTTATATCAAAACCAGCAAAGCAAAAAAAGTCCTCTTCCATCTGAGGATCAGAAATGAATAGATTCCCCTCACCTGGACTTAAACATTTATCACACAGATACTCGTGCTGGAGTTCACTCTATGTTGTGGTAAAAAGGAACAGACAATTTCAGGACACACATCATCTGACCTGTGCTACACATTTACTTGAGAATAAGATGATCCAACTCTGAAACTATGTATTTTTCTCCATTATAAAGAGAACATAGGCAATCTTGCTCACACATAAATGTCTATATTTAGTTAAATAAATACCACTGAAGGTGTCTCTGGACCAGGCTTTCAAAGATAGAGTAGGGGTCTGTCAGTGGAACTGTGATTTACTGTTGCATCACAATTTCCACAGTGGATCTTTGCCATCTTAGCTCAAGAACCCTCCCAAAACTAAGTGGTACAATGTCTAAAGTATTTGGAGCCTGAACCTCTTGTCTCAATATAGAAAATCAGTGTTAATGTAGGAAGAAATACTGCCTCATTCATTGGCAGCACTTAAAAAGCGTAAAGAGGGAGTGGAAATATGCTTAACATGCTTAGTAGTTTCAGTATTTTGGATAAATACCAATAAATAAAGTTGCTAGTTCACATAAATATTACTGAAGTCAAGTCATGACAGTCTCAGCTGGGTGAATCCATCATGTCATTTACCTTGTTCAGAATTACAAAGCTTGCTTCGGGTCTTCAGGTAAAACAAAATATGTGGAATGCTGATGGATGTTCACGGTTTTCTTTGGATTTGTGTACGGTGAGTTATAATATACAGATTATTTAAAACAGGGGCCAGTTTTGTACCTTTATTATGGTAATTTATTGTGTGCCACAAAGATTATCAAGGCTTTCTGTCTTTTAGCATATGGTCACAGTCTTACAATTGGTAAACTAACTGAGCTGTGCTGGCTAGGTTTTCTCCTCATTTTCATATTAAAACCAAATATGAGTCACCTGCCTCACTGACACTGAGTAATTTTTCTTTTGCTGACTAAACCTGCAGATCTAACTTCCTTTGGTTTGGATAGCCACAATGTCCTTTTCTACTTCAAGGTACTTAAATGAGCCATAAACAGAGAGTTTCAGCTTCCTTGACTGCTTTAACTGTTAAACAGAAAGTGCTTCCTTTGCATTTTTTAATTCTGAGTAATTTTCATGTAACTGCTTCAACCAATTTAGGTGGGAGCACCCAGAGAACAGTTGAGAATATAGTGTTGTCTGGACTTACTACCAGGAAAGAATTTTTGTGCGCATCTCCCCCGCAGTAATGCTGGCAGCCCCCCAGTATCTTATTAAAAATACAGATGTGACTAACCAATGCATACTTTGCCCATATTCCCTGTTCTCCACCAGCAAGGATGTGACCTAAGTGTAGCCATTGGCATTTGCAGAGCCCTCAACTCCTGTCCCCAGCTCTTGGTTGCCTCAGCTTTTCCCTGCATTAGCCTAGATGACTTCTGCCTAGTCTGCAAGTGAATCCAGGTGCTTTCTCAGCACACAGGGCCAAGCCTTTGTCCTGTAGTTTGAGCATTCAGAAGGGTCCACCAACAGCCCTATCACTGACCAATGCCCCCAGCTGGCAGTCACCCTTCTGGTTTGGGAGTTCAGCTGTATCTGATATACAGCTGCTAGTGATAATCCTGCTCACTAGTTTATGTGGTGCTCCTGAGCCTGTGTTCTGCCCCAGACTTAAAGAGAAATTGCTGAAAGAAGTACTGAGGGGGAACTTTCTTAGTGTTGTGCAAGGACAAAAGTTTGATGGTGGATATCTACTGTGTCCAAAGGCTTTTAGGGTCCCTCTGTTATCCTGGAAAGAAAAGAGGTGTGTTTCTGGTAAGTGTGGGATTTTTGTTTGTTTGTGGGTTTTTGGTTTTGTTTTTTGGGTTTTTTTTTTTGTCTTACCCATTTCTCTGCAGTGCTCTGGACAGATAGAACTTCATAAGCCTGGAATTACAAAATCCAGACACTTGAATGTTTCTGATTTTTTTTTTTTTTTTTTTTTTTTTTTTTTTTTTTTTTTTTTTTCCCTACTGGAATCTTTAAAAATCTATTGGAACATATTTCTAATTCTGGAAATTGCTTTGCGAAGCAATTCTGCTTACTTACCCTTTCCTTATTTCCTTCTTCTTGTACACCTCCAAAGTCCTTTTCTGGGAAAACAAAAACCAAACAAAAGGAAAACATGGAGTAAAAAATATACCTTTGTTTGACAACAGCTGTCTCTGAGTACCATCCAGGTTTGCGCTGTAGGTTTTTATTCAGGCTTTGCTTTGCACAGGAATGTCTCATAATTAATCCACAGTATTTTAAGAAGATAATTATCTTTTTCTTTTCTTTGTCCTAAAGGAATATTTGGGAATAGTGTCTTCAGTTCATTAAAATAAATGTGTCCTGATAAATAAAAGCTAAATATATCACATTTCAAAATGCTCCCTTTCAGTTTAATCTGCTTTCTTTTGGGTGAAAATACTTAACACAAAATGTGCTGCGGGATTACCTGACTTGAGGGAGTTTAAGTCCAACTAACATCAAAGATACATCTCCTCTTCTCCTTGGTGTTTCTCTATTTATTTATATTTCTGTGTTTGTGTGTGTGTTTAGTCAAAAATAGCACTACTCAGGTATAAAGTACAAATATTCAGTAGCTGATTAGTGCAGTATTTAAAGAGAAAGTTCAGCCAGTAAATATCTGTGATATTCTCAGCAGGAAACAGACAACTGGAATTGCTGATAGGAGTCAAGAGGAAAAAGTGCAGTTAATAATTTGTAGATGTTTACACCTTTGCTGTTTTCTTTCACGGTACAAAGGCATTAGTGAAAGTGACAGAAACAAGTTATGAACCATTTACTTGGGCTATCTGGAGGGATTTAATCTCACTTGGGTCATGGAGTTGAATTCTCTGGGAATTGGTGTTACTGTGATAGGCTGTATCTGAAGGCCTGGAGTGCAGAGATAAGACTTTAAGTCCAGCTGGAATTAGAAGCAATAGAATTAACTGGATTGTAATGCTGTAAACCTTTTGGTTTGGATCCTGAAATGCCTCTGGATGGTAGTTCAAATCTCTTCCAGATGGAGGTTTGGCTCTGGGACCTCTGCACAAGACAAACATTCACAATGTCAAGGACTTTTTTTTTAGGAGCGTGCACAGTAAAATCAGCCTTACATGGCTCAGCATGCTTGTTGTTGTTGTTCAGTCCTACAGTTTCCTTAATATGGTGGGGAGGATGGCTTACTTGTTTCAAAAGGCTAATTTTCCACTTCACTGACACTCACATGCATGTTTGCGGTTATTTCTTTTAAAGGAAGGCTAGGAAAGTGTTTGAAAGGTCATTGCTTTCATAACGAATGAGACGAGGCTGAATATAGCTGGAGTATGCATATCAATGTGAGATAATGGTGATTGCTATAATGGAAAACATAAGATATCTATAAATGAGCTATTAAGGGCTGGGGGTTTTGTTCTGTTTTCCCTTTTGTTGTTGCTGCTGTTATTCCCCCTCCCACCTTGAGAAGGCTTTCCAAGGAAATGCTTTAAAATAGTGGATGCATGGAGACTCACCAACATGTGCATATTTTTTGTAATGTAGTGTATTTTCTGTGATCATATAGCATAATTAGAAAAAAGTGACAATGCATGGATAGATTAATTCTATGCTTACATTAAAGATGAGAAGTTAATTGTAAACCATGATTGTAAAAAGACAACAGTTTGTTTTTCTGAGCTTAAAAGGAAGCAGTTTCCCCTAGCGTAATAGGAAATACAATCTCTAAGTCTACTAAAGAGAAATAAAATTAAAAGCTAAAGTACCGGAGAATACTGATTAAGGAATTTTTTAAAGATCTGAGTAGAGAACAAGTCCTTTTTCTGATTTCATTGGAAAATATAATTTTATAACAAGAGCCAGGAGAAGTGCTTCAAAGTTTCATTGCTGTAATAACTTTTATTTTTAAATCAATGCTCTTATTAATAACTTTTTTTAGTTTAGTTTTAAATTATTATAAGTTCTGCTAAATTTAAAAGTGAAGGTTTCTTAATAGCTCTGAGGCAATATGAAGAAAATTACTATATCATGGTTTAGAAAATGGTGGGCCAAGAGAGAAAGTGCCATTCCTTCAGCCACTCAGTAGGCAAGTGAGAACTCTGAACAGAATCCTCTTTTTTCAAATCCCAGCTATTCCTTTCAGATACTGGGCTACAAACGCTTTCTCTAAAACAATTATTTGATTACTACAAAATGGCAGTCTTGTCTTTCCTGTTTGTAATAGGATTTTGTTCTTTGCTTTTGCGACCCTTTATCTCAAAGGAGTTATTTATACCCGATGGGAATTTGTCCAGTGAAGTGCATGGATGTTTGCACAGTGTAATTAAATGCTTACGAATAGTTATCATGCATTAATGTCCATCTATAGTCCATGTGGTGGGAGCATCAATGCTCTAGAGAATAAGGCTTATTTTCAAAAGTATTTTTCTGCCTGAGGAAGCTTGGAAGAATTTAGCAAGTAACAGCTCAGGAACTGGAGAGTGTGAGTGTGTGTTCTTTATTTTGCTTAGAATTTTAAGGTGTGAATTGTTTTGGAGTTGTTTTTTTTTTTTTTTTCTTTTTGTGATCTAAATATATTGTGTAAATGCACAGTAAGTTCAGAACATTTCTTTGGTGTTCCATCACTGTGAAAAATTATAGAAATTGTATAAGAGGGAAAACTTGTGACCTTTTGATAATTCAGAAGTTTTCAAATGGTCTTAATGGAAGAACATGGGCATGAATTAAAAGGAGGATAGCATAACACTGATGTGTAAAATAGCGCTTTTACTAGTATATATCAGAGTTCTTTTTATTTACTATGTACTATTTTACTGCTTTTTGATTCTTACTGGCGTTCCACATCAGTGAAGCTATGACAAGAGACATTAGATCCTTTTTTAATTTGTTGCTCCCCTTACCGACCCTCCCCCCCACCAAGACCCCAACTTTGTGTGGCATCCTTTTTGTAGCTTTTTTTCTAAATTCTAGGTATAGATAAGTAAAGACCTCATAAACTGAGGGACAAAGGTAAAAAAATTGTATGAAGATGACGAATATACTTGATTTCCCTTTTATCCAAAACAGGTTCAAGGTATTTGACCCTTTTTGTTTTCATCAGAGTTGTTCACTGTGTAGTATCTAGTATCAATTTTTGCAAGGAGGAGATAATCCACTAAGATTTCTTGTGTAGCATCTGTACTCTGTAAAGGTGATGGGTTTACATATGCCTTATCTTTGTGAAGAGAAGGCACTGCCTTAAATTATAATTATCTTGTTTACAGAGTTGCAGTTCTGGGCTATTAGTTGCTCTGCAGATAGTGTCTGTTCAGACCAGACCAAAACTTGAAATAAAGATGAACACCTTGTTCCTCATATAGGGACTGAATCTCAGAGAAATATGTGAGACCTGGAATGGCAGAACACAGATACAAAGAACAGTTGTGCTTGTGTGTGTATGTATATTTGAGGAAATTCTGCCTGGTTTAATAATATATATTGTACTCCTATGTACATCTGTGTTCTGATTAACATGCCAGTTCTAGATCCTTTTCATTATCATAACTGAATTTATTATAGCTAAGCCTGGTGATGACAAATAAATAAAAAGTACTGATTAAGCCACTGCCACAGGCACTGAACTGTGAACTAATCATAATATTAATTCTAGTTAATCAATTTTATTTGTTGTCATGGTTTGCACTGAGCCATAAGCAAGGAAAACATCACAGTGATTGTTAAAATGTTATTATGAAATGCCAAACATTTAAATAATGTATCTGTTTTCTTCCATATGACAAAAGAGATTCTGAAAGAGATTGCAATAAAAGGGAACTCTGTCTTCAGAATAAAATGTATTAAACTCTGTGGAAATGCAAATAAGTTTGAAATTGCTGTCATGTCAGTGTAAAAGTACCCTGATTTTATGTCTGAGGGCCTAATCTTTTCTGAAATGATTAGGGTATTTGGTTTTACATGTGGTCTTAGCCTGAAATGGATTCAGTAATTTGAATGCAAGTCATAACCTTTGTAAATGAAATACAGATATCTTGTCTACAAAACGAAAGTCTTTTACTCAGGCTGTTCAGAATTCAGGGGAAATCTGAACTTCACTGTGAAATTAAATGATGTTTTATGTAGCTTCTAGCTGATCTGTCCTGAATTATGCATTTCAAAATATCCTGATAGCAGTCACCTTTTAAAATAAGTTATTTCTATACTTTCTAATGCTTGTGAAATGACTTCAGATGTACCATCTTTGTCTAGAGAGTTAATCATTTTATAGCCAAGTGTATTCTCTATATATCTATATGTAATGTCCTCTATTGTGTGGAAGGAAATGAAAAGTTAAACCTAGAAAAGCATGGATGATCCTGAAAGAGAGTGGATGTGGGGTGGAGTTATCCTAGTGGTGTCCTGCTATGTTGCCCTTTAAGCCTTGTGGGTGTCTCTTCAGAACACTGGAGCACAGGGAAATTTAATGCTTATGCCTCAAATTCCTCTTATTTAAGAAAATCATCTCCTAGAATTATATAAATGATTCAAAGCAGGTGTAAAGAAATGAGGCATTTCTCCAGTTTAATATCCTTCAAAGGCTTATCCAGCAAGACATCCACAGAGATCACCTTGTACGCACAAACTAGACAAAGTTCTTACAAAATTCAGGTGTTGGGACACCCTTTACTGTTTTGCAGGCGCCTCAAGAGCTTCTGTTAGAAAATGGGAGAGTTAATTTCAAATGCCGCTTTCGCCTGAGTCTGTTCACCTTTTTGGCGATTTTTGTGAAAACCATAAAGATGGGCTTAATGTATTTTCCAGTTGTGCCAATGTGTAGAAAATAAGTCAGGAATAATTCAAGATTCATGCAAAGAGAGAGATGAAGTGGAAAGAAAAGACTGAGCTGTGTTTTAAAGCACTGCTTTAGGAGAAGAAAAAGTTGGAAAATTTGATACTAGATTATAGGGATATATCTCTGTTACATGGTTATGGTTATACCAAAAAAATTGTGTGAGGTCTGGAGCACCTCTTCTTGAAGGACAGGCTGAGACAGTTGAGGTTGTTCAGCCTGAAGAAGTGAAGGCTCCAGGGAGACAGGGTTGTGGCCCTTTCAGTACTTAAAGGGGGCTTGTAAGAAGGATGTGGACAGACTTTTTAGTAAGGCCTGTTGTGACAGGGCAAGGGTAGTGGTTTTACCTGGAAGGGAAGGTACACTTAGACTGGAACTAAGGAAGGTGTTTTTTACAATGTGAGTTGTGAGACACTGGAACAGCCTGCCAGAGAGGCAGTGGATGCCCCATCCCTGGCAACATTCGTGGTGAGATTGGATGGGGTTCTGGGCAACCTGATCTAGTTGAAGTTGTCACTGCTTATTGCAGGAAGGTTGGAGTAGATGGCCTTAAAAGGTCCCTTGCAACCTACTGAATTGCCATGATTCAACTTCCAGCATATTAAATATCTTGATAGCAGAGGCAAGATCTTGAACTGACTGGTACAATCTTAATTCTTTAACACTAGTTATGTTTTCATGTCAAATGCTTCAAGAATCATCTTTTCTTAGCGTGTTAGCAAGACCATGTTTTAGGGGAAAAAACCAAATACTAAAAACACCATGCATGCAACATAATCTTAAATGGTTCTCCAGTGAATCTGAATAATGCATTTGATGGACAGTTGCCTGTATTTCTTAATAGATAAAATAAGGATATTTTTGTTTGTGAATATGGTAGTGCGTATGTAAAGTTCACAGTAATTGTAGATTCAGAAAAAAAATTAAGATTTTTTTTTTTGTTTAGTTGTTTTCCTTTTTAGAAAATAGTCTTTGATATCCTATAACCTTTCCTTTTGGAACATGGAAATATTCCTGCTGAAATGGATATGGTTTTGTCTTTTGGGGTTTCTGATTATGTGTAAAATCAAAAATGGAGGATATAGCAATCTATTTTCCTCAGCTACTGTAGCATGTAATCTTGATTTTTACAGTTTTATATAACTGCAGTAAGCGAGAAAATGTTTGAACACCTTATGAAGCAAATCTCTTGCTAGTGGCCCTTTAGCTTTAGTTGAGAAATTTATTCTTAGTAAAAATGTGTAATGCATTCTAGGGTGGGTGTGGGTTTTTTTGTTGTTGTTTGTTTGTTTGTTTAGTGTTTTGGGCTTTTTTTGTTTTTGTGGTTGATCAGTTGGAGTTTTTTTAAGATGTATGTATTAGCCTTGGGGGGTGTTTGTGTGTCTTTCCACAGCAATGGGAGAGAGACCCTTTGGACAAAATAAAAAGAGCAGAAGTAAGGAAGCAGTAAATGACAGCTCAGAGAAGGAAAGTAGATGGCAGGAATATTTAGCTAAGGGCATTATCCATTCCATGTGGATTTACCATAGCCCAGATAGATGAATGGACGGTTGTCTGTGGACATGTTGTCTAACTTACAGAAGTGAATCGATGGGCTAAGGGCTTCTCCGGGTATTGCCTACACTGGAAATGCTCTACCTTTGTCTCTCTGACAAAAGGTTTTTAGTTTTTTAATCCTTGTCAAAAAAAAAAAAAAATTAATTGAATGATCTGACATATAATTATCACATCTGGATTAAATTATTCCTGTGGAATATTCATGAGGCTTGGATTTTTATTTTACATCTTTGGTTTATTGCCTTTGTTTAACTTCAGCTCATATTAGTTTGAATTATAAGGTGTCTAGGTGGCATTATTAGCAGTATGTTACCTGCCAACCTTGACTTGTATATTGACTTAGCGAAGATTTTTTTATTTTTGTGTACTACTTCATTTAGTCCATATATTTCCGTGCAGACGTAACTTATGATGTATCCAAATTGCAGGACTGGCATCATCTTCTCTGCCTGAAATGTATGAAGTTTCTTAAACATTTCTGTAGCTCAAAACTTTTAGATGAAATGCCTTCATGTTTGACATGAAATTGTAGTTGTAACTGGTAAAAAAACACCTTCACACAGAAAATATTTCTTCACCTACTCTGTTCTGATTTGCCTTAAGAAATAGAAAATTCAGTGTAATCCTGGTTTATTGTGACTTCCAGAATCAGCAGTATGTTTTCGTACTGAATTTAAAATATCTTTACTGAATTTTAACGCTGCCACCCACTTCTGGAGAGCTGAAAGACATGAGGGTTTGCTGCCTGATCCTGAAAGTGCTTAACATCTGAGTGGCTGACACTCCTCTGGAGCTCTCTGACTTGTAGGTTACTGATAATTTATCCTTGTGCTAATCACTTCTCTTTTAAAGTTGCGCCAAGTCTGTCGGTGCCCCAAGGGCCCTGACCAGGCCCCAGCATCCCCTTCTCACCCTGCATGGATCACCCAGTGGTGCTGGGCTGCTCTTCACTGTCCTGAAAGTCCTGCAGGACAAAATCCAAGTGCTGTGGGCAGCTGCCACTCCAGAAACAGCTGAGGCACACAGTAAATTGAATCCATGTTCTGTCGGTTTTTACAGCTTGTAACTGTGATTTGGGAGGGGAAAGCATAGGAGCAGGAGGAGCGTTTTGGGTAGAGAAAAAAACAGCCTTTTGGACTTTCTGATCCCAGCCAAAAGTCCTCAAAACATACTATTTTTTGTATGTTGACAGTTGTGGCTCAAATAACTGTGAGCACATCCCAACTGGAGAGAGAAGAGGGATGGGTCTTAGAAGTCTTGATTTCCCCTGTCCGTTAGCTCCCTGTCATCTGCCCGCTTCCTTGTGGAAGAAGCCCTGCATGAAAACTCACCACAGCAGAAACAGCAACTGAAGCCAGAGGGCTTTAGTCTGTTCCTGGTTACTCTGACCTCACTGAGATCTGCTGGTGTTAACACTTGTCACTGTGGATTTTATTTTATTTTTTCAATGTTATAATTTCAATGGGCACAGTAAGTACATGGCATGTTTAGACAATTACAGGTGTTTTCTCCAGTTCTTTTCTTCTTTCAGTCTTGAAAAAGTGTTTAATGCCATCTAGACAGAACATTTGTAGATAAGAAATCATTATTCTGACAGGTTATTTGAATGAAGTTTGGTTTTTTGGTTTAGGAGGCTTTACATCCACCTCTTCTTACTGTTCTATTTCTCTCATTCAAGACTGAAGTTTAGAGCAGCAGCAGGACTTAGTTCAATTTTTCAGCTGCAGTTGTTGTATTTTAATTATCTTTATTCTCTTTTTGCCCCTTTTTTACTGGGAAGGACCAATCAAAATAAATGTTTAAATGCACATTTTGAATATTTTTTTTTTGCTTGTATAAGAAAGTGTTTGTGCTGGCAACACAATGCATGTTACAAAATATTATCAGTGAAGAGATGAATCTGCAGACCTTTATCTTAGGTGTCTTTGTATGAGCCTTCATTATTTATTTGAAATCCAGTAGGATGACTCTTGTAAATCCCTGCACTATAAAGAGTACAAAAGAAAAGAAAGACCAGAACTTTTTTTAAAGCATCTCATTAATGTGTTTTCTTTTCTTTTTTTTTTTTTTTTTTTTTTTTTTTTAAACAAAGCAGTCTGTGATAAGAGATAAAAAGCAATGATGGGTAAAACAATATGATGGAAATTATTTTTACTATACTTACCTACATTTTCAGTTACAGATGTGATCCTCTTGTGTTTCATTTGAAATAACTGTCATGCAGGAAATGTTCATAACTGCACATCTGCGAGCAGTTCAGCTAATTGTCAGCTACTTAATTTTGGAAGAGTTATAACTATTGACATAAAATGGTCAATTTAATAATTAAGCTGGTCACTCTTAAAGGAAAATTTTATCTCTAAGATCCCACTATAAATCAAACCAGTAGGTTGAATCTGCACAAAGACTTAAAGCATGTGATTGACTCTACTTCAGTATTATTTCACATATAAATAAAGCTATCCATGTGCTTTATTGATTTTGGTCTAATAACCTAAGTCAATAATACACAAAACATTCCTTCTGATGGGTTCTTTAATATGCTGTTTAGACTAAGCAGTTAACTCCAGTCCTACAAGTCCTATCTCCCAAACTTCTTTAAAACCACCCCCAGGACTAATTTAGTAGTCTTTTCCTATACTGTGTTCTTTGCTGTATGGAAGATTCCATGTCAAAGTCGGTCCACAGTAAATTGGTTAGCTTCACCTGCAGTAATGTGCCCACATGCTAGTCAGTTTCTATCAGTCGTGTCAGAAATATTTAAAAAAATACATACTTTGGAACAAAAATTAATCTTTCTCTGCTACAAATGGTCTTTGTAGATCTGCATAAGTTGTGGGTAAACTTTATTTACCTCTGCCTTTGAGATAAGCTTTGTGGCTAAGCAGATGATTTTAGTCATGAAAGTTGCCAATCTTAGTTTTTCCCTTCAATAGAGTATCTACGGTAACAAATTTTCAAGTTTTAAGTAGAACACCCGTAAAAGGCTAGAAAGAACTTCCTGGCTAATTCAATAATAATTTCTTTTATAAACTATTTTTATCTTCTCTCTCTCATGATGGATGCTGTTGGGCTGGGCTTTGGGAATCTGGAAAAATGCATTTTGTGCTAGATTGGGTGCTGTGGTTCATAGTTTTACTTAGGAAGAAAATAATACTATCTGTATGATATTTAAGCATTTAGTAGAAATCATAGAATGATTTGGGTTGGAAGGGACCTTAAACGTTATTTAGGCCCTCTGCCATGGGCTAGGATACCTTCCACTAGACCAGGTTGTTCAGTGCCCCTTCCAACCCGGCCTTGAATATTTCCAGGGCAGGGGCATCCACAGCTTCTTTGGGCAACTTTTACCAGTGCCTCACCACCCTCCCAGTAAGGAATTTTTTCCTTGTGCTGAATCTAAACCCTCTCTCAGCTTGAAGCCATTCCCCCATGTCCTGTCAATACATTGTAAGAAGTCAACTGTCTTGTAAAAAGTTCCCGTCCATCTTTCCTGTAGGCTCCCTTCAGATGCTGTAAGGCTGTAATTAGATCATCCTTAAGTCTTCATTTCTCCAGGCTGAAAAAACCCAATTCTCTAAGCCTTTTCTCATAGGAGAGATGCATCCTTACCATTAGGGTACATCTTGGTTCCTACTGTGTCTGTGAGGCAGAGTAGTCCATTTATACTGACTTTGGAAGCAGTAAAATGTGGTAGCTTGGTGTGGATACTGCTGTTAGATTGGCAAAAAGGAAATACATTTTTAATTTTAATTAATTTTGGGACGCTTTTTCGGTCTTACTCTCTCAAAATGCTAAAATCATGCCAAGGGGTCCCCCTAAATGTTTAGCTCTTCAAATACTCTCACACAGACAAGTCAGTAGCCATAACTTTGCAGAGGAGCTTGAATGTTAGCATGGTATGCATCAGATTTAGCACTTTTCCAGTGTCTTGTATGCTGATTTTTAAATCCTCTCAAGACCTGAAATTATTTCTTACATAACTTTAAGAATCCTTCTGCATTAATAGTTTTTCCTTGGTTGGGTCATTTGCTCAACATTTTAATGATTTATGTCTCTCATGTAGATCATAGCAGGTAGAAAGATGTGTTTTAATGATATTCTGCTGCATATTGTTCACTGGGGGAGAATATAAAGCAGGGAGAATACAAAGCATTGAATACATGGATAGTTTTCAGCCTTTTAAGTGATTCAGAGTCTTTGATGACTCACTGGTTTCTATTGCTGACCTCTGCTTCTGACCTTTCCCTGACTTCAGAGGTCAACAGTTCTGTCAGTAACCACATTTTGAATAATTTGTCATCCAAGATCTCTAGATGTTATTTCTGGTTTGGAGGATTTTTTTTTTTTTTTTTTTTTTTTTTTTTAAGAGGTTCTTGATGAAAATTCAGTTTTGGTTCTACAATACAGAATTGTATCTTGGCTACAGGATAAAAAGGCACTGACAATAGAGTGTACTGTACTGCCCTCTGCACTGGGCATCAGTACAATACACTGGTGGAATGTAGACAGACTTCCAGTACTTTCCTCATACGTTGAAAAAAACCACCTCAGTCCTCCCTGTTCGTCATATACTGCATAGGAGTTTCACTTCAAGCTTAATATACCATTTGCCAACTTTTTTTTCCTGTCTTTCCCTCAAAAAGGGAATCAGCGACTGCCATATGCCCAAAGCACAGAAATTTCCATACCTAGTTATTAGGGAAATACTCAAGTACATTTGATATGATTTTTTTCTCTTCAGTGCTGTTCTTTCTATTTCTTTCTTTGTTCTGTCATTTTCCCATTTATACACCGGAAAAGTCTTCTCTGATGTGTTTATTTTAATGCACAGCTTTCTTTGTGAGCCATTTGGCTGGGTACAAGAGGGGCAGTTGCTTTAATCTCGCAATCAGAAGGCTTTGTTCCTCTCACAGTATGTTCTTGATTAATGCGAACTAATAATTACAAACACTACAGCCTGCAGAGTTATAACACCACAAGTGATTGGCTGGCCTGCAGGTTGACAGGCTTTTCTTAGATTCAAGAAAGAACGATACAAAAATTGCATTTCAAAGTGTTTATCTTGCCAGAATTCCTAATTGTATTTTGACGCAATTATAGCAATGACATTTAGTAGTACTGTCGCTACAGAAACATTAACATTTTGAATGCACAGTGTTTTTCAAGGACAAATGTCTTTTCTTCTGTTTTTGTTTTGAAGGTGGAAAAGTAAAATTTTCAAGCACACTGAATCTTTTGAAAGTGTGTTAGGTTAGCATTAATAATAAAATAGGGCCCTGAAGAATGCCAAGAACAGATGTGGAAAAGGAGATTTTTCCCCTTACTACTTTGGAAAATGAGGTGTAGAATAGGGGTCTCTGGTTGATTGGGGTTTATTGTTTTTTTACTTTTTTTAATCTCCACTCATCAATGCCAAACAGGCTGAAACCTATTATGTTCTGTCAGTCTATAATTCCTGCTGGCTTAATGCCTTCTTGTGCCTTAAGAACTTGATCTAAGTTTTGCTAGAACAGAAAAAAAGAAACAACTGTTGACTTAAAGGTGGGTCTGGTTAATGTTACCAAAAGACTTAAGCACATTTGAGTTTTGGATTTTATGCCTGTCATAAGAGTTAAAGAAGTGACAAATATGGTGGGGGTTTTCATGAAGGAAAAAATAGGAAGTTGTTAGCTACAGTGTGAGTGAACCGGTGATAGTTGCTGATAGTGTGGGACTCTGCTCCTAGTTCCCTGTGTATATGCTTTTAGCATGCCTTTAGTGGAAGGTGACATTTTTATTTCAAACAGTGAGCTGCTTTGTGTGCAAAGTACTCTTGTGTGTGCGAGAAATGTCATGAGGAAATTATTGCAGAGAGGGAGAGCGCTCTAAGTTCATACCACACCATGTAGCACACTAGCTTCCCCTTGGAGATAAGAACTTAAAAGGTGACTGCAAAATTCCTATTATTGTTGTTACTGTTAATAAAATATTCTCATACTAAGCATATTTGAACCTGATATAATGCTAGTTGTAGTGGTTAAATTCTAATGGTAGTCAACATTGTCTCAATTTGTCCCTATTTTGGTTTCTTTTAAAAATGTGTATTTCTAGAATCTCAACCTTATAAATGATCCTGTGGAGATTTTGGGGTTTTTTCTTAGCTTGAGAATTATTGTGCCTTCTTGCATTTTTGTGATTATATACCTGGACCTGCAAACTGATGAATACTTGGGAAGTTTTCACCTGAAATCACTTCAGTGAAGTAAAATATTAATTCTTCTAAGAAGTTTAGTTTGAAATATTTTCTTCTTATAAAATCAAGATAATTAGTACCAGAGTTGATAACATACCTGTGGAACTGCTTCTATGAGACTCTTTTAAATTATCTTGGTGTGTATCTTGGTGTGACTATTTTTTGTGTATATGCTGGTGTAGCGTCATTAACTTTGAGAGTCTCCTATTAATCACGCAAGGATGAAGTAACAGAAAAAATCAGTGTCCTGTGTTACCAGTACCAGAGAAAAAAAAGGGCTTAGCTTGGGGTTTGAGTAAATATGTTTCTGGGGTTTTTTATTCAAATTAGTGTTCTCCCATATCCCCATCCCTTCATAGATCCCAAGTTTTATAAAGCACACTTGCTTCTTATTTCTTATCCTTTTTTATTTTCTAGTATCCTCTTCCCAAATGGAAATTATGTAAGGATTATCCAAAGCTAAAAAAAACCTATTGA
This sequence comes from Coloeus monedula, assembly GCF_965178545.1. Taxonomy (NCBI): domain Eukaryota; kingdom Metazoa; phylum Chordata; class Aves; order Passeriformes; family Corvidae; genus Coloeus; species Coloeus monedula. The sequence goes on along the minus strand of NC_138782.1, from coordinate 40,999,241 downwards.
ATTCCACTCATTTGGAAAAATAAATATGTTAACAAATGTATGTTAATAAATATGAGTATGAAGGAGGAGGGACAGATGTTAAGCAAATATTAACTTGTTAGTCTTGGTTATCTTTAACAAGTCAGTGAGTTAGATGTTATCCCTATGGATTGAAATTCCAGGCCTCAAAAGGGGAAAAAATATGACTCCCTTTAACAACCTTGTGACCACACAATGATAGCAAGCCTAACATGCTGGGAAAAAGCAAAAGCTTGAAAGTGTAGGAATAACTATCATAATTGGATATTTAAATTGCTTTCATGTAAATTATGTAAGTATCAAGTCAAATCATGATCCCAGGAGTAAACTTCTGGATGCCATCAGGTTATGTTATGGAAAAGTTGATCAAAGAACCTCCAAGAGATGGAGTACCTAAGGAGGATCTGGTTTATAATGTTAGTAATGCAGACCTGGTCTTTAACAGTGATAACTGTAAACTACTAGAAAGCCAAAAAAACCCCATAATTCCAGCACCTTAAATATAAAAATGCAATTAGGCAAGCAAAAGCCCTTAAGTTTCTAACTTGCAAACAGCAGAAAAAACTGTTGCTGAGTCCATTTAAACTATAACAGAAGCAGAAAGTGTGCAGATCCATCAGGTGATTGCCATGATTTACCAAAATATGAATATCGATCTAATATCGATATCCAACTGAGATGGACAAAAACTCTCTAACAGTTTGGAGTTAGAAAGTGCATGTTTTATTTGGCACCAGGCACTGCGTGGGATGGCTCCCTAAGACGCAGGGCCCCGATCCAAGCAAACACAAAGCTTTTTATTTACAAAAATTATGAATATCCAAAATACAAATGCATATTGATAACATTAACACGTCCCATTCTCTGCTTTGTATGGAAATGAGCTTAAATGTCATTGAGCATGCGTAGTGTGTGTTTTGAATTGAGTCGGTGGTCTTGAATTGGGTCAGTGGTCCCAAAAAAGATGAAGTAACTCATCTTCCTCATTTTGACCTTTTTGCCTCTCTGAACTTTAACAATCCTAATTACTTTAGTGACCTCTAAGTTTCCTCTTGCGTGACTTTTGAATGGGTTCCCACCAAGGGAGGAGATTGGTAATTGTCCTTGTTCCCTACACCAACTTATCAATGTTTCTATTCCTCGTTCTAAGCGCAGCTAAACAAACATACAAATGACAGATCATCAGTTATTTGGAAATCAGTTACATCTTAAAAGCCATTTCAGGTCCCGCTCTCTTAACTATTTTAATTAACTCTAGCTGGGCCCAAATTCCTTCCTATTCTAACTAATTTCAACACAGCTAGCCTATAACTAAAATCTTTATGCTTCTTCTAAATCTGTGTTTCAGCCACAGAAAAGAAATGCATGGGTATATAGCTGGTTCATCCTTGGAAGCAAATATATGGGTTCAATATGGGAAGAACGTAGAAAGTATCTACTAGAAAGAAGCCTTTCTGTGGACCTTAGGATGACATTTCAACTGCTGTTGAAGTGGCAAGTGAAATTCAATGTATGTCACAATTAAGTGATGTGCACTGAAAAAAACCCTCCAAATTTTACATGTATGTGATGGATTGTGAGACAGCTATTACATATTGAAATGAGATCTAGGAGCTCTGAGAGATAACTCCACCAAAATGCTGCCTTGGTGCTTAGTAGCCATCAGCAAAGTAAATAACATTTTAATAATTATTTAGGAGGACTTGAACAAATTCATAGACATCATCTTCCTTTTCACTGGTCCAACACATAAGTCATGTGTACTGTGTGATGTTCCTCATATTCCAAAAGGATAGAGGTGGAAAAGCTACCAAAAGAGTAAAAAGTAAAAGATAAGGAATGGCATCTGTATGAGAATTGGGAAGGCAGATTACTTTCCTTCCTGAAAAGTAAACTGCTGCGGAAGGAATGCTAGAGATCTGCACAATCTTTGATGGCATGGGGAAAAATAAATAAATGGGGGGGGGGAGGGGCATCAAATAAAACTTTCAACTACTGAGTTGAAAGCAACTAACAGGAAGTAGTTCTTTGTACAACATCTCAAGGTGGCCTTACTGTTCTTCCTGCAAAATTTCAGAAATGCTAAAACTTCATGGGAGGTCAAAATTCACTGGAATAGTGATGGCAAACTTTATTTTTTCAATGTTTTAAATGATCAAATCAAGGCAGTTCCCCCTCTCCCTGCCAATTTCAAGAATTATTACTTTATACTGACTTCACTGCAGCTACGTTCACCCAAGCACTCAAAACCTTGATTGGTCACCCCTGTGTCTGCCTGCAGTTCAACTTACGTGTGTCCAAGCTCTTTTTTTTAACCTACCTCTTCATGGTATCACCTCAAATGCCAGCACTTCAGGTGGATGACAGTAGAGAGCAGAGCTCAGTGAAGACTAAGCTGTTTTACTCAACTTTCCAGATAGGCTGGATCAACCTTTTATAACTAAGTTCGCACTACTAAGATAATTTGAAAATCATTTCATCTGTGCCTACACTATGCTGAAGAAATGCCTCATATAGAGTTAAAAGGATATGGATCTAGATGTGACACAGGATCATTTTGTAATTAAACTGTTTTAAGTAGTCACTAATTTCACTAATGTGGTTAATGTCTTGACTGCCATAATTTCTCTTCTGGATAAAGATTTTCTGTTATTTCCTGGGCAGTGACTCTATACCAAACACTGAGTAATCTAAGTACCAAATACTTTCATTTTTGATACCCTAGTTGTTTATTTCTACCATGTATGTGGATACCTGTAAGCTTCATATTTGTTGCTCAGATTAATTTTATCATCTGTGAATTAAATATTAATTGGTATGAAATTAATATAACAAGAGAACACATACGAGCACCGAGTTTTTTTGTGATGCAAAATATGGTATAAATATTCCTATAGATGCTATATATATAAATTTTCTTCTTTGATAGATTATCCTGTTAACCACTTATTTTGCAGTTGTGAAATATTGATAATGATGATTTGCAATCTTTATTTTTTCTGGTTTTTACTATACTCATAAGTAAACTGTTTATATTCAAAAAGTCATTGCAAAATTTGATAAGGATTTTCTGACCTTTTTTTTTTCTGGGTTTTTATATTGTTTTGTTGGGGAAGGGGTTGGGGGATTTTTAAGTTTCTTTAATAATGACTGATAAATATGGGAGCTAATATAAATATCCAGGAATCTAACAAAAGTTCTCACTTAACACTTTCCTTATGTTGTATTGCAGTTTAGTAAAGGCTTTGTGTAGAGCCAACACCGACCTTAGGGTGGAGGGACCACATGTCCTGTCCATGCCTGAGCTTTACTGGTGAATGTTGTTATATAACCTAGATGATCTCTTTCAGTGTAATCATGATAAAACTGTCTAGCTAAAACCTAAAAGAAATACAGGTAGGAAAAGCAGCACAATATCAAGTTTTATATGTTTATTTCTGAAGTAAATTGTAATCTTTATATGCTTTGGTTTTATTTTGAAGGGCCCATCTTGTTGGGATGATGTGCTTATTCCCAACAGAATAAAAGGTGTTTGCCAGTCCCGAGGGTGCAATGGAAATGTAGCGGTAAGATTTTGTCATATTTCTCCAAGTACTGTGGCACTTTTAAGACTAATTCTTTGTAACAATTCTAACCATGTTAGAATTTCAGTAATGAATGTAAAGTGACACATAGGGTACACTTCAAAAGAGCTGTTCAGTATCAGATAATATACCTCTGATGTCTTGCAAAAGAGAGGAACTTTGGTCAGTTGCTATTTGGAATGAAGGAGGAAATGATTTTATTTCATCTTTTGCACTGAAGTAAAACTCATAAATTTTCGAGTATGCATAGGTTAAATGCAGGATGTAATACTTAAATGTTTCTGTCAGTGCTTGTTTTATAGTTATCGTGTATATCTTTGCCTTGAAACCTTCAAATTTCCATCATCTTGCACATCAGAACTTGCTTGTTGGGCTTTGTCCACAGGAGCAGGTTCTTCACACTGATTATAGTTTTTCTCCCACATCTTCCTGCTGTTGCTTCCTTTGTTTCTTGAAGTGACAACAATAAAAAGACTGAGTAAGAAGGAGCATAGATATCTCAAATTCTTAATGAAGATTTTTCAAAACATTATTTATGTATACTTATATCTTCTCATGTATTAGATATTTATAGCATTTAATACTAAAGATGTCTTAGAGGTAATTCCTTCTCAGGAAAAAGCCTAATTTGTGTGTTCCTTCAGGACAGAGATTTTAAAGGTAAACTCAAATTTTCTGTGTATGAAAGGATTCTATTCATTAATGATTTGCAGATTGGGGCTACACAAATGGCTTTTTCTAGAGTCGCTCACCTGCTCTCGTGTAACCTTCTCTTTGTCTTCCCTAGCAAGACCGGTGTGAAGTGGTGTGTCCATACAGTTCCACAGGTGTCTCCTATGCTTGGCCACAAATGGTGTCAGGAAATATTTTTATCTAACTTTAGATACCAAATGATTGTTTTAATAGCATGGGATTTATGGCTTAGTCCATGCACAGCCAACAGAAACTGAGGTCTGGCAGCCTTTGGGCTTCTGCTTCTTGGTGTGCACCTTGTAGCAGTGGCTCAGTCACCCAGGAATCACAGAATGTCCTGGGCTGGAAGGGACCCACAAAGACCATGACCTTGAAAGTGGCAGGTGTTAGACATTCAAATGCTGTTCTCTGGGCAGTGCAATTCCCAGTTTTGTCACCTATTGGCAGAATGTACCTGACTGACTTGCAGCTGCCAATTTACAGCTTTTGTTATCCAGTATATTTGTGAAAAAGGTCTGAAATAATGACACTTTTGGCAGCCCTGCCTCCTGAGCTATAACCCATTCCCTCATTGAATCAATTCTTATTTTTTAAAAGCAGAGGCAAAATACCATTTTTATGGAGAGAGAAGAAAAAAACACTGACCATAAAACTAAAATCTGATGCTGTGGCAAACAACCAATATCCAGTCAACTAAGCCCCATTACTCCAGTTGTCAATGCCTCTGGCAAGTTGCATACCTAGCAGAGCCAAGGATCAGTATTATCTTTCAGTAAGGTATCACTGAACAAATTTCAGAAGATACCCTATGTTAGACAGACATGTGACTAATGTGGCTTCAGACCACATGAACTACAGGCATGAGGCTGTTACTGCAGAAGTGTGCTGTTCCTTTATTTCCAAACTGACACACTTTCCCTTTATCAGCTACAAACCACTCTATTCAATAGTGTTAGAACTGAACCAGACTGAGGTGCAAGAATGCTCCTAATTTTTATGATTCTTCAACCAGAATTTCCAGCGATATCAATCTAGTCAAGAAAAATTAAGCAATTAAATGCATTTAACTTATTTTTTACTTACCTATTCAGTAATCCTGCATCAGATATTTGAAGTGATGGCTTGTTGAGGTCCTCTGGTTGCTGAAAGACATCTTTCTTATGTTTTGGGATGGATTCTTTTCCTCAGCCTCAATCACTGTGAAAACACATCTTTACTTTCTGGGAAATCTTCCAGTTCAAAAGCTTAAGTCTTTTGTTTTGTGTCTTGCTCCAAGTAGGAAATAACAGAGATCCTACAGATGTGTTTCCAAGGATTTGCCATTCTTTTCTGCTCTGGTAAAATAGTCTAACTGTGTGGAACAGAACAAAAATAACCTTAACTAAATCATGGGTTGAAACCTCTAGGCTTTTCTTGCCTGTTACAATCTTTGGAAGATTAAGGCACATTTTATCATTAAATACTCATTTTTGAATTGTTATGATAAAGTTTGTACAGTTTTGTCTCTCTTAAATAGCTGCACAGTGTGCATGCTTCTTTACAGTGATGTGCAATGAAGAAGCTTTAAGGCTGTAAGTTGAAAGTTATCAACAAACTGCAAACACTGCTGTTTAAGGAAAAAAAAATATTCCTCCATTATTTCGCCCCCAAGACATGTTTCATTTAAAATATGGTTTTTCATCAGTTTTCAATTTTCATAAGCACCAATTTGCAACATACAAAAACACAAGGTAATGTGTTTTCCTCCAAAATACTAGTTCATATGTATTTTTGTATGAAATTAGTCTCTTGACAGAATTACAGACTTTAATTCTTCTGGTTGCAAGAATGTAAATAGAATAATTGACAATATCAGTAAACAATGGAAATCAAATTTCAGTTCAGTTAAATAAAATTTATAAATGATTTGTAGAAGATATAATGATTATCTTGATGTTAAGTGCACTGTGATTTGATATGTGCTCCAATATGCTCCCAAGCAGAGATCAGTGTGGGGTTTTTTCACATTATTTACAGTCTATCAGAATCACTCCAAACTTCTACAGCTTCAAAAAGATGAAGCTGGTATGAACACTTGTGTTGCTGCAATTGTAAAACACTCACGTCACTTTTATAACAAACTTTAATTATATTAATTAGAAAATGGAAGAGTCAACTTTAGCTGTTTTAAATGAGGGTCAAATTAATCTTTCAAGCTGTTTCACAAATTAGGACCATTCATTAAATGAGAGACAACCTTGTACTTTCGGTGTCTGTCTCAAAACACTTTCAGCCAGAAACACTGTATGTAGCTGTGCAGGTGTGCATGGAAATAGGTGTGGTTCTGTGAATTTCCAGATGATCATCTTATATGAGCATAATTTTGTTACTGCTTAGAACCATAGAATCATTTAAGACCCTTAAGATCACCAAGTCCAACTCTTAACCTGGCGCTGCCAAGCCCACCACTGAAACAGGTTCCAGGGGTATTTCTGATATAATTTTTGTGGATTCATGCTTATCTTTACAGGTGATCAGAATATATGTGATACTAAAGTATTTAGCCTTTCCTTATTCAAATGAAATATTACTGAAGGAGTGTTCTTGTTAGACTTTTACAGTTCTCTAAAATGCAGAACACTTTCTGGTTATTGTCCATTGAAGTGAATTTCTGATTGAGGACTTTTTCTCCTTCTGTATATAAACATGCTATTACATTTCCTTTCTCTTTGTAGGCTCATATTTTTTAAAAGTCATCAAGAGCCACAGAAATAATGTCCGTTTTCTTAGGAGACAGAGCTAACCACTGGAGTGATGATTTCATAGGAATAAGCTCCACATTAGTTCCTCATTCCAGTGAACATGCATTGGTTTCTGAAAGACATTTCCATGTCCCTAAGGCAAATTGTAGGGCAAATGTTTTTGAACTTTAGAAACGTGTGGAAAAAGTATTACTGTTCTGTATGTGTTCTTGAGATTCTCAATTGATGTGCAAAAAGAGTTGCTGTAGATTTGAAAATCTCAGGAATAATTAAAGGGTTAAAGAGGATTATAGGTCAGACATGGCTTAAGGTATTGGGAATAAGGAAAAATGAAAATCACTTTAATGGAAATATAAATGTACTTCTTTTCCACTTTGATATATCTCACTACTGTTACCTTGAATTCTTTGTTCCTGATGAAGACTGCATCAGCTGTCTCTCATCGTAACTGAAAAGCATTTTTGTCTCTGCTCCAGTTACTGAAACATGCTAGCCTTCAACAAACCATTTCTAAAAGAATCAACAGGACTTCTGTGAACTTTTGGAAGCATCTCTATTTTCTTAAATATCAGTACACCCTTCTAATCAAGCTCTATAGCAGTCTCCCTTGTCCAGAGTAAAGATTTATATTCCAAGTTTGGTCGCTTTTTTTAGTATCGGTCATTATATGTGATTTTAGTCTGGTTCCACTGTACAGTAGTCTCACTCTTGTAGGGTATGTTTGAGAGCAAAGAGTTTACCATAGGAAGCATGTTTGGTTTTTTAATTATGTAGCTTTTCCTATTATTATTCCCATTCCTCCTGTGTGCTTCTGATCTTGCAATTTTATTTTTTATGATATTTATATTTTTGAACATTTCTCATATTTTTCCTTCCCTGCTTGTTTATTGTCATTAGGTTTAGCACTGAGGACAGCAATATTATCTGTTCTTTTCATAGTCTGTTCCATAGGGAGCCTGTGCTCATCTGAAATAGGCTGGACTAAGAAATCAAGGAAATAGTGTTCAGCTTGTATGCTTTAAACATGCAGCTTACCGAATGATTTTTTTTTTTTCTTTCAAGCATCCAAAGCTATACATTTCAAATATCACTGTTCAGATGAAATATGTTTCATTTTTCATCTCATTTTGCTTTGATTAGCTCAGAACTCAGTTTCAGTTGAGAAAAGAAATAAATCCTGTAGTACTTAAAGTATCATGAGCAAAGTAGTAAATTTAATGATGTTATCAAAATATGAATGTAGTAAAGAACTATCACCTCATTATAAGAAGGTATTGATACATTGCTATATTATTTATTCATTGTTCTTTGTGTACAGTGATTATTGTTAAAGGAATTATGTCTGTCTGTCCCTGGAGATACTATAATATTTTCAATGTCATAATATTACTATGAGTAATTTTTTAGATTCTGGGATGTTTCTTAATACCAAGAAGCCTCTTTACTTTGCATTTTTCATTTATTTCATTGCTGTCCATGTTAGTTTGCCTTATGCATTAGAGAATGGTTCAGGTAATATATTCTATTAAAAAAAAAATCACAGTGAGTATGATGGAGTAGTAGTGCTAATTAAAATACCAGATAATCTTACTTCAGAAATATTGATACAAGGATTCTTATCACAGAATGATTTAAGTTGGAAAAGACTTCCAAGATCATGAAGTCTAACCTTTGACCAATCAGCACCTTGTCAACCAGACTGTAGCACTAAGTGCCATAATGAAGTGTTCCAATGCTTGACAGCCCTTTCTGTGAAGAAATTCTTCCCAATGTCCTACTTGAACTGTCCCTGGCACAGCTTGAGGCTGTGCCCTCTTGTCCTGTCACTGGTTGCCTGGGAGAAGAGGCTGACCCCCACCTGGCTTCAAGATCTTTTCAGGGAGTTGTAGAGAGAATATGGTTGTCCTGAGCCTTTTCTTTCATTTGTGGCTTAATTTCTGGCTGTTTTAAAATGCCATATCATGTTTTTGGTCTCAGATAAGCTGTTTATGTGGCTTTGTCAGTGACTTTAAGATTTCACTGTTTCCACTCTCTCAGATTTTGGGCCATTTGTAATATTTATGAGTAATTACTTTGTGCCTTCATCCAGATCATTAAGAAATGTTTTGAATAGCATAGGGCTAGGAGATGATCACTGCAAGTCACCTTGAAAAACATTGGATGATTTGCTGTGGGAAATTACATTTTGAAACATATCAGTTAAATGTCTCTAACATTGATCTCACAGTGTTCTGGTTTCTTAATCAAAATGTCAGTGCCGTATCAAATGCCACACATAAATCTGGGTAAATTCCCACATCACTATTATGATGTTCCACTAAATTTGTAATCTCATAAAAGTGTCAGGTTAGTTTGATAGTCTAGTTACCATAAATCCTCATTGATTTGCGTTAATTACACATCCCTCTTTTATTAATCAAGCACCATATTAGCTATGTATTGTATGTAGGGGCTGGTGTCAGGTTTCCATGCTGATAATTGCCTAGATTACCTCATCTAAAGCTGCCCTAAACGATGACATGATATGGTTGTTTCCCTCTATTTTAAATCCTCCCGAGGTGTGGGTGGGGGTGTTTTAGCCATCAGTGCATTTCTGAGGAGGAAAGAAGAGGGGAGCAGTACTGAAAACAGCACCTTGGGACTTTGGAATAACCTGTGAAAGTGCTGTGATTGTATTACGCTGACTTTGGTTAGGCCTTTAAATTTACATACTTAATAGCAATTAGAGATTAAAAATATTTACTTCAAATGCTTGATTATGGACAAAGACACACAGCTGTTGGCTTTCCATAGTATTTAAACATTTTTAAGGTTCTTTGAGGTTCTTTTTCCAAATTATGTCACCTCTACACTTCTTTTCAGATTCTTCTTTAGGAAACCATAATTAGATTTTTTTTTTTACAGGTATTCTCAAAGTAACCTCATTCTGGAGTAGATCAATTTTTCCTTTATAAAGAAATTCTGTTATTCTACTTCTCAGTTCAGAAAAATCAATGATAGGTGAAAAACTGAATTATAAAATAGAACTAATTCTATATAGGGACAAAAACCTAAATTATTTATCTTGGAAATAGAAGCTAAAGCTTTTATAGTCAAGATCTATCCTCCTTTTTTTTTTTTTTTAAATGAAGTGAATACTTATTCACTCCTCATCAGTGTAAATATAATATTTCTACAATATATTGGATTTTTTTTTGTGGGCCACAGTCTCTGCATCAAAACCCATTATTAGCAAACATAACAGGTATTATTTAGATTGGTTAATTATATATATTATATATTTTTTTTTTTTCACCATAAAAGTCTTAAAACTGAGACAAGCCAGGTCTTTGGAACTGTTTATCAGTTTTCTCATGTCACCATTAACTAAAAATAGTTTTTCTGAGCTGAAGTTTTCATACACATTCTGGCAAACCCAAAGGGAGTCAGTAATTTTTGCTCTGTGCTGAATGGTCTCAGGAAATTAAGCTCATCTTTCCTGTATTGATACCATCATTTTTATTTACATGTGTGGAAATGCCATCATTTTGTAAAAGATCAAACAAAAAATGTTGAAGATTATAATGCTTTTTTCAAGCAAATCCTCTCCTCTTTTAGGTGTTGGTCTTCAGTTATTAACACTGTCAAATAAAGAATAAAAAACACCACCACCACCTTTGTTGCTCATTTTATTTTTGTATCTGTAGTTCAGTTGCAGAAAACTTTATCTTGAAAACATGAGCATTAAGCGGGCTTTCAGTGTTTTATTCTGTCTTATATGAGCAATTTGTGATTGTGCTCAGCTGCTATGTTTTCATTTCCCTTCACAACTGCTTTTTAAAAGTAAGCAGTTGTTTTGAACAGAACTTTGCATTTTCTTTAGTGATAGAGTTCTTGAAAATTTTTTCAGATAGTGTAGAGGCTTCATCATTTGATAAGAGGCAGTTTCAGGTGAGTTGAAAGTTTGTCTTTTAGTAGGAATCAGTGAGAACTTTGTAAAGACTGATAGCTGAATACTAACAAGCCAACAGCTTTTCTTCAAATTTTTGGATGCCCCTTGTTTCACTGAAGAGGAAATGAATTTTTGTAAATGACAGTTTCTATATCCTCCTTGAGACAGTTGGTATCAAGGGTCTGATGTTACAGAAAGTGAGCAGAGCACAGCTTGTGTTCATCTGACCAAATCCTAGATCGTTTGCAGCTCTTGTACTAGTTCCTTTGACTGTGCTAAAAGGAAGATTTGGTATTTGCAAACCAAAACTGGATGTAAGTGCACCTGTAGTGGTTTGGTCCAAAATACTCATTACTGTTTATCTTCTGTGAGATAAGAATTAGGAGAAATGCAAAGCAGGCACCAAACTTGAGAGAATATAAAGAAGTTTATTAACAGACCTAAAAGAAGAAAAAAAAATCATACCACACCTTCAGACCACTTCTCCTCCCCCCACCTTCCTCCCTTCTCCCAGTGACAATGTAAAAAGACAACCCTTGAGATGTTCAGTCTGTTTACCACTTCCAAATAACCTTGTTCAGTCCATTTAGGAAGAGGAGTCTCTCTTGCCCATGCTATGAAAACATTATCACAACGAGACAGCCGCCCGCTTCCAAATAACCTTGTTCAGTCCATTTAAGAAGAGGTCTCTCTGATCGCATGTGAGTCCCTTCCCATGACTTGCAGCTTTTCCCATAACTGCTTTCGAGGGTCCACTTTTGAAGTTTTTTGGGGTACAATTTTAAGGTTGAGCCATTCAGAAACAAAAGTTCTCTTCACCCATCTCTGGGAGCATTTCATCTCTAAGAACAGAGGCCCTTCTCCTTCCCTGGGAGCAAAGGGTCTTCCTCATCTTCATCTTTAGGACTGTCTCTGGGAGCATCTCTAGGAACTGAGGTTTTCTTCTTTTCCATTTGGAGCAAAAGTCCTCATCACTTCCATCTCTCCCTCTTCAAACTTCTCATGAAATTACAGCTGCATCAGCATCTGCCTATCTCAGTGCAGGTGCTTTTGCTCACAAGTACAAGTTGAACACTCCACCCCCCATGCCTTCATGAAATTACAACGGGATTCTCTGATATATCACAGCTTTACAACAGAATTTCAGCTTTAAGCATCTCCTCTTTCTCTTCCCTCAGGTTTTCAGCTCTTCACAGCACTAAAAGGGTTAATCTCACCTCTGCCTTGCAGATGGAATGAAGTTTATCGCTGTTGGTCACATGATCTTTACCAGACAGTGGTGCAGCTTCAGCTGAATCTTGGCCACAGTGGAGGGGGGAGCTGCCCAGCTGCCCACAGCAGGGCTGGGGGGGGGATCTATGGGTGGAACAGGTCCATCGGCTCCAGGATGGCCGTGGCCCAGCCCAGCCTGGGCCGGGCCCCCTGGCCCCTGCACGGGACCCGCAGCCACCTGTGCCAGCACAGAAATGAGACAGAGCTGGGGGGGGGGGGGGGGGATGTTTCTATTCTTAAGTGTGGATCACAGAGGCGGTCACAACTTTAAGTGGCTCAAAGAATTGTCCATATTCAAACTGGCCACTGATAGGTTCTGTTAGGTCACAGAGGAAGCTGTAAGCACCCCTTAGCAAGAACAACACTTCCGGGACTATGCTTGCTAAGCCATGACAGCACCTTTAATGTTTTCAAAGTACTTTGCTTCTAAAAATGTCTGAAAAATATTCTGATGATGCGCTACAGCAAGGAACTTATTCCATATTCACACTGTGTGGCTGTCATAAAGACTTAATATTGTTTGATTATAACATCCTATTTTGGCCTGATGCAGTGTTCTTTTCCTGTTATTGTGATGTTCAAATCAACCACAGGGAGATTCCTGTGCCCATTACATAGTGATACTTAAATTTTTAGCACACATTCTAGGTTTCTACTGCTAACTTTCTACTAAAAAGAAGATATTAGGTTGGATGGACTGCTCTATGATTTAGTGTGGTGAAATTTGTGTAACCAGAACACTTCTCTAATGGAAGCTGGTTATCATCAGATTGAGATATAAAGGATAAATATAACCGATATATTTCTCATATGTAAATTGAAAAAAATTGCCTAGATTATATCCATCCATCCCAAGTCTTAGTTACACCTAGCATGAACACAATAGGCAAGTGGAATCCAAATTCACTGTGTTGTATTCTGCTGCCACGGGCAGGAGGTGTGAGAGACTGCCACTGGCATGATGTGCTTTTGCCGTTATATAGTCTTGAGCCAAGCAGTGAGAGCAGTGTTACAGTTACTGTATTTTTTGTTGGATGTTGACCAAGAAGTCGTTTCCACATATTATTTGGAGGCCATTATACCATTCGTGTGTTTGTCTATTTGAGTTGTAGGAAACATGCAGGCATTCAGGGACCTGAACTGAATTGGGAAGCAATAATTGAAAGCCATGGACAAAACAGGATTATATTAAAACCAGAAAAAAAATAAACTCAAGAAGACCCAGTGGAGTCAGTTCCAAACCCTAACATTCTGTTTACTCCATCACTTATTTCACAAACCAGACCCACATTTTCTTTCAAATGAAGCTTGTTTGATACATATTTTTGCATGTACTGTGTCAATGTGTCTAATGTGTTCAGGGATAGTTTTTTGTAATTAAATGGATTTCAGTAACACTTTGACTGAATCTTTTGTTTCTCACTGCACGTGACATTTAAATAGTATGTTACTGTCTGCAGCTGTTGCAAATCCATTGCTGATGATTGAAGCCTTGGATTTCCACTCAAGCATGCAACATGTTCCTGCAATCATCTATCAACAATCTAATCAGATGAAGGTGATTTTGTTAGGGTACAGTATGGTTACAGAGGAGTCTCTCCTCAAATGTCAGGCAGCATTTATAATGCAAGAACACAATTTCTTCGTTCACATGTGGCAAATACTGTTATTGAATGTTTAATAACTGTGTCAGTCTGCAGGCTGATACGCTGTGTGAGAAATTCTGTTAGATCTAAAAGCTGTCATAAAATTTACCTTGACATTAAATCTGTTTCCCACCCATAGTTTTCATGCTTAATGTTCTGGTCTGGGATTCTAAAACATGAAGGTATCAGGTTTTAATTACCAATTGTCTACTATATTTTTGGTCTAACTATTTCTAAGAAATTGTGCCTGTAACTGATTTAGGACCAGTTCGTAAACTTGCATTTGTGTTGTCTAGTTCTGTGCATGCACATAATGAAATAAGCTGATTTTTTACAAATCAGAACTGAATTTAAAATAAGCATGCACTGTTTATAGGATGTGGTGGTATGAGATAATGTAGTCAATGGCATTACCTGTGAGCTTCTCCCACCAGGGGCTGCAAAGTAATTTGTGTTGGAACTGCTGCAACATATTATGGGCTCTGTCTCTCATGGTTCATGCTAATGTGATGGGTAATTATTGACTAGCTGCTGTCAGAAATGCCTGAATTCACATAGTATAGCTATCTGGGGCAAGGCTTAAGTGGTTGTATTCAGTTACAATATGTATTTCTAGCTCAGAGAAGTCAAGTATAAGGAAAACTTATGTTATTTTGAGTTTAGAAGGCTTAAATTATAATAATTAATGTCTTTTGGATTCTATTTTCTGCCTTAATGGCCCAACTCAGGAAGATACTTAGAGTATATACCCAGCTTTCAGTATACAGATACTCTGCTGAGGTTAACAATGCTCTATGTTTTAAGTACCTGTCCTATTTGGGACATCAATTTGAATGCATACTAATTAATTGGATAAATACATAAAAATACTTCAGTGAAGGTCTTGCAATTGTCATTAGAAATACTCAATGTTTTGGCCTGTTTGCTGGGAGGATGCTCAGAAGTATTTCCCTTGCTTTAGCACAATGGATGGTTAGAAAAATATGGTTAAAAAATCCCCAAGAACTTTCTAAGAATGTGTTATTGACAATTTTTGACAGTAAGGATTGAAACAGTTCTATTTCAAATATTTGTGAAACACTGTGTTTCATGGTAATTACATCTGCTGATCAGTTGTACTGTACATCATGGCAGCTCTTTGGGACTTTGGTAGATGTTTGGGGCATTCTAAAATCAAATGTTTGAGTTTTTCTACTCTGGCACTTAAATGTATGCGGGCAAAGTAACTGTGCTTACGAATTGTTCTTAGAAGCTACAGATGGTTAAACTGCTGCCAGGAAATAAGGGAAAGAACGTTCTACTGAAAAGTGGGTTTCTTCCCTTTGATGCATAAAGCTGCTTCACTCTCCTGCTACTGGACCACTGCAACATCAGAAATGGCATGGAATTCTTCAAGTTGTATCATTGTATTTTATAGTCATCTCTTTCAAAGAAGAAATGGGTATTTCTAGTGCTTATGGGGTAATTACTAAGAAGTAACTTTTCACTGAACACCACTGATACAATGCCATTAGGAGGAGCTGAAATTGTGCATATCTCATTCTTTGCAAACAAAAATATTAGCCCCATGTGAATTTGAGTTTGTAAATGGGAAAAAGTAATGAAATTTGTTGTGGAGATATCTATTGAAGGTGCTGTGACTTTTATGTGCGTTAGAGGTGGCACCCACAGACAAATTGATTTCTGGAAGCTTGTTCCTAAGTACTGGTGGACAGTAGTGCACTGCTTGCAGGATCACTAACCTGTCAATAGGGATTTGTTGTGATAACTTAATTCTTGTAATTTACAGGTTTTGCTGGAGCATTTTTTTTCCTCAAAAATCTCTTTTAACCATTTTTTTTTAGCTCAGAGAAACCTGACCTAATGAATTTGTACAGTTTATTTAAACTTTGATTTAAAATACTTAGTGTTCTAAGTAACTATAAAAGTCACAAATACTCCTTGAAAATATATAGGAATAAATATGAAAAGTATATGAAAAAGAGAACCATGATGGAAAACATTTGGTCCATATTATCCTCTCCCCTCATCCCCTGCCAAAAAAAACCCCCTGACCAACCGGCCCAAAAAAGCATCCACAAATTAAAGTGGTAAAAATTGCAAGATTGAAACATCTTAAAATCAAATAACCCACATTCATTAACATATTGTTTGCAGCTGTATTTAAAGTAACGCTATTTCCTCTGTTGTGTTTTGAGTTTTTTTTAATTTTAGAGATTATAAAATGTCACATACATCAGATACTGAGTTAATTTTCAATATTTTAACTAGCATCTTGGAACATGCTTTGAATGAATTATAGAATGCTTTGGATTGGAAGGGATCTTAAAGATTGTCTAGTTCCAACCTCCTGCCATGAGAAGAGGCACCTTAAAGGCCTGTTCCTCATTTTGGTTTTGAGAAAGCCCCTGTGATTGGGAGAGGATCAGAATAAACAATGTGGGTTATCTAGGAGATGGCACACTGTAGCAAAAAGATTTATTGTTCTGTATTCATTTTTAACTTATTTTTCATGCTTCTACAGAAGGTCAAATTGTTTTTCACAATGTTAGGATGGACTTGCTGCCTATCCAGTTTTGGACCATGATGTTTTAGGGTGCCTGTCAGGAATCTCAGTTACAGCCTGGCTCAGGTCCATAGATGTACAAGAACTACATAACTGGAACTATGTTTCAATTTCATTAATACATTGGTGTATTATATCTGTAGTATCTTAGTGTCCCTGATTTTTTGTTTTCTCTGCTGATGTTCTTCAAGAGCAAGGGAAACACCCATTGGAAAATTGCACTCAATGTTACTTGTCTCCAAGCTTTCAACAAGGTAAAGGCACAGCCCATATCTTGTTCTTGATAGTCAGTGCAGAGATCTGAACGTAGTTTAGAGGGAGTATCTGCTTCTTTGGAATTAATTTCTATTGAGGATGATCTTTTGATATAAGTGAAACATTTGCTGCTTGTTTCATGTGGTCTATGGAGAAAAAGGTGCTTTAACTGTTAAGTTAGTGCAAAAGGGCACCCCCACCACTATTGTCCTTGTGACTGAGGGTAGTTTTGTCTTGTGTGTCTTATGTGTGAGTTATACAGGAATTACCAATGGGAGCAGCATACAGAGGATCTTCTTTTGCAGATGGTAGTCTTGAATGTAGTAGGGTTTGTTTGGTTTGGGGTTTTTTTGGTGATTATTGTGCCTGGGCTGCACTGTCCTGTGTTCCAGTCTCTGAGTTCAGCACTAATTAAGCATTTGGTATTTTTTGGGTACATGAGCTAAGTAGTTGTGTTTGTAGGTATGCAGTTGCATACACACTCTGCTAGGAGCTGAGTAAAGAGCTCTGTGTGCTCAGGAAAGAGCTAAATATGGTTTTCTGCATTCTGTATAAATGTGTGTGTTTTCCAAGGTGTTGCTGAGGCACATCCTATAATTGATTGGAAATAAGTGACTGGGCAGACTACTTATCATTATAAGGGCTGGACCATCTTTTCTCTGCTAGGGCCTGTTTTAGAGGTGGTGAGGTTTATTTCCTCAAGACTGGATCATAGTGTGGTAGTGGTTAAATGAGAAGTTAAAACTGTAAACATGTGAAGCAGGCAAGGCAAAACCACATCTGATATCCAGCTATAACCTCTCTCTGAAATTTAAAGGGCACATTTTCTGTAATTTGCAGGCCTGAACATTAGAATGAAGTGTGTGTTTTACAGACAATTGTAATTCTCATTTTGACTACTAATTACCCTGAAGGGATTATTTTATGCAATGTACTTCTCCAAGGTCTTCCTACCTCAGTACTGCATATTCATGAATATGTAGGCTGCAGGATGGAAGTTTGTTTCCAAGTTGTGAGCTTGCTGCTATTAAATGAGGTAATTTTTGTACAGAAAGAATAGCAGTCAGGAAACCGTGAAGGCAGAGGTAAGCGCAGGGCAGTGTTCGACCAACACCAGCTGATTAATTGCTTATGCCATCTATGGGAGAATTTTGGAGTCTGAAAAAAGATGTGTCATAACAAAAATTATAATAGACTTGTTATGTTTGCACGAACACAACATTCATGAGACCAAATTTGTGCTGTTGGCTCAGTTACTTCTGCAAGCTCTACATCCCACCCAGGAAATGGAGTGAAACAGATCAGTATTTCTGTGTCTGACTCTGCCACCACCACACACCTGTAAGTCAGGGTCAGCTTGAATTCCCACCAGTGGTTTTGGCAGAGTGGTGCTGGTGCGCCGGACAGAGTGAGTTCATGTGTGAATGCTGCCCCACTATTGTAGTGCACTCAGTAGCCATAGGGACCTGTGTGTTCACAGCCCTGGGGACTCAACATGGTGTGTTTAAAGTTTTGTGACTAAGACAGTGCATCTGGACAATTGTTTTTGTTTAATGTCTATGGTAATGCATCCCATTCCAAGACAACGATTTTGGTCATGCATCTGTATCTTTCAAATGATCCCTTTTCCATACATAAAATTAAAGTAAAATTGTTTAGTAATAAACAAAAGTTGTAAGGGTTATTTTCTTTTTCTTAAATAGATTTTTGAGGTAATTTTCAAGTTACAAACTAAAATGGTCAAAGTTTAAAGACAGATCTTACAATAAAAATAATTTTAGACATGTGAGATGCAGAACTTAATGTATATTGTTTGGGGAAATCATTCAAGAGCTGTTCATGTTCTTTTAAAGATTCTGCTATTGTGTAAACCCATTTTTAGTACATTTTCAAACTAAATTACTGTTTTATCAGAGTGAGGGCATGAATTTCTATTAAAGTAAATTCTTTTGACTGAGTATGAATTTATATGCTATTTATACAGTTAGAAATCTACTTTAAAAAATCATGAAGCAGAAACTGTTTAGCAATGGAGAAGGGTAAAAGAGTCCTGCTGTCAGTTACCTGGCTGATCAGAAGACTAGAGGAAACTGGACTGGGAAGTAGCAGCAGTTAGGAAGGTAATATGTTTCCAGAATAGAGAGATCTGCAAAACCATGCCCCATTTAGTGTTTCTAGGAGGTCCACAAGGTCAAGTATTGCTGATAAAATTCCTCATGCCTGAAGGCCGAAGCTTATCTATAGCTAGTAAGTTTTCTCAGTCCCGAACACAGGGATGGAGCCACAGACTGTGCCTGGGTGTGCCTGTTCCTTAACTCTGCCTGGGCAAGGTGATGGTTGGCACCATCTAAAGCATGTCAGGGACATTGCTAACCCTGCAAGTGTGTGGATGACTGTGTTCAATCACCCTGAAATGCTCTTGGATTAACAATAAACTGTTTGCTAGTGTAGATGTAGCCTTATTCTCTTCTGGATTTTTTTAATCTAGAAAAAACATGGGGGAGGGGGGGTCTGCTTGTTTTTACAATGAAGACAATGTAAATAGACGATGGTTTGTTAGAAAAAGCAAATTAAGTCACATTAGTGAAAACAGTCTATCAGGGCTTCATCAGCATTATACTAAAGTTATGCAAACAGCCATCTACACTAGATAGTATATCTATGCATTAAATTATCTCAAAGGAAGAATGTCCATATCTTTCTGGCTTTAATAATGCAAAATACCTTTTCAAAGATGACACCGTGCTGTTATCTACTGAGAAATGTTGTCTTCTTCTGTGCTGGTACGTACATGAAATATGGTTTTTGTGTTAAATGCTTGTTTAACTTATTTACTGCATTTTTCAGATTTCTTATGCTGTAAACTATAGGTAAGAGTATGCAAACATAGATTTATTTTTTTCCCAACAAAATTATACAGGAGCTAATGAATTCCCCACTGTGACTTATGTTTTCTAGCTCATCTTGCATATATATTGCATCTAGCTTATCTGTATATATTACATATAGAAAACATATTTGGAAAAAAGGATGACAGCATAAAACTAAATGCCAGAAAACAATCAGTTTTCTGCAGAGACTTTAAAAATTTTTCAGTGCAAGATTAATCAAAGACAAGAGTGGGATTGGTGGGATTTTTTGGTGGGTTTTCTCTTTGTTTGTCCCTTCTACCCACTTCATTTCCTGCAGCCCTCTGTAACTTTCAAGAGTATCTAGTAACCTGTAAGGACATCTGGGGAAAGCTTTTGCAAGAGTTTAGTCTATAGTGCCATTTTATTAGATAAGGATATATTTGACTCCATAGCAACATTGTGTATGTTTGGGTTTTTTAATGCGTGAGTCATGTAAAACACTGGACATATATTTGTATTTCATAAGTTTGTGAGGTGTTTCTGCTAGATGTCATAGTTCAAATTTTGCTTTTTAAAACACTGTCTAAAATACTTATCTTGCCAATAAAACCTCTTTTTCTCATTGCACAGAAGTGGAAGAAATATTGTAATGTTCCTTGTGCAGGGAGTTATATACAGATTTTACTCAGCTGAAACAAATAAAATTAACTAAATATATGCATAGTCTTCTCCCCTTCTTGGAAGATGGCAATATGAATCAACTATTAGTGTTAGTGTATTCATGTGATTATATTTAGCATAATTGCTCCTTTTTCTGCATATCATATGTTTTGGCTATCATGCAGGGTATTTTGGTTGCTTTTTGTTTTAAGTCTCAGTTTATTTGCTGCAGCACAAATATGCCATCTGTCTTTTCAGTCCATGCAGAAGAAAAGATTTAAAGCAGGAATCCAAGGGAAAGGAAAAAAATCTAAATTTACTAAAATTACGCCCAACCTCATCAACTCTGGCAATTGAACAAACCTGAAAAAATAATTACTGGTAAAACTTTGCAGAATTTTCTCAAATGCTATAGTGTCTTAATGTAGTGTAATAATGTGTCTTATTCTATGTGGGTTAGGCATTACCTCTGGTAGGACACAAGACCCGCTCTTTAGCATTTTTGTAGAAAGGAAAATATAAGGAGCATAAACACTTAAGAATTTAGTAGAACTCTATTAAAACTTAAGGACAGCATAGCTGTAGGTGTGCTAACTGTATTGTCATGACAAAGAATATGCATCAAAAGAAAAGCCACGGACTGCTGGGTGGTAAATAGAACTAAAAAAAAAACCCTGTCTATTGAAAGAATATGCAGAAGATGCCAAACATTTTTGAATCTTCCAAGGCAAACATACATTGTACAGGGGGACAGAATTACATTTCTGCCATTTCCTCTCGCTCCTCCTCTCACTGTTTCCATCATAACTGGGCAGTCTTGGCTGGTTTGTTCTTATTCATATCCTGATTTATGGCAGGCTTTGGAAAGATGACAGAACAAACTGTCCAATTTTTCAAAGCTGAAGACACAGAGATGAAGCAAAGAGCCATTCCTGTAGTATTACGGCCTAATCCTGTCTGCCCGGTGTCATCACAGAAATACTGATGCTCCCCCTGAGGCAGCCATAGTGTTAAATGAAAGGTGTCTTAGTACTGTCTTTCAGCTGTGTTAGAGACTTGTAGATCATCTAAATGGTTAATGGATGGATGTGAGGCTCTAGGACATAGGTGATGTTAGTTAAAGGCTGAAAACCTAAACCCAAAAATAACAACCATTTTTTTAAATGGCTATTGGGTTAAAAATACCTTTTTTTTTTGAAGTTTTGAACTTGCCCAATTCCTTCAGTATCAAGGTATGGACAAAACTTAAATTTTTCCCTTGTGACAGGATCAGATGGATGGAAATCTACTGCATATGTTGCAGAAACACATCAGTATTAACAGACTAGACTATGGAATTACTCCTGTCATATAGAATACTCAAGAAAAAGTAATAGTTAAAGAAATTATGTTGTTTACTTAGGCATTCTGATTTGTTAACGCTGAAGCTTCTTTGAGAGACCTTACTATTGAATGTCACCTGTGCAATATTTCTAGCTCAAGTATAGGAGTCCTGTTTCTTGTACATTTTAGATTTTTTTCTTTAGTTATTTTGAAGCCTTGCTCACTGTCTTTACCCTAAGTGCTTGCTAACATGGGTGAAGATAAACAAATCACTCAAACCTGTAATTGTAAGCAACTTTTTGTGCCGTAAGAAGCACAGCCTGAGGATCTGCTATCATGTAGTATTCTAGTTTCTTCCCTCCTTCAGCCTGTTTCATGGCTTTTGTTCACATAAAAATTCAAATCTGATTGCCAGAGGAAATTAAGCTCAAAGTAAAGGGTTTATTCTCTACAGGAAACACTTGATAAAAAATTTAGACAGTTGGATTCTACTTTAAAAGAGGCTGATGGAAAAGTTTTAGTCCTAGAAATCAGCACTAGTGTTCAGGATATGATGATTATAATACATTGTAAGTAGCTACTCTGAAACTGAGACTTCTTCTATGGCTCAAGTAATTCAAAGGAATTTTTCCAAAATAATCTGTTTCATACATGCTGGTGAACAAATTCAATGGAACAATATGGGTTCCTAGGCTAGGTAATTTAATCATCCTGACACTTGCAGTCTTGGTTCAGCCCAAAAGTTAGTGTTGATCAGAGATTGCATTGGATAGATGTGTGTATAAAAAAGTTAGGAGCAAAGAAGGGAAAGGGGAGAGTTTGCATTCTTTCAGAGAAAGGAATGTGTAAAGCTTTCATGTTGTTTTATGTGAAAGCATGGTTGTTCTGATTGAAAAGTTATTTACTTAAAATATCTTACTGTATTTTTACATGCCACAGGCATTACAGTACCTGTGACCTATTAGTTATGCATTTCTGGGGATTGGCTGTCTACAGGGCCTTTGATTTCACTGCCAGGTAACATTCCAGGCAAAGATCAATTGTAAGGAGACACAATGCCCTACAGCCTTCATTTCTGTCTATACTGTGAGAAAATGAGTGATAAGAACTCAGTTGTGATGACTGTTCTGCGTTGGTGTCACGGAAGTACACATTCACTTGAAGGAATGACAGCAGATTTAGTGACTGTTTGAGCAAAAGTCACAACTTGCAGAGAAATGAAACAAGTATGTTGTGTGGTTGCCTTTAGACAAGCAAAGCAAATGAGATATGTTGTTAAAAATGTGAAAAGTCACTTTCACACAGAGTATTTCTTGTGTGGTTGAAGTAGTATTGTGTGGGCAGGAGCAGCTAAGGGATTCCCAAGGCACTTGTGTTCTATTTTCCCACTGTGTCGTTTTTAGTAGACAAGAAAAGCAAATTGCATAATAGGTACTACATTTCTTATTGCTTTCCTTGTACAGAAAATTTCTAGAAAACTATAGTTTCATGTTCTATTCAGAGGCCAGGTGTCATTATAAACTTGTATAGTTAATAACCCTTCATGCCAGTTATTTGAGTCTTAAATATATCTTTCTTCTCTCTTTAGATTTTAATAAAAAATCAGTAACTTCGTGGGTTTTTAATGCAGACAATAGATAGGTGAGCTTTTTTTCAATTATCAATAATCTTGGTTATATCACATTAGATATCTGAATAAAACTGAATGGTACTATAGCTGTCCTGTTAAAAAAATTTGAACAATACCTTTGTTCTTCCAATGAATTGTGGAAAATGAGAGATAGAAATGTTTTTCTTTGGCAAGGGGAATAAATACATGAACAGAAATTTTTTAGCTTGATTTTTGTTCCTTTTGCGTAAAAATGTGGATAAAAGTGGGATCTGGGTATGATGGCAATAATCTATTACTATTTAAAATGTCTCACGAAAATGATTTATGATGAGTTTTAGATACATTTGTATATGCCTGAAGCTTGGTTTTCAGTGACTTGGTCAGGACTAAAACACTAGGTCTTGTAAAGGTTCATGAATAGCATGTACATTTCCTATCCCATAATCCCGCTACACTCAAATACGTTCCATATCACAGGCTTTCTTTTCAAATAATTATTATGCAATAATTTTTTTTATATTCTCTACTGAATAAAAGGCATGGTGAATATGTTTAATTCTGAGAGAAAGAAGTGGAACTGTATATTTTTAATGTTTTTCTTATGTGAACTGGATTAAAGTTAATCAAGAATTAAAAGGAGATATTATAAGAGATATTGACACTTCTTTCTCTGAAATACATGTCTTTTAGTTGCCTGGACTCATTTAGATTTCAAGTGTTATAGATGAAAAGAAGATGAAGTCTGAAAAAATGCAGGAGGATACCATTTTTGCCCCTGAATGCTACTTGTCTCAAGAATGCAATAATAATTTTAAAAGTTCACTTCCTCCATCTTCCATCCTTCACACAGGTTAAAGTTGATGTTTTTACCAAGCCTGGGTGAAGAGTTGACAAAGGATACTCATCCTAAAGAGTTTGTATTACAAGTAACAGCTCTTCTTAGCCAGAGGCATTTTTAGAAGGGCAAGGGGGTTCGGGCAGAAAGCAGGTACTAGAGAGATGTTTGTGTTTCTTCTACTGTTTTAAGCTGGTTTTGTATCTTGTCAAATTAAATAAGTATATAGTACTTACAGATATTTAAATTTAATATATTAAAACTTTATTGCCTTTCTTTGCATCAGAAGGTGTTTCAACTTATCTTTGAGGTCAGCTTAGTTATCCAGAGTATATTAGCAAGGCTTATTATATAACATTTGATCCCTTTTGGAATATCAGTTTTTCTCCTTGCATCCCATAAAGACACTTCTTTTGAACTTCACACTTTTGACAGTGTCCGTGAATTGCCATTTCTGGCATGTTCAGCAACAGGGTTTCTGTGAATTTGAAAGTGGAAGGGATAGGGAAATTTGTGTAGAAATGTATATAAAAGATGCTGGGTTTGGTGGCATGCTTGTCTTTTCATTCTTGCTGATTTTTCTGATTCTATTCTGAATGTTTAGGTCTGAGATCAGGTGTTGAGTTTTTCACAGGATCTTCTCTGTCTAACAGGAAAAATTACTTTTCGTTTTGGGGCTTTTTTGTGGTGAAGAAATGTTGTCTGAGTGTAATGTTTTTAAAGATTTGTTTTAGTGTTGGTATGTGAATGATTAGAGTGAGCAACATATTTAATAGTTGCATTGAAGCATTCCTAAAATCTCTGTTAAGGCACTTCAAATCTGCTGTCACTTAATAACCTTCAATATTTTTTCTGCTAAATCTTAATCGAAAATTAGCTATTAATCACATGCATTATTATACTGTTCGTAGTGATTAATTAATGTATTTCTTTAACATTGAAACTGACTTAAGGACCAACACAGTGCAGCTTGAATGCTGATTTAATACTATGCATAAATTCTATCCCTTTGAAATGAATTAACTGTTTGTTTGTCCTTAACCACTGAGGCATGAGGGCTTTTTTATCCCTTGTTTGCCTAGGAGGTGATCCACTTAGCTGTGCCCAGGGGAAGCTGCATTTTTCAGTTTAGGGAAGTCAGCTGCCCTCTGGAATAGTGTTTACATCACTCATATCATGATCAAGCATCAAGTTTAAGAATCACAGGAAATCCACAGAGAAAAGGTTTGATTTTGATTTGAATCTCGAGTAGGAGAAAAATATTCTTGAATGGAGAGCATCTTAAAAGAAAATAGTGCTAATGACGGGAGCAGAGCCTAAGGTTAACTTCTCATCTACAAGTATTGCAATAGCAGTTCCCAAGGAACTCCAAACATAGAGGAGGCAGAAGAATTTGCTTGTCTAAAATGTAGCTAGCTATAGGCATGTTTTTGTTTTACTTAGGTAGTTTTTATGCCATAAACCCAACTCTACTGCAAGAATTTGACATTTGGGTAATAATTTTCTCCCTTTGATCTTAACAGCTATTTAGGTCTCAGTGTTTGCTTAGCAAAGCCAAACCATGCAGAGCAGCAGTCACCAAATAAATCATATTAGGTGAGGCTTACTATGCTCAGTACCTGATTTGAGGTTCTTGGTAGTATCTGGTGAGGTGCATGGGGGAACTGTCACTATTTTGAGCAAGATATCTTCCAGTAACCAGAGCTAGTCAAAATACTGTTGGCTCACAGAAGAAGGTGGAGCAGTCTTGTGTATGTAATGCATTCACAAGTCTATCATGAAATCATTGAGGGCTTAAATCTTTCAGAGTTGCTCTTTGTCTGTACAACCTTCCTCATACTAGTTAGACAGTGTAGTTCTGACACTTTTTACTTATGTAACTTTAAAAGCAGTGCCTGTTCTACCTGTGAATAGTGATGTTTTAGGTTTGGTTTCTTTTGTCCTTGAGATATTTCTACGGCTTGGGAAGTCACTGCCTGTAGTTCTGGGATGTGGAAACCTGATGGTGTCTCTGCACAGAGTTAAGTCCAGTCTTTCCCAGAACATCCCAGAAGAAATATTTGATTCCACAGCTGTTCTGAAATGAGTTTCTTTCAATCTGTCCCCAGATCTACTGAATATCTACTAAATTTTTCAGTTTCAAAAGCAAATGAATCATTATCACAGGGATGTGCCAAAATAGCATTGTCATTTTCTCTCTCTCATGGGGATAACTATGATGTTATAGTTGAAATGAGATTTAAGTTTACTGATAATTTGAAAAAATTAAAGCCATACCTTCAATTGCTATAAAACATATTCATAAATGGCTTTGCCTGTCAGTCCTAAATAAACATGTGTGAGTGATTCAGGGGAAAAATAAGGCTCTCACCTTCTTTTGTAGCTTATTAAGAAATGGGAATAAGAAATCTGGCTGGGCTTCCTTAGTTTAGTCAACTTACACGGAACAGAATGAGAAGCAAGGGGAGGAACGTGTATTTTTATGTATATATGTTGTACACCAGCCAAGGTGCAGGCTATCTTGGTGGTACTTAGCAAAGACTAGTGGGTTTTTTTCTAACAGTGTAGCAAACTGGACTTGAGAACATGAATCAAAAGGGTAAAGTTTCTTGTAGGCCTTTTTCAGACTGCCTTCCCCCTGATGGTTTGTGTATGACTTTGATCTTACTTATGATGGTTACTTGACCATATAGAAGACAATTCAGTTATCATCAGCAGTTAGGGGTATGTAAACCTCTGGTTTGTTTGAAAAGACAGAGTTTACAGAGACAGACTTTTACTAAATATCAATGAAGATTGAGGGGTTTTTGAAAAATTTGACCATTTTCTTCTTGAGTTTCATAAAAAGTAGCTAGCATTGACCATGTGTCTTTGAACCTTTTTTCCCCCTTGTGCACTTTTTATGATGTTGTGTGACACAAAAGCGATAACAACAGTGAAGAATATGACAGACTATGTAAGAGTGATGCCTGCTCCCTTCTCTCAATAACAATCTATCAGATACACTGCCAAAAGGAAGACATTTATAGTGTTAAATAGAATGTTCACAATTTCATGGGACCTATGCCTTTAGGCAAGAAAATGATCTAAAGGTATTCACTGCAGTAGAAGGTGACCATAAAACTACTCACTTTTAAAACTAAGAAAAGCACTTAATTTTGTCTCAGCTTTTGCAGTATTTCCTTGACATCCTTACTCATTGCTGAACAGCAATACTTACAATCATCAGAGAGTTTTTTGTACCTAAAAACACATGTGCAGAAAGGAGGAATAATGTAATTTCTTCTATTTTAAAATATTTTAGAAATAGTCAGATACTGATGTAGACTGTAAGGATTTTTGTTCATTCTTTCTGTGTTATTCTGTAAGGTTTGAGGGGTTTTTTTATTATGAAGTCGAAATTAGGAAAGTACTGTCTCATATAGCATAAGTTTAGAGACATTTCAATATCAACCTTAAAAAGTAACTACTGCTTGTATGAATTCTACAGTTTGAGGCTAAATTAGAGTTAGTCCTAAATTGGCTGGCTCCTAGGTCTCTACACCTGTTCAGAGATTAACATTGCCACATAAATTATTTGGATTAAAAAATCCAGCACATTTCCCTCCTTAGGCTACCATACACTGGGTGAAAGAGTAAATAAAAGAATAGCTACATTTACATGCCTGGTGAAATGCAAGGCTGAAGAGTGAGAAGTGGCTACACTCCTCCCTCTTATATTTTGCTTTCAGTAATTTCATTGCTGGAAGTAATTGAGAAGTAACTTGTGCTGATGGGTTATCTGTAGTGATAACTTCATAGGTATATGCCCTGGCATAAAAAAGCATGTTAGGTTAAATCTGGTAGATGTAAGAAATAAATACTTGTGGATTATGTATTTATGCAATGCGCAAAACCAGGCAACATAAATTTTATATGCAGCTGGAAGTGTAATTGGTTTCATGACTTTTAAAAGCTTTTAAACAGATGGAGTGTGTATTACTGCAGAAAAAAAGAAAAAAATGTGGAAATGAAGTCCACCCTACTGCAGAACTGTCAGGCACTCAGCATATTGTGGTTTTGATTCCCATCTCTCCCTGTACTTCTGAACTCCCAGCACAGCACTGAGGTCTCAGACCTCCAGAGACAGACTATTGTATTGATTGTGTAGAACTGTACTTTGTGTGGGTTGATACAGTTTGATTTTCCAAGGGTATACTGCTAGTCTCGACATATTTGTTATGAATAACTCTTTTATTCTTTAATCTTCAGGATTTCTTCTGAAAAAAGACTTGACACATAATCTTGAGGGGTTTCTTTTCTGTATTTTTAATGAGCCCTCTGTTCTGTTCGTATTTTATATTAAGATTTACTATTTCTTTAATTGCAGTTTAGTCAAGCAGAGCGTCTTTCAATGAATAGCTTTGGAAAGTGGCAAGATTTTTCTTTTGTTATTTTAAAGAGTGGTTTCACATTCTATAATGTTCTCAATTCAGCAACACTGAAGCACATAATAAATGTAATTAGAGGAGTTTCCTTAAAGCAATGTTTGGGCCAAACAGAAATATTGAGAAGTAATTTTCCTAATGATATAGCAGAAGTATTTTGGGACTGTAGCACAAGATTCTTGACTATTTTTCTGTCGCTGTCTGTCCTTCCATGGAATAAGAATTCCATAGCTTTATTAGCCTTCTTCAATAAGTACCTTTCATGACAAGAACTATCATGAAGTATTATCAAAAGCAATTGGAATCACCAAACAGATGCTCATTAGGGACAAAAAAAATCTAAACCTATTTCAATTGGTCCAGAGCTTAATACCTTTATTACTCTTTTTGTTTGTGACCCAGATAAGGTTTTATTATAATGGATAAGTACTTCTAGCAAAAATTATTTTTTTGTATGTTTGCTTGCCCATAGTTTACCTGTTCTGTAATTGTGAGTTGCCAATATTCTTTTAGCTGTATGCAGAAGATGTACTAAAGCAAGGAAATCTTCTTCTGCACTGAAATAAATCCTTCTGAACATTTAATTCAAACGAAAGTAAACTCAAATTAAAGGGCAAAGAAACTGAAGCTCCAAAACCTATTAGCAAATAATAAAAAGATCAATGGATACATTTTTAAAGATTGAAAATAAATTGAAGTTACAGATTGTGTAAGGTTAGCATGTATTCCGGATGAATGTGTAGTTCCATTGACTCATTTGAAACTGAAATTCCTCCAGTTAAGCTGATATTTAAAAGTTGTGTATATATCTGTGTCTCGAACAAGAGGGAATGCTTGGAAAGTCTGAATTCTTGTCTAAGGATGACTTTAAGCATACTTTTTTGCCTAGGACTACTTCCTAATGTTATGAAACAGGACATAAATATAATTTAGCTGTGTATAAACATGTACAGGGCTATACTTCAAAAGTCTTGTGAACAATTACTTTGAAAGGTAGGCTTCCCTTTAAACTGTGCTCTTGCCACATAGTTCTCTTAACTGCTATTAAGATGTGCTTTAGGCATTGTGCCCTTCACTTATAGCGGGCTACAAGTATATTGTTGAATCTATTTCCTATATCAGTGTTTCTGTGAGAAACAGGAGTGACTAACCTAGGAGGAAGGTTACATTAATACTTCCCATACCCCAGTTACCAGATTCCACCATGGAGTGGCACAATACTGCATGGTACCAGCTTTGTCTGATGTAGAAATACACTCTAAAGCTAAATGATCATCATCACTGAAGAAAAAAAATCAAAGCAGTAAATGACAGCTGTTTTGTGGACAAAGAATTCCCTACTGCAAGGCTGTAGTCATTGAGAAAGTAAGAGATTCTGTCTGGACTGCTTCTGGTACAGTATTGCAGTAAATCTCCCTGAAAAGCTGTAGAGAGGAAAAGGGGATTTTGTATTAAAGAAAACTGGGTTTTTTCGTTCTCATTCATCTACACGTTCTCTTTTACTCACGTATTAGGGAGTGCTACAGTATATGTCCTCATAGTCTAGGTAGGAACTTGGAGTGACACTAGCAAACACCTAGCATGTCTTTTTCATGGCTTTTGGATTGTTCCTAATGCTGAGGCCTGGATGTGATGTTTTCATCCTAAAAAAGTTGACAGTAGCTGTAATTTTTTTTTCCTTCATCCCATCCCACCGTCAGGAGTCATTAGGAAGTGCTGCTGATTCGTTCACTGTTTTGTTTTGGTTTCTTTTTCTCTTGCTGCAGTTCATTTGGATTTTTTTCCTTGTTTTCTTAGCATTTTTTTACCGTGGCCAGGTTTCTTGAGAATAAACTGTGATCTTAGTATCTTGATATTGTCAACAACTGTCATTCTTTTATGCCTTCTTATCCTTTCCTACAATGTTTTTATACCCTTACCTTCTATTCACATTTTATTTATACTTCGTTTTCATTACAAACCTCCACAATTTGTTACTGGAAAGAAGATCTCATAGCAACAAAGAAATTACAGACTTTAATCTATGGCTCCTATTGCAAAGCATGTGTCTTCAGACTGCTTTTATTTACGTATGCTTAGAGTGATTTGGATGCTTAGAACAATTTCTTGTAGCAAAATCTTATCAAAGAATAGTATGGTTCATATGGCCTTCCCTGGGGTGCAGTGGAAAAGAGAACAAAACACACATTTGTGTGAAAAGTGTTATGCTAATGAAGGCAGTCTAAGAGGCTAAAGAAACTTGATTCAAACACTGTATTCTTGCAAATGTAATATGGGCTCCAAGAGAGCTAGAGCTTTCCTTTATTATGATGGTAAAATTGTATCTTAAATATTTCCAACATCACAAAAGCAAGGCTGGACTTCACTATTTTAGGGCTAAAATTCTGTGTTGTAAAGTTCAGAAAATGGTAATATTTGTAACAAGAAAAGATAGCGGCAATATTAATGCATATTGAAATTGGTTAGTATTTTGCCTTTGACTATACTTAGAGAAAGTCTAGATGAAGTGATTTTTTTGTCTATAAATCCAGAAGATCACAGAATGTGTCACACTGATATAGTCTTTTTTAGGAAAGGCACTGAACATAATACACACCTAGACTGGTATTTTTGCAAGGGATCCCTTGTAAACCTTTCCTAATGATTGTCCTCCTTTGCTGCTGGCAGTGGTGATTTGTCTGTTCTCTCAAATGTCAGTTACCCAAAGATAAAGGAAGGACATGAGCAGCAGGTATGTAATCTTCTCTTTATCTCTCCTTCAATATTTCAGGAGTTTTACTTTAAATGTGGAGCACACCCAACTGCTGACAGTGAAACATCTGTGGCTTTGAACCTCATTACAACAAACAGTCGCTGTATCACATGTATAACATGCACAGATATTAGGTAAGTACAACAAAAACTGTCAGAGATGTACAGTCTCAGTGCTTCACAGTACTTATAACTTCCAAAGAGCCTCTTTCTCGTTGTTCATTTTCCTTTTTAAAGGCTGGTTTTTTTTCCCTGGTAACATGGTGAAAAATGGGTCATATTTTCAGGTGTGCTATTTGTTTTGCTGGTAAAATTGCAGTTCATATTTTTGTACCTTAGTCATATTGCACGTGGAAATCTGACTGCTTAAGCTCCAACTAAAACCTGGAGTGCTCAAGATAGTGGCATAAATGTGTAGATACTTTCTGCTAATATGTATTCAAGAGCCAGGGAAAGAGCTGGATTTTTGACGGGGACAGAATGTTCCTGAAGAAATTAACTTCCTGGTGTGTGCTCTGTAAATCAAAGTAAAATGCATCTGTTCTCATGTTTGTGTTTACTGTAGTTTGAAATGCTGTAATCCATCTTTGCATGTGGTATTTGGGGACATACATTCAAGAATATCCATTTACTTGCAAATGCATAGATTAAAAACCAATTGCCCGAAAAGGACAGCTACCACTGTAGTGAAGAATTAACTGAAACACATTTGTCTACTGATTAGGAGATATTTTATGTGAAAGTGTAAAGCAAATTGAGAAATGGTAGTTGTTGGTCAAAAGAGAGAAATTGGAAAGGACACTTGAACTCTGTACTGATTCATATAGTATGTCTTCTGGAAAGAGCTGCTCTTGGAAGCATCCTTTGTGGTATATTTTCAAACTGGCTCCTGGGTACAGATTAAAAAAACCCCAAATATTGGTCTTTGTCAAATTGGTACATCAGCATTTTGCAGCAAGGGTGCAGACTCAGCCACTCAAAAGTTGCTGGTTCTCCTGTCCCTTCTAAAAATTCACTGGGCAAGAGGAATGATTTGGCTTACTGAAGTGCAGACCCCTAGTGTGTGTCTGTACTGCTAAATACAAGAGGGCCAGTGGCTGATCCCTGATCCCAAGCCAGATGGAAATGACTGGCAGATGTCCTGCACAGAATTGTGGAACCTAGTGCTTTGTCATAGCCAGCTTGAGTTAACTGTGAAGCTGAAACCCAAAGGCTCATTGTTGAAACTAGATCTGCCGTGGAAGTATACTTTTTATCCTAGCAGTAAGACGGAATGGAAAAGGGTTTTTCATGTCCCAGTATTTCCTGTGTAGGGCTCAGGAAGCATCAGAAGAGCTAACTGAACTACATGAAGTACCACAAAGGGGTAAAACTTGCTGAATAGCTGAGCTTTTTGGGATAAACAGCACCTATCTCTGGGACCTGTGTCCACCAGGATTATCAAGAACTCTAAGTATTTCTAGACTGCAGGAAAAGTTGTCTGTCCCTGAGAATTTACTGTGTTTTTGTTAAGGTCTCTTCTTAATAAAAAAAAAAAAAACAACAGAACAACCATAAAAAAAGAAAAGAAAAATAAAAATTAAGGAAAAAAACTTGCCTAAAATCCCCTTTCTGGGTAACATTAAAAGAAGCATAATGTAAGAAATTCGTTCTGTTTCATCATGTCAAAATATTGATACACATTTCTATGATAACTCTAAATTTTTGAGAAAGTATCCATACATTAAATTCTGATTATCTTTCAGAAGTTATATATTTTTTTTTAAGCCATGAAAGCCTACCATGCACTTTTGTGTAATACTAGACATTTGTAGGTGATACCAAAACTCAAGATACTATTTTATTTTTTGTATGGCAAATTCTGCAAGTTGTTAAAATAGAATTTCACATGTATCTTTGGGTGGGTGAAATAATTTTCCAATTAAAGCTGTGCAAGAAATTGGTTTAGTTTCTGATTTTGTCTTTTACAAATTGCAGGGATGGTCAAATGTAAGTCTTTGACCATCGGAAAGAGCGAGAGATCACACAATGGAAACATTTATCAGTTATGAAAAGGACATTGTAAAATCTTGGGCTACTTTAAAAATCTCCATTGAGTTTTTTTGAGTTTCTAATTCCTTTCTCTAGCCTAACATTCTTTTAATATTTGTATATAATTCCAAGAAATTACAGAAATAGCCATAATGTTTTTACTTCAGTTAAATATTTAGGTGATTGTACTAGCAATTACTTTCTAATATGCTTATGCAGTTGAAAAGTAGCATTGAGGGCACTCTGCAGTTTAGAGTAGTTTGTGAAACCTACCTTCATCCTTCTGTAGCATTCATGTGAAAAAGAGGATTAACTGTGTTCCATACATTAGCTATTGCTTTGTATTAGCTTCACTATAGTAATAAGAGATTTTTGTGTGTTCTTCAAAGTAGATTTTTCTTCCTTTTTTTTTCCTGAAAAAAAACCCAAACCAACAAGACACCAAACAGGAAAATATGACAATGAGGTACTATTTGCATTTTTCTTAAGTATTTTTGTTTGCAGCAACATATGCCATATCTCTAGGTGTTTTCATCGATATATCATTGACAGTCCACCACAGGCAGAGCAATTAAATTCCAAGATTCTTGGCACAGTCTTTGTATGGCTTTAGCAAGGTTAGCAAAGCTCCTTAAATTCTTATTTAAAACAGTATTGTACACTGTTGTATAGTAAAAATACAAAGTGGAAGCAATGTTGGTCTATTGCCAGTTTTTTATTCTCAAGTTTACATTAGATACACTTAGTTTGTCTTAGGTTTATATTTTAAATAAATATTTTCATGCAGGTCTGGCCACCAGAGTGAAATAGTTGAAAGCCAAACACCCTTGTAGGGCTATGCTAAATCCACAGGCAGTATTCTATGTAGTGTAATGCCTTCCAATGCATTCTGCTTATCTACGGCAGAGTTAGTGTGAATTGGCAGCCTTTATGCATTTATTCTTTGCTGTAGCATTCAAGGTGATGGTTTGCTATTCTGTGTCTTTGAAGAAGCTTTAATAGGTTGAGCAAATGGCTGAAAGTTGAAACAAATACTAAAACTCTGCAATCCTCGAGGGAAGATCTGCTTTTGTCAACTGTTTCCAGTAGAAATAACATCAAAAGGGGTTAGGAGGACTCCAGGGTACCCATAAATCAGGCTCAGGAATAACAGCAGTTTTAAGCAGTGTAAAAATCAAATGTGGAGAACAGAAATGCCTCACGTCATCTTTCACAAACTCGGTAGGGTACAATTCCTAAAGGCACCATTATTTTTAGCTTTCAGCAGATACAGATAAGTGTAAAAGATATATAGGACATACTGTCACTTAATAGGTAGAAAGAATTCTCCAGAAGGAGAAGTATTTGGTGGTGTTATCAATTTTTTTTTTCTAATCTAATAAATCCCTGCTTCATAGTCTTGAACAAAGGAATGTTTTGCTTTTTTAAACAATGAAATCTTTTATATGTTTTTCTCCTATTTGAACTTTCTAATACTGGAGTTGGAAGCAAGAACTTCTGCTAGAGGTGATAGTGTGCATATGCTAGTTATTCTTCAAGGGTAACTGTGATGTCATGGCTTTGTCATAGTTCTTTTCTGGCAAATCAATTCAATGTGATCACATTAGAATCCATGGGCAGGAGAGTAATGGAGAAGGTCAGTACTTAGAAGGAAAAAAGTGAATGTACTATAGGAAGTCCTGTTGGAAATTCAATGGGCATCTCTCTTCTCCTTCAGACAATAAAGAATAAATGGCTGCATTTGCCTGCAAATAACAGTGTATTAATCTGGTTTGGGTGGGATTACTTTGGGCCTCCTAAGCTTCTCACTAGACCTTAACCAGCCATCTTTTTCAGTCTTTTTTTTTTTTTCCTGAAGTAAAAGTACAAGTTAGAAAATTTTTCCCTCCAGCAGCAGTTAGTGACATTCTCCCATCACTCCTGCTTGCTCATTTCCTCGATTGTAGAGTTAGGATTGAGACTGATGAGTTGTTTGGGTTTTTTTATGGGGTGGTGTCCCTCCGTTGGTAAGGGATAGAATTGTTTGCTTCTCAACAAACGCATATGTGAATGATTTTCTGTTGTGGCTTTTACCTATGGATTTTATATGCCAAAAGAAGACAATCTCCCCAAGTTTGTTATGAAGATCAGGGTTTTTCTAATTTTGTATTTTGATCTTTATGATGTTATTGTTGATAGAGGTGTTCCATGTTCCTTATCGACCTACATGTTGTACTGTATTGTGCATTAATGTTCTACATTGCATTGAAGTAAAATATTTCTTCAGTTACAGTTTAAAATATTGTTTAAAGACACCTGAAATAATTTGCCTTACCTTTCTTTCTTCTTGTAAAAGATATATGGTATTAATGCAGTCTGGGTTCAAAAAAAAAAAAACAAACTGGAAAGAGTATCAGAAGAGGAGTACAGCAGTGACTATGACAAGAAATAAATGAGGTAGAAGGTCAGCCATGGGATTCAAAACCTTTACATTACAAATAATTCCAGAATCTTTAGTTGGTTATTGGAATCTAATGCTACAGCTGAAGAGACAGTTTGCAAAATTCAGTTTTTGATAGAGAGCCACCAATTAGCTCAATTGGTTAGAGCATGGTGCTAATGCCACTGTTGTGGGCTTCATCCCCTACAGGCCATTCACATAAAAGTTGGACTTAATGATCCTTGTGAGTCTCTTCCAACTCAGAATATTCTGTGATTTGTTTGAGAGCTGTTCACATTTGCTAAGTGAAAAAGCTGTGCTACAAATTTGCTTCAGGTCACTTTTGCTGTTATTTGAAGAGAGTTTTACCAAGGACCTTCTGTTGTTTTCTAAGATGAAAATACAGACCATGTCCATTAAAAGACATTACCCATGTGATGTTTTCAGAAGACTAAATAGCACCTTATTTTAGCCTTATACTTGCTATTTCTCTTTGTTTCTGGGGCATAGGATCCTAAATTTACCCCTTGGGCCATTATAATCCAAACAAGTTATTAAATCTATATTTAGCTATTCTATTTTTGAAGTACTTTTTCCCCTCTCGGTGACCTATCTTGATAATTTGGTCTCTGCTCCAAATCTCTGTCTGTTAAATTCTGTTGTCCTTATAGACCTTGAGTAGCTCAAAGAGGAGTGGAAAAAGATTGCGCTAAGAATTAAATCTACTTTGTCTAAGCACTATGACCATCAGGGACAATGTCTACTGCTTT
Source organism: Coloeus monedula (assembly GCF_965178545.1). Taxonomy (NCBI): domain Eukaryota; kingdom Metazoa; phylum Chordata; class Aves; order Passeriformes; family Corvidae; genus Coloeus; species Coloeus monedula. The sequence continues at coordinate 40,962,855 of NC_138782.1, read as the reverse complement.
ATTCCCTAATGTTTCTTAAATTAATGAGATTTCTTTAGAATCACTTATTTAAAGTAGGAAATTAGATATAAAACTAAGAACTGTTACTAATTGATTTAGAGATTTTTTTTTTTTCCCCTATAAGGTAAGCTATAGAATACTCTTGTGTCAGCAGTAATATTTGAGTTCTGATACAAGCAAAACCTTGCAGAGAAAACCTTTTGCTGAGACTTCTGTTGGTCTTTTGAAAAGTGAACCAAGTCTAATAATGCCAGTAAGTGACCTTCATTTCCTCTGAGATGCACACTGTGGACTTCAGACTTAAAGACTTGTACCATGGGCTACTGGAAGATATGCCTTTTGCATGAAATTCAGTTGCCTTAACCTTTCTCTTGAATTAGAATCACTAGTATTCAGCAGCCCCCTATGGCAATGACAGGACAGCAGTGCAGTTCTTACTGCTTTGTCTCTGAATCTGGTAAGATCTGCACTGCAACTGCATCTCAGTGAGACAGCTTCCAGCTTCAACACATCTGGGAAGAGTACATTGGCAAAGCTATTGCACTGTCACATTGTACATATCCTTTGCCAGCAGGGGACAAGTGATGATTTTATGCAACCTCACTTGTTCCTTTGCTGAACAATAAAGCATGAATTCCCCTTCATCTGGGAGAAAAAAAGCCTGTCTACTTTTCCTTCTTTATGATGCAGAGTTTTTTTTCTATGTTATTCCTTTGCTTGGCATATATGTTAGTGTACAGTTGACAGAAAGGACAATTGGAAGGGAATGTTTTAACTGCCTGCTGATTTTTTTTTTTTTTTTTTTTTTTACATTTGCCCATGTGTTTGTGAACTTAAATATAACTGCATGTGGTATGTTTGAAACAGCCATGGGTGAGAATTTTTATGAGTCACAAGTGAATTTCATTTCTAAGTTGAATTTATTTCAATAATGCGCATCTCCTGATCCACGTGGGATGAATTTCATTTTGTATTTGACATTTCACCTGAAGCCTACAGATTGCAGAACATTATCAATAGGCTCTCTATTATATGTTGTATCTTCTCTGCCATTCTAATCTATGGCATGATTAATACAGTGAGCTGTTTTTGTAGACCTCTTCACTTACATATTTTATTCATGTTGCAAGACACAAAGACTTAAAAGTTTAAATGGTTTTGGATTAATCAGTAGTTTTAGTGTCAGGTATCCAAGTGTAACATAGCCAAGATTTCATGAACCTCACTTCCAAAATATTCTGAGGAAACCTGAGTATGAATACTTGCATATAACCAATGAAAAATGATAGCTAATGAACGTAATTTTGCTCAAGTATTGTTAATTTAAATGTTAAAGTTAGAATTTATTTGCAGTGTCCAAGAAAAGCAGAGTGGCAAATGTTTCTGAAATGTTACTCTAAGAGACTCATTTGAAACTTGCAAGCTCACAGTTTCTCTCTTGCAAAGACTTGCAAGCCTTCTTCTTTCATAGGTGTTTGCAGGTTCAGGTATCTGGGACTTTCTTTTCTTTCTTTTTAGAATTAATTGCTTAACACAGAAGGCAAAGCATTTTCATCTCTGGTTAGTTTTGCTTCAGGCAAGGTCAGTAATAGCTGAATATTTGCACCATCTGGTAGCAGTGTAGTGACCTATGAGAATTGTTATTGGAGGCCACAACCCAATTGTTTTTGGAGAGATATCTTATTGCAAAGGCACTATCACAGGTGCTACTAATTAGCAAGCCTCATCATTTCAGCAGAGACCTGAGGTCTGAAGGAACAAGGTGAACAAATTGCAGAGATCTTCCTTTCAGGTCTCAGCTGAGGCATCATGGGAAGGGTTTGGGGAGGACCTTCAGCTGTTGCTCTCTGCTGAGCAGCCGGTGGTTTGGCTCGTCCTGCACTTCAGTAAACTGAGAGGTGTTGCACCCTTGCCTTCTATTGTCTCTGACTTTCTTTTATCATATTTTTTAAGTTTGCAACAATAAGGAATTGAATTTGAGTATGTGACAAATGAAGAAAGTTTTACAAAATCAAGTGCAACAATGAGAAGTCTGTCCTATAAAAAATTCAATGCATTAATATTTAGCAACTAACATTTGATGTGTCATTAAATGAATCACTGATGGAAGATGGGAGACAGATAAACATTCTTTGGAAACAAATTTAGAGTAGTAACATGCCTTTGTGTGAAAATTGCTTTCAAATATAGTTCAGGCAAAGCATTGTATTTTGATTGTGTATATACACACAAAAATATCTGTACACATACGAATTGATAGCATGTGTGAAAAAAAGTAATGTTTTTTAAACTTATATGTATTAATTTATTTCTCTAAGAAGCTGATTTTGTGAAAAATATGCTATGCTTACCATTCCACACACACTTATGTACTATTTCTACTGTATCAGGGCAGATTTGAAATCTAACACATCCCTGACAGTCCGTAGAATCAAATGAGGAGTGTACTTGATAGATAATGCCAGCTTTTCTAGCCATGACCCCCTCACAGCCACTCTCCTACTTGGGGGCAGAACGACTCTCTCCTGATAAATTGAACAGCAGCAGAAAAATTCATTTTTCTGCTTAACTGAAAGAACTTATCACAGGTGTGAAGGAATCATGGTATGGAGTGTCTTGGCTCATTTTTTACAGTTATATATATAGTTTTGTACATATAGGTTTAGATGACTTTTGATGTATGTAAGTGTTTTTCAAACAGCCACTGCTAGGAGTGTTTGAAACAATTACAATTGAATTTTATTTCTGGAATGAATTGGTTTATGTAATAGGCATTTCTAATGTCACATGAGAGACAGTACATCTTCTCAATTTAATTTTCCCAATTTCAGTTTTGTCCAAATTGTCTTTTTTAAATTCTTTATTTTCAGAGTCAGAGAGAGAATGATTATATGTAGAAGAGAAACTATTTTATTTGCTACAAAGGAGTATCTATTTAATTTTATTTCATTTTGAGAAATTCATTTTTAGTTTATAATCATCAACTTTTGTTTAAAAAAAGAAGTGCATTCCACTAGGACAAAAGAAAATGAAAAGATACAGAGAACTCGATGAATAGAAAAGTATGCACAAAGTGTGGGCTGTTATTGAAGCAAAAGTCAAATAAAAATAAGTTAATTCCTAAACACTCCTATGAAGGGTATCTAAAAATGATGAGTGCTAGGTCCATTAAAGGCTAATTTTTGGAAGATTGCTTTGTTAGACAATTTTTTGATATGGAAGAAACAGAGCTCCTAAATCTATTTCTGACAGAATGTCTTAAGGAGTAATTTGTTAGCATTTACATTGATAATTGAGTAATTCTTTTAGGATGCTGTGCCTTGGATAAAATCTTATAGAAAAAATTTAACTGTAGTTTTAGATACACAGAAATATAAATGTTCTGTATATTTAGCTTTATGAAGCTCTATATAGAAAAAAGTTACATGGGCATTTACTTTCCATTACAATTTATATTTTCTAGGTTATTTTTGAGTCATAAAAGATAATTTCAAGCTCATTGACATCTGCTATAGCAGTATTGTCAAACTCTGATCATTGTAATTTAGCAAGAATTGGAAACCGGGCAAGGAAGGGAAAAGATTTGTGAAAGATGTGGTTGGCTTTTACAGCACAGAGAAACAAGAGTGAAAATATCCAAGAAATAATGAAGCTGCCCAGCAGCAAAAAAAACTAAATATGCACACAACAGAAAAATTTAATCTGCAGGAACTTAGGAAAAATTGAAAGTAGCAGTACTGGACGAATGTACCAGGACGTAATTTCTGAAACCAAATACATGAGGGACTATTAATAAGGCAGAGAACCTGTCATAATATATAGAGAACTTTATTAAATGTTACTTGACACTTCATAGAGTCACTTAATGATCTAATATGGAACAATGACTCTTGTCCTGGGTAATGTCTTGGAGAGCCATTCTGTTCCTCAGTCAAATAGCTCCGTAGGAATTGTTATCAGATTTCAAAAATGCCTGATTCAAATAAACATTTTGATGGAATTTGATGGCAAGTGTTTACACACTGCTTTCAATAGATATCTGGGGCAAGGTACTACTCTCAAATTCTATGATCTTATTTTTGATGTGTATCACATTCAGGGGCATATGGGTACGAAATGTTGGGAAAGCAAGGGATGGATTCAGGAATCTGTTGGAGAAATACGATCATTTGTATACATATAATAGATAGGAACACTTACTGCTTTATTTCTCTCTAAACCATGATGTATAATGAATTGTCATAGCAGTGTACTGACTGATGTCAATATAAGGAAAATATTTCACATATTTGCTGTTGACAGTTTGAAGTGAGCATGCAAAGCTCTTGGTGCATTACAGTCTTGATGGAACTGTAATGGAATTTTATAATTAGAATTACTTTTTTCTTTTTAACTTAGCAGCTCATGATCATTGATAGCTCTCTTCCCTCTTAATTTCTTGAATGTTGTTAAAGGTTGCTTCTGAAGGCAAGATAGTTTCTGAAGACAGTCTTAGAAAGAGTCTGTTATTTATTTTGTTCTGTAAGAGAAACCACTAAGGTTCTAAATTTTTCAGATCTTCAGAGAATTGCCTTCTTCCCCCAGATGAATGTATTTGTATAAATTTTCATTTAGTAAACTTAACTATATGTTTACTTTAAAAGAGCAATTTAAAACCAGTAAATTATTGCAATAACAGTATCACTGTTGTATAATGATAAATTATAGTAAAAATGTTAGTGTAAATTGTGCTGTGATGCACTAGGTGCTTTATCAACTAAGTTACCCGCACAATTAAATTTTCCTTATAAAGGGAAAATACAGGGCAGGGTCAGACAGGGACATAGAGAGTAAATTCAGTCCCATAGCAGAAAATAGACAAAATTCAAGTTAAATTGTTAATACATAATTGTTATGAACTTTGGTGAAAAAAGATGCTGATTTGCAGTGTGGTTTGAAAATGACAAGAAATACATCATAATCAAAAGCAATCAAAATCTCTTAAGTTCAGTCAATATCTGTGACATGTTAAGGGAGCTGTGTGCAGACATTTGAAAATGGATCAAAATGTACACAGTTAAGGAAATAATAATTTTCCCAGTACAAGTTTGTAAATGGTAGTGATACTGCACTGGCATGTCAATGTAAGACTACTGCAAGAAAAGTGGCACCAATAAAACCACATTTTAATATTTGTACAAACTCCTATGCTAAGACTTGTATTTTCACTTGACATGTTTGTTTTAGTTTTTGTTAAAGTAATTCCATATCACTGTGCACTGAAATGCAATAAGCAGGATGAAAACAAGTACATTTGTCCATCAAAAGTGATTTTTTTTTCATAATATTTCTCCAGTTACACTGACACACCTTTCTCTTGCAGAGAAAATTAAGTCTTAGAGGTGATCTCTAAAGATTGACTGTGACTGTGGTTGGACATGCTCCTGAAAGAGTTCAGTGTTGGTGAAAAGTGATTAAAATAGTAGAGAAAATGTGCTTTGCTAGATAGCAAGATAAGGAGAAAATGATGCCTGTTCTACTGAAGACGTGAGTTAGCATAAATGTTGCTTGTTTGTGCAGAGATTTCTGAGTTTTTCTACAGCAGCAAACTTTTACAAAACCCTCCTCTCAGTCACTTTCAGTTTTGTTTCCCTTTAAGGGTACATACTCCTATGTGTTTGTTAAGTAAAATGGAACTTTGATTAATTTTTCATTCATACTTATGTATAATACATATGTTTATATATTCACATTATTATGTATATGTACTTGTTTTTTTCTTTTTTTTCCCTTTCTTCTCTATAAGCAGTCATCAGTTATTTGAAGTGCATTACATTTACAAATGTTTTCCCCCCACACTATTCTTATTTCACTTTGCACGGGAGGCAAATCTGCCCATATTTGTCGTGAAAGCAGGAACCAGACAGTGCTCTTTTGGCATGCAAATTTCATTTGCATTTTGCAAATTCCTCTTTCTTCTTTTTTTGTTTGAAGCAACAAAGAGAGCAGTCATAGCACTTTCCATAAGGTATGTTCTCTGTACCCACTAAATGCAGTGTCAGCCAAACAGCTGCCAAGAAAAGCAGGACCAGCCCACCGGTATACACAGTGCAGGAGAGACGACTGCACTCAGAGATGTCACCTCTAGGAATCTGGCCAGCCTATTTGGAAATAGGCTGATGTCTATCTTGAACTGTACTCAAGAGCAAGACTATGCCTTTGGTCCCTGGGGATTCTCTAACCTTGCTGGTGTTTATTGGATTTCCTGACAAAAGAAGTTACATTTATTCACTTTTGCTATATGTGCTTCAAAAGGTGTCAGAGCATGTCCTCGTCAGAAGGCATGTGGTGAGAGTGATGCTGCAATATGGTTCAGTCTGGTTATATAAATATAAAACAGCTTCAGAAAGTCATTTATTCAGTTCAATGCATTTGTAATTTAATTTTGTTTTTAGAGTGAAATACCAAAATGAGAGAAAAAGCATTTTAAAGACCCTCATGATTGAGATTTTGAAAAATAGCTCTTTTTCTGTTGTGTCCTTCAAATAAATCTATAATTTCAGTCAAAACAGTCATTATTGTTTTGTGAGGACATATTTATGCACGTATCTGCTAAAGTAATTGTAATTAAAAAGACACTTCTCTCAGCTTGACCCTTTAGACTTTGATTCTGCCAACAGTTTTGTGGGTTTGGGTATTTTTTTATTATATAAAGTGTTTGCAGGTTAGGACTTGTGTACTGCATAACTGCAGATCATTTTCACATAAATAGAACTATGACTTTTCCAGAAATAAGTGTCTTCTACAGATGCACAGCCTGTCCCTCTTGCATTCAGCTGTGACCTTGAAAACTGATTAACAAAATTGTACTCTAAGGGATGCAAGGCTTCACATAAAGCAAGTGAAGCATGTACAGGCCCTTGAGGGGTGCTTAGAGTATCTCATAGACTCTAATGGCAATTCCTTTCTCTTTTAATGCTATCAGGTGATTCTGGCTTGAGGCAATCTGTAGTACTTCTCTCTTTATTTAATTTTTGTGCCACAGATTTTATGAATTATCTTATTACAACCTCTTTTTCATGTTTTAAAGACAAAGTGCTCTATATGTCTGGTGTGCTGTGTCTTCTTTAGCTACTCAGATATTTTGGGTTGTTTTATTGATTTTACAAGGCATAAACTTTGGCACAGTAAGAAGATGAAAAGTTAAGTAGAGGTATGATTACCTAAACCTGAAAACAAAGTGGTACTTGTGAAGAGCATGCAGAGTGCCCTGGATTTAAGAACTCATTTCCTTCAACGATTAGGACTACTTGAAAATACACTATTTGCTGCATTCCTGAATTTATTGTTGTTTAGTAACATTGGTAAGCTGTGAAAACCTGGTTTCAAAGTTAATTTATTAATTAATTAAAGGCTTGTAAATTATTGTACTTTTGACTTTCTAACTCTCTGCATTTGTATTTGAATTATGTTTTCGTTAGTGAAACACCACCTTCTCGAAGTCTGAGGATTGAGAAATAAAATGCAATTTAATACATTCTATACATCCCTCTCAATCTTGATGCCAGTTCTGGTGTCTTTAAAGTCCAATTTGTATTTCATGAACAGGGATGTCAGGTACTGTTTTAATAAGTCATTAAACTAGAAGAAGACATTAAAATAATTTTTGCTGGTGATAAGAACAGAGGCAAGACTGAATCTGGTCTTAAACATCTGTAATGTGCCAAGGTACAGACGTTGAAATGTAGCATTCCCCCCACCCCTGCTTTTTGTGTTCCTTGTTAAAAAAACTCAGTACCAAAATAGGAGACATTTTTGTTGGTTTTTGTCTCTCAAAGTTAATGCATTCCTATTTCTGAAGCTAGAAAGAGTGGGGAGAATATACAGATATTGTTTAGTGTGCTACAAGTGCTGTACACCTATGAGAGGTGATGGCTTCACATGCCACTGGGGCAGTGTGGCCACTTGGCAACTTCTGCTCTGGTTGTAATGCATTTCCCTATCCAGGACAAAGACATTGAATCTCCTGAGAAATTTTTTTCCTCTGATATCTTTCATTTAATAAAAGGTGTTGTTTATAATAGCAAGGAATAAAATATTTCTATAGCGGTGTCCTTATTGTGTTGATAGGGTCTCTATGGTGGTTTGAGTTTCTGCAGAACATTTAGAACCAAACTGTGACCTCATCTCAGTACACAGTTAAACCCATGTTTAGCCTGCTGCATCTGCATAATCCCTTCAAAACCAACAGGATATAAATGCAGGTGTATGTGCTTTGCTCAGTCAGAGCCTAGACTCATCCAGTCTAATCATTCTGCCCTTTCTGAATGATACCCTCACATCCAAGAACTAGTCAAGGAATGTCTTTAATGAGTCTCTCAGTGTGAGGTAGGATTTATAATGCTTTTTATCACAGGAAGCAGATCTAATAGTGAATATTCAGGGAGTTTTGGCTTTATTTTTGTGAGAATAAGACATTTCTGGAAATGTCTGCTGTCATGAGAATGAATATCACTGGAGAGAGCTCTTTTCTCAACCATTTGCTGTCTTTTCTGATTATCTGTGCTAATCTGTATGCATAAAAAAATGTATTTTATATTATTTATCTTTCACTTTGCTGTGTATCCTGATGCCTTGTAATGACCCCCTGTTTTCCAAGAGATATTTATGGTTTTGATCATATTGTCTGAGCCTTTCCTGTTTTCTAGAGAATGCATTATGCATATTTGCAGTTCAGATGGTATTTATCTAAGGGTTAAAGTATTAACACTAGTAATAAAACATGTTAAAAATATTTCTGATTAAAATGGTTACTTTTCTCAGCATGTTGAACAATATTCTTGGCCTTTCAAGATATGTTACAAAAAAGTGAGCATTCCTTTGGATTCTAGTTGCTGATCAAGAAATACGATACTATTACTCTTTGTGTTCCTTTCCTTTTTTTCAGTTTATCTGTTCTTTTCCAAATGTATGAGTATGTTATTTTTTCTTTCTCTACAAGATTCATGAGATTGTATTAAGCTCCTAAGGAAGCCAGGGGAATATCCTTTGAATTCTTTTCTTCCCTTCTCTCTTTCCTTCTCCCTGCTGTGTTTACCAAATTCTGCAAAGATTTTTTGGGTTTTTTTTTGGTTTGGTTTGGTTTGGTTTGTTTTTTGTTGTTGTTGTTGTTGTTGTTGTTGTTGTTGTTGAAGGAAAAAAGGAAAGGGGGAAGAAAAAGAGAATGAAGCCTTTACATTAGATCTTCCAAGAATGTTCAAGAGGTCATTTTATTTTTGACACCAGCAAGCATCTTTACTTCATTATTTTATTTTAAAAGAAAATTCTTTTCTAATTGTTTATACAAGCAGTAAGCCATCATGTAGTTGAACTGTACAATAAGAAGATATTTTTACAATTTGGTATGAAGTGGATTAGGCAGTATTGCATTGACCTCAGTTTTAAGTACTAATGTTATGTAATAGTTTGTGACACTTGGGCAGAATATGCCATTAAAATGGCTATCTTAAAATTTTCCACTTAGCATTTACTGATATCTGTCTTTTTGTTTCCCATATGCATAAGTGAAAAACATCCTACAGGTAAAAAGTTTTATTTTCAGAATTGGGGGGTTTTTTTTTAATATTCAGTTGCATTTTTAACATTACATGGCAGTTTTATTTATTTTATTTTAGCATGGCTTTTCCTACTGTGCATATAATCATATGCCAATGAAAGATTGATTCTGCAAAGCTGTGAGTACTTAAGTTCTAGAACAGGATGTTATTTAAACATATGCTTGACTTTGAACATGTGAGTAGTGGCTAAATACGCCAGCAGAAGAATGCTTATTCACGTTAGCTTTTTTTTTCAGTTTATCCCTTACAAATCTTTTGTTCTCTAATGGCTAGTCTTGTCAAGGTTAGGTCCCAATATCTAAATTTTGAGAGCCATGAACAAAGGCGTACAGATACCATAGGAGGTGTTTGCAAAATCTCAGTAACTGTCTCAGGGTAACTGTCTGTCTCGAGGTGGATGAGTTTCAAGACCTGAGGCAGACAAAGAATTACCTTTTTAGTGGTAATAAAGAAGTTTAAAATACAAAACCGTTTTGGGAACTAAAAATTGGAACCTTCCTTCCTTGTTTGGTTATTGTAGGTTTTCTTGTGGATGTTTCTTTTTAAAAAAATAACTCTTGGTCTCCATACACTGTCCTGTTTTTTTGATTTTTCAACCTTCTTTGCTACTTTATGATGCTATGCTTTTCTTAAGTTTAATTAGGGTGGGGTAGCAGTGCCAGTTAGTACAATAAGCATGAGGTCAATGATTTGTAGGAAAAAATGGTTATTCAACTAACAGCAGAAACCAGAGAAGTAACAACTTGGTCTAGGCTCAGTTGCTGGTAGGTGAATTATTCTATAAGTATTGACATACAGTCCACTTTGTGCCTTGGATTTCTGAAAGGCTGCTTATGTTACTGGCATTGCAATAGCTGCCTGTGCAAAGTAAAATAAATAAATGAAGACTTTGCAAATTCAGACCTACACTAACATTTTTTGAGTGTTCAGTGCCTGTTGGCGAAAAAAATATCAGGGCCACAAAGACAAAAATTTTTAAAGAATTTTGAACAGTATTGGAGAGCACAGATAGCAGGAACCACTGCACCTGTATGAGAATTCTTCAGGTACTTTGATACTGCTTGTGAAAACTGAGTCATTCAGTGGTTATGTGTTGAATATTGTGAGATGGAATGACTGCCTTTTGCACATTGTACAGTTGTTGTATATTGTGGCTTGACTGATGCTCTAAACATTCCAAACTTTTTATTGCAGAATGTTGTGCTATCTGGTTTGGGTCTGATTATGCCAGCTTCTTCCCTCATGTGCTGAAAGAAATATTGCAAGGTTTGCTTGCTTGCCACCTTCTAGGTTTGACTTGCAGCACAGCAAAATGAGGAAGCCTACCTTTTCTTAACTGTGGGTCCTTGGTAAATTATAGTTTTCCCATGCAGAACAGCTTCTTCTTTTTCCATGTTTTGCAGATGTGAGAAGTTTGTCTGCACGGTTACGATCATTATGTGCTTTTTTTTCATTTATGTGACTTTGCTGTTTTGCTCTGCTACCGGGGTTAGCATAAAATTGGCATGACTTCACTGAATCAGCTAACATAGGTGGCTTGCTGCTTGTAAATTGTTGGAAGAGGCAAGCAGCCAGCACAGCCAAGAATATGGTATATGTTCAGGTTCCAGAAAAATTTTTGGTTTTCAAATAAGGTTTGTCACTGTTCGAATTATTTCCTGGAGAAAATTAATATCTGGACAAAAGTTGTTAAACCAATCAATGTGTCCATAGAGCAGGATGCAAATAAGTGTTTTTCTCCCTGGCTTTAGAAGGTTTAAGGGATCTCTTCCCAGTGTGAGACTAGGAATAAAGTATCATATTTGGGTAAGAATGTTTCACTGCTGCCGCGGTGATTTTGATTCTGTGTTTAAAAGCCAGCGCAGAGTTCTATAGGGTTTTTTGGTTGAGGGTTTTTTTGTTGTTTTTTCTGTAAAAAGAGATATATCTTTTCTGTATTTTGATATATTTTTGCCAGGAAGTATTCAGAAAATATTTGTCTGAAAAACTGTGACTCCTTGGATAAAAGTGCTTACAATTTCAGGCAAAGAGATTAAAAAAACCAAAACAGTCAACACCACCATCCTTATGCATTCCAAGACAAAGAATTTTAAAGATAGTGGAAAGTTGTTTTCAATTATGTTTTTATATACAATTGACAGCTCATGGATTCAATATCAAGCAATCTAAAGAAAAATAAATTTCAGACCTTTGTAAGTTTTAATTCAAGTGATATTATTTTTCTTAGCCTGCTTCACTGTTAGCAAGTTCTTGATGCTTTGTTGCTTATGTATGCTTATGCTTGAGTATGTTCTCCCTGTCTCTGCCAAGTACCTACCTCTCCAACTCATTCTACCATGAAAGTCCTGACTTAATTTCTTCTTAGATCTGCAAGTTTTTCCTTTTTATAAGCCACACCAGAGCTCTAGTGTATTTTTTTTTTGATTGGCAACCTTCAGTTTTGTTTGTTTGATCTAAAAAAAAAAAAAGGCAATTAGAAACTTTTATAGAGTGAAATATTTTATGTGCTGATTTTATGAGTGTAGCTTTATTGTCGTAATCTTAAATGGGGATGACATGAATTTTCTCTGCTGGGTGAGTTATTAACAACTTCTGAACTCCTGCCTTCAGAATAATCTTTTTTTGTTAAATTTTATTGTATTCTGTTTTTCTAAATCTCTTTTAATGATGCCTTCTAGGTAAAGAGATAATTTCATGGGAACTTCTGAAAACAGAGCTTTGTGGCAGAAGCTTTGCTTACTTTGTGACCTACATGTATATTTTGGCAATCAAGGTTGTTGAAGTACTTTTGCCTTTCAAGAGAGTAAAATAAATAATTCACAAAGCATATTTTAACCGAATACCAAAGCAGAGATATATTTACCTTGGAACGTAAAGGCTTATTAAATTAAATGCCTAATAATTTAGTTTATAAAGTTGAAATTCTCATTGCTCTGGGATGCTGCAGCAGTGAAGGTAATGCTCACCAAGATACACCAGAAATGCAGAACGAAAGTAGATTGGTCTCCTGCGACCATTTGTGTACTTCTTTACATTTTATCTGCACAGACCATTCTAGTGACCAGAATCACAGCCAGCTTAGTGCCAATTACAGAATTGTACCATTTGCTTTGTGCCATATTTATATCCCAAAAGTTACCTTTTCATAATTTCACATATACCAGGTGCTCAGAAAAAGGAAAAAAAAAAAAACCCAAACAGCAAACCAAAAACACCCCCACACAAAAAGCTCCAAACAACAAAACTGTTAAGCTTATCAAGATTACCTTTCCAGTGTAAGATTTTGCTGTAAGAAAGCCCCTGAGGTTTTGTCTAGAGTAAATGACTTTTGAGAACAGGATCTATAGAATGTCCTATGGAAGTGTGTATTCTACATCTTTGTAGGTTTTACCTTGAAGAATTTTTTTTTCATTTTTTATCCTAAATTTGCTGGTACTCCATTTTACTTAATTGTTTCTTAGTAAACAATATGTAATTTAGTTGTTTCCAAATATTAGTTGCCTGAAGAAGGATGTATTTTGCAGTTGGCAATTCTCAGTCCCAAAACAATAGGCATGCTTTATTTTTAAACTATTGTCTGTTAATTTTTTATTCTTTATATCTCTCATTTACTCTACTTCTCTGGACTGGATTGAATTCTTTTTATTTCTTGTCATCCTAGACTTTGTTTCTCTATTTATTTTGTTTTCTTGTTTCTCTACATTTTATGTGAGCTTACATTGTTGGATTTGAACTAAGAGTAGAATGCTTTGAATCTAGAATTGCATCCCGTTTGTGGTTTAGTTACTGTCTGGAGCTCTATTTACCCTCAGTGCATGAAATTTATTTCCATGTGAATCTCCTTTTGTGTGTAGCATTTGGATTTGGGGCTAAGCTTGACCAACTGTTACCTAACAACTTTAAAAACAAAATTATTCATATTTCATTTGTTAGAGCCACAAAAATAATTTACTTTTCTCCAGTAATTATCTTCCTGAAGATTGTGCAAAGTCTGGCTTATCACTTTTTGGTACTTCATTACAATGGTACTTCACAAGAGCAAGGTTGATACTGGCCTCATTTTCTTGACAGATACGTTTGCTGACCAGTATGGCAGGCCAAAATGCTACAAGAGAGGTGTACTTGCACATCCAGTTGCACCTCCCGTGCCCTTTTCTTAAACAGTCATTTACTCTTTATTATGATGGGAAACAATAATGTGTTAACAAAACATAAGTACCTCAGATTAATCAGCTGCTTTGCAGGCAGACAATTCCTGAGTTCCCTGGGGTTTCTATCAGCAAATTGTCGTAATGATGCTGATTTGCACAGAGCTCTTGTTTCAGCTGTAAATACCTGAATTGATTACCCAAGAGCCCTGGTCTCAGTGTAGCATTGTTTTCCTTTGTTCTTTATTATGTTAGGCATCCTGCATAGCAGGGGGCCTGTAACCATGGCAGAGTCACCTTGGGACTTCAAGTTTGGTAATCTAAATGAATTCTTTGTTACTGTAAATTACAAACAGAACAACAGCAGCCTGTTGCCACTTTTATAAATGTGTGGTTTACCTGCCAATGAAATTATGGTGAGGGATAGATCAAAGTGAATTAGGAATTGTCAAGTGAATTTGATTTGTCATTCTGAGCTTTAATTTTGTTCCTCTTTCTCCGATTTGTGACACAATAACAAAACTAATGGTTTTGCTTTCCTTATGGCAAAAGCTGTTGACCACACTTAAAATTGGTTTCAGACAATGCAGCATTGACAAGTGATCCTTTTATGTAGACCATCTTGATAGCACACCCAGTGATTTGTAGTGCCCATGGTGCACTTGTACGTGGTGAGGTGTGAGCTCTGTCTTGTGTACATCTGCAGCAGTGCTGGCTGTGCAACAGAGTGTCTGCTGTCTTCTCATTCTTGCAGTAGGACTACTCTACTCGCCCATCTCTTTTTCCTTTTTCCTTCTAAAATGGGAATTTCTGATTCAGACTCACTTTAAAGTGGCTGAAATATTCCAAGAAGCCATCAACATCTTTCTTTCCATTTTTGGTTTCAGCCTGTAATTATCGCTTAGCAAATGAGACCTCTTTACCAGGTGGTGTCTCTTCACCTTAAAATCATCTCCGGTAATAAATTATCTACCAGACAAAGCAATTATTTACTACTGAATTCTCATGCCTAGAAAAGATCTGAAAACAGGCACTTTAAAAGAAATATTCCTATGAAGATCAGAGATGAGAATAAAGAAAACCCATCTACATTTGGTAGGGAGAGCCAAGTCTCACAAACAACTTTTTTATTGTGCTGACCCAGATGTGCAGATAGGTCATAAAGATATGTTATCCAAGGGGAACTCCTTCCAGGAGAAGCAATGCAAGACAGACATGAGAAATCAGAGGAACTGGGATAAAATAGCAGGAGTTTCCAGTTGCTTTTGTCCTTTTCTTGGTATACTCTGAGGCTAGAATTCATTTATCTTACAATGAATGGAATGAAAGAAGGAAACATTTTCATTACTCCTTGTTGCTGGTATTGTTTTTCCAAAGCATCTGAACAGTCTTATACATGCTTCCTAAAACCAAGAATCCCCTGAAATTAATTTTAATAAAACATGAATGATTCTGTGAGCGGTACATTACTCAACCCTGCAGCGATAAATTAAGGACACACACCCCAAGGGGAAATCCTGCCTAAAACAATCATGTTCCCACAGAGTAGAAGTCTGAGATACTGGAACACTGAAATTGTGAGAAATTAGATCCTGATTCTACAAGCATATGTTAGCAACAATACTGCAAGTAGTCTCCAGGGGCTTTAACTGGGTAACTGCTTATCGCTGCTATAGGAAGATGCACAGCCATGCCCTCTGTAGATATTTTTTCCAGACCCAGTCTCAGATGAATTACTGGCTTTTTTCAATGTAAATACTCATACACCTCCATTTCATGGACAAGTGAGGCAAGTCAGTTTGCCTCCTTATTTCTTAAAAGATTAATTTTAACCATCCTGAATGACAGGTCCCAAGTTTGTACTCTAGATGTGGAAGGCTTTTGTGCTTGCTTTTGCCTGCCTGCAAAGTAAACAGTGGCAAGAGTTAGTAGTTAAGAGCATGCTGTGTTGTGTTACGCTTTATTTCATTTTTTCAAATGCTTTGTGGTAGTTGACACAAACCAAACTACCATGCCAGATGAGCATTTAGTGCATCCATTTTATAGGCTAAAAAATTGTGTAACAGGAGCCAGAACCAACGTATACAAATCTATGGGTTTGCAAGGGGGTGCTAAAGTAAGCAGCATGTGTTTGATAACTACTGAGCCCTTGAGGATCTTGTTTGCTCTCAAGGGGCCTAGATATCTTCACAACCTTTATCAGATTATTTGTTAACAAAATGCTAATCCGCAGGCATTTCTACTAGTCTGGAGAATTTTTCCAACTGACACAGGGAATTGCAGAGTAGGGACAAAAGTCTTCTCTGGACTGCTGCTTCTGCTGGCAATCGGATTGAGGAACGCCTCCTGCCATGGTGCAATGTGGGATCGGATCCTGCAGTGGTGAGCTGGCAGGCAGCTGCAGGGCAGCTCCTGCAGGCGGCAGATGGCAAAGAGATCCAACCCAAGCTCTGGGCGAACTTCAGAATGCTCATTTTTGTCATCCCACTTCAGTTTGGTACTTAGCTCCTCAAGAGAAATGTTGTCTGCGCCTCTGCCTTTGATTTTATCTACAACAGCAGTGTAACTCCCTGACTGAGGCATCTGGTTATTTCAAAACAACAAATGTTATTAACATGGAAGTTGTGCTTTTGTTTTCTTATATGCCTCTTGCGGCCAAGCAAGGACTAACATGAATTTAAAAAACAAACAAACAAAAAAAAAATTTAAGGGTGTTTAGTCCATCTGGATGCTCATAGAAGTTCTGTCTACAGCTTAAATATCAAGCAGCAGGAACAGAGAATGGAAAAAATATAACCCAAAATAACTCATTAAATGAAACTAGGTTTATTTCAGATGTATTTTCTGTAGCTGAATTACCTTTGTCAGGCTTTGGCCAGGATGGATCACAAGCACTTTTTCATCAGTGCCTTTTATTCCAGTAGTATCAACAATTGCTTGTTTTTCAAAAGGTGATACTGTTTTTGTAATTGTTACAGGCTTAGATATATATTTAGAGTCAAACTGGTTGTGTAGAAACAGGTTTCTAGGATTTCAGTTCAAGAATAAAATATGGGATACATTACAGTGTTTGGACATCTTCCTCATGCTGTATCTTAGACAGAAATGTTTGGTCCAAATTCTTCTTGTAATTTTTCCAAGCTCCAGTGATAGGCAGGGATTAGCTTGGCCCATGAAGACTATATGATCTAAAAGACATTTTTACATGAGAAAACAAAAAAGTGACTATACCAGTTGAAAAATTACTTTGGTATTGGAAAACAGATTTTAGTACACTTTAAAAGTATATGTTTATTGAATTGCATTGGGAAGAAAAACATATTTTTAAAAGAAAAACAAGAGAAATTATTTATGTTGTTTATACTCTTTCAAAGAACTACATATCATGTTGAAATGGAGGTCAGGGAGTTTGCTGTCCTACCAGGAAAGAAAACAACAGTCTGAGAAGAAATCTCAAGTGACCATAGCATATGGGCTGTTCACCAGTGAGTGTGCCAGGTTAGACTTGGCTGCCTACCCATTATCACGCTTGTTCTTGTATCTGCTGCATCAGTGGAGCTAGCTTCTCTGGCAGCCCACAGCTGAAGGGTTGTAAACAGCAGCACAAAATCAGGAAAGTTCTCTTAGACATGACTCTTTACCAGTTAGTGTCTAAAAATACTCTTACTCCAATGTGTCAGGATTTCAGGTGGTCAGATGCTGTTCCAATAACCATGGTGGATGAGACTGAGACAAGTCTTCAGGATAAGTTAGCAGATGGCAAAGGAAACAATTAACTTTTTAATCATAATGAACTCAGAAGCCTTTTTGCTGAGAAGTGTGTCTGTTTGTTGGGGTTTTTGAGGTAGCTGGTAGCACAGTGATGTTGTGTCTTGTTAGGAGTTGGGGAGTTGAAGCTGCATGTGAGGCTTTAGGCTGCTGGGATCTCTGCTTGACAAAGAGGTTGGGTGCAAAATACTGCCGAGCTACTACAGCTGCAGTTGGCACACAGCATCCTCTACAGATACAGGCCAGTGTAGGCCATGGCAGAGTAACAAACTAGGAAGTCATTATGTCTGAGTTTATGAGGGCTTTCTGGCTTAGTTATGTGTCAAGGGTTCTGTGCCGTAATTGTTTCTTTCATTAACCATGAGGATCCATTTAATGCTTGTTTCCAGTTTTGTACCTTTTTAAGACTGCCTTTTTTATAGTTATCATTTCGTGTATGGGAGACACTAGCAAAGAAATAGAAGCCATCCCACCCATTTAAAAATCTTTCTAATAATGCTATAGTCAGTAAATGCTGAGATGTCTGCATTTTCCTGACCTTGCAGGTGGCAGAAATCTGCTGTGATACTAGATGTCAGGCTAAAATAAGAAATAGAGAGAGACATTATTAGGACACAAATTGTGTGTGTTTTTACTGCTAGAATTTAATTCAGAAATACACTGTGTAGGCTTGTTTGTGAGACTCCAGAGTCTATATTAGAATATTAAATTTTATACTTAAGATTTTCAGGCTTAAAGCTGTTCTATTTTACACATACTTATGATCATGTTTGTGCTCTAAATCTGAAGGATTGAGAACTTTGTCTAAGATTATAAACTAACAATGTTAGAAGTTAAATGGCATCACCTGATTCTTCATTAGTGGGTGATGTTTTCACTTTTTGCCAATTAAATAGATGCTGAAGAGATGTACTTTCCCTTCAGTTCATACGTGCTCATTGTGCTTCTTGAATCCTCACAAGCAGCTTCAAACTCTAATAATGTGGAAGCTGCAAATAAGTTTTGATGGTTTTAATTCTTAGGAGAAAAAGGAACACACTCTGAATTTCAAAAATGTAAATTGTATTTTCTAAAATATTTCTGATTCATATTGATCTCTAGAAAATTTTATTTACAAAAAAAAAGTGCAAACATTTTTGTTTATTTATAGCTTTTTTTTTTTCCCAGCAAATCACAAACAAGCTTACACAAAATCAAATTTTATGCCTTCTTTGCTGCAGTCTGATCAAACTAACTTGCAGTGGAATTAATATGCTTAGTTCAGTACAACAGTACAAATACTTCTTTTGTTGGAAAGCCTCACATTCTTTTACTGGCATATTTATTTCAAATCTCTTACTTAATTGACAGATTACTTTGGTTTTTAATGCTATTAGCCGTGCCTTTGCCTTTTACAATAGGAAGGTTAAGGCAATGTAAAAGAGTACAACAAATATGATACATGATCAAAGGTTACAGCAGCCCAGAGTAGATGAGGTGTCCATGGAACACTAAAAGATTAAAAGAGGGTAAAAGGCTAAGGAAGACCAGCTGGCCCTGTAACATATTACCATTCAGGGTGCATTACCACTAAATTGGGAAATGGGTTCAAACTGCAGGTTTCCAGGATGCTGCAGAGTGGAATGCATACCAAATGTGGTTACTTCAGCCTGGGTAAAGAGTAAAGGAACATGAACTATTGAATGTTGTTGACACTGTTAACAGCTATTTACTCTTTCTCTAGGGCATAGGTTAGGGATAGGGACAAAGCACAAAAATCAAGAGAAAGGAAATGGATAAAACCAACAGACTTTGGAGGGACTGTAATTCCCTATCAATTGCAAAGTAGGAATGATGTATCTCCTTTTCTTTTTTAAAAAATTATTTATTTTATATGGATGCTATCAGAATAAACCTACATGACATGAACAGGGCTTTTTGACATTTACAGAGAAAGGATGATTCTCTCACTTTTGAAGCAGAGATCTGTTGCTTTAATCCCTCTCTTTATCATGAATGTCTGTGTAACCTAAAGCCCATCTGTGGCCCACTGCCACAGGGTTATAAACAATGTCAGCAAGAGTTAAGAAAAAGATGATGCCCAAGTGTACAGTCTAGATCTAGATAAGCTTGCATTCGTGTTCTCTTTCTGATACAGACTTCCTCTGTGACCTTCAAAAACTTTCTCTGTCTCATCTGAGGTGGAGGTCCCCATAAATAGAGTAGTACTGACAGTCCATTGGGAATGTAGGTGCCCTACAGATTGTGATAAGACATTTCTAATTAAAGTTAGGGCTAGGCAAAAGTGTTTATATATATATGTATAGATAATGGTATTCTGTAATAACATATCTGTAGACAGACTAGTTTAAAAATCCCCAAACTGTCAGTTGGAAATGGTGTGTAAAGGTCTGCTTCATAATTGTGAAAAGTTGGCCAGTGTAGCCACACACCTAGCAAAAGCAAGAGATCATTCTCAAAATGGGATTTTTCCTTTTTTGTTTTTCCCATATCCACTGTATAGAACTAAAAAAAAGTTAATTTGAAATCAAATTAGCTAATATTTTTACCATGCCAAAATAGCAGGTATTCATATCAGGAAAGTGAATTCTTCCACAGAAAAAAGACTGTATTCCCAGGTGGACACTTAGCACTTCTGTTCTCTAGGGGAATATATTACTTACAGTGCAAGATATCAGTGAGCATGGTTTGTAAAATTGTATTAAAAAAAATTCTTTCCTCTTTTTATTTTTTGTGCTTTGTTATAAATTGACTTTCAACTCTTCTTGTGATTAGATCAAACTTTGCTGGGAAAAGCCATCTTTTATATACTTTCTGGCATAGCAGTTTCGAAGTCATTTTCCCAAAAAGCATTTTTAGTATCTGTACCTGGTATATTTTGTGTGTTTCAACAGAATATCTGTTCAGCTTCTTCAGCAGCAATGTGCAAAGGCCAGATTGAGTTCCATTATTTACTCCTCATATCAAGCAAGACTTAGGAGATGTATAAAAATAATAATTAAAAAATAATTTAAAAAATAATACTGCAGGAGAAAGAATAGTTTGCTGCTCTGGGAAAAAAATTAGATTGCATGTTAATGTAATTTAAAGTATTAATTGACTTCCAATGTATCTGTCAGAGACTTAAAAACAATCTTGAAAGCTAAAGTTCAAGAAAGCTTTAAAATTAAACATAATTTTAATTATGTTTAATTTAATATACTGTGATTTTTAAAATTACAGTATATTAAACTATCCTTTAACAGATCTCTAAAACTAGATTACTGGTAATATCTATTTAGCTTACAGACATATTGTACAATGTTCTTAGTGCTTCCCTGGAAGCCTTCATTTAAAAATGAAGAGAAATTATAACAGTCATCAATGAAATTTTAACTGTTTACTGAAGTAGAAACTTGTTAGGGTTAAAAAAGCCTCAATTAAAAAATAAAGATCTATATTATAGATTTCTTTTCTTTAAGGATATTAGTGTATTATTATTATTTAAGCACTAGAAAAATTTGGTTTTATATTGGCCTGTATTGAAAAGTATACCTTCTTTTTATAATTGTAGTTCTTATGGGTAAATATGTGTCACAGCCATGCCAGTCTGCCACAACTGGCAATGTGGTATCTTGGATCTTGTTCTGGAATGCAGGCTGCTGCACTGAACTGGTGCATCGCTAGTGGAAGATAAGGTTAGGGTATAAAAAAGAAGGCCAGTTGAGACTTTCCAGACTTTTCCTTTACTAGAGTCTTTAGCATCTCTTCCAGTCTGTGTGGGAAGATCTTTTTTCTGGCATCACAACATCTGATCTCGTCTTTGCCTCTTCTAAGATTGTTGTGCCTGTTTAGCACGTACACACTGAATGATGGGGTATAGGTGGGAGTAAAGAGCAAGTGGCAGTACATCCTGGTCCCTTTGCACCTGGCTCTTTTAACACAAGTAAACTGTCTTTCAATAAATAAAGGAAATGGGGAAAAGTGACTCTTACATTATTCTTTAGAGCAGCTGAAGCAGCTCCTAGTATTCCCTTGGGGCTTTCAGGAGCACAGTTGTGATGTTGTCAACAAAGAAAAAATAGCATAGCAAAGTGAATGCACTGCTGTTGTTCATCTGTATGTGGACTGATGCAGCATTGGAGTAGCAGCTGCTGCCTTTTCTCAGCAATGACTTCTATGTGTCTGAGTGTAGGGTAGCCATGAAAATCCCTTGTCATCCATTTAAAAAACAGCACGAATTAGAAAATCACAATAGAGCTTTATTCATTATTAACACTAAATTGTAAGCACCATAGTGTGCAAGTGAGTTTGGGCTGGAAGTGTAATGAGATTTCTGTTCCAGAAAATGATTTTTGTTTGATTTCCTGACATGTGGTCAAGCTGACCTGCTGTTTGATTTCTTGGCCATACTTGTGGTCATGAGCTAAGGAAAGAATTTAAGGCAGAAAGTTTTGGCAACCCAGAATGAGGAGAAAGGTTTAAGTTTAACATTAGTTGTGGGGAAAAAAGATACAGATAATTGGATTTTATATGGTATGGGCCTCAGAAAAACACTAAGATGGTTACAATAAGAGGGAAAACAAAGAAAAAGAGGTATTTAAAAGTCTGTAAAGAATGAGTAACTCCCCTTGTGTGGCCCAGTATAAAACACCTCTGCAATTAGTCCAACTGCAACTCTGCTTGGGCATGGGAAAATCACTTCATGTTTTGATGTGACCCCTATCATACAACCAGGACATACTAAGAGCAATGCAAAGTCTTCCCTGTAAATATCCCTCTGTGGTGGGTTAGACTTGGCTAAAAGCCACACTCCCACCCAGCTGCTTGCTTACTCCCTCTCTGCTGTAAAGGAAGAACAGGAGGAAGAAAGCTCATGGGTCAAGGTAAAGACAGGAAGATCCCTTACCAATTACTGTCATGGGCAAAATGGACTTCAATTTGGAGAAAACAAACTTAATTTGTTGCCACTTAAAATGAATATTTAATTTAAAAAGGCAAGAATCTGTCACAATTCTTCTTCATAGTGCTGCTCTTTAGATAAAGAGTATTTACTTGTTATTGCAGACAAACATTTTTTTCTCATTGTCACATGTTTAGCTTACTCCTGAGATCTGACAGAAAAGAGAAGGGCACACTTTCAGAAACAGTGGTTGGATTCATGTGGAGAACTAAAAACAAATGTAGATATGGATTTGAAAGGCAGGATGAATAGGCTGAAGCTGCTTAAAAACAGTGAGGGGGAGAGGTGTTTTGTTATGGCAGGCTACACATTAAGAAGCAAATAATTTTAATGCTTGCCAAGTCTGCCCTTGCAACAGGGTGCCTGTTGCACTCCCAGGATTCTGCCAGTATGGCTGCTCTAGCTCCATTCATTTCCCAGGCTGGCACCCAGCAGTAGAAACTATGGTGGCCATTGTCAGTGGCTGCTTTCACAAGCAGGGGTAGTTCTGAGACCTGTTACATCCCTTCATGTTGGTATATCAGGACTGACCTTGGCAATTACTGTCATTTTCCAGATATTTCTCACCTGTCATCCCTGTTGGAAGCAGACTTAACACAAATACTGCTTCAACAGCTGCAGATTTCTGAATGTCTCAATAGTGATCAGCAGCTTCACTGAGTGGCAAAGTAGCTGTTTCTCTGTCTTTCAGTGCTTGGCTACAGCTGTTCTATAACTACCATAGGACTACAGCTATTGTACAATGAAGTCATTGCCCTATAAAATTTTAGAATTTAATCTAATTGTAATATTATACGTGTATACATACGTATATCATTTTGGATAATTAAGGAGGTAAATCACATATTTGTGATAGTGTGCAAATTACTGTAATTGAACCCTACGTCAAAAAGAACATCCTGAGATGCTTCACAATTTATGAGGTACTATATAGATTATGTCTTGTTTTCATCAAAAGACTATGAGGGTAGAAAAGTCAAGCACTCCAAAACTGGAAAATAAGAAATCTTAAAGGAGGCTGACTGCAGTTTTTTCCATCTAAATCCTTTCAAAAACAATTTCAATCTTCAAAAAGTTTAAAGTCACTGTTACCTGTATTTTTCTTCTCATTGAAATAAAGAATCTAAAATATTTCACTTGATAAATTTTAAGAAATCTATTAAGGAATGCTGATGCAAAGCCTTGTGGCAGCAGGAAGCTTATTTGTTCTGCTGTTCTCTATTGGTTTAGCACTGTCATTCATGCACTTTTTATATCACTAGAACAAGGGGCTGTGGTCCATTATGAAAGAATCAGTGTAATTGTGAAGCCAATGAATGCTTTTCTGGAAAATAGTAGTTGAGTGTGTTGTGGTAGCAACACTGACTGCTGTTTACAGTGAAAATCATGCCAATATATTTGGCACATTTGATCTAGATGAAAGTATTAGGCTTAGCTGCTTAGTTGACATCTGGATTTGGGGTTCTATTTGAAGCAGCTTTTTTTGCTACCTTTGTTATTTAACTTCTTAAGCGGAAGGCATTAATGAAGTTTTATGGGGTTAATTTGTTAAGCAGCAGACCTGGTACTGCTGGTACCAGCCTTAATATTGAAATCTCCTACTTTTTTAAATACTAAGAGAAAAGGTGTGCTAGTAGTTTTAGTGGCATTTATGTTAGAAAAATACAGAAAACTACTGGAAAAAAAAGGAAAAGCAAAAATGCTGTCTCCAGGAAGGAAAAATAAACCTCCATCTTGAATGAACTCTTGCAATGGCATTTGGCACTTGTCTAGAAATAGAAAAGTCAGTGTAGGAGAAAAAAATGAACAGCTGTTTAGCTGCACAACATAATGATAGTGCTTTATGCTTTCTTTTTTTTACATGCATTTTAAGAGTCATGGAGTTACTAATGCAAGCTGGGCACTTTATGCTCAATGAATTCACAGTGAATTTCAAACTGCTGAAAATGGAAATTGAGAATAAATTGTAACTAAGAAAAAAAAATTTTAGGGTTAAACTTCACCTTAAACTTGCATATGAACAAATTATCACAATACATTGGAAGAAATTCTAGAGAGCTTTATCTAGTTTTTATGTATTTAGTTTCAAATGCTTTAAAATATATTCAGATTTTTCTTAATCTAAATGTAGTTCCCTCATAGCAAGTCATCTGGGACAAGTATGCAGGCTATTCCACCTCAATTAGAGCAGCTATGCATATCTACTTTCTTAGTGTGATTATTCTGTATGAGTTAAGGTTGCAGTTTTCTCAAAAAAGATTGCAAAATACTTCAACCAAGAGCATCACTCATTCTTTTTAATGGTTTCCTACCCCCATACAGGTTTTACCTGTTCAATGTCTCACATCACTAAACCTTTCATCTGATTGCCTTCTTGAATATTAGACATCTCAGATAAAGCTTTTCCGTTTTGATTACTGCCTACAATAGGCAGTATTTCATTCTTTTTAACTGCATTCACCCCCAAAATCTGCCTTGTCATAATAGGGCTGTGTTAAAAATCCTAGTCATCCCTGAATGACTTGTATCTCATAAATTAGTCTTAACTCCTACCAACACCAATTTTATTGTTGTTAGAAAATACATGAACTAGATGTCAGATACAGATGAAGGAAGGCCCATTTATATTCTGATGCCCTTTGTGGTAAACTGTTCAACAGATAAATGAAAAGCATTTCAATGCTGTCAGAGATTTGATTCACCATCTGTAGACCAATCAACATTTTGAATTGTAAATCCTCCCCTGAAAAATTGTTCCCTTTGAAATTCTTAGAGTGACAATCTTTCTCTAAAATGGAAACTAATTTCATTCTCATGTAACAGTAACAGCCATGTTACATGTTAAAGTGTATTTCATATGTCATTTTATACTGAACATATACAATATAAGGATCATTTCAAATATGTATTTTTAATCCAGCAGGTACTGAAATACTATTCCAGTGTGGAAAGCGAAGTACCTGGTGGGTTGAATTTCCTATTGTGTCTTTGGGGCTCCTGTCTGTGTCTGAAATGTATATAAATGTTTCTACAGTTCCATTAAAAATATTCAGTTTGAACATGGACTGGGCCAGCTGTCTACCCCAAACAGACCTGAGCCCTTCAGTGTGCTTGCAGATCCACTGACCTTGACTATTCTATTTGGCCTGCTTACATTTTGCTTCCCTTTCTTGATTGGATGAGCTTATTTTTCTAGGGAGGTACTCCAGAACAGTTGACAGATGAGTAACACCTAGAAACAATTGCATCCTCACAGCACTTCTGGTAGTTTTTTTTGTTGTAGTAACAGTGATTTTTGTCACTCTAGTCAGCAGATCTGACTGGGATTGGCTAGAAATAAATATTACCACATCTAAAACTGAAATTGTGAATATTCTCACTGGTTAAAACTTCTGTACTTACTGCAAGCAAAAAGGACCTCACAGCTGCCTTGTGATTCTTTTTGAATCCTAATCTGTATGACTCAACAGCTATCTACAGGACAGCTTTCATACACGCGATAGGAATATTCCTTCTATGGTATAGTAGCCTATAATCATCCTTAGGGTTATGTGTATGAGTCTAGAAAGAGTCTGTAAGTCCAGTGTGAGGATGCAGGGAAAGAGACCCAGTAACATTTTTCTTCCTAAACTCTAAAAATTCTATATTACAATTAATAGTCCATTCAGAAACTGTAAAAGAGTGCCACCAGTATTTCCTCTCAAGTAAAAGCTCAAAAGGAAATTGAATCACCAGAAAGTATGCATGCTGTTCTTAGAATTTGTTGTGTTCACTTAATATGCAGCTTTTTGAATGGCACATCACAGAAAAATTTTGCCTTTGCTGCCCTCACTAAGGCAATGATCTCTCTCGCTTGCTCTCTCTCTGTGACCATACAGCATGTTGTAAGGGGCTTCCCTGTGAGTGGTAAATCAGAATTAATACCCATATTTGTGGCAGGGCTGCTCACTCTCTTTATCATTCAGTTCAATAGGTATTCTTCCACTGATTTAATAAGGAAAAGATCAAGTCCTTATGATAGAGCAGGGAGTAAAATAACAGAATAAAAATAATACAGAATAAAAATGTATCATTGAATTGTGTGGTGAGATTGCAGGTTTTGGAAATGAAAGGGAATTTAACAATGACCGATTTCCTTTCTGGAAAGAATATCTCATAAAAGCAAAGTGTTCTTGAGATAGATTTTAGCAATTCAATCTTTAGGCCTTATTTGCATTATACATGCCTTATTATGTAGATGGCCACTACATCTGACAATCAAGTAACTTAAGTCTAGCCATTGAGGTGACAAGAAACTATGCTCAAACTCCATTCAAGTGAAATTTTAAATGTTGAGAAAACAACAAAGTAAAGACAGAACCTTAGTGGGTTGTATTTTGCTTTGGATCTGTGAGTTCAGTAGCTACAAGTTTTGTCTCCTGTAGAGACATAAACTCCTTTAGAGTTTATTTTCTACTAACATGCTGAAGGAAATACAATTATTTAAGTTCTTCCTAAACCTTGCTGCTTTGTAGACTATTCTGTAAAAGAAAAACTACACATCAGTTTCCCACAAACCTTCCCTAGCCACAGAAAGGTGATCATCATTAGGAAGACTTTCTGTAATGTTTCAAATGAAAGAAGCAGACCATGATGCTGAAGTCTAATCTCTTTTGGAATTCTGCTTGAAAAAAAACCCAACAAATGAATGTAAATGCATATTTATGCAAGAGTGGGATCTTAGCCTGGATTACTTAGAAAATTATTACTTCTAACATAATTTTGTTTGAAAGATCTTCAACTTTAAATGTATGCAGTTAATATTATTTAAAATTTTGTATGTTGGTCTTCATTTTTGTGGAATATTAAAATAACATATTTTTAATGTACTAATTACTTTTATATGTATTTTTAAAAACCTATCATGACTATCCTATAGAAACACAGTTCTTCATTCCTGTGGTCCTATGTGTAAACCTTCGCTCTTGTTGCTTTGTGCAACTTGTTTTACAAACAATGCATTCAGGTAATACAGAATTGTAAGGTTTGCCAGGTTTTGTCCATATCATAGAATCACAGGATAGTCTGGGTTGGAAAGGACCTCTGGAGATCATCCAGTCCAACTCCCCTGCCAAGGCAGGGTCACCTAGAGCAGGTGGCACCATGGAAAAGAGTCTGGCACCAGCCTCTGGGCATCCACCTTTGAGATACTTGTACGTATTGATAAGGTCTGAGGTCTCTCAGTCTTCTCTAAACAGGTCCAGCTTCTGCAGTCTCTCCTCAGGACAGAGATGCTCCAAACCCCTCATCATTTTTGTGGACCTCTGTTGGACCCTCTCTGGTAGCTCCTTGTCTTTCTTGTACTGAAGAGTCCAGAACTGCACACAATAATCCAGATGTTGCCTCACCAAGGCCAAATAGAGAGGCAGGATCCCTTCCCTCAACCTGCTGGCCACACTCTTCCCAGTGCACCCCGGGATCCCATTGGCTCTTTTGGCCACAAGAGCACTGCTGGCTCATGGTCAGCTCGTCATCCACCAATACTCCCAGTCCTCCTCAGCAGAGCTGCTCTCTAGGTGGTCAGCCCCCAGTCTGTGCTGCTGCTTGGGGTTATTCCTCCCCACATGCAGCACCCTGCACTTGTCCTTGTTGAACCTCATAAGGTTTCTCTCTGTCCAGCTCTCCAGCCTATCAACGTCCCAGGGAATGGCAGCAGAGCCTTCAGGTGCATCAGCCAGTCTGCCCAGTTCTGTATCATCAGCAAACTTGCTTAGGGTGCTCCCTACCCCTTCATCCAGGTTGTTGACAAACAAGTTGAATAAGACTGGACCCAGTGTTAATCCCTGGGGAATGCCACTGACTACAGGCCTCCCACTGGCTTCTACTCCACTCATCACAACCTTCTGAGCTCTGCCATTCAGCCACTTCTTGATCCACCTCACTGTCTTATTTATCCAGCTCCATTGATGTTATGGGAGAAAGTGTCAAAAGTCTTTCTGAAGTGAAGGTAGACAACATCCATATAAAAGTTCCCATTTTTCTTTTCAGTCTTTTTCACAGCAATCTTACAAGCGTAACTCAGCAATTTCAGGAAATGGAATTGTGGAAAACAAGTTTCTTTGAAATAGGTTGGGTTGTTTTTTACTGTAGGTTTTTTTCTTTAATAACATAGTTGTGAGCTTTACTTCCTTACAAGTTTGTAGGAAGACTACTGCTCTGCTGGAAAATCTGTAGTTCTGCTATGTGGCCAAACATGCCTGTGTTGGACCTCAGCTTCACTTTGTTTTCCCTCTAGAGTTGCTTTTTTGTTTTCCCCTATACGATCTCTGTAAAAATAATATGCACTTGTGGTGCTTTCTCATGTTTCACACTGGATTTTATGAAGTTCTTTTCTCTTATGAGCACCATGCTGCATAAAGGACACAGCAGAACAAATGTGTTGTGCTCGTTGGTGGCCAGCAGCAAGCATTCAGGTAACAGTCTCTGAAAGGACACAGCAGGAACAGGTATTTTATTGTCAGGTCACTGTGGCACTACTGTACTTTGAAACTCACTGTAGAGCACAGGAGCAGGTATTAGCATTATGCAGTTGTTCTTATTGCTCACCCAAAAATTCAGTCACAAAGTGCATAAGAACCAGACCAAGTGTGAAAGAGAAGGCAGATCTGCAAATTCTCAGAAGATAATTCGCCCTACGCACTGTTAGTGGAAGGACTGCAACAGTTCATTCATGACTGAAGCAGTTCATTTGGGAGAAGACATTTTTTGATTGTGGTTTGTGACTATGGAATGGCTTTTAAGAAGACAGAGGTGCTATTCCAAAAGTAGTATCGATGAAAAGAATACAAAAGTAGTGGAATGGTAGAAGAGTCAGGTGGAGAATTGCATGCCTGACATCAGAGCCCATATGTACACGTGTGGAAATTAGTGATCTCATACTATGCATATATTCGTTACCTTTTGAAGGACTGGGGAATAGATAGAATCTGGACCATTGCAGCTTGACTATCACTTGATTATCAGTACCTCCTTGGAGCATATGTATAATTTGTTTGGTTTTTTGGTTTGTTGGGGTTTGTTTTTTTTTTTTTTGCGGGGGGGGGGGGGGGGGGGGATGTGGGGTAAGGAGGTGAGTAGTGGGGGTGGATTTACACAGCAGAATTCACCTGTTCAGCAGTTATCATATATTTGAGTTCTATACTGATGTGCTATGTCAATTAACGTTAAACCATATAAAGTCCTGTAAAATTAAAGCACATTGATTCTAGTAGGACTGTTATGGTACCTAGGAAGAACTCTGCCCAAACATGTAGAATACCAGATATTGTATGATAAGTTTTAGGCAGGAAGTGATGCCAGTTATTTTTCTTGCATAACATTTTTGCTTGGTTGCTCTTTAAATTTAAAAACAAAATTGTAGTTTTAACTGTGGGAATGTAATAATATATTATCATCTTTTATTTGGTGGACAATATGAACAGGGAAATATTATAACATGTCCTGAACACCAAGGGAAAAAACATACGTGAGATCTTATATGCTAATTCAATTGAATCTAGTACACCTTCTTTTTGTCTAGTTTTTGAGAAGTTTGATTACCTGATAGTAAGTCAAGCTAAAAGATGATAGGGGTAATGAAAACTTCGTAAGAATGTAGGTTCATTGAATATGACAATTCTTGCATTCCATGTAATGTTATTTTCCAGAAATGAGCAGTGAAAGATGCTAGAAAGAAAGCTGCAAAAACCCATGGGGCACTTAGTTCTGTAATATTAGACCAGAGAGAGAAATTTCTTTCTGACCTATAATTTTCATCCTCCTGAATGCAACTTCAGATACTGCTCTTACTCATCTAAAGTGTCATTGCAGTACCTCCTAGGGACAAGCACAGTACTGTAAAAACATTCACCTAGGGCTTCAACAGTTAATGACTGTTGTCTGAAAGAGGAGGGGAAATGGGCATTTATCTCTTTGCCTAGAGCAGCAAGTAACCCTACCTCTAGGACGGGTGCTGAGTCCCACTGTAGAGGAGGATTAGTGCCAGTACATTATTCTTCTGTGTGCAACAGCTGTGAGTAATCTCCTCCTAAAATCTGACTGAGAGCTAACAAAAATAAAACTAAAACATCTGTGCCAGCTATGCACAGCTGTGTCTGCCTCTGTGGCTTTATCTGCAGCACATTCGCTACCATAGCTGCCTATTTTCTTGTGCTCTATCAATTCACACCCGGCAACAGGAGAATTAAAAAATAATTTGGAAAATCATTTAATTTCATTATTTTATTACATCTTTCCTGATTACATTGATTCTTCTTCCTTTCCCAGCTTTCCATGTTTATTTTTAGCAAAATACTTCCAGGCAACCTTGCCAGTAAATAAATAAGTGAAAGTGTTGATAAGAGCAGAGAAGCTGTCCTATCACTCCTGCACTCCTCCTTCCATTTGTCACAGTATTACTCAGAAATTACTTCTGCTGAGCCATGTTCAGTCAAGCAGCTGAGTGTACTTGATAAGACCTTTGAATATTCTCATTTCCTGTCCTTTTGGACCTGGTTATATGTTTTCTGTCGATATCCATGCACCCAGTGATCTTTTAATCAGATGTAAATGTGGACCAGGACACCTGGTTTGAAGTCTGTATTACTTGCACTGCTTTCAAACCCCAGCTTTGAACTGTTTACCTTTGCTGCTTTATCACCACTTTTGTAGTCTTGAAATTCCCTCTACAGTGTAAGCCAGAGGTATGATCATCATACCTAACTTTGAGAAGGCGTCCTATTTTATATTCCACTATTTTTTTTCCTGTTGAATCACATATGATGTGCACATCTAACATTTCTCATTTTCTGATAGTATGTGGTAATACCTACCTAATATCCAGACTAATTCCCCACATTTATCCTCCCACCAATCATATTAATGCATGGATATCTGTATCATTTGTGCTACCCCTTTTTTACTATACTTGTGGCAAATTTTGAACCATAGGGAAAGGAAAACCAAAAATTAACACTTAAAGAAGCCCCAGGAATACGGAAGTTATGTCCTCAGTGTCTTCTTTAACTTTTGATACAAGCAGAAATTGCAGATTTCATTTGCTAATAAGTCCTTTATGTTAGATAAAAGCTTCAGCAGGGACTTCCTCACTTAGTCTAGGACCATTTGTGAAAGACCTACTATGTGTCTGCTGTGGACATTCTCCGTGATTCCCTATGAGTTGTTTCTAATTTATTTAATTTAAAACTGATCGTCACGATTTCCTAGATCCATATTACACAGGATCATATTCAGAGTATATTTTCTTGAAATTAATTCCAGGAAATAAGAAAAAAATTTACTTTGATAGCTCTGAAGAAAAAAAAAAATTGAAGCTTATTAATAGGCAGAAATAAGAAAATTCATATAGGCTGGCCATGAATAAGTTCTAAGGTTGAACTTAGGAGGTTCCAGTTACGAGAGGAGAGCTTCTGAGAAAGAATGCTGCTGGGGAACCCTGCCCCACCCTTAACTAATTGTAAATATTAGATTGATTACTAGTGGGATAATATAATGCCTTTTATACAATAAAAGATGGATTTTGTCTTCTTTCTAAAGTCATCTTAAGTGTCTAGAAAGCCTAGATGAATAAATTACATGCTGTACAGGGAGAGATTGTGTGACTTACTTATTAGCTCTGTGTTGATCAAGATCCTTTCTGTGGTTTGCTTTGTGCTCTTCTGAGCAACACGAAAGTGTTAAATCCATGAACTTAGGGTTCCAGGAGCAGTCACACAGAATTGGTGTGCCCTACGGTGGATGGACTGTGTTAAGAAACTATCTCTGTGCTGAGACAGAATTCCTCCATTTCACTCTTTGAGAAAACCCAAAGAATACCTGCAATTTCTTTTCGTATGGTGCTAACGTACAAGTGTATTGGAAATTAATATGAAGAGAAGGTGAAAAGGAGTTGTTTTAGGTTAGTGAAATAAAGAGTAATTGTATAGCAAGGGTGACCTGAAATATGTAATATGTGAATTATGCTGACTCCTTATTTTTGCTGCCCACTGAAATTACCCTGGAGAAAATGTTGTTGAAGGAATCATATAGAGAAGTCATGCATGCAAGAATACACCTCAGTCATGCACTTCTCCATTCACGCATAACACAGGTTGCATCCTTCTAATAGCTCAAATAAGTAACTCAGTTTAGCGAAGTTGAAAGTATTTGTATTGCTAGAAAGTGGAGTTTTGAGTCAGCCATTTAATCATGTAGATATTCTTATTCAACATTGCAAGTAAAGAGAAAATTAAATCATTTTCGATTACATAGTCAATGTTATGCAGATCATCTTTGATAATGTCCTCAAAACATCACAGTTTAATATCATGAAAAAGTATTGTCTCTTCTCCATTTATATTTTAGTATCAAACTGTTACAGACACAGATTTCTCTGTTTTAACACTCTTGAAAAGTTGCCAAAGCCTAAACAAACAGAATTAAAATATGCTGATTATAAACTTAATCCAAACAAAATTTATAGATAAAAAAAATTAGGTAAGCTTCTGCTATTATCACTACTTCTTGGTATTATTCCTCATGTATTTGGTTTGGTTCCATTTATCCTTGTAAAAGTTTTCATGGTCAAATTTAGTCGGAGTTACAGGGGTTGTGCATTTATGGTATAAGACCAGCTCTGATTCCTACCATATATTCAGTTACTTTTTTAAGTGTAGCTGCAAGCACCATGTGTTAGTAAAATTTATTTAGTGTTCTTAGAGTGGAGAATATTATTGAGATTAGCTTTGAAAAAGTAATTTCAGTGCTTCTTCTTTAGTTGATCAAGTTTTCACTTCCAGTCCTAAAGTTTTCACTTTCACAGTCCTAAGCTGTTTATGGTATATGAAATATTCTGTCCATGTAATGAAGACCTCTGGATGACAGAAGAACAAAAGAAGGATAATGTAACAGAATCTTTAACTAAAAAAACATCTTCTAGCTCAATTTCTATGTAAGTAGTTGTCTTGTGTTTACCTCCAAATTGCATCACTATGCAGTTTGGCAAGTTCATGTGAAAATGAGGCATATTTTGTAAAGTGATTGAAATAATATTAACAATTATTAAATAAACATAAGAAGGATCTCTTCATAGGCAGTTTCATATAATTTTTTGTCATCATTTTAAAAAAGCCAGTTTTCAGGAGCCAAAGTTCCACGTTTCTGGAACATGGTTTCAAGGTCAAAGTAATACAAAAATTTCCCCCTCCCATTGGTGTAGAATTTATGGTTTTGTTGATAATCTTTCAGTTTTGGTGAATTACCTATTTGTCCTTAATAACAGATGCATGAGTTCATTTTATGTTTCCCAACAACTGGCTTATTTACTTGCACTATTACAGAGAGAACTAGAACAGAGAGAAGTAGCTCAATGCTCAAATTACTTGAGAGTGCCAAAGTTGTATAACTTGTAGTAAGCACAGGGGACTTTTAGCACATTACTGTTAGAAAGGGAAAAATAGAGTAAAACCTGTGTGAGTCTGCAGGGAGATGAAGAACTCAAATCTTAAGACTTGATTTGATTAAGAAAAGTCAGAAGGAAGACTGTCATGGAAATGTAGAAGTCAGTAGACCTCACGAGGCCACTTAATCAAACCTGTCATCCATGGCAGGATCAAATATGCTGAAATTAATCCAGACTGATATTTGTCTAGCTTGTTCCTGAAAACCTCTGAGGATGGAGATACTGTCTCTTCCAAGCAGTCTGTTTCATGGAATATCTGTTCTTTACTATGAAAAAGTAAAATGTCTTGTGCCTTCTGCTCTGGTAGGCAAGCTGATGTTTTTTAAGTCTTTCTGCCTGTGGACATTAAGAGCAGATGGTCACTGTGTTCTTCTGACTGTTTGCCTATTGGAAACCCTCCATGATATCCCCTTTATCTCTTTTCTAATTTGAACAAAGTTAATCCCTTCAGTCTCTCTATATAACTCATGTTTACCAAAAGACTTAATGTTCTGTTGTTTTCCTTTGAAAAAGCTCATTTAGCCATATTTTCCTTAAACTGGGTTGCTCAAAACTAGGCAGAGTTTTCTTCAGCAGTGGATAGAGCACAATAATTGCCCCTGGTGTATTACACATGTCATATACACGCTGTGTTGAAGTATGTCTCAACTTTCTCTCTTGCTCTGTATAATTTTTGGTTAGTTTGCACTTATTTAAGGAGGGACTCAATTTTTTATTTAGGCCTTAGTGCAGCCTAATAACTTATTCTGCATTTTTTTTCCTTTGTCTGGTTCATTTGTGGGACATCTCTTCAAATCTGATTCTGTCTTTGTTATCTTTCCAAGACTAGTGCTAAAGCTGAAAGGTTTGTTCTCTAGTCAGTCCTACAGGATGCTGTAAACTTTGGATAGATGAAGATTCAAGGGCATATACTGATAATTAATCAGTAAATATATATCATGATAGAAATTTTGCATGAACTGTGTTTTGCCATATTGCTTGTGAGACTATTGTTGAGAATGCTATCGAGAAAAGAGCTAATTTCTAAGGTAGCCAGACTAAATTGTGAATCCAACAGGCAATATTTTCTGGCAGTAAGTTTGTATAACTTTAGTCAATTTTTTAAATTTATGACCTATGTAGTGGTTTGGTCCAAAATACTCATTACTGTTTATCTGCTGTGAGATAAGAATTAGGAGAAATGCAAAACAGGCACCAAACTTGAAAGAATATAAAGAAGTTTATTAACAACTCTAAAAGAGGGAAGAAAAAAATTATACCACCTTCAGAACTCTCCTCCTCCCCCCACTTTCCTCCCTTCTCCCACTGACAATGTGAAAAAACAACCCTTAAGATGTTCAGTCTGTTTACCACTTCCATAATAACCTTGTTCAGTCCATTTAGAAAGAGAAGTCTCTTCTTGCTCATGCTATGAAAACATTATCACAACGAGACAGCCGCCCACTTCCAAATATCGTTCAGTCCATTTAGGAAGAGGAGTCTCTCTGCCTGCGTGTGAGTCCTTTCCCCCGACTTGCAGCTTTTCCTGCAACTGCTTTCGAGGGTCCACTCTTGAAGTTTCTTGGGGTACAATTTTAAGGTTGAGCCGTTCAGAAACAAAAACAGAGGCCCTTCTCCTTCCCTGGGAGCAAAGGGTCTTCATCATCTTCATCATTAAGACTATCTCTGGGAGCATCTCTAGGGACTGAGGTTTTCTCCTTTCCCGTTTGGAGCAAAAGTCCTCATCTGGTTCATCTCTAGGAACTGAGGTTTTCTCCTTTCCCATTTGGAGCAAAAGTCCTCATCTGGTTCATCTCTCCCTGTCCAAACTTCTCATGAAATTACAGCTGTGTCAGCATCTGCCTATCTCAGCGCAGGTGCTTTTGCTCACGAGTTGAACACTCCACCCCCCATATCTTCATGAAATTACAACAGGATACTCTGATATATCATAGCTTCACAACAGAATTTCAGCTTTAAGCATCTCCTCTCTCTCTTCTCTCAGGTTTCAGCTCTTCACAGCAGTAAAAGGGTTAATCTCACCTCGGCCTTGCAGCTTTGCAGCTGGAATGTTGAATTTTTCTTATCGCAGTGGAGAGGGGGGAGAGCCGAGCCACTCCGGCTGCCCACGGCAAGGCAGTGGGGGGGGTTCCATGGCTGGAACAGGTCCATGGCTCCAGGATGGCCGTGGCCCGGCCTGGCCTGGCCCAAGCAGGGCCTGGCCGGGCCCGCTGGCCCCCACACGGGGCCCGCAGCCACCTGTGCCAGCGCCGGAAACGAGAGAGAGCTTGGGGGGGAGTTTGTCTATTCTTAAATGTGGATCACAGAGGTGGTCACAACTTTAAGTGGCTTAGAGAATTGTCCATATTCAAACTGGCCAGCTGATAGGTTCTATCAGTTCACAGAGGAAGCTGTAAGCACCCCTTAGCAAGGACGTCCCTTCCGGGACTATGCTTGCTAACCTATGACAACATACTAGATAGATACCGTGTCTTGGGGTGACTGCATGATAGTATATTTCCTATTGTCTTCCCTATGCCAGACATGAATCCTGTGCCTTTCTTTGTCTTTAAGCTGGGTCTGAGAGAAAAAAAAACGAGCGGTTTTGTGTTCAAGGATGCTGATATGCACTTCCCTGCATTCCGGGCTGCTACAGAGCAGAGGAAAGCACCTTCCTGCTTTTCCCAGCTCTCAGCTCCTTTTCTCAGGAGAGAAACGGAGAGTTAAACTCCTTTGCTTTTCAGCTAGTCTGTGAGCTGAGGCAAGAAAGTTTTTTTCCCTGGGACTTTGGCTTCTTCTTCTTCTCCTGTTCTGGACTGTTCAGTAACACCAGAACATCATTGGGACACCCTACACCACAGCCTGGGTCAGGGGCCCAAACTGAACCCCAGCTCAGGAGAGGAGAGAGCCACATCCACAAGGACTTTGAATTTTACTCAGGTTCTCTCCACAGTGAGAGGTTTTATTATTTAGCATTATTCTTTTTTTTCCTGTGCCTGTGTGCACTTTACTTGTTAAATAAATAGGGGTTTTTTTCACTCTCCTCTGAGGACAATTCTTTCCAAACCTGGTGGGGGAGGGATGTCTGTAACCTGCCTTCTATCAGAGGACGTTCAATATGGACGTTCCTCCAAATTTGTCTCAAACTGGGACACATGGCTAAGCAGCATGTGACTTCAGGGCTAAATAAAAAGCAAAACACAGAAAAAAAAGACCATATAATTTATTTTCAAGCAATGAAAATAAACCACAGGAGTAAGAGTTGAAAGAATGAATGTTGAGATTCCATCCTAAAAGAGACCAAGGAAACACTGTTACCGGGTTGTTTAGATAGCTTGCTGGCTTCCTCTGATTGTGGCTGTGTCCTAGGATTCTGTGTTTACTGTTGTATCCTTGGAGATTCATATCCTTCACAAGATCACAGAGGATGCTAAGGTTCTTTCTTTGTCTGACTGCAAGAAAAAAAGATGTATAAAGAAATATATGAAAGAATATATAAAGAAAACATGGGGGTTTTTTATGACAGCCTGTCAGTGACATCCACCAAAAGATTACTTACCCATCAGTGATAGTTAGAATAAAATGATGTAAAAAACCAAACCACCAGAAGCAAGGGTAAAGATCACCAGAGTGATGTCATGGTCACCATACAGTTTCCACATCTATGCCCATATAAACCTATAGGGCTGCATAAACCTATGAATCAGCTGAGTTTTCTGTCTTCTCATTCAGAAAATCATAGCTAGAGCATGAGGGAAAGCTTGGTTAAATAATATGCTGACTAATTACTTTGAGAATCCCTCTCACTCTGCTTCAGCAGTCCATGTACATTCAACCTGGCAGTATTTTGCTTAAAGTTTGCTTAAAGGTAGGGCATGCCACTTGGTCTAAGTGCCACACTGCCGAATCTTACACCTTCTGAAACGATGCCTTTCTTCTTGACATCACGCTAGAAAAGAGGAATGCCAGCTAATACAGTCCATCATTAGCACTTACTTTCTGTCCTAGAAGACTCTGAGAGATTTATCGTATGTATTTTTATACTATTATGCTTTAAAAATATATTGCAAATTTTGCATAACTGTATTTGATATAATTTTTCTCATCCTTCCTGAGTAGTTGAATTTGAGCACATAAGCTGCTTGTCCAAATAGAGAACAGTAAGAATAAAGGAGAACTGTCCCACTAAAACATCTGTAAGTCTCTAGAGGTATGGAATGCCAAATGCTGTAGTATTCTATGAAGAATTTTCTACTGTTCATTTTGACTTTATTCAATTGATGTGTCTTTCCTGAACTCGTGGCAGCAAAGTATAACACCCACTGATTTAACCAGATATTCAAATGTGCAATTACACAAAGGGATTGTGCTTATTTTTCCTAGTGTTACCAGCCTCACTCCATTTTTATAGCATAGAATGCATTAAGAAAGGAAAAAAAAAAAAAAAAAAAAAAAAGAAATATGTCTGTGGCCCAATTAGCTACCACATTATTATGTATAGACTTATCTAATGCCATTTACAGGATACGAAAGAGCTGAACAATAAAATAGTGCCACTGTGATTATATTACACCATAAAATAAAGCATGCCAGCCTGTTAAAGGCTAAATCAGTGTGAATATCATGCACCATCAGTTCCTTTCTAAATATTTTTTGTCCCTCTAATGTGGCTCTGATGATGGATAATTTATATTCTACTTTCATTTTCTGTCTCTAAGTGGTTTCAAATTCTAGATATGAACATCGTGCTCCACAAATCATTGATGAGATTCACGATCTGTTAAATACAGAAGAGTCAAATTGCACTAATTACCTTGCAGTCCCTGCTTTATAAGATTTAGGGTGGTATTTGTAAATGGCTTATGCAAAATTAATCATACCTTGCAAACTGCATCAGAAGAATCGCTCACAGCAATGCAACTTAATCCATTGGATGAAGTATTGGTCACAAGACAAGAGAACAAGACTGGTGCAAAATGCTTCTTGCTATTGCTCTTCTGCGTGCTATCATATAAACAATGTCAAGTCCCTAAGTTAATCTATTTTTTTAGCCATTTTTTACATTATATAGGTTTTGGAGGAAGAATGTTTTTCTTCACTACCTAGAAAAACTGAGCCTTGGTGTTAGAGCAAATTATTAGGCACAACTGTAATGCAGATAGTAAGTCATATTTGCCATCCAGTGTTCATTAATGGAAGTCATTTATCATTCAGGATTTACCTGATGTTGCATTCTAAAGGCACCTAAAGCAAGTGCGGTGTTATAACTGATGGAATATATAAATTCATCGCTAGGATACGTCACTGGAGAGGAATGGAAATTCAATACAAATAGATGGAAACAATAGGGTGGTTTCATTCTTCTGGCCATGCAGCTATGAAAAATCCTACTGCAGCACCCTAAAAGTTTGATTCTCTAGTAGTAGCAAGAGGCAGAGTACTCCTAAATTGCAGATTTGAGTAAGAAGTAGGCAAAATCTCAGAAAAAGGGCCATGTATAAACTTGACATTAACTCTTACAGGCTTCTGTCACTCTGCTGGTATCACACCCATTTCCCTGAGATCTAGTGTTACCAGCTAGTCTTCAGCAATATGCTTCAGTCTTGACCAGACGCTCTGTAACATATTTGGCAGCATTTTCTGTGTTAGGTGGCAGAAGGGACTATGCAGCTGCTCTTCAGTGATGTGCAGAGAGCACAAATATCTTTGCCTTCTCACATCATTTTTCAGCACCCAGGTATTCATTGATATTTGTGAATAGTGAGGAAAAAGAGAAAACCTTATAGTGTTTAATGTAATAATAATAGAAACAACTAACAATTGTCTTCGGCACTACTAAGTACAGAAGGATCAGAGTTTCTTATAGAGCAGCCCTATTTGTTCCCTGTATACAGTTTATGTTTGAAAATGTAGGGTTGGTAAAGGGACTGACATGAGCACCCTCAGAAAATGCTAGAAACTCATTTTGTGCAAGGAAAGCCATGAATTCAGCCTTTCAAAATTCAGCCATGAATTCAAAATCCTTGAAAAGGGATTATTTGAGCCCTACCAAGACCAGGACATTCAAAATTATCAACTGATTTCTGAAAAAAAAAAAAAAAAGATTGCTTTTCATAGTTGACAACAGCGAAAAGCAGTCGATGCATTGTTTATTAGTCCAGGCAACAGTCCTCTTCTGTGATGTCTTATCGTTGTTTAAAAATCTGCAGAAGTGATAAAATATTCATCTTAATATGCACTATTAGTAAAATGCTTGGCAGTTTATTTCTTTAAAATTCTGGGTGTGACTGTGAGAGACAAGTTGAGACCAACACCTTTTTAGATTAGACACTTTCTAGGTTATACTTTCCTGGTATAACAACTTGCTGGCAAGATGTACTGACATCACAATGTCAGTAACTTTTTTTTGCTAAAAGCTCTTCTCTTGTGCTCGAAATAATTCATGGGTGCTCAGGTTTGCTCTATTAGGTTTAGGCTGAAGTAGCTAAATTATGAAGTATTATCTATGCTCTGTTTCTACCAGAAATTTAAAAATGCATATTTTGTTGAGCAAATTGGGTCATTAAATATGGAAAAAGGTCACAGAGTTACCTGATCTGCATATGTAGATAGACATTCTAAATGCGTGCACATTTGGACTAGGTTATTTGAATAGTAACCTAAATGCTTGCCCATGTTCATATGAAATATGTATAAATATGTTTTCAAGACAAATGCATGAATATATATTCGTATATTTTGGAATTTTTCATGAAGACAATTGTACAGACTGCAAAATAATAGACCTCCTTAATAAAATAATAAGTGTTTTACATTAGTGAATTCTTCATAGATTCCCCCCCTTCCATTGGTTAGGTAATTAACTGCACTATTTGTTCAAAATAGTGTATCTTAGTCCTTCTGCTGTTTGATCATTGAATAGCAGACATAGCCAGGGAAGTAAAGATTCAGTGTTTTGAGCATCAGAAAATTATTTTCGGTATTTTTAGCATGTGCTTCTGTAGTTTTCATTAGAAGAGAATTCCATACTCTTTGTGTGATATTTCTACCATGAAAATTGAATATCCTTTTGGGATAAATGTGTCAAGAGAAAGGCACATCACAAAAATAAATTGAATAATTGTAGGCAAACAATTTTCAGCTCGTGTTCTCAGGACTCTTTTATTTTTATTGATATTTCACTCACTCTGGGAATCTTTCCTGATAATGTAATCTTGAAAACAGCTTCGTTCTTCTCTGACCTTTGTATTCAGAAACGTTTGTTGAAGTGGTTTTGCATGTATTTTTTCCTCCCCTAAGGTATTGCAAGAAATTCTGATCAGGGACAGTTTCACTTAAGTGTAAAATGCCTCTGCACAAGATCACAGATTTAAAGGAGGCATACAGATACTTCACATTTTCCATATAACTCCCTCAGTTTCTTTCTGGCATTTTGTGTCTGTTGATTTCCGTAGATTAAGAAATATAATAGCAACAAGTATGCACCGTAAAGGAAAGGATATTTAAATTTAGTTTCTCTCCAGCATGGGGCATGACTGGACTGCCTTGCTATCTTTCTTGTTTGGATCAGTGTATCTGTGTTCCAGCCCTTCAAGCCCAGTTTGCATTATATCACCAGAAAAATCTGAGGCTGATTTTACTTGCTCTTTGTTGACTCTGAGGTCTGAAAAGATAAGCTCCAAACTTGCTGGAAACAAGGAATAACAAACGATTGCTTTTCTACCTTATTTGTGGGCTGCAGGGCCCAGGGACGTTTTTGTGCCATTCTGATTTTGGAGGCTGCTTCACCCTGTGCCACTTTGCTATGATCTGTCTGCACACTGGGTCTGCAGCATCCTCACACTGCTTGGCCTGAGACAGGAGCTGAGATGTCCAGCTGACTCTTCCATTGTACTTGAGGTAATGCATCAACTCTCTGCCTTGTTTTTCTTTTAACCTTACTTTTCTGACAGAAGCTTGGTCTGAGCTATATACTAGTAATGCCACCTTAGTGTATAAATCAGTTTACCCTTTCCACATCACTTCATCCAAAATGCCAAACAGTAAAAAAAGAGGTCGAGGAACCAGTTGCATAGCACTGACATCTAAATGGAAAAACTATTTTTTCATGTCAAGATGACTCAGAGCTTTTCCCTCTATAAAAAATATATAATAATATCTTTGTGGCAGCTGCAATAGCTTCTCACATCAATTAATGAGAATAAAGAAGCTATTTTAGCAGAGGAAAGAAAGAGTGTGAGTTAGCATGTCGCTTAGTTATCCTTAACAAGTGTTTCCCAATACCAGGCTTTGAGAACAAGCTGTTGTATGTAAAAGTTTAAAAACCTTACTAACAAGGATAATGAAGCTTTTTAATGACAAAGTCTTTGCAGAGTCACAGTGCAAAATTGTGATTATGATTAATTTCCTTAGGGGATGCATGACTGACAGCAACTGAAGCTGTCTATCGTATAGCCATAAATTGAGATATGGTTAAGTTTTGTCGTTTGCACAGGGGCAAGAAATACAGACTGGCATGTTGAA
The DNA here is from genome assembly GCF_965178545.1 of Coloeus monedula. Taxonomy (NCBI): domain Eukaryota; kingdom Metazoa; phylum Chordata; class Aves; order Passeriformes; family Corvidae; genus Coloeus; species Coloeus monedula. The sequence goes on along the minus strand of NC_138782.1, from coordinate 40,920,423 downwards.
CTGCACAGGGCATACTATATCTTTTAGCAGAGCAGGATTAAACCTTCCCTACTTTTGCCCCAAACTCTTTCTGACCTTTTTCTGTGCTCTCTAGCGCATTTGACATTCCAGAGGAAGTCACAAACCAGCACAGCAAGCACTTTCAAGATCTTCTGCAAGGGGAATTGTACAAGTTATGCTGAATCCCAGTTGACATTATGTTCTTCCATTTGCATTTGTTGTCTCAGTAGCATTAAACGTGTGGTCAAGTCTAACTAGTTAGACTTTTCAGTTTCTACTTTCATGTAAGGCAACTTACAGCTAATGGTCCTTTTTAGCCTCACCTTGTCAAGCTACCATCAGAGGAGATACGGCCAGAATGCATCCAAAGTGCTGAACTGTCCAGAAGTTCCCAGCTGTCTGTGGTGCTCGGCCTTTTGGCATTCTTCTGAAAAGTCTTACAGCTTCTTTAATCTATGGCTGTAAGAACAGGACTGAAGCATCCTGCATAACATGAAAGCAAGTTTCCTCTCCACAGTTCTATTTCTTGTGCTTGGTATGGTTTGAGCTTGGAAATCAAATGTAGGATGTTCTAAAGAAAGATGTCTATTATCACCCATAATCCAAATTTCCAGGATTTTTAAAATAATTCCTAAATCTTTGAATGAGTTCTACAGAATGAAATGTCTTTTTTAAGAGTGTTTAGAGACAAGCCCATCTATAACAAGGACTTGCCTAAACTACTTTTCTTTAAAAAAGAAAAGGATGCAAGAAATAAAAACCAGGAAGGAGTTTCATTTCACAGTTACAAATCTCTACCCGTCTTCTAGTCTGTGTTCTTCCTTACATTCTAGTCACTGTAAGCTAGAGATGATCTTATAATGAATCTTTGAAGGTAGATTTGTTTGTTTGTTCTTAAAAGCACATATCTGACTTCGTTAACCATCAGTGGAATCTGTGATCATAAATGACTTGAACATTTTAAAATCCTATCCTCAGTCATCATCATGGCTGCGTTGCCATTTCAGCTAGTCCTTTAGTCTTTGTAGCATTAGGAAACAACCTGCTTGACAAAGAGGTGTCAGCCCACAGCAGGACAGCTAGCCTGTTGTGGCGTAGCAGCTGTCAGGAGAAAAGAAAAAGAGCTTCAGTCTTTCTTTTCCTTATCACAGGTGACAGCTGAGGGAAATAGAGCTCGATTTTAATGCTGGAAACAGTTTTTATTTTGGAAAACCAATTGTTTTATTTTCTTTTTGTTTTTCCTAGTGTATTAGGATATACTGTGTCAAAAATGTTAGTCACCCCATGGAAGAGTACACTGTTAAATCTTTTGATTTTTCTTTATGTATATAAGCTCTATCAGAATTTTTTCTATCTTAGAGTTTTATCTACAGTTAGTTTGCAAAAATAAATTTATTATAAAGACTAGTGTACACAGTAGTAATTTTGTGGGGTTTTCCTTCTCTTTGAGGTGTAAAACTACCAGAAAAAGGTTTTGTAGTGAAGTTGTGTACTGTCAAAAAGTGTTCTTTATCAATATCAATTCTCTGTTCAGACAATAAAATGAAGACTGAGGTGCTTGGGAAATTTCTTGCAGAAGTGAAACATTCAAGCTGACTTGTGTGGCTAATCAAGACAAAAAAACAAGCCTAAGCTTAGTTAACAGAAAGGCATGACTAAGCAATTACCCACACTGTATAATACTGTTTGCATGCAGCCACCCACACGTTCTACTGATCCCGAGAACAGCAATGATGCTGTTCTGTCACCTTTTGAAGGCGTAAAGAAAAGACTTTTAGAAGTATGGCTTTGTGGTACCCACCTCAACAGGAAGATACTCAAAAAACCCTTATGTCAAGGTCCTTGAATCATAAAAACATCATCTGAATTGTGTCTGAATCCTGTCCTGATGGACAAGAACAATTGTGTTATATAGTAGGCAGGCACCTTGTAGGAAAACTGCCAGGATTACTTTCAATTCTTTGCAATACTTAAAACAATTACTTAATAGACAGAAAGTGAATGGCTGCAGTGGTTAAGTAACTGTTCAATAAATTATGTAGCTGTCTTTTAGACTAGATGGTCACTCTCTTAATCCTTTTCTGTGCTAACTTGCTGGAGATGATACAGGGATTGCTAGCTGGGACATGATACAGGGATTTCAGATGACTTTAGGAGTAAATGGTAAGCAGAAAAATGTCTAACTTGGTAGTCACTGGATTTCTGGTTGAGTCAGGTGTGTAGTGGTTTTGGTTCAAAAGATTCATTACTTACTTATTTTCCTTCTGTGAGATAAGAATTAGGAGAAAGCAAAGCAGGCACAAACCTTAAACAGTTGCAGTAAAATGAAAGAGTTTTATTACCAATAGAATTAAAAATAAAGAGAAATAACAAGAAATTAAAGCAAATCCCCTCCCCCCCCCCCTTTCCAGCACTTCTCTCCTTTTACCCAACTCGCACAAAGGATAACAGAATATGGGATGTTAGTCAGTGTTGCAGCTCTTGAAAAGTCTCTCTCTTATACTTAAGGAAAAAAGGATTTTCTTCAGTTGCACATGGTTCCCAAACTGCCACCAACAGCAGATCCGCCCGGAAACAAACAATCTGCTGTGTGTAGAACATCTCTCCCATGAAAAATCTCACAGTTCCTTCACACTGGAAGACATGGGGTTATTCATCTTTTTAAGGATAAGTTCTTTTGGCCTGCACACAAAGGCTTTTCTTCGCCACAAGTCTCTAAAAGCCTCTCACTGCTTCTATATAGCCTGGCATAGGCACTCTTCACAGTCTTCACAGGCCACATGAGGATTCTCCATCCCCCCATGTTCTTCAAATGGATTAAAGAGACAAACAGTTTGTGGTATTACAGTTTCTTACCACGGCATGCAAGAAGGTTTCTTTTAAGCTGCGCGCCAGAATCGCGGCACCGCCCTCTTTTCTCCCGTCGCCATTTCCAGCTCTGTCCCACGTGACTCACTTCTCTTTCTCTCTGACTCTGACACCGCCATGCTGAAGAGTGTTCTTGTTCAGCCTTTACGGTGGGGAAAGCCTCGCTCCCTCTGTGCTGCTGGCTGCGTGGTGTCTTCTTCAGTTCAGCACGAAGTGTGCTGGCTGCAGACAGGAGGCTCTGCCGGCTCCCGTTGACTCCGCCGGCTCCGCATGGAGAGGAGAGGGACCCGCCGGTCCCCAGAAGCCGCGCTGGATGGGTTTAGCTGTGAGCAGTCCATGGCTGGTTTTAGCTGTGAGCAGTCCATGGCTGGTTTTAGCTGTGAGCAGTCCATGGCTGGGTTTAGCTGTGAGCAGTCCATGGCTGGTTGAGCTGCCTGTGGCTCTGGGACAGTCCCCCCCAGCCACCCAGGGTCCGTGCCACAGCGTGGGGAAAGGGGCAGTGGCCCCGGCCCGGCCCGGCGGGGCCGGGAGGCTCGGAGTCCCCCCACCTTCCAGAAGGCGAGCTCCAACAAAAAGGGAAATCCTGCCTTTCCGTACGGTTTAAATATGTAAATTGTGAGAAGCGTCATTGGTCTAAAAGACTGTCTGTTGGGGTCTCCCCCCCTGCCATGTAGCCCTGGCAGAGGGGCCCTGAGGGGGAAACACGGGGTTTCCCTGCCCCTGGTCAGCCTCATTCCCCATTGGTTGGTTTGGTGTTCCCTGTGTGGGAAGGACCCTCAGGTCCCGTGACTGCGGAGTTCCTGGGCACAGCCCTGGCCATGTGGCTGGAGAAATCAACATCACTAAACATCTACCACGAATCTGTCCATATATACTTCTTTTCCACGGGACTCCTGGTTTGATATATGCTTGTTACAGTAATCCCCGCTGTAACAACTGTCCATCAACTCAGGTTCAACCCACTACAAGGTGCTATTCAAAAAAGATATTGCAAAGTCAAGTGATGGGTAAACATACCAGCAGTGGCATACTTACCACAGTCTGAGATCCAACAATCCAGGGTTTGAGCTGTGTTTAGTAAGTCGAAACTAAGTATTAGGGGGAGGTCTCGCTATCCAGTACTTTAACAGGAGAAATACAGTCATGTTTATTGAATCAGATAGTGAAGCTATCAGAAGGCTTAGAAGTCAGTACTGTAACTAAATTAGGCATTTTTCCATTTGTAAAGCCACACAGTGGAAGGATTTAGAAAGTACTTATCTGTTGAAAATATTTTTCTTTAGATGGTAGTGCTGAGAAATTAATAAAACTTGTGAAACAGAATATATCTTCAATTATGACAGGAGGAATATAAGTCTCTAACCCAATGTAATAGTTATAATCAGTTTTTGAAACACTGGAATATGCATCATGGATGTTAGTCAGTCTCCGGGTGTACTTTTATAAATCTGTCTGTGGCAATTCTAAAGAAATATCATCAGACTGTGATCTGGATTTGTTTCCTTGAGAAAAAACAGGTATAGCCTTCATGACATTACTGTGCCTCGTCATATTTAGAGTTCTCAATGTGTATAATCCCTCCATTTAGGGTCAGCCCAGAATAAAAGCTTATTTCATATTAGAATGGTCCAGTCTGCATGGCATTAATAAGACAGATCTGGGTTGGCATTATTTAGGTCCTAGATTTCATGTAAATATTCTTTCATATAGTCCAAAATACATGGATCACTGTCATTGGTTTGTGAGTTTGAACAATTTGGGAGAAGTTAACCATGATTTTGAAAACCTGTTTCTTCTTCCTTATGTAGGGTTCAAATAAGGACAAGTACTGGAAGTACTGGGTGTCACATAAGGATCAACTTGTTGTAAATGAAAGAAGAGTCAGGCCTCAGGGCTTTAACTGGGATCCTTCCCTTAAATGTGTTCCTTGTAAAATTTTTCTGTAAACTGTAGGCAGTCTATTTGAAAATTATTTCCAGCAACTCTGAGCCTTTCAAGGACTATGTCATGATGCTACCTGCAACGAACACTGTAGTCTCTGGATAAATAGAAATGTATCCTAGGATGGTGATTTACAGTCTTGACAGAACTCAGTGGGATGTATATTAACCTGACTATCCATTAAGTGCCTTCCTGCCTTGAAAAGGCCTGTTTTTAAGAGCTTCCTTGACTCTCACTGGTTTAGAATGATGGAAATTAGCACAGCTACTAGCAGATGTTGATCATGTAGCTTAATGCACTGCTGGAGGGCATTTGCATTATGGTGGTGGTGAGCATGGTGTAAGTACCTGTACAGAACAGATTAGACCTTGTTGCCCTGTGTGTTTTCAACAGATGCCACACTCTCCACTCCGGAGAATCTGCTTGCAGTACAGCCATAACTACTTTTATTCTGGCTCAGTGTCAGTGTTTTAGTCTGCCCTAACTTCATGAAAAGTTTTGGCTGACTTTCTTGTGCTGGGCTACTTCCTTTTTCTCTTCCTCAGCACCTTTTAAGCACTCATGAGAGCCCTCACTCAGCCCTGCTGCCACTCCCCTCACTTTTTTAGTCACTGTTCTTCAAAATTCTCTTGTGTAAGTCCTCTATTTTAGCATGCTTTTAAGATTTTGCTCTTGACCACTTTTGTTACCTCATCTTCTACTTTTACCACTGGGATAATTATTTCTTTGCTTATTATTTCTATACCTGCTTCTTCATTCTGTCTCCTGTGGGAAAAGCCCACAGTGCCCTCCCTCGCTCACCTAGAAATTTTCTTTTTCTCATATGTAACAAGGATCAAAAGTAATGTAGATTTTTGCTTTTCAAATTGTCCGCCTGGTATCCATTCACCAGTTTTGCCAACAGAGCTTCCACTCCAACACCCTGTGCCTGAATCAGTCAGCCTGGGAGACTTGCCCAAAACTGGAGTTAAAATCAAAAATGTCAAAAGCTCCACTAAGAAAACTGTAGTAGGGAAATTCAGTACTTTGAAAAAGGAAGCATTACACATAGGTAGCTTTATTTTTTCAATTAATTTTAAAAAATAAACCATCCCACTGAGCACTGTCTGCTTGGGTCCCAGGTCTTGAGTGCTGCAGCTGGCCCACTCAAATTTCTACCTACCTGCTTTTCTCACAGGACAAAACTTGAGTTTTACTGATTTTTTTTTTTCAGTATTCTATTACACACAAAAATTGGAAATTTGGTAGTTTTCTAAATTCCAAACATTTTACTCTTTTTAAGGGACTATCCCACACTAATTAAGACCTAGTCCTTTATCTCATTCTTCCTCATTACGGAAAACATCTGTCAGCACCTTTCTATTTTACTTTCTAAATCAGTGACATGTTGAAAATATTTCCAGTGCTAGCGACTGCAATCTCCTTCTCTCCAACATACTTATTCTTTCTTTAAAAGGAAATATTTCCAAATTATTGCTCATAAGTAGTCCTCCTCTCCTAGCATTCTGTTGGGCAATGTGTTTAGGGTCTCAAAATTAAACCTAAGTTATATACAGTTGTCAAAGAGGCTAGATAAGTATTTTACAGGAACATATTGTGCTGGTATTAGAGGAAATGGTTTTCATTGAAGTTCTCAATATATTGATGTAATTATGAAAATCGATTGCAGATGCTGCAGAATTGCCGTATCCATACATTTAAAAACTCAAAGCATGATGAAGACCAAATAGTATGAATGTCTGCTTATTTTCCCTGTAATTCTGATTATACTTTCTCTTCTGAATTTTCATTTTGTCACTTAAAGCATCATTGATCATTGTGATCCAGTCCTTCATACTGGTGAGTTACAGTCAATGAAAAGCAGACGTAGAGAGTTCCAGTGAACTGCAAACCAATTAGCTCTAGACATCGAATTTTCATAATTCAGACTCATTTTTATTTTCCTCCATGCCTGTTACATATAACATTAGATAGAGGGGGAGAAAGTGCACATGCTCTCACTCTCTCTCTATTTATCTCTCTTTTATTTTCTTTTTTTCCCCTGGTTCGGACATATCTACTATTTATGTTATGAAAGTACTGAAGTAGCATACAGTATATCTTTTTTTTTTAGTGTCAAGTTATGCCTCAAGTGAAGAATTGGACTAGGCTTTTTCCCAGGTCTAGTGTGTCCATGTTCAAAATGCTTTTAGCTGGTGTGACCCAGAGTGTTGAACAGCCAGATGGATAATTTTTCATTTGCTTGGAGTGAGGACCTGCACAATTTATATCCAGGGTGGTAACTAAACCATGCAAGGTCTGGTACCTCCCTAGTGACCTCCTTCACTTCTTCATGTGCATAGAGAGGGGAGTTCAGTGTGCTGAAACACAAAGGCTCAGGTGATATGTGTCTCCTCTGGAGATGTGGGGTGGTGGATGGTCTTGCTGTCCTGTAAAGACCGGGAAGGACACACTAACTTATGTATGACTCTGTGTAGCTCCTTTTACCTGAGCTAGGCAATTTTGGTGAGGCTGGCTGTGTTGTGAAGTCTATGTTAAAACTTAACAAGGTTACTCTTGAAATCTCTTCTGACAGCTATTTAATGCCTAACAAGTGCTGAGGCTATAAAAATGCATTTTGCAGCAGCATTCAGGTAATAAATACTGTGAACAGTTTAAAGTCACTGGCTTGTCTTTACAACTTTATGCTGTAACAACAGTAAACCTTATGCCAGTTCTTGTTTCATTTAAACAGACTCAAGTATTATCTCCATGATCTTGATATGACATGTACAGTATCTTTTAGGGAACAACCCTGACAAAATCATTACACAGAACATGAATGTAGTGAAGAGTATGAGGGATAGCACTGTTCCTCAACAGGCACTGTTCTGTATGCATTACTTACATTCTTATTTAATTATGTTTTGCACCTATGGATTGGAAATATTGATTAAGAGAGGAAAAAAAAGTGCAGGCTTGTTTGATTAAAAATTTCAATGGAATTGTTAGACTATGTTCAAAGTACTTTACTTCTTGAAAGCTGAGAATTTGAAAAAAAGCAACAGTAATAAGTACAATTTAATAGTTTGCATGGTGACTGTGGTCTTATCCCAGGTCATTAGTTTTCCAGCATGTATCTAGGAGGGATGAAGCTAGCTGAGTTCTTTCTGTGAGTAAATTCTGTATTGCCTTATATAGAGACAAATTCTCAGCTGCTTATACAGTTCTGCTCCCAAATTCTGTCCAGTAATACATATAATGTATTTAATTTGAAGATTAAGGTAGTCCATGGTCTCCAGTGTATTTTCAGCATTCTACTCTGGATATCTTTATCGTGTATGCAAATACAGTGCTCTCTGACTTTTTATTGGGTGCATAGAAGGATACTTGTCCTGTCTGCCATGATGGAGGGCAGTTTATTGCATGTCCTTAAGTGACTTTTTATACCCTACAGTGTTTTTTAAGTTAACACACACTTAAGGGCTGTCCCTCAAAGCACTCGGACTGTTCAACTCTAGGGCAGATATGCAGTGGAGGTCAGAGAAATTCCCCTCAGTGCACAGGACTCTGTTCTGTTTTCTCTTCCCTGGGGAAAAAAAAAAAAGAGGCATCCTGTAACTACCTGAGTAAAGTTACTAATCCAGTTATCAGCTTTCCTTTTAATTTTCTATAATTTCATCTGGAAATGCACAAGTGTTAGAAAATTATCTGTATTACCATCCAGAATATTAATATTCCAGAAGAAGTAATTTGGAAGCTTTTACTTCAAAAGCAAACAAACATAAATTATCCCCTCAAAAAAGAAGCAGAAAAACAGAAAAATGCAGGTTCATCTACTTTTGAAAACTGGCAGTATTCTTGGTTACGTGAGCGGCAGCCATAAATACCTGTAAAACTGTAATTTAATGCCATGTATAAAGAGTCAAATTCTAAGGAGCCAGTGAAGGGGAGTTGAGGCATAAAAGAGAAAAGACATAAAAGAGGAATGACAAATGTTGGAAAAAGTATTTGGTCTATTTTGTATGGCTTTAGTAAAAATATAATATTGAAAAATAATCTGCATTAGAAAATTTCAAAGTCTGAACTGGTTAGAATCAATCCTTCCTTTTCCCTTCCCTCTCCTGTCAGATTTCTGATGCATCTGACAGTGCTACCAGGCTGTTTGTTACCTTTATGGATATCAGAGCCCTGGAAGCTTCTCTCTCTGAGCAGAAAGTCATATTCAGTAAAATGCCCTCTGAGAAAGGCTGCTTATATAAATAAAAAGAAATGTTTGTCATAAAGAGTAGGTACGAATACAGTTTCAGCAAAACAAGTCACGATGACATTCTTTTGGGTTTCATAAGTATCACCCCTGCACAACAGCAAATTCCATTGGCAAATATTTATATATTGCCCACTCTCCCAGAAGTTTTTGGTCCCTAGATTCTGAAATAGTGCAGTGATATAATGAAGTATACTGTATTTTATGCAGTTTAAAACAGTGATTGATTTTTAAGGAGTGAGGTTTTTATTCTTTACATTTCCACTGGTTCTAAGTAAGCAGCATAAGTTATACATCTGATATCCTTTAGTTCACTATCGACTTCATTACTCGGAATCCTTTAGATTGGGATCATTACTAAGAGAGTTAAAAAATACTCACAAATGGGATTTTTCTTTCTTTGATTACCCTCCTTTCTGAGGTACAGAAATATTATTCATTCAGCTTTTTATAAGTAAAACATGGATAAGTGATGTTACAGACATTTTCAAGAAGGGATTTAAATGGAAAAACTATTCTTATAATAACTGTTGCAGTCTGCATGTCTTGCTCTATTTCTAAACAGGAACTTATTATTCTGGAGCAGAATATCTGCCTAATACAATGACTTCCAACATGGTAACTATATAAGGATTTTTATTATGAGGTAATTGTTCCTCAATATCTGTTCTAGTTAGTTGTCTCTATAGAAAAGACCTCTCTGTGTATATCCAGCATATCTCTGACAGAAGAACCTCAACCTTCTTCCAAACCTGAAGCTTCTGCCTATGTGCAGGCACATCAATCCTTTCACGAAAATACATGTTACAAATTCTTGCATTCTTGTAATGCTTTGACAAAAAGACCACTTTATATAACTAGCAACTATGTAATATATTTATATTTACTTACATTATTGAGAATTGTAGGGGATTTTTTTCTATCTGGGAAAAACATACTTTCTATAAATGAGCAAGTTATTGCACTTTGCTGGAATTTTTATTGTGATTGTCAGCTACATTCTGATTGCTTATTTTTTCTTACTGGTGTGATTATCAAAGGCAGCAGTGCTGGGATTTTTGGGTTCCCACTTGGCTTGAAGAACTAGAAATTTGAAAACATCTTCTCTTTGACAGGTAATCTGAACATTTTTGATGGGCAGTCATTAGAGAATAAAGCTGGGATTTAGCAGTTTCATTTTACAGGCTCACTTCTCTACAGCATTATGTTAACAAAAATCCTGATGACACAATGATATGAGTATGTTGAAAATGAGGGACTGAGAGCTCAAAGAGACATATAGAGCAATTGTGAACTTGAAAAGTTTTCACCTGCTCTCTGACAGGCTCTTTTATTGTGAGCAACTTCCAACTTACTCAAAATCAAGGTCTTCAGTGTGGAACACAAACCAAAAAGGCCTCTAATCATACTGAACTGTGTGGTTTTACTGTGCCTCACAAGGGAAAAGATTAATAAGTTATTTTCATTAGTAACCTAAGATATCATCTTATTTCTTTTTTTTTTTTTTTTTTACTTTAACAGATGATTAATCTTGTTGTCTGTTTAGTAAATACTATTTTCCTCAGCAAAACACTCTTATTCAAAGTTTATTCCTGAATTCAGTTTCCCTCTGGTTTGTGATATTTTGCTCTCCTATTGCTGGTCCCAGCAACCATTCAATGGAAGCTTCTGTAGGATCATCTTTCTCCATCCACCATCACTACATGGTATTGATGCAGATCTCTCCACAGATAAAGGCGGCTGCTTAATCTCTTTTTCTTTTGCCTGTCTTTCCAAGAAATCAGTAAATTTTTCACAGTTTGAATTTTCCTGAGAATGTATGAAGGACATTCCATTCCCTGAGACTGTGACCAAGGCAATCATAGTAACTGTAGGCTTTGGTTATTTTTCTCTGTTTGAGATAAATGTCTTGATTTAGATTGTTTGTGAAAGACATTCATTCTGTTCCCACTGTGACGCTGTGAACCACAGGTAACAGACACTCATCCTGATTCTGGCCACCTACATGCTATCTCTGTTGTTCATCTGGTAAAAAAGGTGCCTTTTATTCCAGACAAGTCATTTTACTTCCCAATGCCTTTTTTACCTCTTTTGTTTATTTAGATTCTTATCTATCTTATGTTAGGAATTGTCTTTCATTCTCTCTTTTATATTGTGCCCGGCATGATGACGTATCATTCTTTCAGTGTCTTCTGGTATGGCTATAATTCAAATAATGAGTAGTAGTCACCTTTATCTAACATCTAGTAAAACAGTGGCATTTTCATGAGCTGACAATTCATAGAAGCTCCATGAGTATCTTCCTTCTATTGTAAACACTTTGATTTATTTTGGTGCAAGAGATTCATACTGAAAAACTCTGGAACTCAGAAGCCATCTTTGCTAGTGGTTCCTAAGTGGTATTAATGTTGAGGATCACTGAATATTTCTGAATTAAATCTCAGACTTCCACAGAAGGTGACCAACAGGTAGCATATTACTGTGCCTAAGCAGAGTCCAGGATATGGACCATTTCAGGATTGTGGTGATTTTCTGCTGATGCAGTCTGGGTGAAAATACTCTTTATGAGGACAACCTTTTCTCTGCTTTCTTCTCTTTGTTATATGTTGTTAACTGTTCAAGAAATTATGTTGTGAACTCAGGGGGAAAAAAGACATTTAGGACAAATAACAGAAGAAAGAAAAGCAGAAGAATAATCTGGACAAGATTTGAATCATAATTTTGGGAGCATTTCTGGGGGTTCTTGTGCTTTGGGAAAAGTTCTCTGTATCTCTCTTGATTTTTTAAGGGAAATTAATTTAACTCATTATTTTATTGATAGTGAGATTAATAGTAGAATGGCAGGTGTCTCTGGAAGTTTTGTCAAATATTTTAACAGCAGGTAAAGGGAGATACATAAGATAAAGAGAGAAGAGGAACAAGGTGCTCATAATATAAAGGAGGTCAGAGAAATGCCAAAGCATATTAGGATCCAAACTCCATTAATATCCTGTCTGGCAGGGGCAGGCCATTTCTAATTTGCATCTCCTCCAGAGCAAGTGTGTGAGACTTTGCTCTGATGCTGGCAAGCTAAACTTCTGTTACGTTTCTTTTATGTTTCTTTAACGTTTCCATAATTTACTTCCATAGTCTAGATGCTGCTCAAGGAGATTTCTACATACAGGGTGGATGGGAACTCTTGAACTGACAATAGAGAACTTGGCAGCCTTTAAATTTTCAAGCTCTTTTTATGCCTTTTCTTTCCCTTGTGGCTTATCTGGCATGGAGTGTTTCAGAGTCAGTCCCAGAAATGCTAAAACCTCTTCCACAAAGTTTAGTTAATCAAGCTGGGCATAAATAAAACTCAGTACTCTGATTTTCCTTGTTGAATTTACATCTTAATTAATTGTGCTTGAAGTGTGTAATGTAAACTTAAATTTTGAGAACAAATACCTTTTTCTGTTTTCTGACTTGTGTTTGATTTCTTAGCTTCTCAGGTTACATTTTGCTTTGATTTGGATTTTTTTGTTTGTTTTCCTCTGCCAGTAAAAATTACGGACTGTGAAGAAAAAAGACAAGATCTTGCTGTCCACAGAACCCTGTCAAATCAGGATGTACATCTTATCCAGTATAAATTACCAAGCAAAGCCCCTACCTGTGCTTTTTTCATGACAGTCCTTCTATATTTTTTGTAGTTATTTTCTTTTAGCAGAAATGTAGACAAGCTACTCAAAGGTGTACTAAGTTTGCCACTGATAATAAATTGGGAGGAGCTGTTGATTCCCTTGAAAGCAGAGAGGCCCTGCAGAGAGACCTGGACAATGACAGGCCTGGGCAATCACTAATTATATGAAGTTTAACAAAGACAGGGCCAGATTTTGCACCCAGTATGTACATAAGTATGTGCTTTCTGAAATGGTGACATAATAATGATCCCAGGCAAAAAAAAAAAAGACACCCAAACCAACAGAAACAATAAAAAACCACAAATCATAACATATTTACTTTCTGTTTTCAGAACAAGCACCTAATGTCCTTGGGGAGGTAGGAGGGCTCTGCAAATGCTTTAATTGACAAGTGTGTTCTACAGCTCTTATAAGGAGATTTTTTGCAAACCCAGGAACAGTCAAGATCTGTATTTTTTTTAATGCAAGCAGTTAAAACCATACCATGAGCTACAGAAATTACTGAAAATAGCTGTATTTATTTTGATAATATCTCAGGGATTAATGTTAAGGATTTGGTTGATTTGTTTGTTTGCTTTGGGTTTTTGCTTAGGATTTTTATGTATAGATCTGTTCAAGTACAAAGAGACCTGAGGAGTCATTAATGGGGAAACCTAAACACAGAAATCAAAGAAAAAGAATGAAGATACTAAGTGCTGAAGCTTCTGATTCCAGACATAAACCATGGAGTTGGTCTCTGATTTTGGATCAGTAAGAGTTCTATGCTGTAACCTTGATTTGAAATTGAAAATAAAAAGGCACATTATTTCTGACATTTGGGAGAATATCATATATTATGTTTTCACAGAATTGCCATTTTAGAATAGATTTAGGACTTACTATGGTACGGGTGTTGCTAAGAGTCTTTCTACTTGATGGAAATATCAGACCTTCCATCCCTGAAATACATTTCCTGAGGGTTGCATATCAGCAATGGGACTCCTTGCCGTACTGAAGATGATGTATTTCATTTGAGAAGATAACTGACAAGATATCAAGCTTATTTTGGCATGCAATTTAACATTCAACCCCAACAGTTGCAACTGAAGAAGTCATTTTCAGATTCCAATGGTGAAAAAAGGAATATAATGAAATCATAGCATAAATTCCCTTTCAGCTGTAATTGTTGCTTTTACTAAAATTAATTTGCACAGAGAAAGAAGAGCATAGGGACCAGCTTGATTTTCATCTGAGCAGAAGTATAAAAATTTTAATTTAAATATATGGGGTTGCATAATTAATGCCAAAAATGTATCTTTTCTAAATGCTCAAACTTAGACCAGATTAACCAGCCTGAAACCTCTTCTTCATGAAGTGAGTGGTAGTTATGTCTGTGGTAACTTCTTTTAAGCACATTACTGTTAAGAAAAATGGGTTCCTGAACCTGTCATACCAATAAGCATTCAGGCAGTGTATTTTTTGGGTTTAGCTACTGCATGTAGCCTGCTCCCTGGATAATCAGGCAGACATGCTTCAGCTGCTGGTTTCCAGTTGTTGCGATAATGTGCTAACATGCTGGTCCCCTGAAACAGCGTTCTTATTAACTGTGATGCCCAAAACGCCATCTGGAGTGTTATTCAGACATATATAATTATTCTGTCTACTTCTATTTGATTGTCTGCTTTGTTTCACTATGCATGCTCTTTATTCCTTTTCATTTTTTCTTTCTTTTTTTTTCCTTTACTTATCATGGAATCATTTCATTTTTTCATACAGAAGTACCAACAACTCTTCTATAAATTCATTTTACATAAAGGTGAATATGCAGACTTTCTAGAAGAAATTCTAGGAGAAAGACTGCAGAATCTATCTCTTAAGTTAGAGTAGAAAAAAATACCATAATAATCACTTTGGCAGAGACTAATAATCATAGAGGAATGAATTCTTTGCTTATGCCTTTCTCCATTTATACTTGGTCATAGTGCATATAAAACATCTCCAATTTATATGACAGTGAGTTGCACTCCAAGTGTAAGTGGAAATGACTTTAAGAGGTGCAGGTCAGCACAGAACAGGTTCCTGATGCAATGAAGTGGAAAGGGACCCGTAAGTATGCAAACTAAATTGTTTGATCTGTTTATATCACCACTATTCATTCTGCTGTGTGAAATCACTCTGGATATCTTGCAAAAACCATGAGAAAAATAATGAAATTATTTTATTTGGGTACCAAACATATTCTCTAGGGATTTTCTTTGACTTTTCAATATAGTGCAAGTTAATTGCAACCAGCTGAGAAAAAGTGTCAAGCTGAAAATAGGAATTAATATGAAGAAGATAATTCCCTTGGCAATAAACGTGAGAGATACTACGTGCCATACGAGTTAAGCAGAAAAATTAACGCATGCATCCCATTGGTGTTTTCAACGCTATTATATCTTGCTGAAATACGTCAGTACTCATGACAAAATTGTTCCTACATCACTTGCTGGCTGCTGCTAATCTAGGAATCATCCAGAGTTTTCTCCGAGCAGCCGTTAGCTCTTCCTTTTTCTGTCTAGTTTTATGTGACTGGAAAATAGCTCTTATTGCAGTGTAGAAAAGGGATGAGAGAGAGTTAAAGGCTTTAATGTGATCCCTGGCGTGTGCCAGCCCAGGCCAGAGAAGTATGTAAGAAGGATGAGGGGGTTCATAAATGGGCCAGAGATTAATAAATAGTCAGTACTTAATTTTAGTTTCTTGTGCTGGGAGAATTGAATTTGTAATCCCAGCGCAGCGATTTGCGGACAGTATCCCCATCTAGGGGCCGATCTGAGTATCTCGGCTGTCTGGAGCCTGCTGATGGGGGAAGGGAGCCTTTGGGAAATACTCACATCCAGGCCGAGATACAGCTTGAGAATACAAACAAGTGCACTCAAAGCACGATGCCTTTAGCAGCAGGAGGTAGTGGAAAAAGCTGTGCAAAGTAAGAATTCGAGAGATCAAGAGGGTTTCTAAGCTCGCTGGTATTGCAGCGCTGTGGTGCCCGGCCCAGCCCGAAGTGCCGGGTGCGGGCTGAGCCGTGCCTGGCCAGCGCCCAGCCCTGCAGCGACAGCGGGGACGAGCGGCTCCCGGGCTGGGCTGCCAGCAGGGCAGGGCCAGCGAGCGGGTCAGGATGTCTGGAGAGGGCCGGCTCTGTCTCTGCAGAATGTGAGTGGGTGGCCACTGCTTTTTAAGTGTCTTCCACAGCATTCGTTTTAAGTTGTAGCTGTTACACTTGAGCTGGGCTCATGTAGAGGTCCCTGATGAGAAGCAACACAGGAGCTGAGCTCTCACCCAGAACAGATAACCTCATGTCCTTTGAGAAAATGATTTTACAGATGAGGGCTGAGGTCACTGGCAGGACAACACGGGAATGCTTGCACTGGGGCCATATAAATTGTGCCTGATGTCGAGAGAGAAGGGTTTTGCTCTTAGGCCCTTAACTTTCATGAGCTACTTTATTCACATAATTATCTTTGTTGTTGTTGTTGTCACTGGTTTTTCTCGCCTTTTTGTATAAAAATGCTCTGTGTAAAACACCATCTTTGAGGATGAAAATATATAAATAGCAAGGCAGTTACAAAATATTCTGTGATGTTATTGAAGTGACTTTGTTGCTTTCCTTTTCACTGCATCCTCTTTTTTTCCTGAAGTGAAATTATTTGAACAAGATAACCTCTTGTAACTTTATAGAAAAATGTGACCTGCTCAGTCAGTTGCCTTTGCAGGGCTCTCTTAGCTTGGGGACAGAGAAAAGGAAAAATGACTGCATGTAAGTCTCTAGATTTAAGGTCAGCTATTCTGGCTGATGAATTTAACAGAATTATGTACAGCATTTTCCTCCCATCCTCCTTCTGATCGAGTGATCCTGAGTAGAAGGAATAACCAGATTAGGGTTTCAGTGTGACTATTTGTATAAATGAGCCTGTATGTAAAACTGGAATGAACAGCCTAGCATTGGCAAAGCTCCAGAGACCCTAAATCAAATACCAGAGAGAGAGAAATATAGAGAAGGAAGGGAAAATACTGTATTCAAACACAAGATGTTGGGACAAATATTGCACAGTTGAGTCACTGTGGGATGTTTATGATAAAATAATCCTTTTCAGCTCTCCCACCCTAATAACTGTGCACAAGTTGTGATGAAGCAAATTCTTGACTTGATTATTTTATTTTTTTAAGAAAAATATGTTTTCCCTGTGCAGCACAAAGTTCCTAGGGTCTTTTGAAATAATAAGCATAATTTCCACATTAACACACACAAAAAATACTGTTTCACAGCAAAGCCGAAGTCCAAACAAGGCTTCTTACACATGATGTGTATTAATAATAAAACTTGTGAGCTGTGTTGCTGTTTTTATGCATGCATGTGCTGTGTGGCAGCCCATTTATGCATTTTCCACTGTACTGGGGCTTACATCACTGTCGTATTAGTCTAAGCAGAATAGAGCAGATTGTTTATTTTGGTTGAGCTCCGCTTCAGGCTGTAATATCAGATGTAACTCTTAGAGTGACAAATTCCAATTGCAGTGTCACAGATTAAACAAGGGTACAGAGGAGCCCTGCAAGCAGTTTTGTTTCTCATGGGAGTGAAAGGATACTGTGCTTGCTAAAGTTAGTACTTGTGATCCCACCATGACCAAAACAAAATAATCTGCTCTCATCACTCTCTTCTGTTTAAAAATTACATTGCCCAGCACCCCTTTTGTTGTACACTCTTCAGTTTGGGGTTGCAATATTCAGTTGCAGTTAGTTGCCTTTTATTAATGAACAGCACAACTCTGCATTACTTTTAAGAAACACAGTAATTTTAAGCTGTGTTTGTTCTACTGTATGGTAATATCTCCTTCACAAAATCACGGACTCAAAAATCAGTTGTGGTTAAAAGGAGCATCTGGAGGTCCTCTGTTCCAGGCCCCTGCTTAAGCAGGATCACCTAGAGCAGGTTGCTCACACCATTTCCATATGGCTTTGAATAATTGCCAGGTTGGTGACTCCACAACCTGTGGGAAACCCATGTTAGTTCTAGGTCATATTCACAGTATATATGTTTCTCCTTATGTTCAGCTATAAGCTCCTGTGTTTCATATTTATGTTCTGTCACCAGCACCACAGAAAAGAGCCTGTCTGTCTTCTTTACACCTTCCCCAACAAGCCCCTCATTTTTTAAAAGCATGAAATCCAGCAGAGCACCTTTTCTTGTTGCTCCTCTATCACTTGGGTCAGGAAGTTACACATTTATACATTTCACTTAACAACTATATATTGCACTGACATGGTTGGTTTCTAGTGTGATTAAGTATTGCCTCTACTGTGGAGCATTAATATTACCATCAGAAAACATCTGAAGGTTTGCTTCCCAGAGACTGGTGCAATAGTTTTATCTCAGCTAGACTTTTTTGCAATATCCATGACAGATAAGAATAGTAACCTTTTGGAATATAAGATGCTTACACAATAACTATAGTGAATAATAAAAGAAAAACAAGTAAATGGATGAAATGGCTATGAGTTTCTCAAACTTTTCAGATGGCCTCTTTGCCCATTTCAAAGGTAAGAGTTTTTGTAATAGGACTCCTTTCATCTCATTTTTAAAATGTGCACTGTTGTTACCTGTAAGACCTGACTGAAGATTTTGGACTCCTTAAGATTGTTCCATTAACGTGACATTTTTACTGCAATTTCCCAGTTGTTCCATTTGTGACCCATTATCTGAGAAACACCATAAGAGAGAGTTGTGAGTACTCTGTTTACCAGAAGATTTTGATCTCCCACTGTCTTTACAGCTGACTACAGTTTCACTGTCCTCAGTGTGTAGTCAGTTCTGATTAATGTAGAACTAAGCAAGATTAAATTTAGGCCCCATCCTCTGAGTTCAGATAAGAATCTTGACAAGGTTGCTGAAGCTCTTCACCTTTCAAGGTACGTAAGAAACATCTCCCATGCAATTTACAGCATGGGCAGGCTATTGAAGGTCATGTGGACATGTGTGGCTTTTAAAGAGGTGCAGTTCCATTCTACCCCACTCCCATCCCATGCCAAGAGCGTACATAACATAACCAACCCCACCATTCAACTGTTAGGTAAAGGAAAGGTCTTATTTTGTCATATAGCTTCTCAAAAATTGAATACTAAAAGGTCAAAATTTTCTTAGCTACTTGAATGTAAAATTAAATGTGAATAATGCTAAGAAATCCTTTGGCAATGTACAACGTGCCATGTTTATCATAAATGAATCCATGCCTGTTGCCCCTGTGTTCCTAGAAGTTGGAGTTTGTACAATAAATACAAACTCAGATTAAGAGGAAAAATGTCTTGTAGCATCACTTTCAAGGGAGGGTCATCCTCTTTTGTTGGACTAAATTCTTTGCCCCATAGAAAATCAAGATCATCAAACTGGCCTTTATTTGAAAATGAGAGCTGAAGATAGAACTAGAGAGATTTTGAAGAGGAATCCAGAGAAAAGAGAGGAAAAAAAAGAAGTATTAGGGAATTAATTTTGGAGGAAAGTGAGTTGCTGCAGGGAGTGCTTCATTTATTCAAATGATTGAAGAACTAGCTGCTGAAAGTGTTGTATTTGTCAACGGAAGATGCAGGAAAATATCTTTAACAAGAAAATAGGTACAAATACCTGAAATAAAATAACTAGCTAGCCATATGTTTAGGTCTCTGGGATGTCTCTGTAAAGTATAATAGGTAGATGTACAGACACAAAGAGAAGCAAAAGCTGAAACTCTGACTGTGGGCATGCAAACAAATTTATTCATGCTTTTTTATATATGTATTTAATTGTGAAGTTCATGATTCTGTGTTTTCAGTTCTCCTCTCTGATACAAGTAGTTGATGTTAGGAATCACAATGCCTCAGCAGAGATCAGGGATATTTTTTCTGTTGTCAGCTGACATGTCAAGGTGTTTTTTTTAGCTGTTATGTTCACAGAGTGCAGGACACAGATATTTCTACACTTCTGTCACTTCATGTTTAACTCTAAAAGGAATATGTGAAGCAGAATTGGAAGATATGTAAGCAGCTGACATGTCATATGCACTTGGAAATGTGTCCTGAATACTAAGAGTGTTGCTTCTAATCCGATAAACCTCACCCCTTGTAACAAGGCTGTCTGTAGTGAGGCCAGTCCTCAAAAATGTCCTTTGCCCAAGTACACTGAAGCCCTGTGTAGGCACTATTTATAAAACCTGCACCACTCCTGCGCTCAGCCCAGCACGTGTAGTGTGGTGATTCAGAGAGCTGGGGGCTGCGGGTTTCTGGTGCCACAATACAAGGAAATGTCACTGACTTCTCACACTTTGCCAAAGCAGGCTGGGGTTCAAGGGCTGCTCTCTTCTACAGCTCATGTTCAGAAGCAGAAGGAAAACCTAATGAATCACACATGGCTGAACAGATCACTGTCAGGCTAGCTAATGTTCCACAGAGTGGGAAACATAATTTGTGCCTTATATAATGGGGAATGTGTGAGTCAGTTTTGGTAAAAATTGGCCTGAACCTTCTTTGGGGGATCAATCATACTCACAGGGTTTGGCAGCTTGTGTAAGAGCTTTGTATTGCATCCATGCAGTTGGATTGCTGACTGTTCCTAGTAGCTGTCATTTCAAGGGTTGTATTTATTTTGGTTGTTTCTTTTTTTTTCTTCCTTCTCGGTCTGCACATTGCCTCCAGCTTGTGAAGTTTCCACAAAGGAGGAGTGAGACAGAGTCTGCTCCAGTACCTGTCTAGCCAAAGATGTAACTTCTAGGAAGCCCGGTGTAAATAATAGTACTGTGAGCATCCTAAAAAATGATGCCTTATTGCACTTTACTGATATAACTTGGTTGATGCACCTTTTTCTGAACTCATTCTGAACTCTAATCAGGTCAGGCAAAGCACAGCAGTGAGATTCACTGGCCTTAACCAGTGCCCCAAACTCCTGAATAAGTGATATGAAAAACATGTTGATTGTAGTATTTGGGGTGGAGGCAGAAAGATACCATTTTGACAAACAAGAAAGTTTTGGTAAAACTTTTCTCAGTTGGTTTTATTTCAGAAATGAACTTTCTGTCACCCTCCACTTAAAAATGCAAAGATGTCCAATGAATGCTGAAGCAGAATGTTTCCAGCTAAAATTAAGCAGATGTGCAGGTGCAAACATGTTTTCTGTATGCAGCTGCTGTGCAATTGAATTTTTTAGATGTGATTAAAACACCTGGTCTGCCCCTGTCAATATAAGATGTTATTTTTCACATTGAATTATACCTTTGTAGTTATTCAAAGAAGTTTAGGGCCAAATTATGGTCAGATAGAGTAAATGACATTTTAGCAATTGGTTATAATTCAAAAAGAATCAGATCCAGGAAAGAAGTGACAAGTCTTAACTTTTCTGTTAGTTGTTTTGTAAACTTAAATGCCAGTGTTCTGTGTAGTTTTTCATTGCTATGATTGCTCTTTTACAGAAATGCAATGCATTCCTGTTTCAACTGCAGAGAAGCAACACCAAATTCCTACCAGATTCAGCCATTGCTTTTGTGCTAATCAAAGTCTATGCTGTGTCTATTTCTTTAGAAATGAGTGTGGCTGAGCCCAGGACAGTGCCCGTTCTCTTGAAGAAAGCATAAATCCTATGTATGAACTACTTTCTAAGACATGAAGTGGTACTGAGAGGAGGATGTATGATTTCAGACAAGTTTGTTCTCTTACTGTCTTTACTCTTTAACATAATTTGCACAGCTGCATTTTCTATGTGCCCTCCAATTCTCATCACTGAATTTCAAGGTTCTCTTCATTATTACCAGAAAAGTTTCTGTCTGTGTGAGACTAGAGTTTGACAGTATATGATATATATGGTAGAAACTACATGAATAAAATTATTTTAAAATTAAATATCAAACATCTATTGACATTTTATTTCTCAGTATTGTTACATGTAAACTCAATAATAGTGTAATTGAATAATGTTTTACATGGGTCATGTACATGAGTTGTAACTTAGGAGATGGAATTTAATATCCCATGGAAGTATTGCAGTTTATTCTGTGAATGGAGCCATATACCATGTGGCATTTTAGATTATTTTGAAATGTAATAAAGAAGCCAGACTCCCCTAGTTTAAGAATAGCTTTTTTCTAAGCATCTCTAAGGGTTTTGAGGCAGGAAATCTGCATTTTTGTGATTCAGTTTTTTTCCATATTTTATCTAACACAATCTACAGACTACAGTTTACCAAATGTACTTTTGCTCTTGATTGCTAACATTAAAAAACTGTTTATTTTTTATCACATACAGTCTTAATCTCAGAGGTTATTTTTGCATGGCAACTAAAGTAAAAACCAAAATCTAATCAAGTCATTTCCCTATATTCTGATCTGCTTGAGGTTTTTTCTGAAACAAAATAGGTGAATATCCTCTATTAAAAAGAGCTGATTTTTAAGAACTTATGAATTTAAAAACTCTAAGTAAAACTTAAAGGTAAAAAGTACACCTTGGAGTACAGTTTTCGTATCTAATGTTTCAACTGATTAGAGGAAGTACAATAGTCTGCATGTTTCACTCAAAAGTAGAGGATAGGGAGTGGTGAATGATCTGATTGCCAGTGATCATTCGTAAATACCAAGGTGGGATTGTCATTTTTTCAGGTATTGTTCTATAATTTGAAACAGAGAAAATCAAGAGTTCCAGAAACTTGTGTTGGGAAGTGTATGTTATTTTGGGCTACAAAATGCTCTGTTTGTTTGTTTGTTTGTTTTGTCAGCATATTTTGCATAATAAAGTATCTCTGATCACTGAACAAGAAAAGGAGCAGGAAGGGTTTTGTCACAGAGTCTGAATGTATCCCTTGGACACATTTTAGTGGTGTACAGATTCTTAGGGCTGAGCCAGCTCGTAGAACCCATGTGCAAAGATACTTTCTTTGCCACAGTAATGGAAGAAGTCCACAATTTGTAGTGAAAGATTTCTGTATATTGTTTATGGTTTGATCAGCCTGTGAATGAATATAGGTGGACAATGAAGTTAATGTAGTGATATTATCCGTATTGGTTGCAGGGCATCTCCAGGTTATTATTTCACATGTCAAATATTTATTATTATGTCAAATTATTGGTTTCCTTGTTTTCCATTCTGCTTCCTTGTTCTCTTTATTCCTCCTTTTTTTCCTGATAGACTATAATCCAGATCCCAGCTCATATGCAGTTAAGTATGGTGTTTTCAGGGAATTGTCAAAAGGAAGTTGAAGACAGAAGATAACTTACCTTAGTAAATGCCTTTTAATATTTCTGAATTTATTCTTTTGTCTTTTTTTTTCCTCAGACATTACTGGGATATATATCAAATTTCTACCTATAACCTGTCTTCTACCCCCAGGCCAAGTTAACTCTAGTAGTGTGCGCAACAGAAGAGTCAGTATGAATAGTCTCTGTGGGAATGATCCATGTGTTCTGGGGAAGCTGTAAATAGTGCTTATTAGCATTAGTGCTGATAATTGTGGCTATTATGTCCCCTGTGAGAAAGTCGCAGTTTGCTTGCTGCATCCTTTTCTTTAAGTAAATGCTCAGTGAGGACAAGGAGACGGTAAGACCAAAAATCCATATGACTTTTCTCTCACCCTGTGTCAGTCCATGTAACTAGGTATGTGTGAGGTGGGAAGTAAGCTGCTTTATTAAAACAAGGGAAAGCTGGACAAAAGCGAAGTTTTAGTGAGATCCCTGAGATACGTGCCCTTTCAGGCACACTCGTTTTCCAGTAAGTGTCTTCTTTTAAGTTCTGTGACATTTATATGAATAGTATATCACTATTTCATTACCTGAAAACCTGTTCTGCTTGAAGAACAGAGGAAATGGCCACCACAATTATTTTTCCTACAATGTGTCTTCTGTCGTCAGTCAGTTCTTGTTAGTATCAGAAACAGCGTCCACAAGATTGTCAGAGGTGATATTATAAAGCAGTATGGTAAGTACCCTTTCTTCCATTCCTGCAGTATTCAGTAAGTGTAGGAGAGGGATAAAGCTATCTATTTATTATTTATCTGGTTTTTTTTTAATGTGTCTGTTTTTTATTGATTTTCACTGTACTTTGCACATTGTTTGGGTATCGAGATCTGTTATACCTATAGAAATGCAAAGTTATATTTAGATTGATGTCAGTCTTCCTTAGAGTTACACAAATCATTAGATGAGGTAGGGAGAAGATTTTTCCTGATTACTCCTATACAAGGAGCAGTACATTACCTGAGACCTCATACATAATGTAATTCCTTGAAAGAAGACCAGCCAGCAGGCCTCCAAGTAGGCAGTATAAAACTAATGAAAATGGATGCCAAGATTAAATAGAAAACAGCCACCTAAAATTATTTGAGCTTCCGGAATCCTCTTTTGAATTGAGTTCAATAACTATAAATCTTTAGAATTTTCTGCATATTTTAATTGTCCCGGTTACAAATTCAGAAATTACACTTCCCAAAATTTGTAATAATTTTTTTGGTTTTACAGTTTAATTAGGGTGGGGAGGGTGTGGTGGTGTTGTTCGTTGGTTTCTTCTAGTTGGAAAGTTGATTCCATTTCCTCTTTTATACACTGGAAGTGTATACATACACGTGTAGGGAAGAAAAAAGAGGAGGTAAATGAAATTTAAACATAGAGCTGAGTGCATGTTGTTCATTTAAATTCTACAGTTGTGTCAAAGGGCTGTCATAAGATCAGACACGGAAATTCACAATATGAAAATGGCATAAAGAAGCCACTTTCACTGCCACTACATTTTTTTGGTGGATGTTGCAAACTATTTTCTTCAGATTATTAAAGATAATTGACTGCTTTGAACACTTAAAATCTGCCAAGTCAGAATGCCTTCTGTGAGACTTTCTAGCCCAAGGCTTGTTCTTTCCTTTGAGTGGAGGTGCTGATGTAGAGGGTGTTCTCAGATAACTGCATCTTGACGTTTATGCTAAGGTATTTGCCTTGAGGAGGAAAGGATAAAATATTGTCTCTAAATTTTAAAGACAGTGAGGAGCTAAAAAAAGAGATTTCTATAAAGAAATGTCTTGTTATAACAATAGCTTTAGGGTTTTTTTGTTTATATGATAATAATCATATCTTCGGCTCAGGCTGAAGAGTCATTTAATGAGAAGCACCCTCAAGTTATTGTTTGGATCAACATATAAATTGAATATGCATATTTGAAAAGAAAGATGAGAAAAAGCATAAAACATAATATTAAGGTGGTGAAAGATAATTCGCAAAGAGCAAATGCACTTATCACTTCTACCTTCTGTTCTCTCTTTCATCTTTCTTGCCTCTCCCCTCTTCTCTGCTTCTCTACCTTACCTTGTTTTCCAGTCTTTTTTTTCTTCTGTATGTTAAGGAATACAGTCCTAAAGTTCATGTACCAGGGTGTGTTTTCAAAGCTAACTGGAAGGGAATAGCTGAAATTTACACAGTGGAGATGTGCTTTATCCAAAAGTTCTAGTTCCTTCTGGAGTCCCAGGGAATGAAAAGTATAATATGATAGCATCCCTTAAAATGATATCCAATATTCTTTTCCTCCTGTACCTTTCCAGGGTTTTAAGCATCCCCAAGAAGGCAGAAAGAGCTCATGATTGTGTCTTGTCTTTTGTGTTAGGAACATTCTTCTATATAACGTGTTTATAGACAATATAATTTTCACAGGCTATCTTTAAAGATTTGATTTTGGGAAGGGAAAATAAGAAAACAAAATAATTTGGTAAGGTGTGGTAATAAGAGAGCAGTCCCAGACTAAAGCTCTGTTGTCATAAATCTCTGTTACGGGACTCTTGCTTTTTAACCGGAGTGTCCACATGCAGACTGCTGTTGCCTGTTGGAGACAGCACACAGTAACCCCTGGACTATGCCCAAGAACTAGTAGGGACTTTCCTATTTGGCAAACCTAAAAACCATGTCAGGGCCCATTCTAACAATTTAACAGCACAGACAGTTGCCTTCCAGTGGCACAAGAACATTTTCTGACAATGTTAATTTTACTGGCATAGATATAGAGAGTAAAACTAAAATAAGGTTACTAAATAAGGTTTAAATTCTTGAAAGAAATCAACAGGACCTCAGTAGGCCCAGTGGGACCAATCAAGAGTATAAAATGCCATTGGGATATGAAGATATTTTGACTTTTTTTGTTTATTAATCATTAATTACTAAAGGATTGTGTGGTGCTGAAAATGGTGTAGGTGAAATTAGGCCTCCTTCCTCTTACTGTGATATCCCATCATTCTCCCAACTTCATTGGTTACCTTGATGGGTTTTTTTTTCCTGAAAAACAAATGATACTGATTCCTTACTGTGTGTCTCTAGTCAAAAAGTTATGAGTCTGTGAAAGGAAGGCTCCTTGGGCTAACAGGAGTGTGTGATTGCTGTGGACTGTCAGAGATGAGCAGTTTTGCCTGTGCTGCTAAGGGCCAGGTGCTGCCTCAGAGGAGAGGAAAGCTTGCTGTGACCCAGCTTAAACCTATGGAAGGGTGAAAGGAGCATGTGCCACCCTTTGATGGTGTAGCAGGTTGGGTTTGTAACCGGGCAGAAACACCAATTTAGTATAGTGGTTTGGCCCAAAATACTCATTACTGTTTATCTTCTGTGAGATAAGAATTAGGAGAAATGCAAAGCAGGCACCAAACTTGAAAGAATATAAAGAAGTTTATTAACAGACCTAAAAGAAGAAAAAAAAATCATACCACACCTTCAGAACACTTCTCCTCCCCCCACCTTCCTCCCTTCTCCCAGTGACAATGTAAAAAGACAACCCTTGAGATGTTCAGTCTGTTTACCACTTCCAAATAACCTTGTTCAGTCCGTTTAGGAAGAGGAGTCTCTCTGATCGCGATGTGAGTCCCTTCCCCCAATTTGCAGCTTTTCCCACAACTGCTTTCGAGGGTCCACTTTTGAAGTTTTTTGGGGTACAATTTTAAGGTTGAGCCGTTCAGAAACAAAAGTTCTCTTCACCCATCTCTGGGAGCATTTCATCTCTAAGAACAGAGGCCCTTCTCCTTCCCTGGGAGCAAAGGGTCTTCCTCATCTTCATCTTTAGGACTGTCTCTGGGAGCATCTCTAGGAACTGAGGTTTTCTCCTTTCCCATTTGGAGCAAAAGTCCTCATCGCTTCCATCTCTCCCTGTTCAAACTTCTCATGAAATTACAGCTGCGTCAGCATCTGCCTATCTCAGCGCAGGTGCTTTTGCTTACGAGCTGAACACTCCACCCCCCATATCTTCATGAAATTACAGTGGGATACTCTGATATATCACAGCTTCACAACAGAATTTCAGCTTTAAGCATCTCCTCTTTCTCCTCCCTCAGGTTTTCAGCTCTTCACAGCACTAAAAGGGTTAATCTCACCTAGGCCTTGCAGCTGGAATGTTGAATTTTTCTTATCGCAGTGGAGGGGCGGGGGAGCCGAGCCGCTCCGGCTGCCCACGGCAAGGCAGTGGGGGGGGTTCCATGGCTGGAACAGGTCCATGGCTCCAGGATGGCCGTGGCCCGGCCCGGCTTGGCCCCAGCAGGGCTTGGGCTGGGCCCGCTGGCCCCCGCACGGGACCCGCAGCCACCTGTGCCAGCACCGGAAAAGAGAGAGAAAGTCTGCCTCAGGGTTTCTATTTTTAAGTGTGGATCACAGAGGCGGTCACAACTTTAAGTGGCTTAAAGAATTGTCCATATTCAAACTGGCCAGCTGATAGGTTCTGTTAGGTCACAGAGGAAGCTGTAAGCACCCCTTGGCAAAGACATCCCTTCCGGGACTATGCTTGCTAACCCATGACAGATGGCAAAAGCTGAAGGTACAAGTGACATAGGTTTGGGAGGTCATTGCATACCAAAGAGTCAGTATGGAGGAATCAGTTCACAGTAAGCTGTAGCTCAGAAAGCTACAAAGGGTAACCAGCAAGCAAACCAGGGCTTGGGTTAGGGAAGTTTATGTGCTGCTGCCTTTGCTCACATTTGTCATCTCTTGCTTCCATTACCAAGGTCTTTTCCTTTTCTCTCCAGTGGAGCATTAGTGAGGTTTTACAAGCACAGATGAAGGAAAAGGAGCAGGTTCTACTGATCTCCTTTCAAAGCATGTCTGATTTATTGGCTATTTGCTGTGCAGAGGAGCACTGTGAACAGCTAATCTGATAGGTTACAGGATGAGTTACTCCTCCAGTCTGTTCACCATCTACCCTTGATATCATAAGATTCAGCTGTTAGTGGCAAGGATGGTTATTGTGTCTGAACACAGAGCTCATACAAGGCATGTCTGAGCAAGCAGGCAGAGCACACACATCGTACCAGGTATTAATTTGAATTTACCAGTGCATGTAACATAGAATTCCCTTGCCCGTGTCCTCAGGCGGCAGATGCTGCTGCCTGCCACAGTGATCAGAAATTTTACAGGCAATAATATGTGTCATTTCCATAGCCTGAAAAAACCTTAACAATGGAGTTAACAGGAACACTGCTGAAAGGAGTACTTGCCATCATGTGCACTAATTTTAAGTGTGCCTGTTTTTTCCTCTTATATTCTGGTTTATTACTGTCAGGCTGTTTCTGGATTCTGGCCTCTTGGCACTGCTTTCCAGCAGAAATAAGAAACATGAAAGCACATTTTAGAGGAAAACATGTAATGTAATAGAGGAGAAAATAGGTCAGATTTCACTTGCCGATGCCTCTTTAACAGCTGTGGGTCAGAATACATTCTTATACAGAAGCACAGCCAGAAAATTTAAGCTTGCACAGTGATGTCTCATGGCATTCATAACCTTCTTTTCATGACCTTTGAGGCTTTGTGTGGCAAGTGATCAAATACAAAAAAATGATGGGGGGGGGCGGGGGGGTTGTGGTTATTGTTTTAAGGGGTTTAATATGTCAGTTATCTGATAATACTGTGTTTTTATATAGTGGGGGTTTTAATCAACATGGCAACCGTTAAGATATATTTTCATCCCTTAGGAAAGGAAAAGTAGGGATGTACTTTTTTTTTGTTTCTAAAAGTCCATGAAAGATGGATTCTTGACTGCAAAGTCATATCATTGATATTACATTCTTAAAATTTTTTCTTTTTTCTGGCAAGGTCTTGATACCCATTTCATATGCCTACCCTTATCTAAATATTTGGTGCCTGCATTGTTACTCACAAATTGCCTGAAATTGATAGGTCACTGTTTCTATTAATCCGTAATAGCGTATTGCTCATTAAAAGGCAGGATTTGCTGCTCTACTTTCCTCCAAACTTATAAATTTTAAACCACAAATGACTGTGGCAATTTTTCTGTATTTTCTATGTTTATATTTTATAGAAATATTAGCATCTTTCTAATGGATTTTAATAACATATTTAATCAGAAAATACCTGGAAGTATTTTCATGGTAAGAAAACCGTGCACTTAAAGCATCATAAACAGGTAATTCTTTCATGAGTTTTGAATAAAACTATGGAATGTGTGTGATAGACAGGAAAGCCAGAAGTGACACCAGCTTTGTATGAATTAGAAGACTATATTCTCCTACATACAGTTCTATGAGGAAGCCACATGATGGATGAATAATTTGGCTTATTTAGGCATTGTAATTTCATTCTGCTACAAGGATACAGCCAAAACAGATTGACTGCTGCTCAAGGACAGTATTTCTGTTTAATTCTTTTGATTGCTTATGAATCAGGAGAATGCCTGTACTGTCTGTGTCACTAAAGTTTATATTTTCCTAATTTTTTTTTTCCTTACACATTTTTTTTCAGCATTTCACCTTTTCTTGAATGGTGAATGACCTAAAACATAACACAGATCTGTTTTGGAACAACATAGAGATCCATCTATAAATGAAATTATTTCACAGTACTTATATAGTAAGCTTTTTGAAGTACAGGAAGATTGCCAAAGTGGAAAAATGTGCTGGAAATACAGAAGTGTCTTATGATAAATATAGTACTCATAGGTGGGGTCAAGGACTCTGATATCACTGTGTGCATTCATATTTATTTACTGCAGAGAAATGAACCCCACATGGTTATTTTTGCTTCACTGACTGTAATCCCATCAAGGCAGCCTTATAGACATCTGCTAAGGTTTTTATTATTACTTGGTTAAGATTGTGAGATTGAGGTGAGAAAAATCCAACTGTCACCTAGAAATGACCTCAAGGGGTTTCACAGATTTGTCCAACTTTATTTCTACATATTTCTACAGGCTTAGATGTATTCCTTGCCCCAAAGTGCTTCAGACTGTGGCTACTCACATTTTCAAAAAAATAATGGTCTCATATATGTGGTGTGCTCTTTAACCTTAATTCCGTCAAGCTTTTTTCAAAATACGAAGAATAAGGACCAAGCAAGAGACAAATTGCCCCAAATATTTTTCTGTAGACATTGAAAGATATATCAGCTTTGTAAAAGGTTTAACATCCACTGTTATGCCTACAAATAATTCCTTATGCTAAGTAGACCCTTCTATCCATAGCCATTGAATTCAATCTCAATACATTAATAAGCATCATGAGGTTCTTGGGATATCCTAGAACAATTCATTTCTCAGAGTACTTCTTATCTAAACAAGATCAAGTCCTTGTATCTTTCTTTAGCCAGTATCCTGTGGTAGTCTACCTGAGAATTATCTGCATCTTGCTCCTCTGGAGGGAAGTAAGAAAGGGCTTGTGGACCAGAAAGCACTTCCATCGGTGCTGTTGTTGTGCCATTCAGTTACCCAACAGTAGTAACATGAAGCAGAAACCTTTCGGGTCCCCTTTCTTTTTAATTTAAGTCAATGCATGCTGATAAAATTTTAATAAAAAGGAATCCAAGAAGAGGAGTGAGTTACTTATTATGGAAATTTCCAATGACGCACTGTAATGTTGGATTTTCAGTTTTTAAAAGTGGTTACATTCCTAATTGGTGAACAAAAAGGACCAATTTATCCCTTGCTGTGAGAAACATTTTTCTTATATATTAGTCTCATGAAGCCTCTAATTCAGCCAAACACATTATGTAAATGGAACCCATGAAACACTTTCTAAAATATGTATCAGATTTACATTACTAGCCTGTTGTGTTAGATTGAGGAAGGGACCTTGTTACATTGTGGCAATTTTTTTTTTACTTTCATAATACTCCTTCCTGAAATAAACTGTGTTTAGTACAAGCAAATCTTCTATCAATAACTCTTGGGGATGTCGTAAATGAGTATTCACTAGCTTCACCTGGGCCGTGTGAACGTAATCGCTACATCTTCATCTTTACTGATCTCAGGAACAAGACTTTTATGCCCCTTTTAAAGTAGAATTGCATTATTTTGATAAAAAATCTGCAAATGTTGGACTGCAGCGATTGTTCCAATGCGAAATGAATTTGGATAAATCTGCACTGCATACAGATTGAGTATCTCAAAGCCCTATGACACAGATACCCTGGGCTGAAAAATTAGGGGGCAGTGTAAGAGCTGTGAAAGCTAAGCTTGTTTTTTCTTACACTGTCAAAACCCAGATTTATATCTGTCTTGTACACATTGCTTGGAGTCTGATGGTGTTAAAAGATAGCATTTTTTAAAGATTAATAAGGATGCAGTTAAAGTATGTACATGTATGGCTGTGCCCCTTCTGGAGAATATAGTTTTGATTTTAGACAGTGGTGATACATTAAGAAGCAAAATCAATTATCACAAAATAATTTACAGTAGAAACTGATCATAGTAGGTCATTTGCATAATGAAGTGCTGTTAGTATTGATTTTGTACGAGTTTAGGTGGAAGTATTAATAAACCATTTTCATTTCTGGCCTGGCTTTTTTAGGACACACCACTTTTGATGGCTTTCTCTTATGCATCTCACCACACACATGTATTTTGTCTTTGAAGTGGGGGTCAGAGAGGTGTGAATTTAGAACCAGGGAGCTTCCCATGAAACTGGAAAAGATATTCAGATACTGAAGTAATAAAAAAGAACAATTAACCCTTAAAGTGAGGTATCCATTAAAACTGTAGGCAAATTTGATTATAGCTGCAATTTAAGAAGAAATATTAGGGGTATTTTTCTAAAGGTTACATTTGTCTGGTGACCACAGGGACTTTTGTACCATAGGGACAAGATAACTGCTCCTCTACTTCTCCATAATGATTTTGCAACCCTCCAGAGCAGATAAATTCATAGAGATCAGCTTCTCATTTTGCCTTACAGCTGTCTTTTTTAAATTGTTATTTGGTACATTCAGAACAGCAAGTCGGCAACTAATAAGGATTAGTAATGGGGAGGTTTTATTTAATTCAGTTTTAAGCTGCTTTATTCAACAAAATCCTTAAAACACAGAGATTATATTTTTGGAGATTCTAACACACTGCCATGAATTCTATAGTATCTGCAATACTAAAACATATTTCCATGGAAGATTAAATGCTTGTATACAGTATGTGAAATTATTGATTACATTTTGAAGTTGTATTCCCACACTGAAGGCTTTGTGTTTTACTGTTTCAGCAGATTTTCAAAGCATCATCTAGCAGGTTTTGGACAGTATGTAGCAGTACTGCTAGCTCTAATGATTTTATCAAAAGTTTTTCTGTATTTGATTTTTTATTTAAAAACTTGTCTCCTGGAGTACCATAAATGGGTGAGAATTCATATTTTTATTTTTAAAAATAATTATCCTTCTTTCCAGTTACTAAAAAATTGAAATTTGTGTTAAATTTCTGCCTGTGTTCACTCACAAGCAAATTAAAGGAGTAAAGTAATTCAACATTTGAATGGGAATCTCACTGATGTGTTCAACTTAACACATCTCTCTTTGCCATTTTGAGACTTGAGGTTGGTAATAGTTCTGAAAGACAAGAAATAATGTATAGCAGTATTCTGTCAGGCTTGGGATGGCCATATTTAGTTAGGTCTCTGCATGTGTGATGGGTGTCTGAACTCCTGTAATGGTCCATGGACACAGCCTATACAGGCAACGGAGCCAAACTGGTGTTTCAGCTCACTCCTGCTGCAGATACCTGGAGGCTGATCAGCTCCACTAAGCATATTGACCATAGTGGGAATTTCTCACTTGCCTTATGAGTTGGTATTTATACCCAGCACTTAAGTTTAGGTGTCTCACTCCCAAATTGAATCCCATACCTCTGACCAGAAGCTGAATTACTTTACTCATTATTACTAAGGGAATGCCTTCTGTGCAGAGTTCAAATGGCTGCCTTAAGAGGCTGAAGGCACAGAGTGGTTTTCACAAAATCTTTAGCTTTCCCAGCTGGTCACATTCTTATTTTATCCTACCTGTCGCCATGTTTTACCATATATGATCTTTCCTCACCTCATACAAAGGATATCTGTTACTAAAGGACTTTTCTTGATTTATGTTTCAGTTTTCAGTAAAGTTTCAACTTTCAGTAAAAGCTTTACTTATATTTCCTCACATCTGATTCATGTTAGAAACCATCTCTTTTTAAAAGTGCTGCAATATGCCAGGATAAATTCTATTTTTACCTATGTAATAATCCTGTTTACTATGAATTAAAAGTTATCATTAAATTAGAAGTTTGAAATGAGGCTTTTTTTGTGGATTTCAGTCCAGTCCTTGTTCATCATTCTCACTACTTTGTTTTTAACAGGAGTCCTGTGCTTGTGTTCCAATGTGTGCATCGCCATGTCATTTGCCTGGACTGCTTCCATTTGTATTGTGTGACCATGCTGAATGACCGCCAGTTCATCCATGACCCAGAGCTTGGCTACTCCCTCCCCTGTGTAGGTATGTTCCAGATGATTTTTTTTTTTTTTTTAATGTGATTTTGATTTCAGGGTAAGTTTTTTTTTAATCAGCTATTAGTTTTGAGTATATCAGTGAAATTATACTGCATTCATAGGAGTTGTTTAATTTCTTGGAGAAAACATTTGAATGTTGATGTGGTTTTTGCTAAGCATATGAACTGGAGAATTAACTGGATTCCAAAGCGCATTTCTTTTAAAATCAAACGTTTACTTTCTTCCCATTAGTCTTTTATAATCATGAAGTGCAAGCAGATGATAGCATTACACTCTGGTTAAAAAAACACAAAACACCTTGACCTCCACATGTCCACTTTCAAATTAAGTAAATTATTAACTTTCTTGGTGTGTCTTCAAGTACTAACAAAAAAGGATTGCAACAGGAATTTTAAATAATCTTCCTGTTGGTGAAGTTATTACTGCTAATTATCACTTCACTGAATGAAATGTAGTTATGTGTTTTACCTGAGTAGGAAACAAAGTTTGACTTAACTAAACAAAGACTTAAATGGAATATGGAAGATTTGTTTTGAGAATTGATTCAATTACACTGGCATGTGTACTGAAAATTTGTCAAAAATTTTGCTATGAAGAAGTATATTCTATGCATAGAATTCTTTCTTGGGGCTAAATTAGCATGTGAGCGTATATGTTTGTCTCAAGTGCTGTATCGTGGTATGAGAATTTTACAGCATATTAGAAGCTGCATAGAAGATGGGTTTGCCCAGTTACCTGAATGGCTGATAAATAAGTTTCAAACCCCACTAGATGGGAGAAAAATTGACAAAAGTTCTTAGGAGAGTGGCATCTATTTAATCTGAGAACATGCCTTGAGGATATTGAAAGTACAGTAGTAAGAAATATTTTAAATTATTTATTTTTATTTGCTTCGAGGGCAAACAAGCAATGTTTCTTCACATTTCACTAGAATTACTGTGTATATGCTGTGTTGCTGGTTCTTATTTTACTCCCCCCTAAACAGGTCACTCTGCTACTGCGCTTACACACTGATGTCATCCTGCACAAAATAATATTTAATGTTGTGTAGGAAAACTTGTCATGAAAAACTGAACAATCACTTTATACCCAGTGTTCTTTCCTTGACCTTTACATTAGCATAGTACTGTGTGGTCAATCTGTACTCTCAGCCACCTTCCTTGCTTCTCCAGAAGTCAATCCATTTTCTGCTCCCATGCAAATTAATAAGCTGCTTGAGTAGAATCCTTCCTTTTTTCCCTCTTTTATTGATTTTCTTCCATTTTCTTCTGTTAGCTCCTTAAGTTAATCAGTTATGCCAGTGGTGCAGCAGGCAGCTCATCTTTCTCCTCGCTTGTGGGCCTCCTTGCTGCTATGGCTGGTGTCACAGAGCTTCCTCCAGCTCAGGCTGATATGTCAGACTAATGACCCTTCTGCCTCTTCTGTCTGTAAACCCATTTCTAGTCATGCTGCACAAAACTTTTATTAGAATTTTTCCATATATCTTCAACTTCAGTTGTTCAGTTCAGATGTCCTTTTTTCTCAGAGAGGAGACTAAGAAGTTTTCAGAAATTTTTACCCCTGACTGGCAAAGCCAGTCTTTTTCTCTTTTCTGTTTGCTGAAGTTGAACATTATGGGAATTGAACAGAAGAAGCAGAGTAAAGATGAGATGAGGAGAATATGCAAGAAGATGGTGCTGGGATGCTCAGGGTTGTGATTTCAGTCTTGGAGTTGCGAGGAAGGCATGGGTTTGGCTTAAGAAAGGGATACTGTAGAGGGTGCGCAAAGGATGGGCGTACTTCTGTTGTTCAAGTGAGATAGGGTTCAGCTGAGGGAATGGAAAAGAAGCTATTGCTGCCAATCTAGCCTCAGCTGTGTTACACTCTAAGTGTTACAACAGCTAAATATGGGAAGACTAAAATCTTGCTAATCTCAAAGTTTCAGAACTCTCCAAATCGGAAAGTTGTTTGCAAAATACTATACCTTAAAGTAGTTCTAATAGCAGCAGTAATAGTAATACAATTGCAATACCTTTTCTCTGTCTTATTGATTGCTACCTCCATCAATTGTCTCTGTGATGTTAGCAGTTTTGAATTTAAAAAAATGTGTTTGGAAGTATCCTCTTCCAAGCTGCTGTGCAGGATGAAGAATTTAAGCAGGGCTATTATGACTTCTGTGACTGGTACATTTCTGCAGCTACCTGAACCTAACTTTCTGATATACAAGTAATTTGGTTGTCTCTAGTATTAAGTTATACTTGAGTTAGGAACTAATGATTATTTTTTGTTCTTTGAGAAAGTCATGAGACTGAGTTTCATCATACCTGTGAGGAAGAGGCATGCCTGAGTTGCCAACCCCTTCCTACTGTTCAGATACAAGGGGTTTTAGCCTCCTTCAAAGCTATGGATGAAGCAGATTTCATCATCAATGAAATCAGTTCAGAAACATTCACAACAGTGCCACTTGATTTTCTTTTCCATTTACCATGGTACTTGTACTGAATAGCATGAGATGGCATTTTTACAGTCTACAGTTCACAGTCTTCATTTTGCAACTGCAATTTGTAGTTTATATTTACATGTGAGTATGAGAAAGCACTATTTGGCACAGCTTTTTCTAATTACCTTAGTGAAGCCTGACAGGAATGAACACCCTGGGACATGCCAAGAAAATCCTTTTCTTTCTTATTCTGGCAATGTTGGTTTAATACATGCTATAGATAAACCCTAGTAGAGCATGACTCAAATTAAAAAAATATTATGTATAAGATTTATTGAAAGGATAGAGGTTCATTTGAGCCTTCTTCTAAAAGGAATACAAAACAAAATCATATTCACTCTGATGAGATTTGTCTTATGGTAGCTGACCGGGTTGCACAGACAGCTCAACAGAGTCTGCATTAATACATGTATATTTAAACTCCACAGACTAATGCTGAAATAGTGTTTATGAGATCTTGAAGTTTGGGGTTTGGACTTTTCAAAAGTTTTTTTATCATTTTCATGTAAGAGTAGATTTACTTAAAAACTAGCGCATTTCTTCAAGGCGTATGTGCACACATTGCCCTCGAACTGTACAGGAGGGTTTGATTTTGTAATTAAGCATATTTAAATTGTTGGCACTTCCAATTAGTTCTGTTCATTCTAGTGTTTTTCAAAAATAGAGATAACATAATGAACATAGCCTGCAGTTTCCATTAACATTTGACTCACTGTTCCCGATTTTTATCAAGGGAATGTACCAACATAGCAAATTTTTTATATCTTTTATTGGATCAACCTAGAGGTGAAAGCACCACACACACAACAGAATAAAAATAAACAGCAGCTGTTACAGCAAAGGGTCACTGTGACAGATGAGATCAGTGTTGTCATCACAAGTGTATGATAACTTGAGCTGGAAAGGATCTAGGGATTTCAGATAAACAAGTCTTCTCAAGTAGGTTTAATTTCTTGTTTCCTGGCACAGATGTGCCAGAGGATGAATTTTGTCATTGCATTCAGGTATTTTGTGTGGTTATATCCTTGCTTTTCTTTGATTTCTGTTATGGGGCCTTATTAAGCAGGAGATAATATGTGTTCAAAAGAAAGCTATCATCTCAGCTGATGAGCTATGATATATCACCTCAACAGTGCCACAGCTTCACTTTGTTCCAAAACAAAAAGCGTCATTGCTGTGATTTTTGGAAGAACAACATTAATTCCTTAGTGTTCAGCTGCTAATCAAGTGCCAGGCAGCAGTACTCTAGCTGAGAGCAGCCAGCGTTGAGCACCAGAGCTCTGAGCACAGTAACTGGTGCATTGATAGGATTAGCTGTTCACAGGAGTGTGGCAGCAGTCCCACGACTCAAACCCACTGGATCAGCTCAGAGGAAGGACTTGCAGATAGGAGCTGTCTGAATTTCATTGGTCATTAAAATAAAAAAGTAAATGTTACAGATTTTACTCTCTGCCCTTGTTAAATAGCAACAAAAAAATCTATCCCATCTCTCTGTGTGGTGTCTTGTATTAATGAGGCTTCATGCATAGAAATTTCCATGAGTAGTGACCTCCAAGTATCTTTGAAATAATTAATAAGGTGCTTAGAGGGATAGATTTGCATATGCATGAAAGATCATTTATGGTTATTTAGTTACTGTGTGGGGCAAAGAATCTTACAGCATTACCTCAAAGAAGGAATTGTACACAAATATACAATGTATTACCCCTTTTAAACACATTATGTTCCTATGAACACCATTGCAGTTCTAAAATAGCATTGTAGCATTATGAATCTTGGTCCCCAAAGTAAAAAAGGCTTCCACAGTTCTTTGGTAGTGGAAAAGTTGGTGACACCAAGGAAAGGCAAGGTTTTACACTGCTGTAGGCACTTTGCAAAAATGTCTTTATTTCTTATGAGTAATCATATGCATGATGTAATTTAAAGGAATCCAGATAAAAGATGCAGTTCTCCTGATGACTGTAAAGCATTGTTGTATCTGGAAGTAATCTGATTTTACCACAGATATATAAATAAATAAGGAGAATTACCCCAGTTTGTGTATGAAACTGCTAGTAAAAAGGACTAAAGCTTTAAAGCATAATAAATTGCCTCAAGAACCACGTTTTGCTGAAGGAAAGCTTCTAGGGTTAGATTAAATTTTTTATCCACATTATATGCTATTTATATAATAACAGTATGTCAATGCAGTCATGAATCTCTGAACCATCTTTCAAAATCCTAGTACCCTTGTAGAAAAGGGGAGAATGAACAGCTTAAGCAGAGTTTGCAAGTAAAAGGGAGGAGGAAAACTGTGTTTGATTTGATCACACCAAATAGTGTGTTTGAATCTTTTGTTACAGACAAAAGCTCAAATAAATTTCAGAAGGTGTGTGTATGCAAGGGGATCTAAAGTGAAGGTCAGTGTTCTATGAACAGAACCTTCTCAAGAATGTAATTTAGAAGCATGCATGGTTTGGTGGGACCTAAAGTGAACCAGCTGGTATAAGAAATAAGAGTTGCCTGGTGTGAAGCCTCAATATGTCAACAGTTTCTGAAATCTGTGTTCTCCAATAAACTTGCTTAAACACATTTGAGATACCTTAGGAAATCACAAAACTCAGGAAATGGGAGCAATTATTAGAGGAATAAAATAAAAGGGATTTAAAGCACACACATTTGCAGTTTTAGGAATTAATGCAAAGTGCTCCTTAAATTTAATGTTTAGGAGCTGTTAAATTCTTGGCAGCTGTAAACTTTTTGTAATTTCTTGTTTGTGTGAAATATCTGAGCATACAGAAGTAGACTTTGACAGAGAATAGAGCCAAAAACATATAGATAAGCCAGATTTTTACTCGCAAGGATTAGTTGAATTTGGGGAAGCTTCCTGAAGTAGTTTCCTGAAGAATTTTTTATGGTCTTCTGCATTCTCCTCTAACTGTGGTCATAAAATAAACATGAGCTAACAGTGTATCAAGTGATTTTTTGTGTTCCTTTACTAGTACAAGCTCATGAGACTAGCTCAAAGGACATGGTTAGAAGTCACGGCAGCTCTTTCATTTCCATTTTCAGTGTTGACTGAAGTTCAAGCAGTGACATCTGAGGTTTGCTCCCTCAAGTCTTTGTGCTGTTTCTGTGGCTACAGATTGCCAACTTCTTATCTAAACAGCCTCCAAATCTACAGAACAAGCAGAGCTTAATCCCATGGTATATTTGAAGCAGGCATTGGATTCTTCTCTGGGAACAGCTACAGTGAAATCATACAATGTGATACTTACGGAAATATGAGTGGCCATAATTAAATTCTGCATGAGATGTCTTACCCATAGGTGTTTTTCTCCCTTATCTCTCACTAGTCCTTCTATTGCAATGTATTTCAGTTGTAAATTGCAAAGAGATGACAGTGCACATAGGCTTAATCTGGTTAGCAATAATGAAGGACAAGAGATAATGAAAAAGTCTTGCATAGAAATTAATTGACTTTAAAAGGAACTAGAAATGAACTTTCAAAGCACACTTGTCGTATAAAATGAGCTGGCCTGTGTCTACATAAAACAAACATACCGGAGCAGTGGCAGAAGTCTGTGCAGAGGGCTCTATCTGTCTTTCACCATTTCTATGTCTGGCTGAAGCAGAGGTGAATTTTTGTCTCAGCTGGAGCCAGTGAAATCTGTGACTTTGTCTTTGGAAATGAAAGGTATTTGTTCTGACTGAAAACACTTCTGCCCATACTTGTTTACCTTACAATGATTACTTGACATGGTTGGCAAGTCACTTTTAAGTTGTCATCTGATAGAGAAAAATCATCACATACACGAACAGTAAAATCAAGTCATACCGTTTTATTAGTCACCAGCTTAACGCCGAACTGCTTGGATGGGGTTTTAATTCAAGCTATTTTCTAATTCGTCTTATGTAAGTGCTGTTATAGCAAGTACAATGATTTTGACTGTATTTCCTTAATGCCTATCTTCTCCAGAAAAATATATTTTTTTAAGAAAGAAGGGTCAGCTTCTGAAAAAGAAACTTTTGTGTTCATTCATGGCTGTAGATTCACTTGGAACCAGGACTACGTTCAGTTCCATGGATGGTGTTCTAAGTCCTGAATGGCCTTGCTCGGTGTTCCCATTCTAGTCCATAGGCAGTTAATGCTCATGAGGAAGTCTCTGGGTGAGATGGGAACAATTGAGATGAATAGGAGGAAGGAATAATACAGGGAAGTGGAAAGAGGAGTCGTGAAGTGAAGGAACTGAGAGAGGCTGAAGAGGCTGGGAATTAAGGAGAAGTGTTGGTGACTATTCAAAGCATGAAGCAAAAAAATATCTAAAGAGCAAGGGTAGGTAACATGAATAAATAATGTCTCCAGTTTCTCTCTCAAGGCTGGGAATTTAGCTTTCCATGACAGTAGTTCAGTAGTTTATATGTGGACTGTTCCTTCACAGACTGGAGACACGTGTTTGTCCTAAAAATATCCAACAGACTGAAGAAGATGTTGATTTTTACAGCTGGAATTTTTTTGAGGTCTTTATCTTACACTCATGCAGCTTGAGGGGAAGCTGACCTTTCATGTTTGGATAATTAGAGATTTCCTAATGGATCAGTTTTTATCTGAGCAGAGGGTTTCTTTCAGTATAACGCCATCCCTGAGGTGGGCTGTGCAAGCAGCAGCCTGTATAAGAAATCACTGAGTGCTAACTTATATACTCCATAAATAACCTGCTGGGACCTACTGTGGCACATTCAGCATGTGTTTAGTCTCCAAAGACTAGTGATTAATATTCCCTGAGTCACTTTCTGAGCCTTGGTCTCCCACATGGCAGCATGTAGAGCTGCTGCCATATCACAGAACCAGCTAAGGACATTCCCCTTCAACAAGGAGTTGGCTTTAATTAAATTTCTGTGTCTGGGAAGTGAAAATCTAATTTTCTTTTTGACATTTTCTATATTACTACTTAGACAAAATTATGAAAATAATTAATCCCTGTGAAGCA
The DNA here is from genome assembly GCF_965178545.1 of Coloeus monedula. Classification (NCBI taxonomy): domain Eukaryota; kingdom Metazoa; phylum Chordata; class Aves; order Passeriformes; family Corvidae; genus Coloeus; species Coloeus monedula. The sequence goes on along the minus strand of NC_138782.1, from coordinate 40,879,535 downwards.
GACATCAGCATTACAGGGGTACAAAAATATTGCATATAAATAATACTACTAATCACCAATTTGTTATAAGTTATTGATGCAAGGTCTTATTAAAACTCTTAAATCAAATTTGTTCTTGATATAGCAGATGTGTCAAATGATTACACAATGTAGGTACAAGTGAGGGTTATAAAAAGTAACATGGTTCAAACTGCTTCTCAATAAATTCTACCTCCCCAAAAACGTATTTCAAGACAACAAATAAATGGGGGAAAGGAGATAAGGTGTGTAATTTAGGAAAGAGATTTTAATTGTGTATCGGGGTCACATACAGTGCATTATAGTGGTGAATGAAACTGGTGATAGATGAAAGGTCTGTATGCAATAACAATATTCTCATTCTGGCCCATGGGGAATCCTTTTTCACGTTAAAATGCCATCATGTCACCTATTGTTATTTGGTAGCCTTGTTTCCTTCCCTTCTTATAAGCATGGAAATTATTATCTACAATTATCTGTTGCTTATAGAAATTTGCCACCATATGATAACAGAGTAGTCTTATAAGTCTAAGTTCTTTAAGATAGAAAATATATATGCTTAAGCAGAAGGTGAGTTTAATATGCTCTTGTAAAGGAGTTATTAGGATGCTTACAGTTAGTTTTTTTTGCTTTGATGCCTGATAAACTTGGGCTAGTTAGAAATGTTTATGTTTCATTTTCCAGTTTTAAAACAAAGGTAGCCTCATTTTTTCAGTGAAACTAATAGGACAATAGGATTTGCCAGAACAATTTAATATCCCCATAATTACTGCAATATTTTTTTTAGCATAAATACATAGATATCTGTAAGGAAACTAAGATTGAAGTTTGCAGAGTGTGGTGATTCTGTCAAGCACCTCTGAATGGAATCAGGGACACCTTCTAAGAAGGGACTTTTCTAGTCCACAATTCAGTCTGATTCATAACCAAGGTAGAAATAAAGGCCCATGAGATACAGTTAGTTGAAAAGGAAGTGAAACATATATTTTACTTATACATTGTTTTAGTAAGGGTGAATGAAGTTCTTAGAAGACTTTCCCATTTCTGAAACACCTGTGGAAGTGAATCTTGACAGATCCTTGTTAGTCATGTCCTTCACTAACAATTTAAGTTCTAATATTCACACTTTTACTGTCAATACCTTTGCGTACCTTGCTCACTGCAAATGCTCATGGATAAAGTCAACAGTAAATAATTTGTAATACAACAAAATTCATAAGATTACATATTATGTGGAATGTTAAACCTTAGGAGCCTTGAGCAGGCCTAGACTGAAGCACTAAGATGCATTCTATAATCTATTTCTTTTTAACAGATACCAGAATGTTAGGAAACCGATATATGTGAAACTGAGGCCATCTATCAGCATTGTAGTGGGTGACTGCCAGTACACTATCTGCCTGTCAGTCAGTACCTGTTTCCTTTTCTTCTCTGTTCCCCTTTGCCCTAGATGTCTCTTTTTAAACCTCTTAAAAAATGAGGTACTGCTATAAAAGCAATGACCTGGCAAAGTGTGCAGTTCTTGCCACTTGGTGCACACCTCAGCTACTCCACCTCCAGCTTTGCAGCTAACACTGCGTGAGACACCAGTGCTTCAAGAACACTTTTACTGTTAGACTTTTACAGAAATAACCAGAATATTCACGACAGTTTTACTGTATTAATACCAACTTGGAAATCTGAAGAAATTCTCACCCCCATTTAAGATACTTGGTTGTGACTGTGAATTCATATATATCTGTATAACACATATAAATGTAAAACACGTGTAAAACTATGTGTAAAACGTAAATAGCTTAGCTGAAGGTGTTAAAAGCCAGACAAATGACACAACTGGGAAATACAGTGACAAATTCATGCCCATTAAAATTCTCCTGCTTAGTTGTTCTGATTTCTTTCCCTATTCATATTCTTTATTTTTCCCCAAGAATATGCCTATCTTGATTCTACGTTATTTCTTTTCATGACTTTTTTTTTTTTTTTTTCTGGGAAGTAAAATATTTTCTATTCTGTCCTTTACTGCCATTCCCTTTGTTGTCTGCCCATCTCTGTTGACTTATTTGCTGATCCCTAAATATTGCTGGCACACCCTCTGATTCTTTCCCACCTTTTTTTCTTGCTCTTCATTTCTCCCTTTGTCTTTGTTTTTTCTCCCTCACCTTGTCATGCCTTTCTGTCTCCTACCCTCTTTTATCATAATTGACATTCCAGTCACTCTTGATCTCTTCTGTAAGGACCACAAAGCAGTGAGGCCTCTCAGCAGATGAAAGCTTAAGCAAAACTGACTCTGGAGGTGGAGTAATGAAAAGGGGTCGCTTTTAGGGTCATTTTTTTGTCTGTGATCACTAGAAGAAGGGTGTTTGGTATTGTCCTTTGGCTGCACAGGAGAACCAGCTAGGTCTTAATGCCTGACCTTTTTCTTTCCCACCTGGTGACCAGGAATATTCACATTCACATTCACGTGTTGAATGCCTGGCACTGTGACTGTGTGTCCCCTAGAGAGAGGCAATGGGAGTAGTAACAAGGGAAGGGTGGTATGCTCTGATAACTTGGCCCAAGACAGCTGCTTGGGAAAGAGAACTTTATGTCAAATGGAGTGTGGGGCTCAAAGCCTTGATTATTTGTTTTTTGACAAACACGTTTCCTTCATTATCCTTACCAGGTAAAAAAGAGTTAATAAGAACTTGGGGCTTTTCTCTCTCTTTTCTTCTGTAGCCATGCATGCACATAAGCACGAATAGATACAGCCTGCAGCAGAATTCCTGGCCAGCTAAAACATGAACTACAGTACTAAAAAGTCCTTTTGTTTGCTTTCTACTGTGTTTAGAAAATGAAAGAGTGCAATACCAGGTACAAAGGAAGCTCAGCTTGTCAGTTAAATGGGCTGCCTGGCACAGCCAGATTTTGCTTTTCATGATCCATGGCCCCAAGTAATACCCTCTGTTGATATCACTGCTGGAGGAAGGCTGGAAATTATGGAGGCGTTTTTGGTAATAACTGCTAGCAGGGAGACAGTATTTACCAGGAGTCTGCGATGAGACTCTCAGGTAAATAATAAGCATTTTAGAAAAACAACCTAATTATGTATTTAATCGCTTGGAGCCGTTCCATTCACTTGGGGAAATAGTGTGCGTTTTGTAAATCTGCCTAATTATTTATTTGGGAAGGAAGTAATTCTAGCCTCTGGGGTATATGTAGTGTGAATTTTTTGACTTTCTGTGCAGATCTGATATGCTTGAGAATGTATTTTAAAAAAAACAGCACCCCACATCTCAAAATACCAAGCCAAGACAAATGTTATTAATGCAGTGAGGATGTTTTACTTTTCTATCCAGTGCTCTAGTATCTCTATAAGGGCTTCAAACTTCATTCTGCTTTAACACAGGCATCTTCTTAGTATTCTCAATAAGATAAGCAGTAAAGTGCAAGCAGCCATATTTCTACATGGCACACTGTCTGAATAGGGAGTTTTGAGGCCACTAATGAATCAAGTTAAATCTAGTCAGCAGTTATTAAAAGCTAGAGCACATTTCAGGTCTGAAACTCCATAGCATCTTTGCACTGGACGTGATGGTTTTCTCTTATGATGGTATGAATAATGAATTGCATACTTTGGCCATAACTAGTTACTAGCAAGAGAACTGAATGTCTAATATATGTCAGAATTAAAATAAGTAATTTTGTACAGTGTATGCCAGTCCACGGGGAGTTACTTAGTCTACTAAAATACATTCTTCCCACTCTCAATTTGTGCTTTTTTACTCTGTTTTTTTTCCTTAATCAAGAACTTATAAACTTATAGACTATCATTAACTGTGCTGAATTTACTTGGTGTGACTCTCTATTTGCTGTGCATTTTTAAGTGCTATGAAAATCCACTTAAGAAATTAGTTTTTATTTTTCTAAAATTTTAGAAATCATTTTTGGCAGATAATACACCAAGGCAGAAGTATTTACAAATCATATATTTACCCTATGTAATGATAAGTAGAATTTTCATAATGAAATATATAGTCAAGAGGAAATATCTGAAGAATAAGTTTCTTGACATTGCATTTTCTTACAAAGTAAATTATGGTGTACTGCTAAAAATGCAAAATACTATCAGCATTTTGAATATTTTCATTATCAAAACAAATGTAAAATATTGTTCAGTTAAAAAAATGTAGTGTATTGATTTGGAATACTGGTCATAGCCTCTGTATCTCCTCCTGACTTCATCAGGATTTATGGGGGTGTTACATGAAACCTGTTTCCCATCACAGAAACATCAAAAGCCTAGGACAAACCAGTCACATTATGCCTATAATTGAACACTTCCTCTAAAGGGCCAAAGCTCTTCTCCTGAGTTGGATGTCTTCCACAATAAATTAGAGGAAAAATTCTAACAGAGAGTTCTTTCATAATTCTGTACCCATTTCTGTATTTTATCCCAGGGTAACCTCAAACTCCCACATCTTTTACTTATTGTTCTTATTGCAGGTAACCTGCAGCTCACTCCTTTTTTTCCCTCCTTTCGGAAAATTCTGGCATTTCTGCTGATTATATTAGGTCCTTCACCAATCAAAAGGAATATTGCTCTTCTGCACAGAAACATGCATAATTAGCACATGCTTAACCTGGTTGATTCATACTCAAATGCTTATGTTTATGCATGGCCCTGCAAACCTTTCTGGATAAAGAAATTTTCATACATCAACCTCATTGCTAGATAGCATCAGTGTCATCAAGATGGACTGATTCAGTGAACTGGTTTATTATTTCTAAGTAAACCAATTTTCCTTGCTTTTTTCCAGCATATATGGAAATACATCCTAGCCTGAAAAACACCTTATTTCAAAACACATTGTATTCAAAAGTAATTTCAATCCCTCATGCATTGTATGACTATCCAAATGCACAGAAAGCATAATAGTGAATTTCATGTACTGGATGAAGCTCATGAAAGTGTTTTCCCTCTTTTGTTACACTGCTTTTATTCTAGGTACCAGTTAAGCAGCATTCTGTAATAGATTTGACATATAAAACCCTTTAAAGAAAACAACCTCCAGTTCACTGTATTATTCTATTTTTTACAAAATAGTAGGCATTTACAGCATTTGTAGAACTAGAAAATATATAACACAGTGGATTGATGTCACACTCTTTAATTACAGACTGAAGCAGTGCAACATTGGGATTTAGTGCAGATAGCAAGGTCCAACCATAGAGCAAGTGTAAGATGGTTTAACCCACGCTTTCATGTTAGTCATACTGGAGCCTGAACATTAACTAAAATTTGGTAAGGGAAAAGTATTCCTTTAGAATGGGATACCTCTATGCTGGGTTTGTTCTCTAGATGCCATACAAGTTGTATAAGTGATGTCATTCAACAGACAATGACAATGAAATTCAGGATAGCCTCTGCCCCTGTTGCACTGGGGGAGTTTCATGACTTTAGCAGAATCCTCATGTGGCTGCTATGGGTGTGTTAAGGTCACTTCCTGTATCTCTCACAAGGCAGCCAAAAGCAGTTGATAATTGGTTTGTACAGACTGAGAGGAAAGTGGGATAATTGAAGTGATATTACATGGAATATAAGGAGATTTATAATGACAACTTTGGTATTCCAGAAATCAGGACTGGTGTGTGACCAAGATTTTTCTCAGAGATGATTACTGCTTTAACTATGGTAATTAAAAGTACCATGTAATTCATATTATGTCACAGGTTAAATATTTGAAAGGAACTTTAAGTTGCAACTGAGAGAGCTTGTTTGTTCTAGAAATCTTTATAGTCCTTTTAGAACAGTGTTCTAAAGTTTAACTTATTATCCTGCCTGAGTTACATGTTTTTAAAATGGCAGGGTTTTGATGGACAGCACCCAGTGAAACTAATGTGAGTTTGGGATAGATCTTGGTGTTTGAGAATATAAATGAAAATATTCATGGCTTAAAATCCTTCTTCCCCAGGGTTTAAAAAGGAAGTCATTTGAATCTTGAAATTGAAAAGTATCTGGGATGGGGAAAACTGTTTGGTTTTAATCATAACATTGAAATTCTGTACAGTCAATTCATCCCAGTAACACAACTCTCCCAAATTCAGAAAGTTGGGGTTTGTATGTAGAAAGCTTCCTGGCCATTTCGATAGAGACCGGAAAACAGAGGATACTTCTGAGATAAATTTCTTATCTTAGGTACTACTGGAAAATGTGGATTTATGCTGACAATAAAGACAAAATGAGATTAAATTCTAGTCCTCAAATTCAAAAGCACAGAAGAGGCTTCTTATGAATGACAATTCAGTATTTTGGAGAGGTTTTAAATATAAAATGTTCTCTAGACCATATGTTGTGATATATCCAAGGAACCTGAAAATATGGTCCTCTGTCTTTTCTAGTTTCTCACAGTTCCGGTATGATGACATTCTTTTTTAATTCACTCTCTGCTCTATTTTGAGAGGCAGTTTTCCATCTCAAATTAAGGCATAGTACTAACAATATGACACATACAGTATGGTATTGTTTGCAGCCAGAAAATGGTTGCTAATGCACCAGGAAAATTTGGAAGAGATAACACTGAAATCTTGGCTTACTTCAGCCTCCCACTTCCAAACTGCTGATCTGGCAGCATGTAGACATCGACTTACACCCAGAAATCTGGGCAAATCTAAGCAAAATGTAATGCAGTGATTTGTACCTGCAAAGAGTAGTCCTGACTTAACCTGCTTTGGGTACTTATAAAAGTAACTAAAATTACTCTAGATTTACGTTTCTGATCCTTGTCTGTCAAGTTTGATATGTGTGCAGATATATGTACATATATGTATTTCACTTTCAGTCTTTAATCTTAACTTCATTGTGATAATTTTATATTGGGAAGATAATGCAATTTAAATGCACAAGTACATCTTTATTTAGCTTTGCATTAAATATTTTAATTTTTTTCATTAAGGGACGTGCATTATTTAGCTTTATCAGTAAATTTGACTGTATTGACTAAGTCTTTTTATGACCTTTCAATATAAATCAATGAACTTTTCTGAATTTTTCAATCTCCTAGTGAATGGCTTTACATTGTAGTTCAAATGTAGTCACCCTACTGATACTGAATACCTACATATAATAATAAAATTATCACTGATGAAAGTAAAATATTATTACAATCAAATTGATTGCTTTTAAGGCTGAAGTATTACCATAGCTATTCATGTTTACACAGGTATTATTGAAAGACAATTCTCTTAAGCACATATTGTATGTTAAATTTTGTCACATGAGGCTTTTCCCCTTATTTCAGAAGTCCTCTATTTCTTCTAAGGGACTAGAGAAGTGTAACTTTGTGTATTAGGCTTAGAATGTTTTTTTTTTCTTGCCCACAGAGAAATGAGATTTTACAGGCATTTTGAGATAGTCATCACTCCCAAACTGCCCTTCTCTAATAGTCTTAACTCATTTTTTCAAAGCCAGTTGCAAAATTTATTGCCAAATCACTTGTTTCCATTTCCCTATGTATAAAATAAAACTCTGGCTTTTGTTTATGTTATTTGTAATAGGTGTCGATTGCCTAAATGTGGGAGGGCAAATTTAAAGTCAGGTTGTTCAAAAAGCTTCCTGTGTGGCTGCTCCCAAAGACCCCTGTGTGCAGTTTTCCTCGTGTGCCTGCTCAGCCAGTCTGACTCCTGAAAAGGTCACTTATTGTATTAGTGTGTCACATTGTGTAAAGTATTAGGTATTCATGTGATCATTTATAAGTTGTGTGCATTTACAGCCACTTAAATCAACTCCCCTGCTCTTGTCTCAACGGGACTTAGCTGGAGTGCATTTCCAACCCTAGACCTCTAAAGAATATCAAGTTGCACAGTTTTTAGTACAATTTGCAAAGGAAACTTTTTTTTTATTTTTGATGGTTTTGTCTTTTCAGAATGTGCACAAGCAGTGCTAAAGTTACATTTGTTGAAGAGCAGGTCTGGGCACAGTTTAGTGCTGGTGCCAATTAGAGATATCTTGCAAATCTAAGAAATGAAAATGGAAACTTAATGCTCTAAGGGAAGAAGCCTTGATTTCCATTGGCACATGCTTTTAGCTCACAGCTTATGACACTTTTTATATGTTGGAAATCTACTTTGCATAATTTGAGAGGTTTTAAAAAAAATATTATACTATTCCTCTCCCTCAGGGCCCTCTACAGTTGGAATCTTAGTAGTAAGGGAGCCTGTTTCTACAGGCAGATGAATATGAAAAATAATGCTAATAAAATTTGTAAAACTCTTTTTAACATTTTTATAGGAATATATTTGTAAAATATATATAGAATACAGGATGAATGATGCCATTTTATGGCTTAATATTGCTCATTTAGGATGACTTGCATAGCTCCCTCATGGTTTTGCCACTGTTTATTTTATCCATTACAAGCTCATGTTATGCATTTTATATAAACATAAATATTTGTATATGTGAGGTATGCATGTATATGTGTAGTATGCATATATATTTAAACATAATTCATATGTGTACATTCACATGCACATAATTATATATAGAAAAGTGTAACTTTTGGGTTAGAAGTCAAGAAATCTCAGAAATTGTTGTACTGTTTTTACTATTTCATTTAATGAAGTCATATTTTCCTTTAAAGTATTTCTTCACAACTTCAAATGAAGTCATTTGGATATGATTCTTTATGTTAGAAGAGCTGAACCACCGACTGTTAAGAAACTATAAACATTTAACATTTAACATTTAACATCATGTTAAGCATGCATACTTTGCAAGTGGTCAGTTGTGGTAAGAGTTTCTGCCCCTATTTTTCAGAATTTTTTAATGTTTTATTCTTACATTCTTTCCCCTTCTGTGGAATATTATCTTCTCTTTTTTTCTGTTTCTTGTTTTGTTAACTCATTACACATTTTATTAAAAAATCAAACAAAAAAAACAAACAAAAAACCCCCAAACCCAAATGTAATGTAAAACTCATGGAGTTATATGAAGAGGAATGAAGGTGAGAATAAATATTAAAATAAATAAGCAAACATAAAGGAAAGATGGACATGGACTCCAACCAGTAGGAACAGCTGCAGATGTAAAAAAAGAGATTGTTGGCTGCAGGAAGAAGGCATGGAATTGGCAGTATCTCCTTCTTTCATTCTCTTCAGAGGATCACAACAGTGTGATTCAGTGTGATTACCTTACTCTGGGGAAAGTTGTGGTGTAGCTGATACTTTCCTTTTCTCCACCTTTTGGCCTTCAGGGTTAAGACTGGAGACATGTTCAAGCCAACGTGTGATCCCTGAGGAAATGAAGGTGACTTTCAGACAGCTGTTGTTTTGTTGTGATTGCCTCTTCCCTTTGTAGAATGGCTGTTTTCTCAAGCCACCTACCTGGTTTTACCCCATAGCTGCCAATTTTTTGCACACCCTATTAATTCACCTTGTCTTCTGGACTACTTGGCCATTCACTTTTCTTCCTTCTTTTTATCTTATCTCTTCTTCCATGCCCTAAAACTACATTTAAGGAATAAATTATATTTGGCACTAGGGCTCATCGCTTCTTAACATGTGTGTCTGCTTTACATAGAAGCTATGCAGTTAACATAAAGTAAGGATTTGTTTCCAGTCCAGCTCAAGGGGAGGTTTATTGGTCCTTACTATTGTAAGCTTGAATCTCCACAACAAATTAAAAAGGCAGTTAAAGGAAATCTTTAAAGATTAAAGGGGGGAAAAAAAGGATGCAATTTATAAGACTGTAGAAAACATTTTAAAAGACAGAGGTTCAGTGAGAACGATGCTAAAATATGCGAAGAGAGATGAATCAAACAATGCGTAGGGTTGCAAGACTTAAAGATGACTGGGCGAGTCACTAAATATCTGTGAAAAACAGAAGCAAAACTGCAATACCATTAGATATTGTGGGAATTACATTTGAGATAAATATAAGCACAAGAAAAAGTTGGTAGAAAATTATTCTGTCATCTAATTTTGCTGGCTAGTGAGAATCTATATGCCTATTAAGCTCTGAGCGGTTAGCATCTTGGAAACCCTGCTGAAGGACATGAAGAGATCACTGTTATTAGAAGTGAAATGGGACACAATAGCTCTATTAGAATCCCCATTTCTAATAGTCCTTTCCTGCTCTCTGAAGCGGTCAGCGTGGCATCTGTCTATTTCTTCACTGTAAATGGGTGAATATTCTCTGCAAATAATGCAACCAACTACATTACTGGTAATGCTTATAAAATCCTTGGTGGCTGGGAAAGGACTTTTGTTGCCTTGGATGTCAATTCTAGGGGAAAATAGCAAACAAATGTAACAGATCCTGTTCTATGTGGTGCTACAGTGCCCAGAATGGAGCTAAGGCTTACAAAACTTATTACGACCCTAAAACATAGTTCCGTATGCAAAAAAAAATGTTAGAAATTTGACTGTCTGGCTTTGTTGTGAAGTAGGACATCTCTGAATAAGGGTCTAGGTGGGAGAAAGAACATTAGTGATAGATGGAAGCATCAATGAGATATGTAGTCCTGATAGAGTGGTCCATTGCGAAAGACATACTGATTTCAAAAAATGCTGTTAAAAGTGATTCTTTAGTATTTTGGTTCTGTATGCCCATGTGTTTCAGGCTAGCAGCGTAGACTATTAATGAAATATTAGTCATACGTACTTCAGCTTTCTTCTGAAATGACTTTAAAACTTGCATTTACACTTTAGATGTGATACCAGACCTATGGATTTCAGAGCATAAACTGAAAAGTGACTTAATTCTGTTACTTTACTGTTTGCCTTTTTTTTTTTTTTTTTTACAGAACGTTTGTTGTGTCTGATCACTCTACAGGAGTATGGTGCGCTTACATGAATTGCACCTTACTTGGCTTTTTTAATGTACTTTATAATCAGAGTTACTTAGTGGAAAACTCAAAGGAGTGTGTTCTGGTACATCTAGCACTGAGTAGATCATCTTACAAGTCATGCCATTATGCCAATGTCCACACATCCTGGAGCCCTTTGGTGTCACTACTTGGCATCCTTTCTGTGCACATTCAGATCTTGCCAGTTCAGCTTGCTCTGTTGCAGTATTTCCTCTCAAGTTTACGGGAATATTTAAATGGCAGGTGTTCTTTCAATTCAGTTTCTACACCTAATTGCTCCCCTCATTTCCTCTCTCCCATCCTTTGTGTTTTTACCGTTCACCTTTAGTCAGCTGAGATCTCCTCAGTGCAGGGACACTCTTTCCACTCTTTAATTCCCTCCCATGTAACTGTCTTTATCTGTGCTCTGTGCCTCATTTTATTCTTACTAGGACATTTCCTCTCCATTCCTGATTGAACTTCACAAACTTTCTTTTCTCTCTTCTTTTCCAGACTCTCACTGTTTTATTGCTTTGGCAGCACGAAGTGTCTAATTTGCTTTCCATCCCTTTTTTTAAATTCCATTGGCCAGCTTTACATTTTACTCTGTTCTTTGGTCTTGTTATGCCTCTTGCCTGCTTTTATCATCTACCAACTCCACTCTAATTATAAACTCTGAATACAGAAACAGTCGGCAGTCAGCTTTGACAGTGCTAATGTCCTGTCAGTGAGTCAGAACCTATGGAGTGAATGAAACCCAGCCCATTTTACTATGGTCAAGCTGTCCCTTTCTAAAAGTGCGTGAGTCCCAATCGTATTTCCTGATGTCACCATTTCCAATGGCCTTGTGGGATAGTAAAGTCCCTTACACTATTTCTTGGCATGGATACTGCCATCTATACATTTCAGGGTTTGGGTTGGGTTTTCTATGTAAGGGAAAAAGAGGGTTGCAGTAAGGGAGTCTTACCTTCTCTTTGTTTTCTCTCTATTCTTTTAACTCCCATTCCTAAATGTCATTAGTCTCTTTCTGATGCCTTTTTTTTTAAAAAAACTTTTATCATCTCTAAGGCGAGAACAGGAAAGTCCTGCTTATCAAACTTGGTTTCCTTTTCTGACAAGGTACCCCACCTAGCTGATAAAGGGAAGCCAGTTGTTGTAATCTTTCTGGATCTCAGTAAAGCTTTTGATACTGTCTCTCACAGGATCCTTCTGGACAAAATGTCCAGCACACAGCTGGATAAACATGTCATGGGATGGGTGAGCAACTGGCTCACAGGTCAGGCACAAAGGGTTACAGTGAATGGGGTGACATCAGACTGGGGACCTGTCCCTAGTGGGGTTCCAGAGGGCTCCATCTTAGGCCCTGTGCTCTTCAGCATCTTCATAAATTACTTGGACACAGGACTGGAGGGGATACAGAGCAAGTTCACAGGTGATACAAAACTGGGAGGAGCTGTTGACTCCCTTAAATGCAGGGAGGGCCTGCAGAGAGACCTCAACAAATCAGAGGGCTGGGCAATCATCAACCATATGAAGTTCAACAAGGGAAAGTGCTGGGTTCTGCACTTGGGATGGGACAACCCTGGATGTATGGACAGGCTGGGGAATGGGATCCTGGAAAGCAATGCTGCAGAAAGGGACCTGGGGATCCTGGTCATTGGCAAGTTGAACATGAGTCAGCCCTGAACAGCCAGGAGGGCCAACCCTGTCCTGGGGTGCCTCAGGCACAGCATCACCAGCCAGGCAAGGGAGGGGATTGTCCCACTCTGTTCTGCACTGGGGCAGCCTCACCTTGAGTGCTGGGGTAGTGTTGGGTGACACAATGTAAGAAAGAGATAAAGTGATTAGAGAGTGTTCAAAGGAGGGTAACAGAGCTGGTGAAGAGCCTTGAGGGGAAGCTGTATGAGGAATGGCTGAGGTTACTTGGTCTGTTTCAGCCTGGAGGAGACAAGACTGAGGGGAGCCCTCATTGCACTCCAAAACTTCCTCATGAGGGGAAGTGGAGAGGCTGATCTCTTCTCTACGGTGACCAGTGACAGCACATGAGGGAATGGCCTGAAGTTGTGTCAGGAGAGGTTTAGGCTGGATATTAGGAGAAGGTTCTTCCCCCAGAGGGTGGTTGGGCCCTGGAACAGGCTCTGCAGGGAAGTGGTCACAGCACCAGCCTGACAGAGTTCAGGAAGCACTTGGGCAATGCTCTTGGGGCCCGTGGTATGACTCTTGGTTCTGTACATGGCAAGGAGTTGGACTCAATGACTTGTGGGTCCCTTCCAACTCAGCATAGTCTGTGACTCTGTGAACTTTTGAAAAAGGGATTTGTCTTGATGCTGCATTAGTCAGGCTTGGCATTGCACTGATTTCTCTCAATTGCGGGAACCCATTGAGTGGTTTCCCAGAGATTTGTGATATCTGGTCAATAGATTGTGATATCTTGAAAGCATACAAACACTCACTGAAAAAAAGAATCATTTTAAGGTCAGTTATCTGTGTGGGTTCTCTGCTGTCTAATACATTGTGAATTCTTATATCCATCTTTCCCTTAGATACTTATCAGGTACCTTTCCTCTGTCCATCTGCTTATTTTTTCAGGACTTGCGATAATTTTAATTTGTACTTCTCTGCATAATCAGTCAATGTGTTAAAAAACTGTGTGAATGTGTGGTATGGGAAGGTGAGGGAAGAGACTGTCAGATAATTTTTAAAAAGTCCAGCTCCGGAGGCATAATGTCAAATGTCCTAAATGTCTTATCTGCAGCTCAAGTTTTTTTTTCCATACTGCCATTCTGATGATGCAGGAAAAGGCAATTGTATTACTTTCCTGATGACTTAAAGTAGTAGTAATTACATATATGATGTTACTAGATTCTCAACATCCTGCATTAGGACAGTTATGATTGACTTATTGATGACTTCATTAATTCATTTCAGAGGACAAAAGCTTAAAAATTACTTTTTTAAGATTTTCACATATAGGCTTGACAGTCTGAAAGATGTCCTAATGTCTAATTTACAGTTCTTTGAAATCACCAGCTTTTCCAAACTTATTAGTTTCAACAGTTATTAGGAAATAAAAGTCAATTAGCACTTCCAGTATGTACCATGAAAAGATATTTCCCCAAGGTGTGAATGTGTTACTTAGTAAGACTGCTAGCCAGTTATGTCTTGTCAGTATCCAGAATGTGAAAGCTTTGGATACATCTAAATAATGAGAAAATCAGTTTACAGTTCACATACTGCAATAAGTCAATAAACAAAACTTCCCAGCATCCATTGGAAAGCTGTGAGATACACTGTGCTGTCTCTTCCATTAAGAGATGGATACCATAAAAGACTGTGAAACTTTTACATGTGCATATTGAGTGAATTAAAGGATTGACATTCACTGAATATATTAATATTTTCTAACCTTCTTAAAGTGAGATATTTATTCCCTGGAGAGGGGAAAAACCCTGCTTTACTGAGATAGCTAACTGGGCCAGGGAAGGTTTGTTGTTAGCATTAAACTTCTAACCATCCCATCCTCCTCTTGTGGCTGTATGTGTTAGAGGAGACACGTGCTTTCAGCCTGGTTCCTGCTTTCATGCAGTTTCATCATTCCTTCTGGCTTCTTGTTCCTTTGGTCCTTTGGCCATTCTTTTTATATCAAATGAAAAGAGATCAGCTTTTCAGGATAAGAAATGGTAAGATATGTCAGCCCAGCAACCTTCTGTCTTTGCTTTTAAATCCTCACTTTAATGTTTGGAAAGACCTTTGGTTTTCTGAAAGGAAACAGTCATTGAGGGTGAATATATCTCTCTCTTTCTCCTTTTTTTTTTTTTTTTTTTTTTTTTTTAATTCTGTCTGGGAGAATAATCTCTTCTCAATCCATGGAAAAATAGACACACGTGAATTTTCGTATCTTGGCAGATCCACAGCAATCCCATTAGAAAAACCTGCAGAAGGTAACAAGCTCTTAATTAACGTTGAGTTAAAAATGGCAAAATAAACTTGTTTTAATTGGGTTAGGATCATAGGAGCCAGGATTTAACTTCCACAGAGATGAGTCACCATCATGAACGAATACAAGTATCAACTGTTGTTTTGTTGTCACAAATCAAAAGATGTACAGAGGCAGGCAAGATGATATGTTTAAAGGTCATGTACTCAGAATCAGAGTAACAAAAAGTATTTGCTGTGATTAAAAAAATGACCTGAAAAATATTAGGGAAAGTTTTTTCTGGAGTGTTCTTCTATGTTTTTGCTTTTATATGAATTTGTATGTGTGATAAAAGAAGCTTATGATGTTTGTGCATCTGTGGTTATTTGCTTAAGTGAAATAATAGCTATAGAATATATGCTTTTAAAATATTTCTACCTAGACAGGAATGTGGGAGGGTTTAAATTAAAAAATTAAGTATTGGATGTATTTCAGAATTATGTAAACTTTCTATTATTCAGCCTGACTTACAAAGCTGAGAGGTGTATTTTACTGACAGGAGAGAATAAAGAAGATTAAATGGCAATATTATCATTCTTATAATGAAGGTGATCTAACCTTGGTGTATGCTTAGCTAAGAAAGGTGAATTTCACTTTTGTACAGACAGTCTTGTGGAAGACTGTTCCTATAGCATTGTGGAAGACTGGCTTTTTTGATTGAATGTTAGCCATCATGAGCAAATGAGTTATAATAACTGTCATGTAAAGTGTTAAGAAGATGTTTAGAGATGGATTCTTCACTACCTTCCACTTTGTCCAGTAATTTCCATCTGTGCACTTGTATATCTACTTCACAAAGCTGTAAAGAAGGAAAAGGGCTGAAGCTTTGTGTCAAGTTTTCTCACTCCCCTTCTCCCTCAGTGGTGGTGTATGTGAATGGCTGCAGAACTACAAAGTCATGTTAACAGTGCATGGGCTGTATAGAACAGAAACACTTGGGAACACATTTTTCTCTCCTGTTTATCAGTATCAATTTTCAGTAGTGCTACTTAATTCAATTTCACATATTCCAAATTTACCCTTTATCTTGGTATAATTAAAAAACATTCTCCTCTGCATTTTTTTAAATAGCATTCTACCTTTATTTTATGCACACATTCAGATGTAGTTAAAAAGTAGTAATACTGAATTGCTTCTACTGAATGGGATGTCACAGCAGAATAGTTCAAGTGTCTTGCTGCCATGCCAAGCTTGAACATGGTCCTGAGCTTTTGCTTTAACACCACCCTGTCACTGGGCACTTTGTCCTTTGAGCTAGGAAATCAAAGGCTTCTGCACACATCATCAGTGTCATCATTTTATTGTGTGCTGTCAACCATAGAAAGTGACCTATTTTTTTTTTTTTTTTACCAGTGATAGAGCAGTGGTCAAATGGCCTCTTGTTTGTATGAAACTTTTTGTGTGCAAAACTGAAAGTATTTTGCATTTAATATTTGATCAGAGTTTTGAAAAATTCTATTAAAATTTTAACACTTGAGTAATTTTTATTTATATAAAGATCATGATGTAGTAGAGCTAGTCTTCCCTCACCAGCTGCTGAATCCCTATTAAGATATTTCTCCCACCTTTTAACTACATTTGTCATTGGAGATTTCCAGCAAATTCCATTAAATTCTGCTACTCTGCACAGTAAATAGCCATGAAAGCACCATGCTTCTTAGCACAAATCCTCAATCCCCCGCTAACACCTTATATTACAACTGTCTAATTACCATGTTCTGCAGTAACCTTGTGGGACTTCCATAGGTAATTAGAACTCCAGAGCGTTTCTGCAATAATCCAGTAAGGACCTCTTAAGTAGAAAGAATTATGTGGTACTAATATTTTTGCACCCACGTGTTCTTCACAGTTAATTGTTTCAATTAATATTTGGCAGCAATGAAGAAATTCATAGAGGTTCATAAACTGGGACAATTCTCAGGAAACTTTAAAGGCAAATGAGTTGTAGTTGTGGTCACTTAAAGATGCAGGGCACTTAAGAAAAAATTAAATTCCAAGTACGTCAAGGTATTGCAACAGCAGATTTTCATATTACTACTAGTAGAGATGCCTTAACTTGCCCCATTCCTTTAAGACTGTAGTGTTTGGGTAAATTCTCTTTTCTTTCCTTGGAAGTTTTACCAAGGCGTTGTAGATGAAGAATACTGTGTGAGTTAAAAAGCACATGGTGAGTACACTCTGATACTGTTCTACAGACGTGTCTTTGATGACAGAGAATAATAGAGAGGGCTATTGAGATGCTCCCTTGATTCTGGATGTCTTTATTTCACTTCAGTCTCACCTTCCCTTTGTTTTTCCTTTCAGAGTAAAGGACATACCACATACTATGCAGCTCTAAAGGTCCTGTGTACACTGCACATGCTGCACACACTGGCAGTGTGTGTTTCAAACCTTGGATCTAAATAGTACTTACTGTCTTTACTGATTATTCTGATTCTTCACCCCTGTACAGTCAGTGTCAGGCCAATGGTATTTCTATAGATTTATGACAGTGTCATCTGTGTAAGAAAATTACTCCATCATTCATGAAGTACACAGGGAGGTAGAAAACAGCTTTAATCCCAAAAGCACATGTCATTCCTCCCTGCTTCTTGCTCCCCTCAGCCTTTGGGCAATCCATCTGCATCCTCGCTCGGTGCTTCCTAGGGGATCCTCCACCCCTTTGGAGTGGCCTCAAACACACCCAGTTATTTTGACACCAGGATAGAAGGAGCAGCCCAAGAAAGACCAACAGGAGAGAGTGGGCATGTGTGGGGCATGATGAGGGTAGGTGCATTTCTTCCCATTGTGCCCAGAACTGGTTTCCTTTTCACACTGCCCTTTCTATATTGTCAAGTATATCTCTATGTTGGACAGAAAGACCTAATGCTTTCCAAATCTGCATGTCTCATCATAGGTACTGACCTGTTTCATTAGTTAGCTCCCAGTAGGGTAATGACTACAATTTATTACTTTACTGTCAGAAAGATAATGACTACATTCTATGGTTGTTTGCCATACCCTTTTAGTCTTAAAATCTCCGATTTTTGTTTATGGTTGTTTTCTGCTTTCCGTGTAATTGTAATTTTTGTTTAACTGTAATATCCTGTAAAATAAGGAGAGGTCTGGAAGAAGTCTTTGGATGGGTTGATTAGAAGGTCACTTACTTTTCTTGCATTAAAAGGGCAGAAGAACAAATGCCATTCCAATTTATCATCATATGTAACCTTTGATTAAACAATTTTTTGCTATATCAGTGTGAGTGGCTTTAGGCTTCAGAGTAGATTACTGAAATTAAGAACTTTAGCACAAAATAAGGAGTCATTTGTTTAGATGATTATTAAATTTAAAAGTCCAATCTGGAAGTCACCTTAATGAAATGTAAAATTGAGTCTACTGAACCTCTATGCACTTTCAAATCAGAGCATGATGCTTCCCTAAAATATCATAAATTGTCCCTATTCTGCCAGTTAGTTCTGTTGTTTTGCAGCCAAGATTATAAATTAGACTTGATTAAAATAAAACGAGCTGTTTCTTAGAATGTGATCCATGAACCCTAGTCAATACAGTCTTTCCTTTATTGGCCTTCTATCTATTACCAAGTTATGAATTTAGTTTAATTTATGTTGCAAAGTTTCCAAATAGAATGCATTATAACAATCTTAAAATTGTTGGAATAATAGATCTATATTTATGTGATTTATTATTGTTTGTACAGCTTTGAGAAAGTAGTGTATTTTCCCCTTGGTATGCCTAAGAGGGTAAAAGCAACTGTGTAAGTGAGTAGGTGTGTGCACATGGAGAACCACATGTAGTTTTGCCATGAAAACAGACAGTCACCATGTAAAAATTCTCAGTGCATTCTCAGAGGTAGTACAAAATGTTCTCAGAGAGAAAATACATCACCAAAAGAATCCCTGTATGGTGACAAACGTTTGAATAATGTCCATACAAATCACTATTCTTAGTGAATGGGCTGTGGCTTCTGTTTCTTACTGAACAAAAGAAAATTTACTGGCTGCCACACAGTGTGGGTAAAACTCAGATTTAGTGATGCCAGCAGCAAAGGCGGCAGAATTTACATGTTTCCACAGGATAGGATTTTGGCAAGCTTTTGTGTATTTGTACAGCCCAAAGCAAGGACACAGCCACTGTTGCTGTATTGCTGAATAAGTTCTTCTGGATCAGATGGTTTTTTTCCCTTTGTTTCTTTGTTAATTTTTAATTTTTTTATTTATGGTCTTTGCAGATAAACCATTCCCATAAATGCTTACTACTTTGGTTTTCTCCAAACAAATATGGAAGATGAATCTGATTCTAGCTGTGCAGTTTAGAGGAATTCTCTGAACCTTCAGGAAATCTTAGCTGAAGATACATGCTTTTTTTATACATGTACAGCTTGTACATGTATAAAATGTACATAGAATTAAAATTTCCACAACAAATAACAAAGCAGTGCTTCTTGCCATGGCAAAAATGAGTGCATACATTATGGACGCAGAAGGGATTTGCCTGTCCATGTGAGTTCTCACTTCTCTGGGACCAAACTTTGAAATGTCCTCATTTTCTCAAGCTTCTGTTTAACAGTAAACAGAGACTATGTACCTGCCATTTCTTAAAGCTGGGGGTGGGGTGGGAGGATGCTGGTGAATAGACACCCACTGTGGATCCCTTTCATGGATCCATTCTAGTTATGGTGCTACTGGGCAGCCCGTACATATAACCTGTGCCAGCTCAGTCACAAGCCTAAACAGTAGTCTTCATAGGACTACAAAATGGGTAGACAAATGCCCATTTCTTCCCAGGGAAGGCAAACCTCCCTGAATGTATTGATACTCCTCTATGAAGAAAGTCTGTAGAGTCTCCGCTTTGGAGGCAATCCAATGTTTTTGCAAGGGCTAAATGAACTACTCTCTAGACCCAGCTTTGTACAATTTGCTGAACTCAAAGAACTCTTTTTTTTTCTCCTTTCCTCCTCATACTTCTTTGTTACTTTTAACAATGTGTAGTAGAAAAATTGGCAGTTACTCAATGAAATCACTGTTCAGCTTACACCAAAAGGAAGATTTTTTTGTGAATTTGCACTTCTAAGAAGATGTCACAGTTTTCAAACGAAGTGGTGAGACTCTGAGTTAATGCTTTTTGAATAGCTTGAATAAAAGGTTGCCCCTGAGTCTGTAAAACAGAAGCAGTGAGGCACAGTACCTCCTGGAGTTCCCTTTGGCCACTTTGTCTTTGCTCTGCCCTTAACTTGGGTCTTTGTCTGCTGGGCACAATCTTGAGCAAAGTAGTCCTCAGTACAGCTTAGAAATATCAATGGAATGCAGGCTCTGACTGATTTATTCTTCCTCCTTTTTTTTTTTTTTGTCTACATTACCAGAGAGTTGGCTCACAGTATTTCTTTGCTCCACCATTACTTTTCTTTGGGGCTTATTCATTGAAACTTCAGGAGGAAAATGCCACATTTGCTTTTTCTTTTTCTCCTTTTTCTTCTCCTTTTTCTTCTCCTTTTTCTTTTTCTTTTTCTTTTTCTTTTTCTTTTTCTTTTTCTTTTTCTTTTTCTTTTTCTTTTTCTTTTTCTTTTTCTCATTTTCTTTCTCTTTCTCTTTTTCTTTTTCTTTCTTTTTCTTTTTCTTTCTTTTTCTTTTTCTTTCTTTTTCTTTTTCTTTTTCTTTTTCTTTTTCTTTTTCTTTTTCTTTCTTTTTCTTCTTCTTCTTCTTCGTCTTCTTCGTCTTCTTCATCTTCTTCGTCTTCTTCATCTTCATCTTTGTCTTTTTTATTGTTACTGCTATACATTAGTGTTGCTTGTAACATGCCATTTTTATCACAATTGTATGTGGCTGCCAGAACAAACCCGCTTCTTGGCTGTAATATGCAAAAAGCTATACAAAGTATAATTAATGTAGCGAAACAAAATGACTCACAGGTGACATTTTTTCTCCTGAAGATTAAGTGGACTTTGTGAAAACCATGGTAAGGATGTAAGAGAACAAAGGAAAGGAAAAAAATGTAGGTAGGATTTTGCTGGTTTTGTATGTGTGCTAAAATGGAGATCCTCAGCAATATGCAACATGGCCTTTCTTTTCTATCCAGCATTCCCCCCACCCCAGTCTCTGAAGTATGAATGTATGCATTTTCTTTGCTAGAATGAATAAGGAACACGGGTGTTCAGTGACCATGATCTTCATTGAAGTTGTGGAAACCTTTTTGTATAGAAATACCAAATTGATAATGCTATCATTTGTATCGTACCACTGATCATGGAATGAAATCTGTCATTTTAAAACCAATTTGATGCTAATAAGGAGGTATTTCCATGGCACCATTATAATCTACACCCATGATCCTGTTTCCTTTTCTCAACAAAATATTGACCATTACAGACAAGTTGAGTTGATCCATTTTTGGTCCTGATATTGTGAAATTAAAACATGACAACCATCCATAAGTAATACTTTTGGCAAGTTCACTTTATGGCTAATAAAAACTAGGAAAAGAAGAGAGATTATGTTAACAGGTGATCATAACGATGTAATTTCTGGGGACATTGTATCTTTTCTCAAAATAGTATGCTAGTGACACTAACACATAATAATTACAAGAAAATTTTGCATAAATGGTTCTGTATTTTATAAAGATCCTCAACAGGGTGGTGTTCCATCAGTTCTGCCTAAGTACATACTCCTGTTATTTCCTTTTTTTAAAAAATAGAGTTGCCATAACAACTTCATGCAAATTTCATGTGACTTATATAGAACATTATTTTTAGAAGTATTTAGAATTTTGGTTGCTTTAAACTGAAAAAATATTTTTATGGAGATAGTGCTTTCGTCTTCATCTCTTTTGCTTTTCTTAATAAGAGAATCCAGTGTTTTATTTCCTTCAATAAGCTGAAGAAATAAAAGTGTTTAAAAAAAAATTCAAATAATTATTCCCCACACCAGAGTTGAAGTAAACAATCGTATTTTCCAGATTAAAAAATCATCTTCATAGACTTTGAAAGGTCTCAACATTGATTTGTTGGATCAAAAATAGTGAATAGAGAAGTTAGATTGTTTCTCTCAATTACCACTGAATGATTAGGTTAGACTATCACTAAACATACCCACCTAGCACTAATGAGCCACCTTTTTGTGTACCTCAGCAGACAGGCTCTAAGTGAAACAGGTATTGAGAACCCCTTAGAGTATTCAAGGAGTTCAGGCATTAAAACACTGAAATATGAATTGTAGCTGAATTTGGTGCAATGTTTTTGGTTTAGATTTGAAAAAGAAATGAAGAACTTTTTGGAAGTAAGTTTATCTGCTGCGTGTCCTATTTTTGTACATCTTAGGATAATTTAGCACTTCCTTGTGTGCTGAAAATGAGTCCAAAAAAGGAAAGGGTGAAGTAGGTGTTGTAGTTTTGTGTCATTATTCACTTTGTTATAATTTTTTTTTTTTTTACCTTTTTTCTTTTTTTTTCTTTTTTTTTCTTTTTTTTTCTTTTTTTTTTTTGAGGCTAAACATTCTGGTATGCTATATTGGTCTCAATCAGATGAATTCAGTTGTCATAGCTTTTAATATTTATGGTACAGGATTTGTTTCCAAGTTCATTATAACTGTGCCACTCTGCTCTATAGCAGAAAATACACCAGAGGCTTATCTTTGATCTTCTGATAACTGTCCAAGTGGAAAGTTTGGTAGTTTGTTGTCATGAATACATTACTTGAGTTTTTGTCATAGCTAACAATAAAGGAATGAACTTTGCAAAGTTCACTCTGGTTTTAGTTTTATATTTTTTAAATATTTTTCTTTAATATGTATGATGTTCTGTATAAACTCCTATTTTACTTGCTTAATGCATCAGTGATGCTTTTATCTATTTAATGTTTTGATGCCTTCACTACCTTTGTATTTATCTTGTTCTTCTACTACTTGTCATTTACATACCATTTTGCTTTTGCAAAGTAAGAAATAGAACCTGTTTTCTCTGGGTGTATTTTTATTTGACTTCTAAGTAGTACATGCTATAATCCAAGAAAACAAATGCTAAAAACCAATTTGTAATTTGTCATGACTAATGTATTTTGTTGTTTTAAAGTAGGAAAAAAATTAATCTCTATTTTTGTGGTGTGTCACAGCATTGATTTTTTAAAGCAAACCCCACTGAAATCAATTGGGAATGCTGCATATAAAACCATGCCACACTATGGCTCTTTATTTATTGGTTTTAATTAAAAGGGAGGAGACACTGGAAATCTCAGTACAACACTATGGAGGTCTTTAGGATTTTTATTTTTTAAAGTTCCGCCCTTTTTATGATTCCCTCAAAATGCCGAAACAAGATGTTTATCTAGTTGTGTAAACTGGATGGGAAAAGTAGATAAATTTAATAAATCGATGAGCTTACAGCATCATTCAGGCGATTAAATGGATTCCGCACCCCCTCTCCCCTTCTCCATATCCCCACTCCACATTATTCTTATCTGCAGGATTAGACTCCCCATTAGGTCTTCTGATAAGAGTCCTCCTGCTTTCTGAGACTCACAATTCTCAGGGCACAAGGGTGAAGTATTGTGCCTGTGTGTTCATATGTTATATTACGTACTAAATCAAGAAGAGGATTTGGGTTGCAGTAAAGATTGAGCACAACCTTTAAGAAGCAAGGCATGGAACTTCATTTTAAACTCTGTGTCATGTTTAGGTATTGAACCATGTGCACTGCAGTAAGCTGAAAACACCGCTTACTTGCTACAAATCAGTCCCTTATCTATGAAAACAAACCAAACCATGTTTTCAGTAAAATTAGCACATAAAACAGTCATGTGACATCCCAAGTGAAAATTAGATATATTGAATAAAATGCTTTTTTAATGTAGTTACAAAAAGCATTTTACTTGTGGATTTCAGTGGGTTTTGTTGGCTTGTGGGGTTTTTTTTGTTTCTGGTTTTGTTTTGGTTCGGGGTTTTTTTCACTAACATGTAGAATTTTCCACATGAGCACTAGAATCTGTTGCAGCTATTTAGGTCACCCACTGGGTTCGTTGCAGTCAGAGGACTAAGGTCACTCCTTAAAGATAAAATATCTCCTCTCAGCCTAGAGGTCTAAGCTGTGACTAGGGTCAGCTTATAGGTGAGTGGTGGATATTTAACTTAGAGAAAAATGGATGGAAATTTCCAGTTCTGTACAAATATAATCCCTAAATAAACCAGAGGCCATCGGGGGTGGCCAGTATCAGCACAGCAGAAAAAGTTCATGCTTTCTTTTTCTAGGACTGCACATTCAAAGATACAAACAGGTATCTATACACATTTATATGCGCGCACATTTTCATACTTTTTTTCAACCATGTATGTTGTGTCTATATGAATTTGTATGTAGCTCATATGATTAAATTACAAATAGTTCTACTTTGTGCCATTTTGGACACCACTGCATGGGCATGTGTTCACTGATAAGTAGAGTTCTCCAGATGACCTCTTGATACTGTTGCAGTCTATTGAGGTCACCCTCAATAGGTGACCTTACATCCCTTACCCATATGTTTGGGTTCATTAGTTCCAGAAAAGCTTTCTTTCATTTCTGTGCAAAATCTAAGACTCTGAACCATCTATGGATTTTAAACAGCAACTTGTTCTGGTTGTACAATATTAGTGTGATCCAATCAATAATTCTACAGAAATTTAACTCATCTTTCAGGGACTAAAGTGCATCATTTTATGGTGATTAACTTTCTGTGAGGTTACTGCTACTGTAACCTAAAGGAAACAAGTGCAAGATATTTGTAGTTAGACCAAATTAGTTGCAGGGATATATTTTTTTTTAATCAACAATGAATTGGGTAATGTATCTTCTTCCATTTCAAAAGGGCAATAATAATTTAATCACAATAGTATATCATGCCAGTATAAGCCCGGGAAATAAGGTTGATTTGTTTACATGTTCCAGTTTGCATTACTTTTGTGACATGGTCTTTAACAGTAGAGAGAGAGTCTATTGAATTGATCCTTAAGTTAAACCAAATAATAATATCTCCTCAGATGAAATTTATGCTTCAGGTTGTAACCTGGAGCTGCATTTTGTTTTCCACATCACATTATACACATTTGTCAACAGAGATTTTGTAAAGGGAAACTAACACCAAATAGTTCTATCAGAATTTTATGGTTCAAAAGTATTGTGAATGTCTAGATTTTTGGAATCCAATCCAATTCTTCTTATAAATATATTAAATATAGTCCAAGTACCACATGACTTCTTAACATCACCAGCAGCAGCTATACAACATCTGAGGTATAAGTATTTCCTTACTTAACTGAGTTTAAGATAACTGGTTTTGCACTCATAATCAGATAGAATGAGTGTAGGTTTTTATATGGATGTGAACGTTTAAACAAAGGATAAGCAGTCCACCAGAGCTCTGAATAATGAGGAAAGAAAATGAAAAAGTTCATCAGCATTGAAAATTTTTGAGGACAAAAGCAGCAATATTTGGAAAATTGAACATTCAATTGGGAGAGCTGTTCAAGAAAAATATAAAAGTAAACTGGACTGTCTTGGAAATTGGATTTCAAAACTCTCTTTGTTCTCTCAGTTGAAGTATGGTCATGTTTACTCAATAAACACTTGCTTTTCCACTTCTGTTTAAGGCTAGGAAATAAAAAGATGTTTGAATGGAAAAATGAGTAAGTAATGGAGATTTGTAGGTCAGCATTCTGTTTAACCTATATGAGCAGCTAAGTAAGTTTTTACTTGCTGCACAATTTTTTTTTTACTGCGAAACAGCCTTCATTCTCTAGACCTAAAATTCTGGGTGTTTTATGGGGTGAATTCCTTCCTATTGATATATGTTTGAGGGTTTCTTTGAAAACAAAAATTTGCTTTTTGAATGGAAATGCAATTTTAGGTTTAGAAAACACAGGCCAGTGTGGGTGTTGTCATCTTTTGATAAGTCTGACTTTACTAGGGGTTAAGATAGACATGTATGGTAGCATCCACAGTTCTAAATCTGTGCCATCATAACTCATAAATTCTGTCATTCAGGTCTTCCTGGCAGTATGCAGTAATGAAAAATGTCCAAAAAGTAATAGTGGAGGAGCTTCTTCTCAAAATTCTGCAGCAGGCTATCTATAATGGATCATTTCCAAGAGGAGTTGAGATTAATATGACTTTTCCTTTTGCTCTTACACTGATGAGATGTCTCATTATGCTCAGCCCTTTTTAATACATGGGCCATACTACAAGATTTAATTTATTTATTCTGTAGGTGATTTCCATTTCCTTTTATGTACCCTTTAGGTGAGGTAGCCGACTACACAGCAGCCCCTGCTGTTTGGACTGGACATGAATGGATGTCTGAAACTTAGTTTATTTGGCATAAGAAATTGAGCCAGTCAGAGCAGCTTCAACATGGCTTAATAAAAGAGAAGTAAATTTGTGTGAAAAAAAATTCTTCTAGGCCATATTTGTAACAAATATTGTTGCATCTTGTTCAATTTGGGGGGATTGGTCACTGTCCTGGAGACATCTGCTAAGGCAGGTACAATTCACTGCTTTTATATTCAAAATGCTTTTTAAATGTCTCTATGAATACTGAAACACTTTCTACATACAAAGCTACTTGAAATTACTGCTGTATTTAAAAGGTACAGCCTCAAACAATCCTTCAAGAGTCATTAATTTTTATGAATATTTTTCTTTGAATTATCCAGCACTTAACACTAGGGGTTAATGGTTCTTTAAAATGACAGACTGGAAATTTCCAACATGGATAAAAGGATACATTTTTACCACACGTAAGAGTCTAAAGATCAAATTTTCTCCATGTATTATAAAATTTATAATAATTTTTTGCTTGTTAATAGAACTAGTGAAGTTGCTTGCAAGGAGTAGAGATTTCTTCTGCACAGAGCTAGTCAGATTTTCCCTTTCCTTTCTAAAGTCGCTAACACTTTTGAGGTGTTCCAGATATTGCAATGTACTGATTTTAGAAAATGATTGAGTATTTAATAGAGTCCATTTAATTCACTTGAAAAGATTCATTAGCTTTAACTTTTTCTATTCCATGGATATGATATAATCATGCTGCAAATACATCAAACTCTTTCTGCTCATTTTTTACCCTGCCACCATATATGTCAGTTGAAACAGAGAGGAAGCAGCCCAATTCCTGTTTGCATTCTTTCAAATCCATTTATTAACCAGTTTGGGCTGTGTCCATTATGGAACTTTTGTTTAATGGTTTATGGCAATTTCTCAAAGAGTCCATGAGCTTCAGCCTCATCAAATATGAAAAATCATATTTTTTGTTGACAAAAGCCCCCATGATTATTGATTGACTAGGTTCATTATCTTTTCTAATGTTTCATTACATTAGTAGCATTCTTTTCCCTGGTGGCACGTTTCTGTCCTGATGATGCTAGTTATTCTGTATCTAATTAACAAAAAGTTGTTCATCTGGTAAAAAAAGAAGCAGACATATTATTAATATTCTCCTTAGTAAACTGTCCTAAATAATTAATGCAAATAGACTTCCAGCATTGTGAATTTTGATGAGAAGTTACTCTCACAGATGAATTATTTGGTTTAGATATTTTCCCTGCTAATCCACAGGTTTTTGTGTTGATTCATGTAAAACTGATTTTGCCTTAGTCTGTTGAGGAGGAGGGGAATACAAAATTTAAGTTTTCGATACAAATGAATACCAACAAAATGCAACAGAAAGCTAGATTGAGTTAAAATTCTTCTACAAAGCTCTAAGGCATTGAGTTTGCATGTGTAATGGAACATGAATCTGCACTGCTGGGAATTCTCACAGAAAGAACAGTTTCCTTACATTACTGTAATATTTGAGTTCCAACTTTATGTTTGCTTAAAGGAAACTCAGCGCAAACACAAAGTAAAGGACTGTGAAAGATTTACAAAAGAGATCACGTTTTCCCCTTTTTAAGCAATCTCTTGGGAGGGGAGGAGAAAAAAAGAGTGCATTTTTGTGGGATGATGCATTCCATCTTTTCATCCATATAGTTTGTGGAATTGTTCCAGCTTCCCTGGTGTTGCACAAAAGCACACAATAATACACTTGTGCAGCTCTGGGGTCTGAGAAGAAAATGAACCCTGCTGATGCCAGCACCCTATCAAGCAACATATCCTGAAAGCTCTACATTGCACATTCACTTCACTTCCTTCCTGGGCATTCAGGCGCGAGTGAACTCAAAACAAATGCCATCAGTTGAGTCCAAAGTGTTCTAAAAGGCTTAATATAAATTCCTTGCTTGTGATGCTGTGATTCAGGTTAACTCTGGGAATTTATATGTATATTCTGCTGCCATTTTTCTTTTTCCTTCTTTCACTGAAGATAGGGGCACAGGGTTATTTTCCATATGCCTGTTTTCAGCTCTCATCTCTCTTTTTTTGTTTTGTTTTGCAGAGAAGCTTATTGGAGAAGGGTTATTTTATGCATTTTGAAAGCCAGCACACATCACTCGGTGTCTTGTAATATCAGATGCAGTCCTAGTAGAGTAGCTGATTTTACAAGACACCTGCCTTCATATTTGAGGGCAGGATCAAGCCCTTCCTTGAAGACTTGAGGACAGAAGCTCACTGCTTATTCATGGTGCTATATCTAAGTGTGAACAGGAGCTAGAAGTTTAGTCTCTTATGCCACAGGCTGTGTCCTGTATTCCTACCCTATCCTGTCAAACTACTTGAGTCCATTTTTTAATTAATTGATGACAGTCGTTTGGAAAAGTTCACACTTAAAACTTCTTTTCACAACTTGCACATGCATCTGTGTTCAGAAATGCAAACATACACTGAGTATCTTTTAGCTAATACATTACTGCACCACATATCAACCCTTTCATGTGCCAGCAAAATGTGCCTGTGTCACATAGGTGCCAGTGTTGATGAAATTCAATTATTTAAAATTATTTCTTTAGGAAAGGCAAAGATATTGGAAATATTGAAGGGGGGCTTCACTTTGGAGAGGGCTTTGCTTCATAATGTATGAGCTTGCTACCATTAACCATGTTAAGAGCAACCTCACATGTCTGCAAATAAGTATAAAAATCTTTCATTTAGTGTCCCCTTCTGGTGACTTTTACAGGAACAGCCAGTTGGAATCAGGGTTTGAATCAATGTGTATTCATGTTTTCTTGTTTTCTTGCACAAATTAGGAATTATGAGAAAATGGGAATGTGTATTTCAAATCTTTACCTATTCCTGAGGTAACTTAGCTCAAGTACATTTTTATCCCAAGGGAAGATGGCAGCCTATAGAAACCTCAGATAGGATGGACTGGATAGGTATTACTTTAGATTGAATCTAAATACATCCTCTGTCTTGTGGAAGCAGCATCTTTTTTTCTTCTTCTCCCCCACCCTCCCCACTTTCTTTTAGAGATGTCATCCTTTTTCCTTTGCACTCTGATTCTTCAAAAAGCAAAAGACAATTGATTTCCCTTGTTGGTGCCATTATCTGAGATGCAGGAAATTCTATTTTTTGCCTAGGACAGAGCTAAGTGAAAGCAACTGTAGTCTGTCTTTTGTAAGTTAAATTAGTAAGTGATGAATAGCTTCAATAAGGAAAAAAAATCATATCTTCTGTTAAAGGAAATGTGAACATTTGCCTTTCCTCACTCTAAGTCACACAATGTGACCTACGAAAGTTTTCAGATCTGGAAGAAAGTTAGTTATGCTTTCAGTTGTAAGAGTTTCCTAAGTGTTGCAGAAAATAGGTTGAAATCATTTATTTTCTGAAAAGTAAATCTGTAGAGCTTTTTTCAATTACCAAAATGCTTAATGTGTTGAACTTCATAAACTGTAACTATAATCTACGTCAATGTCACTGTGCAAGTGTGTGAAATAATCAGAGCTCATATACTGAAAATCCTTTCTCTCATGATATTTGCATTGATCATAACAGTAGTTTTACCTGCTAGGAAAAAATTTAGGACTTCACAACCTGCATCTAAGTCTGCAAGCATCCAGAAAATAAATGTCTTATAGCGGTTCTTAATTTGACCATAATTGAGTTCTAGATCCTTTTTGGATCAAATATATTTTTATTTTCGAAACTTCTCTTTTCCCCCAGCCACGATACAAACACTTAACAGGCGTAGCATGCGGTGGGGTTAGGAGAAGCAGCTCCTGGACCATAAGTGCTCCCTCTCCTGTTCTCCAACAGTGGATGCAGCCCTCATTGGGAAAAGCAAGGGACCAGTGGTTGCCTCAGCAAGGGTTGAGCGGCAAAGATATAGGGCTTTTTTCTTTGCTCTCCTCTCTCCCTCCTTTTCCCTTCTTTGAAATGAGAAAATAGGCCACCAGTTTAGTGGGAACTGAGTCTGGCCAGGCAGTGCTGTGAGCTTTGTGTGCTCGATGGCTGCCCGCCATTTCCCAGACCATTGGCAGCCCTCTCTTACTGTTTTCCCTGGCTGCATAAAGAGAACATTGTGTTTCTTGGAAGCTCTGGCTCATACCCTGCCCTCTATGTGAGAAAAGGAAATGCTCCTTCTGTTCATGACTTAGCAACGGTTGGCAAAAATGATGTCATATCCATGGTAGCAGAAAGACAAAAAGAGAGAGAGGGACTGCTTTTTTAGACAGATTTTACACACCACACTGTTCCATGAAGGGCTGAACAAAGAACAGGCATTGTAATGCTCCATTTAGAACAGAATACCAGTCTATTTTTTTCAAGCTGGAAAGAAAAGGGGTTTATTTATGACTGTGTTTGAGAATCCTATTTAGTAACATTGTAATATGGTATATATGGCATTATTTCTCTCTAGGTTTGGTCACTTCACTGTTTGCTTCAGCCCCTCTGTTAGAAGTACATGTGCTAGCATGCTCTCCTTTATTCTCTTTCTTTATTGCTACTACGTATACCCATACTATTAAGTAAAAGAATATGGAAAATTGCTCATGAAATGTTACAGACATTCACACAACTGCAGTATTTTGTTTTTGTGGTCCCCTACATAACTCTGTACTTTAATAATACAGTGTTACTAACACATTTATATAGACCTCAGTGAACAGAGCATCAAAATGTGGGCTTTTCTTGCTCTGTAGTTTATTTCTCTTTGTTCAAATATACTGCACAGTATCAGTGCTCATGTATGATTAAGAGTTTTTGGAATAAGCCTGTTCAGGAAGTATATGTGCATCTATGGGTGTGTTCAAGACTAAAGGCAAAAGAGAGGAGGAACCTGGAAATTTGGGATGTCTTATTATAAAGCCAATGACCCTACCCTCCAGGTGAGATTTGAGCAAATTCGAAAGATCAAATTAAGGCCTCTCCCTAGTTTTGTGGTGGATGATGCTATATGATCTTCAGTTATTAAAACTATGACAGATTTATGATGAAAACCAGCACATTCAATCTCCCACTCCATCTCTGTTCAGTAGGCCTTTCCCTGGAGAGCAAGGGGTAACCCTCTTGGTTCTGTAGCAAAATTTGGAAACTCGTATATATAGGGACCTGTCCTTTTATGAAGTGCTCTGATGCTGAGCATCCTTCACTGACTTGGAACACTAAATTCCATCCAGCACATATTAAATCTAGAGTGCATGCATAAATCCCAAACCTGAACTGAAAATAATTTTCTTTAATTAATTAAATTAATAATATGTGCCAGGTTTTCCTGCTTTTCTTGCTTTTTTGTTCTTCTCACTTTTTTTTTTGCTCATAGATGTGCACTGCTGTCACTGGGGATACCTAAACCATGTCCCGAGATGTAAGGTAACAAGGTTACTGACAGGTGTCACAGATTGTGTTTGTTATTGTCATGGTCACTACTTTCTCAAGTGGTTTCTAACTTTCTCTAAGAATGAGAAATATCTGGAGAGATTTTAGTTGTCTTCCAAATGTGTGCCTTTGGGAATTGAATATAGCTTTAAAATGAAATGAAAGCTTGAAGTGGGATTCTCTGCACAATGCAGTATTAATCTGCTTTAGCTGCTTGTCCAGTCTGATTTTCCCTTGGCATGGCTTTGTTTTGTAGGTGATTCAAATATTTCTATGAGCATCTTATTTTGAGATAGAGAAAAATTCTGTTGGATCCTGAAATAGTTGTTGCTAGCCAGTTTGGTATAGAGCTTTCTGCCTCCACAAGCTCCTATAGCATTTTGTTTATTCTTTTTGCAAAACAGAATGAACCTCTTTGGAATAGACATTGCCAGCCCTTCTTGAATCGGGTTTGAAATGACTTTTACTGCTGCTGTAAATTGATTTGGAACAGAATTTCATTTCTGTTTTCTGCCAAAATTTTGATGTCATTAATCTCTACTGACTTGAAGCACCATCATAAACACCAGCTCTGGCATGTGTAAGGAGGCAATCTCCCAGGTACACAAGACAATAGGAATGAGCTCCAGAGACCCTCAAGCATCAGCTACAGATTAAGTAACACTATTTTTGTGTTTGCTGTGCTTAAAATGTGGTCTACTAAATTTGGTATCCTTTTGGCTTGGAATGAATTTAAACTGTAGCCACAACAGCAATTTTTAATAGTGTAATTGTTTCTGAGATATCAGAGAGAAATTGCACAGGTGGCATATGGATCCAAAATTAGCATTTGAACTGTGTAGAGAGCTGATGCGATCGTTTCTTATAGCCATGTTAAGAATTTTTGCTTTCCTTAAGGGAAATGCTCTCTTAGTTTTTGATATTTTTCCATTTTAGATAACATTGTTGCTGTCTTCATTTAAATTCTGTTGTGAATGTTCTGATGAATTTATGGTAGGAGCACAAATACATCAAGGATAAATAAACAAAGGTTCTCAAAGTGTGTTCGGTTTGTTAATTGGCTATGTCAATAGCAGATGGACATTTCTCCCTGTCCACATGTCCTTATGTGCCTGGAGCTCCTTCCTCTTGCTGCAAATTTAGTATCAGCCAAAAAAACAGAAGACAGAATGTCCTGCTATTGCAACATTAATCTTTTCTGAAGGATTCTCTGATGACAAAAGATTAGGTTATTTTTCTCAACTGCCAGATAGCACGTGCTTATCTAAGGAAGGAGCACAAGCTTTTTCCTGTGCCTTTTCAACACCTGTGGAGGAATTTGGGATCCATAAACGTTGTGTAGGAGATGTTGCAAAAATTTGGATTTTTTAGTTTGAATTAGAAGACTGAAAAGAAATATGTATTATTTGTTCTTGAAAGGGAGGGAATAACTATTTCTAAAAATGCAGAAAGGAGGAGTCCATTGCACAAACTTCTAATTTATTTGATTTAGAGAAAATTTATGTTCTCCTGAAAATAAAGACGTAATTTTAAAAGTGCAAAGTAAAGTACACCAAAGTGAACATGATGCAACTTGACCTGAATACAGTCTTTCCAGATCCCAATTTTCTTAAAGGTAGGGAGTCCACTTTATTAGAGAAGCTATAATAACCAGTCTTCTCAAAGAGTGAATGAAAGAGCACCTCTCCTCTTTTAGCATGTACTCAGAGTTCTGAAAGTTATCTCTTCATGAAGACCATATTTATATCATCAGACTTTTCTATATCCGCCTTTCAATCTGAACAACATCTGCCTTCTCCACTGAAAGGCTACTGGCATTTCTGTGAATCCTACCTTCTGTGCACCCTGGTGGAAATTGTCCATTTTTCTGAAAGAAACTGGGTCATGGAAGAATCCTAACCACAGTGCCCTGCATTTGCAACCAAGAGGTCTGAACTGTCTGTCACAAGCAAGCCCTATTCTGTGACTTCACTGGACTGAGGTGTAGTGACAAAACCTGCAGCTGTGACACAGTGTATTTACTCCCTGATTTATTTATCCTCAGGAGCATGCCTGTTCTAGATGCCTTGCAATAATGAAAAATGCACCAGTAAAGGAAGCAAGCCTTTCCTTAAACAAAGTCAGGATATTTTCTATCTTACATGAAATCAAACCTTTTGACAACTCTTACAGCATACAATGCTTCTGAGGCCGCAGGGCAGGATAGTGGGCTCAGCCAATACATTAGAATGCAGCTGAGATGTGCTTCTGGGCAGTGTCGTAGATTCTTTTTAAAACCACATAGCACAGGGTAGTGCCATATAGACTTTACCACATGTGTACAGGTGCAGACAAACAATATCAGTCTGGTGTCAGGATATTGTTGTTCTGAGACATCAGATCTTGGTGACAGACTTCATGAGTCCCAGTCTCCTACATCTGCGCTGTTGAACTCTGCTTCATGTGAACTTCTGCATCCTCCCAAACAGATCTTCCTGTTTATGCTTACCTTCTCTCTTGTCCCTGTATATCCACTGCCTTTTTATATTTCCACACTAAATCTGATGCCTATTGATTCACTCTTCCTTCTGGTCTCTCTCCTATGATACTTTTAAGGTACTGTAATGAATTCCTTGCTTATTAACATTTACATCTTTAATTTTGCTTGTGATATAAGCCACTTCTTTTCTTTCATTTTAATATGATCCTTGCTTTACCTTCTAATTTCCTGTCTTTGTTTCCCTGTTGACATTGCAATGGGAATGTGTTCCTAGTTTTGGCCAGGACCTGGAGGTTGCTCTGTACCACCTCACTTCATTGCTGGGGATGAGGAGAAAGGGACTTCCTGACTTCCAAGAAGAAGGGCATGGCTTCTGGTCCTGAAAACGTGGGGCATTTTCAGACATTGTTCATTATCTCAGGGTCCATGTTGAGCATTTTTATATGTGGATCACTGTCTCTCTTGTATACTTTTGTTATTAATATTGTAGCTGTTACTGTCCGTCTCCTTCTTTTGTTGCTGTTTCCAGTAATTTGTTCTTATCTCAACCCATGATCTGCCTTTTGTGTCGCCCATTGTGGTGAGGGGGGCGGGGAGCGGCTCATGGTCTTTCTAGTGGGAGTACTAAATCGGGGAACACCATTCCTAAACCAGGACAGAATGTAAGCTCTTTGGGACAAGAAGCCTTTTCAAAGGTGTGAAAATGGTGTGAAAACTGTACTACTTCAGAAATATTTTTTAGTAGTCTGGTGTGCTAGAGTCTGTCAGGGAACACAGTATACCTATTGTCCTCTTGATTGTGGTGGGTGTTACATTCCAGATTTGTTGCAGAAATTCTCCAAAGTGTAATAAAATACCATGTTACTAGCATGAAATTGCATGCTAGCATGAATGTCAGCAATTTGTACTTGGTACTCATTTTTTTTCCTAGTTGTCTGATATAAAGATTCTGAAAAATGCTGCTGATTGTTAATTGACCCTCTTCTTTGGCATGCATGTTGTCACTTTCATCAGGGACACCAAGAAAGATAATGCTTAAGGAGCATACAGCGTATATTCACTTTCAAGAGTGGATATCAAAGCTTTACACTCAGGAGAAAAGAATGTTAACAGCCATTCACTTCTGAATTTTTTTTTAAGCATTCTATCTTTAGGTATATCTGTAATTTCAGTCATTGATATGGGGTTTAATTTGGTTTCATTGTAGCGTATCTTTACATGCCTTCTGTAATTTTTGTGTTTCTTTGTTTGATGGAACAAAGTCTCCACTTATTGCCAAGCATATCAAGATACTGTCATGTGTAATTCTGAGTTTAGTTGAACCTGCCGTTGAGCAATTTCTTTCTTGGTGATTTGCTTGCTGTGTCCAGGACCTTTCAGTTATTTTTCAGAAAGTTCACAAAATTAACAGCATTCCCTCATTTGCAGAACAGACTAATACTTGATGTTTAATGCTTGCAATTTCAGTATTGGATGAAGTATTTGTTTGAAAGAATGTATTACCAATGCATTTTGGCTTGCTGCTATCACTTTCCCCAAATCAGGCCAATATTTCAAATCTGAGCTTGCCAGTATCTTTGGCACTCTGTTGTCCTGGCACCTGATGTCTATACTGCTAAGTACTTGATACCTTGGCTGCACTTCTGCTATCTATCAAATATCTGGACCAGGAGTATCAAAACAAGAAAGTAATGCTTTGTGGCAGTTATTTTGTGAAAAGGTAGAGTACTATTTCATCAAATCATCTAATTACAAATATTGTTAAAACAGCTGTGGTTCCTGATGTTGAAATCAGGTATAGAATCTAGGTATAGCACAAAACCTGACATCATTCATGAGAAATCATTAAATTAAAGCCCATATAGTGTCTAAATTTTGTTTGTATTTGTGATTGATGCACTTTGACATTAAAGTGAGCAGATGTAGAACTGCTTATGGGAGCAATACTAGTTTCTGCCTAGACTCAGTTATTAGGTGGCTTCATGAAAAAGTAGAAATTGCTCTGGGAGACAGAGGTTGCTATTTTTAAGAAGTAAATGCTTCAGTCTTGGCATTCAGAGACTCAGCTCTGTGGGAAGCCAAATTCTGTAAATTTAATATCTGGAATAGCAGAAAAGCTCAAGGAGTGCTGCCAGGTGCATTCAGCTGGCATGTGTCTGAAGTCCTTGGGTGAGATTGATATCATATGAGCACACGTTCTATTGTATTGTATCCAGAAATTAAAAGCTATTTGTCGTGGTTTAACCCCAGATGGCAAACAAGTACCACACAGCTGCTCATTCACTGTCTCCCAGCAGTGGGACTGGGGAGAGAATTAGCAGGGTAAAAGTGAGTAAACTCATAGGTTCAAATAAAAACAGTTTAGTAATTTAAATAAAATACAGTAATAGTAACAATAATAATAAATTTTAATGAAAGGCAAATAACAAAGAGAGAGAAATAAAACCCAAGAAAGACAAGTGATGCAAATGAAAGTGGTTGTTCACCACCAAAGGACCAATGCCCAGGCAGTCCCCAATAAGCAGCCCCCTCCACCCAGCTGCATTTGCTGAGCACAGCCCCACATAGACTGGGATATCCCTTTGTTCAGTAGGGGTCAGCTGTCCTGGTCACGTCCCCTCACATCTTCTTGTGCACCCCCAGCCCACTCAGTGGTAGGATGACAAGCAGAAAAGCCCCTTGATGCTGTCTGTGTAAGTGCTACTCAGCAATAATGAAAACATCCCTGTGTTATCAGCACTAATTCCAGCAAAATCCAAATCACAGCCCCTTACCAGATACTGTGAAGAAAATTAGCTCTACCCCAGTCAAAACCAGCACACAGATGAAACAATGCTTACATTCTTGCTGGAATTCTCAGCCAGCACTACACAGCTGTCATTCTGGTTTTGTATCTGTTATTGTTCTGTTCAAGTCATTCTGGAATAAATAGTTAAAATGTTAATTGACATAAATTGGTGCTGTTGTAAGGTGCGTTTTGAGAGGGGTTCTTACAGAGCCATCTAGTTGATGCTACTTAGTTTCAGTAAGAAATGCTTGGATGATTAAAATAATTATTTTTAGACAAAAGTGAAAACTGCCCTGTTCTTGAACAGGAGGAGACGCTACGCGTGGAGATCCTGTGTAGCTACATTATTGCTCACTTGGCTGCAATATTGTTTCTGTCAGCTATTGACTCCATGTGGAAGAGGTTTTTTAGCTCTCTTCACTATTCTTTCATGTTCATAGTTGTTCTGCTTCACTTTATGAGGTATTAGTGCAGGTTGTACATATATTATGCACGTATATTCTATGTACTTCTGTATTTGTATTCCTCACATCATCAGGAGAGACTTGGCAGCACTATGACTCTATTGTGCTGCAGTATAATATGCTGCTATCGGTCCTTACGCATGTTGGCTTATATTCATTATTCCTGGGACAGGGCGAGTAGGACAGGGATTTACTGCCTTAAATGTGATCACTTCCATGTACTTCACAGTGATCTTTAGACATTCAGACACCTCAGCCATGAGGTGGATCCATGCCTACCGTAAGGACACTGCGTTTCTTTTTTGTCCTATAAAGTTTGGATCCTTGTAATTTTCCTCCAGGAATTCTTAGCATATTCCATTAGTTTTCTAGCACAATGTATGCAGAATTGCATTTTTGAACATGTTTCTCGTGACTCC
The DNA here is from genome assembly GCF_965178545.1 of Coloeus monedula. Taxonomy (NCBI): domain Eukaryota; kingdom Metazoa; phylum Chordata; class Aves; order Passeriformes; family Corvidae; genus Coloeus; species Coloeus monedula. Next base: position 40,841,858 of record NC_138782.1, on the reverse strand, counting down.
ATTTGTTGGAGAAGGGAGAGAAGGAGGGAAAATTTTATAAAATTAAAATGTTTGTCTGTGAAAGATCATTCTTTTATGCAGAGAAAAATTCAAGTGATACTTTCTGCATTCATTACCTTTATGAAAGCAGTCCCTTCTCTAGGGTATGACATAAGTACAAATATACTACATTTTGCTATAGCTTTATCTAAAATCAATCAGTGGATACCATTATGTTTGCTGAAGAAAAATAAGATTAGGATTAGAGATTAGAAATATCTGTCTTTTCAAACTGGAAGGGTTCAGTGAAATGATCAGTACAGCAATTCTATTTTTTTTTTTTTTGTTGATCCTTGTATCACTCTTGGTTAGTAAACATTAACATGGTGAAAAAGCAACTGGAAGCACATTGTCCTTCTTAAATTCTTCAATTTGCTTATATGCTCATGAGGGTATCAATATCTAGGATACATTACAGATGGTATAGTTATTTTATTATGCTACATAAGCTCAGTTGTTCAGGTAAGTGAAGTAAAAAACTAGATTCCAGTTACATTCCCTTTATGATTTTACAGCATGTAAATTTAAAGTATTTTTTCCTAATTCTGTGTCTCCTCATAGCCACCAGAAAGAATTCTGCCCAAAATGTCAGGTTTGGTGCATTTCTATCTGCCTTGTGGCTGATCACAAATTGTTGCTTTCTTTCACAGCCATATTTCATGGATTTGAAGTAACATTAGGGGATACCTACCTTTTTGCTTGAAGCTTCACAGAAAGAGAGATCCATGTTCCTTTGTCCTAACCAAATCCTTGAATAGCAAGTGCAAGGAAGCTCTAAATTCTTACTTAGTAGACATGACCCAACAGAGAGAGATAAATAAGCCACAAGTTTAGGGTTGCTTCTACCTATTAATTGGTAATAGGAAATAGTATCTTTTTCCAGATGTATTTACTATTTTGTGTTCTTGTACTGCTTCCATTACTGCTCTTAAATTGCACTCATAAAAAAGGGAACTATCACTATTCCTACTTTACTGATGGGAAATTGAAGCATCAGGTCTTTGTCTAGCCCAAAGTCACACAGGAAGCTAACAGCTGAATAGATCTCCCAAGGAGTATTTTTGTAATTCCCAAATCTGGAATCATCATTTTATGGTCCCTGAATTATTCATTTCCCATTGGAAATAATTACCATAGAGAACTTATGCGTTTCCAAGGCTTCTATCAGGTAGACCACAAGCATATCATAGCACGGTTTCTATGAGGCCTGTGTATGGCTTTCTTGAAAACCTATTTCATGTGTTACATTTATGTATATATTAGGGATTGGCCTTTGTTGTTTCCATGCATTGCATATGAGGTATATACACAGAAAAGAAATGAATGAATACATACATCTCATTGAAGAGAGATAAAGTATAGCCAAACTTATTAAAAAATATCTTGGCTGAGAAATTACAGTATTTCAACAACAGCAGCCCACACAAGCACTTTTCCAAGGGAAATGAGTTCTTCATCTCTCTCATTAAAGGTGAAAATCTTTGCTGTGTGTTAGTAGCAATAGATAAAATCTAGTTCTGGTATTGAGTAAACAACAATTTTACTACACAAGGTACTAGTAAATGTTTCTCTGACATGTCAAGTAACAAAGAGTGTAAAAATATATGTGTTCAAGTGGTTTTGATCTTCTGAATTTTTTTTCTTACGTAAAGGTTCAAGTTAAATTATAAAATTAATTATGCTTCATTTCCTAATTTACAGTTCATTAGATTTGATTTTAGGAAGTGTTTAAGGGATAGCAAAATTATTTCGTATGTGTAACTCCACTTTCATTGTCCTCTATTTCTCAGTCTCCTAAAGCAAGTATCAGTGAGAAGCTGCTACATGGATAATTATATATGTGCATGTGGTGTGATGTAAAGAACCTCTGTGTTCCAGACAACGAGGTCTTGCACATCAGCACAGTACAGAGCATGGTAAGAATAAAAAGAGAGCAAATTCATCACTATGCAGTACAAATATAAAAGTTTCAGAATTGAAAATTAATGCCATAGCTAAGAGAGTGGTCAGGAGAGAAGCCATGGGCTTGCATATATGAAATTCAAAGGATACCTTCAAGACTAGAGGATAAAAAACTCTTCAGAAAGAAATATCCAAGGCATGTCAGAGGTCTCTTTCCTTTACTACTAAGGTTTCAGGAACATTACTTTGAGCAGTGAATTTGTTATGTCAGTGAAATTATTGTTTTTCAAAACATGACATTCAGAAACATCATTTTAAAGTATCTGTTACAAACAATATTTGAAAATAACAATTCTTCTGTAAAGCACTGGTTAGCCACCTGTGTGTACCTATGCCTGAGTGATATTACAAATTTAGGAAAATGTATACCTGTGTTCCAAACTGCAGAAAAAATAACTTCATGAACTCCTAGGGGATCGCTTACTGTCATTTACCACTTTAGAACAGGACTAGACATGCTGGCTTTGTCTCAGTGTGCTATTATCTACCAGAAATTGTAACAGCAGCAAACTATTCAAAACCAATCACCACTGTGTGCTTGAGGACTCTGCTGACTTACTGAACTCTGAGTGCCTTTAGCTGAGCAGTTGGCAATAAAGCTGCTGCTGGTGGCATCTGACTTTTTTACTGTCTGGCTTAATAATTCAGTGGAAGTTAGCAGTAAGGGATAAAACATGGTAAAATTTGAAGAATTTCAGGTTTACTTTTTGTTCTGTGAATTGCAGTGCATCACCTGGGCTATGACCAGTGCCCTGTTTGTGCTTTTAGCCCAGAGCAGTGAAGACACTTTGCTTAACCTTTTCAAGTGTGTGCAGCACCATTTTGCAAGGACTGCATGGGCCGCCAGTTGTCACAGCATTACTCTCACTGATCAGCTGAGTATCAGCTGATGATAACACACCTACATGTACTAATTTTGGGATATATATGAAGCCTTGTACAGTAACAATTACAGTGTCAAGTGCTAAAGAAATTAAAAATAAATGTAAGAGATTGTGTAAGTTTGTGGGCGATCTTTTATTTCATGATAGTCTGTGCAGGTGCTCACATCATACCACGTGTTGTTCTGGTTGCTGGTTCAGGAAATCTGATGGAACCAACATATTGTGAGGTTGAAAGGAGAGTGGGAGTGAAGCCAAAAGAATTTGGTGCCTGTAACCTAGAAAAATGAAGATCTGAGAGGGAATATAACTCCTACCTACAAATGTTGCAGAGATGATAAATATTAGAGCATGAGAAGAGCTAAAGAACTATGCTGACATAAAACCAAATGGGTATAAACTGTCCAAAGATCAGTTTAGGATTCAAAATATAACTCTTCTAACCATTGAAAGCTGCTGTTCTAGAACAAGTTTTGTGGGTGCTAACAGCCTTAACACTTTTATGATAGAGCATGATAAATTTCAGATAAGGATTGTAAGAAGTAGCTGTCTATAGACGTAAATATCCATACTTGGTGACCTAGGAAGTACATTTCTGTGATGTGGTTTAACTTTAGTTTTTATTTATTTTATTTATTTATTTTAATTCTTTCTTTTTCTCTGGTTTCTGGGTTTTTTTCCTAGAAGTTGAAACAAACAGGGTAAAGAGATAAAAATGTATGGAAAGCAATCCTGAGATTTATAAATTCTATTTTATAAGAGGCACAGTGGTAGGTTTTCCTACCCTAGGTTTGGGATTTACCAGAGGTTATTTTTAAAACTTTTTCTTTTGTTGATAAATAAGTTTCCACCTTTAAATAAACCAAGATATCAATACTGTATCAAAATAAAAATAAACAAAATGTGAGATGTAATTCAAATATTAGTAAGCTCATACCAAATTAGTTGAATATTCAATCATGTTTATATCCTGCATCTGATCAAGTTAATGATATTTTCTCTGTTAAAAATGGAAGTGAGATGGGATAAAGACAAAGTATTCAAACTATTCAAAAGATAGGAAAAAATTTCATCCAAGACCTGAACTTGTGTGTCCAGTTAATTTTTTACATAGCAGCCCTTAAGAACCATTATGCTCCAGAAGTCCAATTTTTTTTATATTGGTAAGTACATTGCTCTGGTGAATTTGACCATTTTAATTTGCTATACAAAGAAATTTGTTTTCCAACATAAATCTTCAAATGAGAATTTAATTTTTTCAAACCACTGCTTTAATGCAGCTGTGTTGTTTTATATTGGGGAGAATCAAACTGTTGCACATACTTAGCTCATAGTATAAAACTATTAGATCAAAATTCTCTTTCCATTTAGAATTATGCAACCACACTGAATTAGTAACTCAGCAGATCAATATTTAAAGTGTTGCTCAAGGACTTCATTGCATAAATCCCATTAATGTTAATTCCTAGGCACTGTGCTGAAAATGTACCTTTAAGTGTCTGTCAGACCAGCGATTCTTATAAAAACTTATAAGCCAATTTAATTTGGAAGTAGCAGTCTAACCCAGTGCAAATGCAAGTTATTAAATATTAATTCTTTAAGAAATCAGTCTGGGGCTTTTAATCTAGAAAATAATTGTTGCCAATATAGCTTCCATTGATCTAGGAATCTTCTCTCTCTGTTTTTTTTCAGGGGATTGTTAGTTTTTTACTACCTAAGCTTAGGTTTTCTGTTGATTTAACTTCTCTGTCATTCTCATCTGAGAACTTTTTTCTTGCTTAAGTACTTTTGAATATGTAGAGAAAAATGAACCAAAAAAATGTCATTTGTAAGCTGTTTAGTCATCTTAAGCTATATTAATAATACATCCTTAATTGTTAATCTTTTGAGAAGTATTTCTTTTTTGTTTCCAAGTTAAACACACTTTTGAGAAATGGACAGTGTGCCAAAACATATCCTTTTTTTGCAATCTTTGTTAAGGTGTGTTTAATACTTGCACATCAGAATGTGTTAACAAATAAGATATGTACCAGTAAGAGGTCTCAAAGCTAAGGGAAGGAAACCCTACCACAGTCATAATATATTTGCTGGAAAAAAAAAAAGCAGATGCTACTGATTCATAGAGATAATTTCCACGGAGGAAACCTTGAGTAAAGATACTTAAAAAGAGGGGCCTAAGTTCAAGAGCATAATTGCATTGAAGCTTAGAAAATGCAGGTAGAAAGGTTTTTAAAAGAGGGACAGAACTGTAAGTTTTGTTTGGACAGGGTGAACATGGTGTTATGGTTTATCCCCAATGTGCTTTATCAGTGCTAAATTTGATTCAGCCCTAAAAATATGCTATTTTAAAAATTATTTAAGGCCATTTGATCACACATAACATCCAGCTTGCAACATACCTTCAGTGGTATGAAATGGTTTAGCAGTGCTTTCTCACATTTCTGTGACCATGTATCGGAGCCTGCTGCTGCCTTGCCCCGAAGTGCTGTGGAACAGGCAGGTGGCCCCACAGGAGCAGTGCCTGGGAAGAGCAGCCACCCCCTGGGCCATGCTAGGACGGCCCCTGACATCTCCCTGCTGCTTCTGCTGCTGCAGCACTTCCCTGAGGGGCTCCCACTCTAGGGGAGAGCTTCATTTTGAGCAGGAAGCGTGTTTTGAGGGGATGGCTACTGGCTTCAAAAACAGACTTTCCTTCTTCCTTGAACCACTACAATTTCCACACTCAAGGAGACTCTGGGGGAGGAGATAGTGTTTCTCCACACCACAGGCCAACATGCCTGACGGAAGTGGCGTGACAAGGCTGTAAATGAAGAGACTTCCTGGTACATTGAGGTCTTTTGTCAAGACCCCCTGTACAAGCAGTTTGAATCTGTTTTTATGGAGATACCCAGTAAGTTGAATCAGATTCTTCTAGACAAATGTTATAATACATTTCTTCTCTTGTTCTGGTTCAGTTTCTAATGCAAAGTTTGCTTTCAAGTTTTCTAATACCTTCCACTTATCAAAACAACAAAAGCATTTTTCTTCTTATTTGTTATTTTTCTTTTGGAGTGGTGTCAGGTAGTACAGCTGGAGCCCCTCATGTCACAGGCTTACTTGAAAGGAACTAGCTGGGAAGCTTTGCAGACTCTTAATGTTTCTACAAAAGAAGATTTGGGGAACAATTTTAAAGGGAGAAGAAAGCTAACTAATGTTTAAGAAAGGAGAAACCAGAAAACTTGGGTAACTGAAGGTCTGTCATTTTGCTTTCAGACTCAAGTAATGGAGACCTAGAGAAGGGTAATGTTAAAAACAACTAAAAATTATTTGTGAAAAATCTATTTTAATTATTACATTTATCATTTTCATGAGGTTAAAGATTTTGTTATAAAATTAATAATGTTGGAAAAAACAGGCTTAAAAAAGCCTTTTGCATAGTTTAAAAAGGCAACAGATCTTAATGTACTAGAAGAGCACAAAGTACATGGCATAGTTTTTTGGTTATGTGAAAGATCTCAAATGTCAAATGAGGAACTAACTGCTAGATTATAACAGAAACATGATGTTTAAGAAAAAGTATTCTTGGCTGTATTTAAATTTTATGAAACAAGCAACTGCAGAAAAATTAGAGGTTGAGTAACTGTAAATAAAGAGTGAAAATATCACTGATGCAGAACAACCTTGCTAAGTTGACAAATTAAGAAAAGAAGCAGTAGGCATTTCATTAGGGGAATACATCTGGAAAAGGAACATTAATTATATGTATAAAAACAAGGAATCCATTCCTCAAAAGTGCTCAGTCTGGAAATGATTCAATGGTTCATATTAAATAATCAGTCTGACAGTGATCTCAGTAGAATTCTATGGTATGTAGAGCTAAAGTGATCCTATGTAATCAGGTGGATATCACATAAAGCAAAAACAGGACCTTCACTCCCATTTTTGGCTGTGTGGTAAGAGTCTCCAGTGCTTCTGAGGAGTTTCTGTAGTTCTGAATTCAGTGCTTGAAAAAGCTGAGTACTTTGGAGGGTTCAGTAAAGAGTCCCATAAATCTCATCAGAAGGGATAATAGATATCATTATATAAAGGAAAATAGTTTCATAGACTACAAAGAAGTAAGTGCAAAGTCTTCTTAGTTTAATTGTGAAAATTTAAATACATGACTTAATGAGTATAGCTACATATTTGGGAGACAGAATTTTGATAGTAGTGGGTTTTTGCTGTGTCAGGCAGTGGCACTGAAGACAATACAGTTTTTTTAACAGTGAAGGAAGGAAATTAAGCGTTGTCTCATGTTATCAAGAGTTGTGATGGATTCTTCATCACGGTCATTAAAATAAAAGCTAAATGTTTTCCTAAGGAACAAAATTGTGTTTGTCTTGAAGCAGAATTAGCTGAGTAAAGTTTTTTGGAAGGTATAGCAAGCCACATGTACAGAGAGGTTCTTTCTCTTTTCAAATATGTCAGTCAGTTAAACATAATCATTTCTGATTACTTCATAGGCTTTCTACAAGAAGCATATTTATAGCCCCATCATTTTAAAATCTGATGTACAATTTTATAAAATGCTTGTTCTTTTCTTCTTTTCTTTAAGTAAATAGTGTTTTCTAGTCTCACTTTCCATTTAAGTATGGAGAGGTGAAATAAAAAAAAAAATAAAGTACAGCTCTCCTTATTCCCAGGCCAGTTTCCTCCAACACCCTGTTTCCAAAGTATCACAAGTCATATTATTTTTGTAGGAAGTCATATTCCTCAAAGGAATCAGGCATTTATGGTTTTTTTGACCAACGTGTTTGATTAAAGGGGAATTATTTGTACAGACATTGTATACATATTTGAGACTTAAGTTGAATAAAGACATGCTATTTCATGCACTGAGTGGCAGAAAATCACAGACAAGATTAAGAAGTGAAACTCTTGTTCTCCTTTCCTTTTCTTCACCACTGAAATAAAAAAAAACCCAAAAACATAAAGGGGTAAAACACATGGACCATTTCAAGAATTCAGTGTAATTAATGTCTTTCTAAATTGGTCAAGCACTTATCCCTGCATACTATTGAATGGTGTAGTAATTTAGCTCATGGGAGTAAATCTTCTGTGTAAAAGGAAAATTGCATGATCACTCTATCTTATTTTAGCAACACTGTTAGACATAGTCACACTTATTTCTCATTTGATGAGTTCTGTGCCTGTCCTTTATTAGCCTCTTTAATTCCTTCATGTCATTGCCAAAAACCCAGCTTTATGCAGTACTGCTCACGTAATCCGCTGGCTTTCCATGAAATACTGTTGGAAGACACTGGCAACCTTTAACTGTGCTTTTATCCTTTCACAAAGTAAACTGCACAATTTGTGGAAACAGTATTTACCTGCCGAGGACTCTTTATTGATCCCACTCACTGCTTGCTACCTTTGGCACAAGTGGTAATCATGCAGACTAAAATAGCATTCCTGAAGTACTTCCTTGGTCTTTATGACCCCCAAAGTACTTCTTGCACAAAAGCAAAACCACTACCTCTTAATCATTTTGCACTTTATATTTCTCACCTGATAGGCATAAGTTTATCAAAATTTTTCTGAACACCCCTAGTTTTAAATAAATAGAAATTTTGTCTATCCAGAGATTAATTTCTAAATTCTCTGATTACTTATTTTAAAGTGGGCTTTAGATGTGCCCAACTTTGATTAATAATGTTTTCAAAGATGCTTAGAAATTTGCCAAGGTAAATTCTGCTATCTTCTCAAAGCTTGACCCGTGTTTGTGTTGTCACAGAAGTTCCTATTTTCTTGTGGTTTTCCTCACCACTCCTTTTCATAATTATTATTGGCACACAACAGTATTTCTTCTCAAATAAATATCTTTCAAATAAAGCCTGTGATTTTTTTCCCATCTGAACCAGTCTACTAATTTCTATATTTTCATGTGTCAGGAATGTATTTAGTAAGCCCTTGTTGGAAAAGGCATACTGTTCTTTGCACCAAAGAGTTCCTGAAAAGATACTTAGCTGCTAAAGAAGACAAAAAACATTGATATGATAGATTGCTAACAAGGTTTTTTCCAGCCTGTATGAACTTACACTTTACAAAATGTTATTTCATTATATATATTTTAAATATGCTTCTTATTTACCTCTGTTAATCTCTGTGAGTCTCAAAGTAGCCGCCTATGCATTCCTATTGTCCAGGTTCTTGTACATTTAGCTGCTTGGTTTCCTATTTCAGACAAGAAATTGTAATCATGATGCTAAATATGGAACCATGTTTGTAACCAAGCTGTTTTAGAGGACTTTGTTGCAGTTTACGTAGTTATTGTTATCATGTTAATAACAATATTGTCTGAACAGTAAAAAAAGAGGGGGATAGAGCAAAGCAAAGTTTACAAGCACGTAAACCCTACAGTGGAAAACTATATTTCAGTTAGAAAATGACAGACATTCACTTAATCATTGTCCCTAGCTGATATTTAATTAAAGCGTATATGCAATTTGAATTAAATGCCTCGTCAATTTGAAGGTCATGTCAAATTGAGGTTTTTGTAGATAATGGACTAGTGAAATATGCTTTAAAGTGATTATTACTGGTGTGAATGATTAGAGAAGAAAAGAACGATGCATACTGAATCATTCATTCATATGTATGCATGTGTGTGTGTGTATACATATATATGTTTGGACTCTTTCTGAGTTTCAGAGGTGTATATGTGTACCAAAAAACATAGACCAAGTAGTGCCCCATATCACAAAAGGTCATTTTCTGTAACAGAAGTCCTTGGCACATAGGCAGTTTCCTGTCTACAACTTCTATGTAAATGCCAAGTAAACTGTTAAAGCAAGTTAAATGTCTGTGGAGTGTCCAGCATAAAATCCCTGCTTTCCAGTGTCACTTAAAGCCTACTTTAATGTCCTTAGTATCTCTATTGCTTACTTTTCACAAAAGCAATTATTTTACTGAAAACACAAGTCCTACTCAAGTTAGCCTTTATCAAAGAAACCAGACCTGGCCTCTGTGGGGAGAGTTTTGTACAGAGTAGAACAGTGCTTCCTGCCCACTCTTCTTAGTTCTTAACCTTTTCCACTCCCCACAGGAAATCCAGATCATGCTTTAATAGGCTAAATGGCATGTGAAACATTACCAGTGGAATTGCTACTAATTATGAAATTCTGTAGTCTATTAATTCTGAATTCTCTGGTTTCTGGGAGATCCTGGTTTGCTTCCTTCTTTCCTTGTTGTGATGGGATTTTCAAAGCTAGCTATATGTGTAATTTGTGTGGACACCATACCTTACTGTTGGAATTGTGTTATCTGGCACATTAAGGCATCTCATAAACTCATTCAAAAGAGACTTTCACCTTTCTTCTGAAAAGATGAAAGCTCTTTTCTATAGAAAAGCAATTTAAGTCTGACCAGGAGGGCAGATTTAGAGATTCTAGACCTTATTCCAATGCATATTTAATTCTGAAATATCTAGCTAGTAATGAAGAAAGATAGACATGGGAAAGAAATTAAAATGAAGCTTGCAGCTAGCTGCTTAAAATTATCAGAGCAAGTGAAAACTCAGTGGCTGGTTTCCCAGATGCTATTGCTCATCAAGGCTCCAGGCCAGTGAAGAGGGAGCATTATGGAATTTGGTTAATAAAGTTATATATGATGTATTACAAAACTCCTATAATAAGCCTTTGCAGAACTGTTTCTAGGCAGTTCATTTGAAGTTGGATTCATATGTGATTCCTTCCAAAAGTAATTCAATGCCACTGAAACCAGCATCACTAAACAGAGTGTTCAAATATATGCACACAAAAGGGTAGATCTGGGCTTAATTTTAATGTTAAGTTACATGCATTCAGAATTACCTAACTCCCAAATACTGTTGTTATGTTTACTTGTGCTCTAAAAACAGTACAATACACATGCACTCAGTCAAACACGAGGCTGACACATTTCCAGTTGTAGCTGCAGTTTCTTGAATAGTCCAAAGTTCAGTACAAAAGTTTGCGAAGCCTTAGAACACCTCTCATTGAAACTGATATAAAAAAGGAAATCAGGTGAAGTTCTCTTTCCATTGAGGTATCCTTGGAAACACTTCCTCAGTACTTCAGCACGGTAAATTTTACTGTGTTTACAGAGAATTAAGGATTTCTGAGTTTTCCTCTAGAATCTCAGGTTTTCATTGCAGAAGTGAATTTCCTTGAGTAGACTAGAAGAGGAGAAGAAGCTTAGTCCTGATTAGACAGGTTGGAAAGAAGATTATTGTTGAATCTTGGAAGTTCATTGTTGCCCAGAGGACTAGTGAAAATGAGAAAGGTTTCTGTAATGATCTGAATGGGCTTTGGATCATTTTTATTTTGGCCAAGTGATAAGGAAGAACACTGATTTCAGGGATGTAGGAGAAAGATCTAAAACAGTGCTATATTTCTCAATTTTTTGGGTTCTTAGCAGATGGAGATGCAATGCAAAAGCTTTTTCATGTGCTCTGTCCTAGACATAGGCCTAAGAAAAGCAAATTGCTCTTTGCACTTCTGCATTCAACAGGAACAAGGATTTTAATGTGTGCATTCTATGATACTGCTGGCTCTTCATCTGTCCAAGGAGCTGGCAATGGCAGCTTACACCATTATTAGTTCATCACTGCATAATGAGGTCATGCTTGTGAATCACAAAGCTACCAGTTCCCTCGATACACAGGTCATGTGTCATGCCAGGTGCAGAATTACTGATACACTTGCCTCATTCCAAAGGTTGTTCTATAATTCATTCACTAAGGAGTTTGTAGCCCATGTGATCCTGAAACAGCTACCACAAATGTGGATTTTGTGTAGCACCCTATATGTTATGTTTGCACTCTGAATAATGAATGAAGCAATGGCACTGCTGAGCAGTCTTTATTGTGGTTTTGAGTACTACTAAATTGTATCTGCAATTAAATCAAACATTTTCTTTATCAACCCTGAAAATTTAATAGTTAGTCCACAATATGAAAATGAATGTTGGTTGGATACCTTTTTGCTTATTGTTGCTGCTGTTATAAACTTCCTCATACCATTTTCTTCCTGTCCCTTACATGGGATTCCTCTAATAGACTTTTCTGATCCTCATGTTTCTTTCTATAAAAATTCATGGTCATGAGAGTTATACAAGTTATTGCAAGAAAAATTAAATTCACAGTCTTACAGAATTCTTTTTTATTCTGTATTATTTGAAGAATAATCAGGAGGTACCCGCAGTGAGACTATTGAAATAATGAGAGTGGGAAAGAGATGGTTATATTCAATAATATTCTCCATTTCCCCAGTACATTTTGCTGAGCTTGCAGAGATTTTATTTCTAGGGCACACAGGTAAATAATCTTGCTATTGAGTGATGATACTCTCTGCAAAACTCTTTGTTTTATCAGTGACTAACACAACTGTAGACCTGTAGCAGGGTTTTGTTAAATAATTCTGAGTAGAAATAATGAGCATAAGGTATTTCACTCATCCTTGAACTGTGCTTCAATAACGAGTTAAGAACTAAAATCTAATAGAGGTAGTAGAATCTGAGTAAGTTGGTTGTGAAGCAATATAAAATTCATATGGAGTCACTTTTGTATTACAGAGTTGCACATTGCAAATTTTATTAACGTCCTTACTGCATCTTGCAATGGCAAATTCAGTTTAATAGACACCTGGCAAAGTTCGATATTTGAATGCATAAACTGAATTTGTGCACTTTTATGGGAAGAAGGAACTATTACAATTAAGCCAGTATAGGGTTTACATGTGCAATTAGCCACTGATTTCACATGCACATTTCTTTTCACAATGTATTTGGGAATCAGCAGATTAGATCCTTTTGTACGAGGTAAATTGAGCATGCAAATATTATTTCTTTAGAAATGCAATAACAAACAAATAGCTCATTTACTTGCGTAATGTTAATTGGTTATGTTAACCATATTCATGAATGCACATTTTATCTTTGCTACTTGTTTCTCTAATTCTTTATAGTACTGTACAACTGTAGAGTACATAGTCCTAAACAAAGGATCTTATCACCCTGTATTATAATAAAACAATAAATAACATTGGGTGAGGCTTTAAAAATAGCTTCATAATGCTGCAGCTCCAAGTCAGGCATCTAGTACAGGGAAGATTATTTTCAAAAGCACTCAGGACCCAGCAGTTCCCACTACGAATGGTGAGAGCTGATGAGTAGTAAGCATTTTTGACACTCCAGCCTCTTGTTCATATCAATTGAATTTAAACTGTATTTGCCAAAAAAATTCTGTGTTGTCTTCTACTAAAAACCTCTTCTCCAGAGAGATGCATTATACCAAGTACTACAGCTGTGAACCTGATTCTTTTCTATTTGAAGAAGTAACTAACTAGTATAACAGATGGGCAGGAGGAGGTGAAATAACTGTTGTATACCTAGCACAGAAAATGGAAAAAACCTGATTATTTCACCAGAAGCTGTTTCTTGTCCTGTTCTGCTTTTGCAGATTTCTGCTGGATCTGTTCTTAAATGAAGTCGTAATTGTACAAGTTCTACAGTAATTTTTATTGCTTTTTTTAAAAAAAGATATACACAATTTAGCTCAGTGCCTGTACATATACTTTTCAAAACCTTGTAATAATGCTGCCAGTTGGTGAAATTAGATATTTATCATGTGAATCTGGCATTAGAAAACAGGGTCAGAAAACCTAGAGGATAAAGATTTGTATCTATTAACAAAAAAGAAAAGTAATGACCATGAATCCCAATAATTTCCTACATTACTCAGCTAATGTGTTTCAACTCTGAACAAGAACTGTCTTCTGCAATAAAAGAAATTAGTCTATTTTCAGTCACTGGCTGGTTTCTTCACTGGAGCTGGCAGACATCAGTGTTGGAGAGATTTTCTTGGCTAATGAAAGACGAAGAATGCCTTCAGGAAATAGAGATTCCAGCTTTCATGATCCAGTGATGTGAAATTTTGTTATCTGTTTTTGAAATTCTAGCTTAAAATGACCCTTCTCTTTTATTCTGAAAAATGAAGAGAATACTCAGATACATTTGAATTTGGCAAAAACTGTCCTGGAAAATTGGCATTTGTTGATTTTTTTTTCAACTAAGGCATCAAAACTCTGATTTTGTCCTGCTCCTTCCACTGATTTCTGAGACTGACCCTTAGTAATGTGGAGGAGCTTTTCTTGCAGCTTTTGGTTGACCTGTATCTTTGCTAAGATGACAGAAACATGTCATTTCTGTACTTGCTGGTTTTTAGCCTGTCATCAAATTCATTAAGAAAGCACTGAAAAAGAGCTAAAGAAAAGGCATAAATATCCTGATTTACTAGAGGTGACAGCAATTGTACTGTATGAGAAATAAAAAATAATGTATAAAGCAAGAGTTTGTGGTAAAAGAAACATCATTCTGTCCTCTCATTGTGTAGTTACCTTTCAAAAGTTGAGAAAACTTTCTTTTCAAAACCATCGTTGAGATAATTTTTGTTTTACCCTGTGCACTTTACATTTAATTAATTGCTCTGTTTTATTAATCTTATTCAGTACAAACTATTTTTATTAGAGGAATAGTGTTGAATTTGAATTAAATCAAGCTCCCAAGAAAGTATACCTTCCTTTCATGAAGAATACTCCTTTCATGAAAGGACAACATACTCCTTGCAAAAATATAATTTCTTTTCATGAAACTGAAACGAGTAATTTGTAAAGTATAATTGTTCCATTTAGCCATGAACTAATTGAAAAGGAAGGCAAAAAAAATGGTTCAATGATCACTTATGTGCTATATAAAAGATAAAAATCAAACAGAGCAACAAAATGAACAGTGTTCAGAATGCTAAATCAAATGTGGCAGAAGCAACTTTGAGTGTTTGGACTAAAAACAGCAATGGCAAAAGGGTTGTAACAGAATTACTGAGTATTTAGATAAGATTTGTGAATTCCGTTATTTTTGTTCCCACACGTGAGAAAATCTTCAACTTTGATAATAAATGACAAAAGGAAGAGCAGTAATCAGATGGTGAACAGCCTGTAATTTGGAAAATTGTATCTTTAGTCTACTCAACATATCCAATTACCAATCAGCTTGCTTTTGGTACATTTGAGGAAATAAGACTTAATTTGATAAGTAAACAAAAAATTAACCTAAAAATGTTAGGACTATTATTTACACATGATGTATTTGCTAAAGGAAGCTTTACTTTTATGTGTAGTTTTCTAGCTTTGTGTCCAAAAGTACCTTCAGCTTTAGCAAAACTTAGTATTATCTAGATTAGAACACTATTCTTGAATTTTTCTCTGGACAGAAACAACTAAAATTTCCCTATTTATTTTATTAGATGGGGATAAAGAAAAAATCCAACAGCACAGTTTGAATACAATATTGCAGTTTCTCTAAGTTATATAGAAATTATTCCCCCTGCTCCTCATCTTCAGACTGAGAAGTACTGAAGGTTCTCTTTAAATTAGTAGTAGTAGTACCAGAATTAATAATAGTAGTAGTAATAATAATAATAATTATAATAGTAATAAATAATATTGGTTAAGAATTTTAAAATTAACTATAGCATATTAATTATAAATCTTGCCAGGCATGACCTCAGCTACAGTGTAAACTCTTACTCCAGAGCTGCTGGAGTCATTTAGATTGAAAAATTCAGTAAAGAGATGAGAAGCTCTTTGTATCCTCTGGTGATTTTTCTCTATAGGAAGGATCATTTTGTGTCTCATGAAGCAAATATTCTGACATGGTTCTGATCCTAAGTACTCTGTTTTATAGGAAGCTTAAGGTAACAGAGCTCGCTGCTTCTTTTCTCCCTCTCTGTTGAAGATGTCCTTCACAGAAATGCAAGGACTTTTAAAGTGATTTCCAGGCTTTCAATCCTCCTCTATCAGCTGCTTAGCACCTCAAGCTAATCTAACTATGATATATGGTAAATATTTTCCCTTGCAGGAAAAGTGCTTAAAGTTATTTCTATGCATTGATTGAGCACATTAGGCTAATATTTATCCTTTTGAAACCTGGAGGTTTAGCAGTACACCACTTAATAGCTATGCACTGATTATAAGAGGTAATTATACATAAGAATATCAAGGAATATTAAGTCCCTTATGGAGGAACCATCATAGATATTTTAATGGTGATTAAATCTGGGGAAGCTGGAGTAGTTTGAAACACTGCTTATTAATTTCAGAAGGTGCATGGCTCTCTGAGCATTGCATATAAATACGAGCACTAACATTTATGGATTTAATGACATTTTTGAGCATCAGGATTGTGGCCTTCAGGTTTCTTGCTGCAGTTGGGTGCATTTGTTTGTTTCAGAGGCTGCTCTCTTTGCAAAGTTCAGATTGTTTCCAAACTGTATCAGTAGGGAGTAAGATCTTAGCAATGATTTTTATCCCCTTTGTTTGTGCTTGAAGGAGTTTTTTAGCCAATGTGATCTCTGAGTTTTCGGAATCCTCTTAATGTACATTTCCTTGATGTCTTTCTCCTAAACAATTACCACTACCTTTTGTCTTCAGTGTTGCTGCACATTGTTTCATTGTTTTCTCTTGCTTGTTGAAGCCAAGGACCTAGTACAGGACTAGTTGGAGAGATGTGCCATTCTAATTTTACCTCACCAAAAAAAATCCAAAAACCAACCTAATTTAAAAAAAAAAAAAAAACCACCTAAGGAAAGGAGAAATTCAGACTTCCCAGGAATCTTTGGGAATAGGTTTTTTCTCATGGGCATTTATTTAGATGGGTAGTTTTCTCAAATAGGCATGCACTTATGATACATTTTATATTTGTTCATTTAGTTGGGGGTTTTTTTAAGATCAGAGGGTCAATTCTGATGTTCTCTATGGAATGAAAATTTGTTTTTTATATTATGAGTTTACTTCAGTCATGGATGACAGGCAGCGCCTTCAAGTTTGGCATCGAGTATTAAAAAGACTTTTTTAATTTTCAGATATCTTTAGCTACTGCCCTGACATAATATTGTGAAAGAACATAACAAAAACATACAAGAATCGTTTGCTGAAATATTGATACGTTTTTGTAGTAGCATGGAGTTAGTGTGATTTCACTGGCACCGCTATCAAAACTATAAATGCTATTCAGAAAATGAAGGCATAGACTGATCCCATTGACTTTTGAGATCTGCTTACACACTAGCCTTAAAATCTGACCTATTTTCTTTGCAAGTGCTATTTGGCCAGTGACTGCTTGTCTAATTCCATAGAGTTATGTCAGAGATTGGTACATGTACAATAAATATATGCCCTTTTAATTCCCTTATGAAATGGAGGACGTGTTATTTGTTATGTACAGTGATGTCAGACAATAACTTAATTTTTTTGCAATTTTATCTTGTTAGCCTTGGATGTAGATGGAATGCTAACTTGCAATTACCATCTTCAGATAGTGTATGATAGAGTGATCTATAGTCCCACAATTGATTTTAATACTTTTTGGAGTCCCGACACTCTTCATGTTATTGTTTAAAGAGCAGGTCAGCTTTCCAAAATTATTCTTAATATGCTATAGCATGTTTCCCTGCCTGTAACTATAAAATACTGGGTTTGGATATAAAATTTGGGTTTGATTCTTATCAGGGGGTTTTTGGATTTTTTTAACTGAAAGACTCTTTTATGCTGAACAATGGGTTGTTGTCAGCTATCTTACACCCATACCTCTCCTCATAGATAAAGAATGTACCACCATCTTCTGTCACCATCACTGTCTTAGAAAGAGGGATGCTAAGCCCAGAGTGTGAGGTGTGATTTGCTGTTACTAGCACAGCTCACATGAGACAGAGTCTCACATTTTCCTGGTCCCCTAGACCAGTTGAACAGTCTGCAGTGCTGGAAAGGGCTCCCATTTGTGCCAAAAGGGGATTCTGTAGTGACAATGTGCTTGAAGACCAACTAAGCTTCATTCTGAGTTTTCCTCTGCAACCCTGGTACAAGAGGACTGGGAAGAAAATATAGGGGAGAAAATGCTGTGGAAAGTCAGGAAAGCTCTGTAATTTTTAAGTTACCATAATTAAAATGTAAATCTAAATTGATTATTTACATTAACCCGGGTATTTTTCATTAATGCTACAAATTATTGTCTAAAATAATTCAGCTTTACCTTCCAGTTTTTTGCCAAAGATTTTATCAAACTTTCCCTCAGTTTTGTCCAACCTTCTCTCTTGAATGCCTTCACATTCTCATTTCCCTGTTGTAAAACAAGGAATGTACCAAGAACTACATCTTCTTTGACAAGGATGATGCAAAATTTCTTTGCTCAGTAAGTGAAACTTCTCACCTGTTGCTTCTTCTTGATTTACTAATAAAATTTGTGAAGACAAGGGAAATGAATGTGCAGATGTCTGTTTTATCTCTTGGATTAAAGATGCAACACAAGACACTGACTGAATATAAGAGAAATTGGAAGCATATCCTGTGATATATTTGCGATATACTTTATTATTTTCCCCTGAAATAATTAATATTAGGTTTAGAAATCATCTATAAAGCCTGAAGGCTCCATGACTACATCACAGAACACAGACCATTAGAGTCATGTGGACATAAAGTCCACCTGCTGTGAATACCAGGCTCTCCAAGAGCCATCATCAATGCTTCAGGAAAAAATTAAGAAGTATATAACTATTTGCATTTCATAAAAGATAAAGTGTTGGACCTTCAGTAACTCCAAACTCCTTTGGGCAAGTTGTTAACCTGGCTTGATCCACTTTGTCTCTATCTTCCTCTAATAAGTCCCAAGTTGCATGTATTGTAAGAAAAAGGGGGTAGAAGTAGTCCTAAGTATTGATTCTCAGAGATTCATATACTGTTAAAGACTTTCTCTCAGCTATGGGCTATTTTAATTACAGGTAGATTAGGAATTTACAAAAGAAGGCAACCAATATCCTAAAATCAAAACTGCCTAAACAAATTTTATAACTCAATAGAAATTAATATAAATCATAATAAAAAATATGTGGGTAGAATCATTAATTGAGCAATTTTATGTAGAAAATAATGATTTTCAGAAAATGAGTTATATGTTTATGATGCATGTGCATATTTAGAATCAAAACTGGTCAGTGTTTAAATTAGAAATATCGCACAAAATCTTAAAATACTGAAAAATCCTGAGCTCAAGAACATAATGCATTGCTGGATATGAAAATATAACCAATAATTTATGTTGATTGAACAGTATCTGTTTCTCTTGCAGAAATACTGGAAATATGCTCCTGCATATTTGTGTTTGAGAGAAGAGTGGAGGATCTGTCATTTTTCTCTAGAAATATAATCTGTGGTTTTGTGTTTGGCTGCAGTAATTTGATAATGAAAAGTTCTGTGAAAGGTTTTGATTAGAATTACTTGGGAAGTTTAGATAGAAGTTCACTTTTCTTCAGCTCTTTCACATGTTAATTCCACTGAACTATCAACTGAAAATATCTTCCTTTTTCTACCTGCAGTTATGACAGTTTCAAATGTACCTTTTGCAGGTGACAGCTAATGTATCATTCCTCAGCAGCATAGCTTCTGCCTTGCTTGCCTGGTAATAGTGACTCTAGTGTCAAGTTTCCTAAATCATCGCGCATTACAATAAACTGAGCTGTGTGTTTCTGATTTAGAATAGAATATCTGCATCTTTTACAAATGTGTAGATCTGTAACTTTTGGCAGTAGGGCTTCGATGCAGATATGAAATTTCATAATAATTTTCTTATTTAGCATTAAAGGTGTGGTTCAGGTTAATTCTGGTATCTCCAGAAGCATGCAATTTTTTGCAATCTGCTGGGGTTTGCTTTTTTCATTACCTTGACTAATAGTCATGCTTACTTACTTGATTTTACCTTTTTTTCCCACATCTTCATGTTTGCCATTATTTAACAAATGTTATTTTGAAGTATTTCTTCAGAGTTTCCCAATATTTGTGAAAAATACTGACCACAGTCAGAGGAAAAGAACTTTTTCTCATCCTTATTTTTCTCTGGCGTAAGTTCATTGCTTTTTCTGCCTCGGTCTTTGACAAAATAGTAACATTCTGAAGGTCTTTTAACACTGATTGTTCAGTTCAGTCTGCAAATCCTACTCCAAAATTATAGGAAAAGTCAGAATTTTTGCTGGTCAGGCTGAAGATTTATAACACACTTTTCAGCAGGAACAAGATGCAAATGTATATGAAAACAGTTTTAATTACCCTTGTCATGTTACAGCAAGAAAGCTGTCACCAGCCAGAGGCTTGAAAACGCTACCATCTGACACTGACAGGTAGTGCTCCTATTGTAAGAGACTGTAAACAAATTTCCAACCTGTATAGTACTGATTTAGCAGTCAAGATGAGAAGTTTAATCTTTAATATTTAAACAATATGATAAATATTTAAAGAGTAGAATATTTTATTTTTCTGGGATTCATCAACCGGTATTAAATCAGGACAGACACTTCTTAAAGTAGCTTATCTCTTGCAACTGTGTAGCTGGTGTCACAAATATACTACTTTTCAGGTAGATGAATGCCATCAGAGGGTGACTCAGAAATCCCTGCAGTAATTACCTTTATCTTGAAATACCTTTCTCAATTTATTCATGTTATGAGTGATGATTGAGATTTTGCAACTTTCATTTTCTAAATATTAGGGTCTGTTTTTCTTTTAATGAGTGAAGCCAGTACTTGCAGATGTTATAGAACATACAGAAACACATAAACATTTGTCATGCTGAAGTTTAATTACCTCTCTGCGGTATTATGGATTCATTAGTCATAACTCTACAGCCAGTGATTCAGTGAAAACTAAGCAGGGAGCTAAGTCCATTGATCTATATGAAAATACATGTCCATTTATACTATTTTGGCTTTTCTCTCAGGCTGAACTGAAGCTGTGGTGTCTCCTATGAACTCCTTACACTGCATGCTGTCCTGTTTGTAATCTGACATTATTGTACAGATGCAGCAAATGGGATAACTAAGGAAAACGCCCTGCTTTGTGAGAGGCTGTTTCTTTATCCATCAAAATTTTTATGAAAATACAGTCTTTTCATCCAACGCCCGGATGTGCTCTCTACCCTTCCCTGTTCAGGCAGAAGCAGAGAGGACAACCACTGTTCTTGAAATGTAGGTACCAGAAACAGAGTAAACTATTGTTTCTAAGCAGAAAATACTTTGTAGAGAGAAGAGGAATTCATATTGGGATGCCTTCAAAACTAGGTTTCAGGCAATGAGGTCTAGGCTTTTGTTTCCTCATTACTAATGGCAGTGGAAACACCTTTGTTCCATTGCTTTTTTCCTCTCACATGCCCTGTGACCCTTTTGAGACATCTAATATGGGCAGTACTTGAAGATATAAAAGTCCTTTCATGCATTCCCACTTAAATATTCTTATTTCTTTGAGTGTCTTCCAATTAATCTATTTTTTCTGCCTATACTTGGCAAGTAGTAGGTTTTTCTTCCCCTGCACTACAAAGGCAAATTTTCTCCTAATTTTGGGGCCTTATAGTCCTCTTATGACCAAAATAGGAATATTCATTAGGTACTGCATCTGGAGCAATTCTAAGAAAAATCAGCCTCAAAGTGAAGGGTGGCAAATACAAGCTAAAAAACCTAAAATTGCCTTTGTACAAAAGTTTGCCTTGATGAATGGTTTTGAAGACAGAACAACCCAGCCAGTCAGTTGTCCCAGTGTCTGTGTTAGTATAAGTTTAGGAAACGAAATAGTGAATGATTCTCATTCCCAGAGTGCCCTGATGTCTGTTGGAGATCTTTAAGTTGTACAGTTGCTTCTAACTCGTTTGTTAACCATCTGAGTGAAGATTCTGTGTATGTCAGGTATAGCCCCCTGCTCAGGAAAAGGATATGGTTTTCACTATTAATTGTAAAAGACTGGTGTTTTGTGGGGGCTATGAAGTCTGTTTTGTTCTGTACAGTTGTAGCTTTGGTTGCTAAGACAAGTGACCAGAAAAACAGCTTTGAATAATGTTTTTCAGGTTCTCATTTGATTCAGTCAGTAGCTTAGAGAAATTAAATGCCAAGGGGGAAAAAAATGTAGGAAAATTTTAGCGTCTGATCTTGTAGGTTTCCAATGATGGTGGTTTCTGGAGCACCGTGGCTGTAAATTATTGGAAACTATGAAATATTATTGCTGTACTACAAAATATTAAAGGGAATCCCTGGAATAATGCATTGCAAAGAAAAGAAATCAAATGATTTGCATACAAGTTATAGCTTTGGATTCATATTACAGTAGTCTTCCAAATCTTTTGAATATTCGAAGACAGTTGGTTGATCTCTGCTTTTCTTGCTGTTTTTCTTTGTCACATATTTCCTGGGTCATCGCAACTTGGAAGTCAGCTTGGTCAGCTATTTCTTTCTCTGCAGAATCACGGATTGGCTTGACTGTATAGCATTAAGTTTCTCATATTTATGAAACTGGTTCATAAACTCACTGTTTTTCCAGAAGTTTTTTGTTGAATTTATTTAGATGTAATTTTCAACAAAAAATGGAAGTTTCTTGTATCAAATTTTTGATCATTCTATAATGGTAAGTAGGAGTTTTACCATTAAGTTATCTGGGAAGGGAGTTAGAGCAAAATTAGTGAAAAAAAATACATTCTATAAGCAGAAGGAACTATTTCCCACATTTTACTGGTTTTCAGTAGATATGGAGGCTGATGCAGCATAAAACGTATTTGTTCTGTTTTCAACATAGGAAATTTGCCGAATAACTGATATTTGTCTTCCATTTTCCTGTAGGTGTATTTCTAATACCTGCTTGGCCTGTGGTTAACTTCTAATACTGATCCTAGTGGTATCTTTGCTTGAGTTGATTCTTGAAAATGAGCTGCAGGTCTTTCAGCTTTAGGCCTGATCCTGTTTGCAGTATATTGCTGGAATGTCAAGGTTCATCCAAGCAGCCTGCAAAGCCTTAAATTAAATAGTCAAAAGCTTCAAATAGTAAAATAGAAAGAATGTCTGTAGTTGGGGTCATCCACTACTGCAATATAAATTCCCGTCTTATTTTCCACCTATAAACTGTGTCACTAAATCTATAGGTACTATCTTGACTTTTGTTTCATTGATAGCCAGCACCCAAATATGTATGCATGATAGACAATTGATAAAAAGGAATAAAACAAGGCATAGGAGTTTCTTTTAGTAGGACACAAATGAATAAGAAAAAGAATACAAATATATTCCAAATCTGTGGATGAAAAAGAGATTGAATCATAGGTGAGTAAAAAAATATGTCACACATAAAGCCATGTCTGTGGGGACAGACAGACTCAAGCTGTTCGTATTCAAAACCTATATTTGTTATTGTACTTGTTGAATCATTAACAGAGTGTTACGATGTTTTCAGTAAGTGCTATGTGACAGAGTAGGAATATAAATTTTGTAATGTACATGGCCAGAATGTGGCATAATGCCTGCATCAGAATGTGGTGACAGTAGGTTGAGGTATTGTTAGAAATGGTGGTATGCCTATTTAGAACATTCAACAAGTGTGGTATTTTTCTACAAGATAATACAACAAATTTCAAAAATAAGTTACCTGTATTTAGTGATCTGAATTACAAAGAAAAGCATTAATTGTGAATTGCTAAAGCCTGAGTGTTCTTTGTATTTGAAGCCTAACATTCCTATCATTTAACACAGCTGAAAATTTACTGGCTGGCTGGCAAATTGCAAAGCCTAAGTATTAGGAATCAGGTATTTAAGTTACTTTTAGTTTTTTGTGTTTTAGATTATCCACTGATTTAATTTGTGGAAGGAAGCCAAAGACATCTAACAAATCATAGCAAAGAACTTGAATGTTTCTCTGCTTTAATATCTGAATTAGTGAATATCCATTTTTACATTGATTCCCATATGCTAATTTCTGAATTGCGCATTGATTCTCCAGGTTTATTGTGAATTGTGAGTTGCTTAAGGGCTCCTGGTGTTTAATCCATTTTCCTCCCATGTATCCTCTTTCAGCATAAGTTATAGCTGTAGCGTATGTTTCTCTGGACTTCTAAAGAATGAGATTTTTTTTTTCTGAATACAGGAAATCTCTTACTGACTTGCGGTCAGTTCCTTCTCTCTGATGGCTTTCCATTATTTTTGGTAGTCCTACATTTCATTATTTATGGAATTCTTTTTGATAAATAAGCAAGCACAAGTCAATTTTGGCTTTGATAATTTCCTCAAACAGAGCAGTAGATACATATAGATAACTATACCATTTCCTGATCAATAAAGAGAAAATGTTCCTGCAGGTTTGGTGCACAACAATGGAAAAATTACTGCGTTGTATGTCCAGTGCATGTTTACAGCACAGCTCCTCACTGTGTGTACCAATCCTTCTGTCTGCAGCAAATAATGAGCCAGATACGGCTCTTTACTCCTACTGTCTTCTCAGCAGTGAGGTCATTGCTTTTTCCATCGTCTTTTTAGCTGTGTAAATTGTGCGGTGATTTTGCAGTACATTTACCCTGACTCTGTGCACATAAACCTGCATGGCATAGGAATTGAACTGTTCTGAACTCCACTAAAATCAGTAGAAATATTCTGACTGACTTCTGCCGAGTTTAGCAGATGAGCATAATATTCATTGCACATTATAAGGGAAAAAAAGGGGGGAGACAAAAACACTTAATAAGTCAAATGTTACATTTTTGCTATTTGATCTTCTTGATTTACTTCCAGTTTTATTCTTTAGTTTCCAGGGGGCATCAAGGCTTTTCACCTACTGCTTTTGATGTTTCTTTGTTTTTCAAAGCTGCTAAGATTTCCCACCTATCAATAACATATGGTGATAAAAATTTTTTTTTACAGTTGATTTTTTTTTCCAGCAGAAAAGAAAGTACTGTCTTTTATATATGCCTTGTAATACTTGTCTGCTATTTCTGCAAATCATAGTATTCCAGTTTATTGTAAACCTAAACATGTTTATTAAGCTGTGATGTCTTTTTGCTTCTCCAAGATGGAGTTGACTCAGAGGGACAACACACCTCACCTCTGCATTCAAGTCTGATGATATCCAAGACTTTGAATTTGTGTTTGCCTTTGTGACATGGGTGCATTCTGAAGCATGTTCACAGTACTAATCACAGTATTACCTTGTCTATGATCAGAGAGGGGCATCTCTTTCTGTGCCAGGTATTGGAATAGCTAGTTATTGACTGGCTGATACAGCCATGCAATTTATCCAGCACTTTGAGTTTCGTGGTAGGTTCATAGAGCTCTACCTCTGTTGTAACATACACTGGCATTTTATATAACTTGAAAATGGAAGGGGAAAGGAGATCTGTTGTTTCTGTTGTTTCCTGGCCTTCTCTAAGATATCACAAGTTTTAGTAATTAGAATTAAACAGAAAATAGAGGACTGTGTTTCATTTCCCTTGGGCAGCAGTGCTTTGGTCCCTTGGAAAATGGAGTCAACAGATGCAAAATGGTTTGCATTATCATCCCAGCACATGAACATGAGAGTATTTGTACATCCCTGTGATCTCATTCCTTCATCCTTCAGTCCCCAAGAGACAGCCTGTATCTACTAGGGCAAAAGGGAAGAGAATGAAAAGGAGACAAAATGTGGGAGAGGAAATGTAGGAAGGAATGTGATACCTACAAGCATAGACAGCATGGGTGAAAAGTGTAAAACAGATTAAAATAATTCATCCCATGCTTAATTCTGTTCCTCTTGGAAGTTACCAAATGTTTTACCATGAAAGTCAGTAATGACATCCTACTTGTACCTATAACTACTCCTTGGTGATACAGTTAATGTGACTATGACATTTTCTTGCATAGGCCCACCTACGCAGAATTTTGTTCTGCATCCACTCTGAATTTAAGTCTGTCTTTAACAGCATAAAAAACAAGCCAAAGCTACTATATAAATCTTTCAATTTGCATTCATCATATACAAAATCAGCTTTATTTTTCCTTGTTTGTTTTAGAATAACAGTTAAAAGTGGAACTGTGTATGTGGAGATTTAATTTGAGGACACAATGAATGTTGATTTTTATATTGAGAAGTAAATCCCTATAATAATACTCAGACTTACTCATAGAATACTCAACATATTTAATGATGAATTAATTAAAGAGAGGATTTGGTCTGTTATAGCTTTTCATGGATAGTTGTGTAATGTTTTTCTTATCCCTATTCCTGCTGATTTCACTACAGTCACTCTCTCTTGTGTAAGAGTGTCTTCTGTGGTCTCTTTCGGTGACTAGTAATATCATCATTGTCAAGGCTTATATTCCAGGGTTCTGACAAATAATGTTGTCAAAGATAATGCCTGGCAGTTGAAATTAAATTTGTTTTCTTGAACCTATGTTCTTTTTCTGCATCTGCTACATCAGACAAAAGGGAAAGAGCAGAGGAAGTCTGAGATCAAATTCATGCTGAGTGTGCTTACTTCCTCCAGAGAGCTTTTGAACAGCTTGGTATCATATGACTGTATGCTCATTATCAGGAGACAAATTAACCATGTTTAAAACAGGACTTTTATGAAGCAAATAGAATAGGAAATGCATGGGAATTCACTAGAAATGGCAAACAGAATCTGGAGAGGCAGAATGTTGAAGCCAGATAAGCAATTTAGCTCTGAGGTGTCTCTGTAATAGGCTTCTATCATACAAAAATATCTGTACCAAATCTGTATCAGAACACCAGTGAATGTCGCAATATATCAGAATTTGTAATACCCCTCATGCTTTTATGATATGACAAGTCTTTATTTCCAGGATTTTTTTAAGTTCCACTTTTTCCACTCTTCCCCTTCCCCATCAGTGGGGAAATCATCATCCTACGGTATGGGTGGTGAGAGCAAAAGTTTTGAGTATTAGTGTGTCATAGAAAAGGAGATATTCATGGAGAACAGACAAAAAGAGGAACAAAATAGAGTTATTTTAGCAAGTAATTAAACTGCCAGCTACACACTTGATACTTGTTAATTGGTAGTGCTGACATATGCTATTCCTTTGCATGTATCCACCCACTCGTTGTGTTCTTGAATTCTTCACTCGTTTGTGCTCAGTTGTGGTCTTGTTTTCACATACAGCTTCATTTTGATATGCCATTTTATAGAGCATCTGAAAAGCTCATAGATATCATTGAATCCTCGTTGGAATAATGTGGCAAACACACACTGTAGATAGATGTTTGGAATTCATTATTAGTGATACACATATCATTCGTTCTGAAATTAGCCATTTGTTTTCTTAACTCTTGCCTGGTATTTGTCTTCCACCTACATATTGCTGAAGGGATGGCAAGAACAGAGGAGATGACTAGAAACAGAGCAATTGTTATCCTGAACATTCAGGGACATGTGGAATTCTGTAGCAGAGCTCGTGATTACAAGGACCTTGTTTCCATTCACTGACTGGAGAAGGAACACCAGAAAACTGCCTTTGGAGCCTAAACTTACCCTTGTGAACATTTTTCTTACTCGTATTTCACAGTAAGACCCAGGTCAGCTAATCCACTAAGGTTATTTAATGCTACCTGCTCCTGGTGGCATCAATGTACATTCAGTGAACTGTAAAAGCTGCTTAGCTAGTTTGAAAACAAAGATCAAGATGTTTATTCAGACCTCTTGAGTTTACTAAATGGCATTGGAAATCTCTCTACAAGAGCCTTTTGCGAGAAAGCCATTAATTCTCCAGCTTATAGGAGTAAAGCATCATGAAAACAGCCTTTCTTACAAGAAAAATGTTTCTGAATATTTTCAGATCTCACTAAGGCTTCAGTTCCAAAATGGAAAGGGGATGGATCATAAAATTTAGTAAAAGCCTTTTGTAAAAGTAGATGATGCAAGAGCAGGTTCTTGTAAGTTCCACCCACCCCACCCCTCTTCCAGTCCTAGTACTTTCTCCATCCAAAGATTTTTTTTCAGTGAGCTGATATTTGTAAGATCTAAGAGTAAGTCAGGAAAAAGGTATGTGGTTTTTTGGAGGTTTTGCATGTACTCTCACAAATCAGACTATTTTGAGAAGATAATATTCATGCTTTTCATTGTATTATGTAGCAATAATAAAAATAATTTTTAAAGTAATTTTCTTCCTCCATCTTTAGCATTGTTTTTTTTTTTCCTAGTCTTCATTTGTGAAAATATTCTTCCTCAGCAATATAATGGATACCTACAAAGGATAGTCCTTGCTTTGTGGAGCCAGGTGCCTTTATTTTCCAGTATAATTAAGGATAGCAAGTTCTCCAGCAAATGGCACTGAGCACCAAAATTAGGCTTATGCTTTGAACTGGACTCTGGAGAAATGAATCTTTCACTGTCAGCCACAGAGAAAGACTCAAAAGACTAATCTTCCATATGTAAAGCTATTAACAAATCAAAACATGTTGGATGACATCCTCCTTCACATTCAATTAAATAGTAAGACGAGCAAACTGTAAACTTGTGATTGTGAGGACAGCTTGGGGTATTGGATGATAGAGAGGATCAGCTGGAGAACTCACCATGTTCCCATCCACCCAACTGCAAGGGATACTTCCAGTTATGGAAGTGATTAAAGGATCTGTCTTACCAGTGTCTTGTACGTGATCATCAAGTCAGCAAGCAACTAATTTTATACCATAATGACAGATATTTTTTGATTGCAGTAACAACTCTACTTGGAATTGAACCTCATTTCTACTCGCCATCTTTCCTTATTTCTCTACTTAGTGTAGAGATTGTCCTTTAGAGCTGCATTGATTTCTGTTAGGCTACCTGCCAGGGAGTAATGCTTGAGATTTGGCATCTTCATTCTTCAGCTGTTCCATAAAATATAGTGCTTATAATTTAGTAACTCTAAATTTCCTGTTAGCATTCTTATAAATGGTAGCATACATGTTCTGGTGGTATTTTGGAGGATGTTCCCAAGGTTTTTAGACATATGTTGCCAAGCAGACTGTCAGTGGTTGATGTAGACTTTCTTCTGATCAGCATCTGAGACAGAAGAAACTATGTCCTTTATTGTCTGTTGAGCAATTACAGATGCTTTCAAATGGGAAATAGTCTCTTTTCCAGTCCATGTTTCACTTAACACCTGCAATTGCTTTGGAAAGGGATTGTCTCACACAATATCACAAGCTTTATTTTACGTTGTGTAACTCAAGGAGAACTCTCTATATATCTATAGCTCCTTAAATTTTACCAAATATACCTACAAAATACATGTAATTATCCTCCTTTTGTGATGTCAGGAGTAAAAGTAGTTCTCCTATTCACCAAAGCTGTAAAAAGTGGTGCAGAAGTATTATCTGCAATAAAAACACTTGACATTCTACTTTCCCTTTGTTTTTCAAGGTAGAGGTATTTTTCTTCATTTGCTACTTTTTGGATCTTTTTGCAGAAACATATTCCTCTGATTGTTAAAAACTATCATCCAATTTCCAATCTAAGTTTATTCATAGCCAGCTTATAAAATATTTGTTGACTTAAATTCTTTTTCCTGCCAGGCATTTACCTCTATCGTCTTATCATGTCCTACACAAATTGCCAAACTTTATATCTACTTGCCTGGACTCTGTGTTGATAATCATAGAAGCATAGAATATTTTAGGTTCTAAGATCACTGAGTCCAACTGTTGCCCAACATTGCCAAGTCCACCACTAAACCGTGTCCGTAAATGCCACATCTACACTACTTTTAAATACCTCCAGAGATGGTGACTTAACCACTTCCCTGGGCAGCCTGCTCCAATGCCTGACAACACTTTTGGTGAAGAAATTTTTTCTAATATCCTAACATCCACTGGGACAACTTGAGGCCATTTCCTCCTGTCCTATTGCTTGTTTCCTGGCAGAAGAGACCATCCCCCACCTCACCACAACCTCCTTTCAGGTCATTTTAGAGAGTGATATACAAGCACTTGGGTCATTTCTCCTTGATCCCACTCAAATTACTAGTCTGACTCAGTGGAGTCCTAGTGTACATCTTGTTATAGATGTTACTTTCCAAAGTAGGACAACTTTCAGGATAGTGTTTTTCTTAGGAATATAAGACTTGTAGTTCTGTTAAGCCATTTCAGTGAGACAGTGAAAGAAGCAGTCATGAGCGATATAAAAAAATAACAGAATGGGATACATGATAACTGTAATGCAATAGGAAGGGAGAAAGAGCAGCAGAGCACACAGCGTGAGTTCATATAACCAAGTGACAAGTAGGTGAGGAAGATTCATGCTTGCTGCTCTGCACCATTGCCTGTAAACGTCGCTCATCAGCACAGTGCAGTAAATTCGATGACACCATTTTTTGGTTTTTTGCCAACAAGAATTACTCAATTATAAATTTGTAACACTAAATATTATCCTACTTGCAAATATTATAACTTCTTATTGTCTTATTCGACATATTTGTTGTTCCAGTGTGAAGGTTGATATTGAAATAACTTCTTTCTGTTTCCTTGGTGACTGCAGCTGCTGTCTGATCATACCACAAAATGCAGGCTTGAAAGCAGGATGAGCAACTTATGTGTAATATTTGAAACTCTTTGTTAACAACAGTGGCCTGCTGCTAAAGAGGAGGACGAGATTCTGATAAATCTGGATTATAGGGACAAACTTTTTTAATTAACTGTGTGCTGGTTTGAAAACTTGTTAAGGACGCACATTAGCAGTTTGCATTCAAAAGGTATCAAATAGGACAACCTGTTTGATAAGAATATCAATAATGAGAGTATCTGTTCTTTGGGAATTTTCAAGGAAAGAATTACAAATCAAATCATATTAGTGCTCTTCATCTTGTTTGCATCTGTTTTATTAGCAAGTACATAACGAAATACGCATTGTGTTAACAGGGTAATACATTATAGTTCCATAACCCAATTAAGGTGCAATGATTACATGGAAATGAGTCCATAAAGGATTCAGATTATATCATCTCAATGTTGTTTACGTTTGATTTTTAATCTCTTGTGTTCATTGTATACCATTAACATCTTTGACTAGTAAGATGCCTTGGGTTTTTTTGTTCCTAGTTGTATTGGCAAAGCAAAGGATTTTTTTTGTGTCACCTGCTCCTACTGCTCTTTGCTCAGTAGTGGAGGAGTGCAAATGAGTCATGTAAACAAAAATAATATAACATTGACATTATGTTACTAGACTTACCCAGCGTCACAAAAAAAATAAAAGCTTCCATATAGTGCTAGGTCAGAAATGTTGATTGGTGTTTAGAAGCATCTAACCCTGCAGTTTTCAGAACTAGAAGACATTCTGGAAAATCATGAGTTTGTATGAAAGTTATTATACTACAGTTAAATGTGATTTAAATTCAATGCTAGGAAAGAACTCATTATTTAAGGAAATGTGTAACAACCCAAACGAAGAATGTATGAGTAGTATAAATTGTGTTATTTGGTTTAGTGATACCACCTTTGCTGCACTAGTGATCCACTTTAATAGTATCTAGAGTTTCAGGGGAAAATGTTATCTTTTTATAGTGTGATATGAAAATTTTAATGTCTAATATATTCTGTGAGAGACTGTAGTATGTTTTACTACTTTGATCTTTTCAGTGTTCAGTATTTTGATTGGCTGGACATTTTGCTTCTTCCCCACAGGTTTCTGAGACTGTAAACAGGGGAAAAATTAGAGTGGCCAGTCAGTCAAATGATGGAATATTGAAAAGGTCAAAGCCATACAGGACTGTACTTAACTTATAGAATATATGAAGCATTAAAATTCTGATAGCTTGTTCTTGTGCCATGGGTTGAAACAAGAGAGAATAATGCAGTAGTTCTAATCTGTACCTATGATGGTAATTATAATGAGAATGGGAAATGGTACGACCATAGCCTACTGTCATTCTGAAAGTCTTTTAATTTTTAACATAAAGGCTTTTTTAAAAGTATTCTGCATGTAGGGCTAGAAATACATTTATTTGTAAGTTTATTGAAACTGAGGTTTCATACAAGTTCAAACTTGTAACTTCATTTATAATCAGAGACTGGTTGTAAAAACAAAGGGACAGGACAAAAGCAGGAATGTGCTGTCTCTCATTTATAATACTTTGCATAATGTAATGGACACAAAGATGGGATCATGATTATAGAAATGAAGAGCAGTAAAAATATCTGATCTTCTAATTTGGCATAGTAACTTTAGGAAAAACTGATGTTCCAGGGGAAGATAAAATTTGTCCAAAACCTGCACATATTAGCCTTTTCAATGCAGGTATTATTTTCCAAAGTATTGGCAGGAGAAATAAAGGGTAGAAACACTTTATTTAAGAATTAAATTTAAAATTCTAATTCCATTGTTCTTTTCTTAGCAGAAAGAACGAAACAGTTTTCTTATTTGAAAACTAGCTAGTCATTTTTAAAATCCACCCACACTACTTTTTTTTCTTCTAGTCTCTTTGTAAATGTGAAATTGTATGACTCCCTAATGTCTCCGTGCGGGCCTGAGCTGCAATGGAAACATCAGGATAGATAGTTAAACTCTGCCAAGCATGTTAATTTAAAATTACTTTTTAAACTTCTAGAAACTTGCAAGTTCAATTGCCAATGTAGGCAGCTCAAGGAAGATACTTCATCAGAACTGAAAGCAGTTAAATACTAATTGTCTTCCCACTTATTATGAAATCCCGGACTTGGATTTTACTTCCATATTCTTTCTTAAGACAGCTCAAGACAGGTAGGAAAAGTAAGGAGGGATGGGAAGTGAAAGAGATGAGGGAAAGTAGAAGAGTTAAAGGGATTTCCAGCCATATAAGGTAGTCTTTTCTACCAGTTCATCTGCCTTGTAATGAGATTTACTATTTGCAAAGTAGCCAAAGTTGATGTTTTATGACCTTTACAGTGATTTCTTTTATTGTAGTGCAAATGCTTCTGGGCTAAGAAGAATAATTACATATCTGAGTATATTTTTATGCTGCAGTATTACTTGGTGAAGTATTTAATGAATGAAAAGAAGCAACTGGCATGTCCTGGTTCAAATCTTGTTAATTAGGGTACAGATAGATTTTCCACAGTATTTGCATCTCTACTAAGTTCAATTACATCAATACCCCAGACTGAGGTATTTGTGTTAAACGGTAATGTTTATGTTGGGTGGATAAATCTGTGAGTTATGTGAGTGTTTGGAACAAAATCTTCTGTTTATTAAGAGTTTATATACCCAGTAAGGCCGTGGGTAGGAGAACAACACCTATGAGGCACTGTATTTGGGGTATCCTTTTGTGTGGCCTGTTTTTTTGTTGGAAATATATAGTACCACTATCTTCAACTAGGAAATAGGAATATATAAGAAGGTTTTCCTAGTGTCTGCCCAGCTAAACTGATAACTGATGTCACTTAAATGCATAAATAAATAGGAATACAAATGTTTTTAAAGATGAACATTACTTCCTATTCCGTCTTAAAATACATATTGATATGGTGAGAATAAAATTTGCTACAACAGCAGCATTTTCTCTCCATATGGAGGTTTGTGAAAACCTACCAATGGCTGTTCAAACATCCCCTCATTTTGGTAACCCTCTTTTAGCATTGCCTTTCTGAAGAAATTTTAATAACAGCAAACCATCCATGTCCATTCACTGCCTCCCTTCTCTCTTGGAGAATTAGCATCAATTGTTGCAGCTGCATTGCTGATGCACCTCCAACAGACCGGCATGCCTTGTGAGGTGTCTGAGGGGTAAAACTGTAAAAAGATGATGAGTATGAAACCTCTAAAGAATTCACAGCTGTACAGGCAGAGTTGGAAACTATAGTCTGAAAGAACTTTTAGAGGTCTCTGTCCACCAGAGTTCCCAAAGGCAAGTCAATCATGTCATGCCATGCCGTGCCTGAAAGGTTTGTTCTCAAAAAAATTCCAGCAACATAGGCTTCAGCTTTTTTTCCAGTGTTCACCTGTCCTTTACAGGCTTCCTGAAACAGGTGAACTGAATCTCTTTGGCTATGATTCATTCTCATTGTCCTCTATTGGCTGTGCTCATGGAGAACACTGTTTCTCGCCTCCTGTCAGTTCCTCTATCCATATTTGTAAGCTCTTAACTTCCTTTTCTTCAATATTTTTTTTTAGACTAAAATAAAACCAAGCAAAAATCTAATGAACAAATAAACATTTGTTTCTTCCCCAGTCTGCTGTTCTGGACTGCAGTATGCAAAACATAGCATAGTCCATCTGAGTCAATCTTATTCAGGCTAAGTAGACTGGAAGAATTACTTTGCATTCTCTGTGCATGACATTTCTCTTCACATTAACTTATTCCATAATATTTTTTTCTGGCTACAGCGTGCTATCAGATATAGTAGAATTGGTCTTCACAAATAGAGAACATTTACTCCATGACTAAAATGATGAGGCACTGTGGATATTCAAATACTCTGAATATTGGTTATTTAAATTTTCAAATGAAGTTAAAAAATTCAGGCCAGAGAAAATCTCATGGAACTCTGCTGACTTCTAATGCAGATGGAGGATTAGGCAGCATGAAGGCAAATGAAATTCAACATGCCAAATACAAGGTTATACATACTGAAAGTAGGCTGAACATTGTAACATTTTCCATGTTGGCCAGGACATCTCTGTTCTGATCTGAAAAAAAAGGGTCTGGATGTCTCCCACTGTCTTGTAATCCTTGGCCTTCCCCAGCACTGACAGAGAGGGGTGAAGTATGAAACATTTTGTGGGTAGCAGTTTGACAAGCAGCAGGGCTCTGGAGTGTGTTACTGTTTAATGCTACTCTTCATAGGCAGCAAATATAGATATTTTAAATGTATATATAGCTGTGTTAGGGAAAAAGATGTAGATAAACCTGCTTGCTATCTGGTCATTCTTCTAGCTTTATTAGTTTCTTCGTCTTTCATTCTTTCAAATCATGAAGTGCATGTGGGCTTTTTAACTCTAATTTTAAATATAGAAATATTCTTAGCAGTCACAGACAAGAACATAATTTAACACCTTTCCTTCACAATAATATAGAGGTATGAAAAATGCCAGTTCACTGTATTTAAGTATTATTCTCATCTGAAAGAACAAATTTTACAGTAGAGAGATGACTGAGTATGTTGGGTGGATGAGCTAGCTACACTGAAACTAGAAAAATATGTCATATCTGCAAAAGACCTCCACTTTAATTCTCTGCAATTCTTCTTACAGCAGAAAGCGACAGATTTTTAGTAGTGGAAAAATATACAGATTTAATGTGTTCTTAATATCATGTGTGTCAGAGGGGAAAAAGCAGAAGAAAGTAGTGTCTGCAAACTAACCAAGAGTGGGAAAATTCATGGTATTCAGAAAAAGGACCTGGGAATTCAGGAAACAAGTAATCTCCAAACTGGTAAACTAAGATGACATGCCAACTTATATTTATGTAATTATTTGAAACAAAAACTAGGATAACTCTTAACAAGATATATCTATCTGGGAGACATTTTCTGTCTGGGGGGGCAATAATGTCCTCTAATCCACCCACGATGAAGGCTCTGTTCCAGGACCTCTCTGTCCAGACGTAGGTTTTTAATGCTAAAATGAAATGTGCTGTTTACCAACATGCCTCAGTGTTGCTGTTTGTAGCAGACAGTGTTACTGGAACCCCATGGTATTGGCTTTGGGGCTGATAGGTTCAGTGGAGTTTGTCAAAGTTGGGCATATAGTCTCAGCAGATTTATGCTACCCTCTTCATGTGTTAGTTGCTTTGTTATGTAAATGTAATGATGTATTTTTCTGTAAAAGTAGTCAGAATTATTTATGTCATCTGTTTGCTGCATGTTATTTTAGAGAGCTTAATAGCTGGTTTCATTTTTTATGATGCCAGAAGCCTTAGATAAAACAGACTATCAACATTTCCAGTAGAAGAAATCAAGTAATGTTGGCATTAAAATCCAGGGTGTTGCTTTGTCTCTTAGGGACCATGTCCTATGTGACACATTGAAAATACTGTAAACTGAAGTCCTCTCTTGCTATTGTTAGGCATACAGATTAGGTACTATGTACTGTAACATTTTCCATGTTGGCCAGGACATCTCTCTTCTGATCTGAAAAAAGAGTCTGGCTGTCTCCCACTGTCTTGTAATCCTTGGCCTTCCCCAATACTGACAGAGAGGGATGAAGCATGGAGCACTTTGTGGATAGCAGTTTTACTGGGCATGGTCTCATTTTATGCGGTCTGAGACTTGGTTCATGTCTTATGGCTTTTAATGAGATTAATTTGTTCCCAGCAAAGAGTGTATTTAGATAGTCTCCATGGAGGTGAAGATGAATCTGTCTCATTATTTACCCTTCAGCCAACAAAGCATTGTCAAAGAAGATATCATATTAGCATGCAGGTTCTGTTATTCCATTTTATTTTTACAGATTTATTGGGAGTTTTTGTTTAAATATGTATATACAGGTAAATTTGTGGGTTTTGTTTGTTACTTGTTTATTATTACTATACTCATAATGGTAAACCAGTGATAGCAAGCAGTAAGCACCAATTTCTTTACTTGGCCCTAATAAGAGGAGAAATCTAATAAAATTAATTTTTTTTTTCCTTAAAAAGCATTTCATAAAGTGACCTAAGTTTAAAGAATAGCATTGAATAAATATCAATCCAAGAGAAATACATTTGGGGTTTTTCTATATTTCAACTAAATCGAAAGAAAGAGACTGGTTCAAAAATTAACACCTGAGAGATTAAATTTGAGTAAATTCATAAAACAGCCTGTGTTGCCTGCCATGAAGGCAGTCAGAACTATGAACATAGAGACAAGCACTATGAGCTGTACTTTGTGAAACTAAAGAGTTAAGAATACAAAAAGTTCTTTTCTAGCTAAGGGCTGGACAAGTTACACCATGGAGGAAGAAGGTGGACAGCAGAGAGAATATAATCACTTGAAACTGGTGTCATCTCTCCTTTCCTTGAAAACTCCTGTATTTCTTTTATCAGTTATAGGCTTGACACCATGCCTAGGAATTATCCCTTCCATTTCTCTTCCTCTGTCTTCCACAACATGGCCTGGTTTCCATTTTACCAGCTCACATATCATTAAAGCAACAGAGACAGCAAAATTTTATAAATTGACAGCTATGACAGCAAAGTAAACTGACGTGAAATGTTACATGAAAATCTCTTTTTTTCCATGCATAATTTAGGGCTCCTGAAACAAAATGTCTGGCAGTTTTTAAACTGGAATACTGGTACATATATACAGTTAATTTTTCTATCACATCTTCATTGCACCAATAGCAACAGCATTAACAGCATTAACATTAATTAACATTAATGTTGACAGTTAACATTAACTTGATATTGAAGCTATTTACGAACTATTTTAATGTGCCTGTGCATAATATGCTAAAGTTCACTGCATTTTGATACAGCAAATTTCTTTTTAAGTTAAAAATCAGAGATGTGATTACAGCTTTCTCAAATTTGTTTGCTGTCTTAGAATAAGAGAGATGTGTTGTTATCGATTGGAATTTTGGCCGTCATTTTGCAGTTCATGGGCATGAATCAAAGAAATACTGGGGATCCTGCCAGTCTGCTGAAGTCAGTGGTTATTTAGGAGCCTAAATAAGAGGTAGGTATCTTAAGGCTTCACTGATCTATGTGATGTCTCTGCTTAGACATCAGTGGCTCTCCAGCCTCTTTACTCCCATTTAGGAATTCCAGACCTACTTAATTAAAAACAAAGTTTAGATTTTGTGACCATGAACCGGACAAAGTCACAGTATCAATTGTTGAAGCAGCTCAGTTTTGTGTCCTGTCCTTGCTCTGGTCAAGGATGTACTCTAGCCCTGCTGCAAATTTCATCCTGGAGAGACACATCCATCATTTTTTTGCCTGTGAGAAATGTTAGCATAGTTATTACGGGGTGTTTTCTCAGGAAGATGAACAGTAATTGAGATGTAACTAGGAGGGTTGAAGCAAGTTTTTAAAATGTTTCTTAAAAACATTCTCATTAACTTTATTCTACCAATTTAACATGTAGAGCTATAAGTCAGATCAGTTGAGAGACAAATGTTATCTTACAGAAACAACAAGATTTAGAAAAGGATTTGAACCTGAAAAATCAAACTAAAGACTAATCCTAGTGCTCTGATCCATATAAATGATTGGGAGTGGTAATAGAAAATCCCTTCTATATTGTGCTGATGTCAGCTACAATATATGTGCAAGCTAGGTTGCAAATACTGCCTGCCTGCCTGCCAACTATAATGGTTAATAACATCATAGACTTTCTCATGCTAAAACATTCTGCTTGTTCTGTATGGATGCATGTATTCGATATACCTGATTTTCTAAACTAGAAGAGAATCAATGACTGAAAAATTTTGACTGGTTTGCTTACCAGATAGATCCATATTACTGTAAGACATCCTGAGAATGACAACAAACACAGTTACAAAAATCTCAGCTTCAGTTTCATCCATGGTGTGTCCTGAACATAACTGAGTTGCAATAATTGATACTTTCATTCATCATTTCAGTCTTGTTACTTTTGACAAAATTATGCATTTCTGAAATCTTGCAAGTGAAACCTAATCTGTTATCACAGTGTATGAAAAAGGAATTTTTGGAACAAGACATGTTAAGGCTGTTATTTTCTCTCACCAAGATCAATTCAATCTTTGAAGTCCTTGAAAGTTAACTGCATGGTATTTCGCATTATTGTAGAGTGCTTTGTAAATCCAAAGCTTTATGACAAAGAAAAATTGTGCTTTTCTTCCCATTTTACCTGTGAGGGAAACTGATGTGTAGAGGAACCAAGAAAGGTTTTCATGACCAGGGGTCAGCAACAGCAGCAGCAATAAGAGCCATAATGCTGAGACCTTGCTTGTTAGTCCTTATCTGCTCTATGTGGCTTGAAGAGCACTGCTGACCTGGCCTTGGGCTGTTGAAGGTTTCCTTACGGCTGCAACTAGAACCCAGAAGTTTTTGTAAGCTTTGTTGCCGAATCTGCTAAATACACTCTTTTGTCCTGCTGCTCTATTTGCTATCTCCTGGCAATCTTATTTTTGTTCAGGTCTCATTCATTTGAACATATGGAATATAATATGTCTCTGCTTCTGAATAGGTTTTTTTTCCTGTGCCATTGTTGTAGCAAAAGTAATTTCAGTGGAATTCCTTCAACTATATAGAAAATTCCTTTCATTTGTTTATTCAATACTTACCAGGTGTGCGGGGTTTGGCTGGGAATTTTCTCATCACATCCACGACATTAAGCTATTTTATGATTTATCTTCGTCCAATGACTTGATTTTTCTTTATTTTCCTTCAGCAAATGGCTGGGCTGCAAATACATATTTCAGTTTTTTAAGAGTGTGATCTCTGTCAGTGCTCCTTACAGAATAGGAATTTAGTAATAGTTTCATTTTAGTAATTCACAATGTGGTTATGTGACCTACAAATGCACAGGGCTGTGAGAACACAGCTGCCATCAGCTGTAGTAACCACTTCTTTGCATTCAGAAAGTGGTTCTGCAACATGCACAGGAAGTTGATGTTGCTGGTCTTCATATCTAAGCCAGAAAGGATGAGCATTAAACCACAGGCTTCATTAGATGAGAAAAAATCCTTCCACCAGAATATGGTACCTACTGAAACAGAAGCAAAAGCTTAATTCTATACTATTCCTTTCCTTTCAGTGTTAATAGATTTTACAGAGTGAAGTGGATACAGGGACTATCCCAGCTAATAAAAGTCATTGGAGGATACTGATTTGAACAACTCTGTCTTGGGAAAAACTTGCAAGTAAATGTTCCCCGTTCAAGCAAGATCAACATTTGTGGAGTATTTTAATAATATTTGCCTATATGTGGTGTATACCTGCAACTGAAAAACCTTATGTGGACATCGGGAAGAATCTGATAATATTTGATGTAAAGTAGAAGTGGTTTGTATTTGTGTACTGGATTGCTCTTGGATGCACATTCACTGAGTGAATGACCTGGAGTGAACTGGTATTGAA
Source organism: Coloeus monedula (assembly GCF_965178545.1). Classification (NCBI taxonomy): domain Eukaryota; kingdom Metazoa; phylum Chordata; class Aves; order Passeriformes; family Corvidae; genus Coloeus; species Coloeus monedula. The sequence continues at coordinate 40,802,141 of NC_138782.1, read as the reverse complement.
AGGAAGCTGAGTGAACTGGTTGGAAGAAAGCTCACAGAACTAAAGCAATAATAAATATGGTTATAGTTGTTTGGTATGGTTTTCAGACATATTTTTAAATGTTAGGAATTGTCTCCTTTTGGTCCTGCTGTGATGTATTCAAAGAGAGGTGGCCATGGAAAGAGGTTCTCTCTTGTATTCTACCCTCTGCTTTGCTTCTCGACTTGTTAGGGTTCAAACACAACAAATTTCCTTTGTATTGAGAAGGAAATACCATGTGCCATTGCTTTTCTGTTTACTCCATTTCAAATTATTTGTTGTTGTGTTGAGTAGAGTGGGGTGATGGAAACAGAGAGCAAAGAAGATATTAAATTGACAGGAGAAAAATATTCTTTTGTATGAGCACTAAGGCAGTTAGAAGTGCATAATTATAGGACATCCAGAAAGAAGATTTGACTTTGTGAATATCCAGGTAAAATACTTTTCTCTATCAGAAAAGCTGATTAATAGGTGCTAGGATGCCATCTCATGTAATTTAGGAGAAACCTTTCTGATGCTTTTTGTTTATTTATTATCACAGAATTTTGTTTCCTTTTCTTCTTTAAAAAGCATAACATTCACCCTTTTTTTATGCTGGTGCCTGATTTTTAGCTACTTAATCTTTTTATTATCACCATGGTACAGTCTGTCTGGTGCATATTGTACTGCCAGAGGTAGTTGAGGACTATAAGACACAGACTGCCCACAAGTTGCTTCTTTCTGAGTTCTGACCATGTGACAGAAGATGTTAAAGCTCCAAGCTGCATTCTCAGATTTGACCAATCTGGCAGAACTATTAGCCTTTGAAGTGATCATTGCTGTGTATTGAACACTGACAGGTTCAATCAAACAAAATTTACTCTACTAATAAATTTCATAACCTTAATAACAGTAGAGGTCCACAACACAAAAAACCCCTGCCTTAGTTCATTCTCTATGTTAATTCTATCAACAAAGAGAATCTGTGATTTTAAAAATGCATAACTATTATAATTAAAAATCTGACCTTTATCTAAATTCTTCTGCCTGCATACCTGGAATTTCCTCTAAAGAGCAAATTTTGAGTTGTTATTACTATTAAGGATATGTCCCCCAATTACGTTTTCAAATGTAGTTTCTGTTTTAAAGGACTAACTTTTTAAAATCACTATAAGCCAAATGGTTGGGGTTAATAGAAATTTTAGCTGAAGCAAAAATGTAAAAAACAAAACCAGAAAACACATGGTATATCTTTTATTGAAATATGAATGTATAATGCAGGGTAACTGGCCAAATTTCCAGTTAATGCCTATCATGCGTTCTGATGTCATGTTTTTTTTCATTTCCCATCAAAACAGGGAGGAAGATTTTTAAGGAGTATGTTTTTTACCATCTGATATGTCTAAGCTCTGCATACATTGGTTTTGTGGTAGACCAGCTTAATCAAGGTGAAGGAAAGAGAAAATACTTTTTCTGCAAGCTAATTTTTCAAATCGGACAATTGACCAAACAGAACTTCCTGTTTGGGCAAGAAGGAGTTCTGACACATCTTTCACTTGTAAGATATTTCTCGTGGTTTAAACTTCTCATCTCATCTTGGGATGCTGGAGGGTATAGCTCTTAAAGTCTTTTGTTACAATAACTGCTAAGACTTTTTGTCTTTAACAAGATATTCAAGATGAAGCAAAAAAAAATCTAATATGGTTAGCTGAAATCTGGGACATTACAGCTATCTTTATATTTAACTCTTAGTTTGTCTTATTAAACTTTTTGTAAGTGAATTTGGTGTTTATTAACAAGGCTCAACTAATCTCATTAGAGATAGGGAGCTTATTTGTCCATGGTTAGACACATTGCTTTTACCAATAAGGTAGGTATTGGGAACTAAGTTTCTTTCAAAAAAATCAAATTATCTTCAAAAAGTATACACTTAACTCTATCTCTGCTATGTCTACAGAGGCTTTTATTCATCAGCATTATTCATTGTCATTAGACATGACTTTGAGCAAGAACAGGCACGTCAAGACAGTTTGACCCTTGCTTGCTCCAAATATTCCACAATTGCATCCAAACCAAAGTCTAAAACAGAATTTTTAGATAGTATTGCACATGATTAACCTGAATAGCTCTGACCTCACACCAGGTGAATGCCCATTTTCCAGGGCATTAAAATACAGTTTTCCAGCCTGCCTTTCGAGACTGATTTATAGTAAGCTACAGGTTGGTATTTTAGTTAGGTCTGGAATTCTTTAAAAGACCTGTTGAATGCTGCTTTTGTCTTGACCATTTTAAGAAGGACACCAAGAGACCAAAGGAGAAGTTCTAGGACTCTTATCTACTACATTTCTACATAACAACAGTTGAATAAGTGTTGTTCATCAACATGAACTGTAATAAAACTAAATATCTATTACTGAATTTTAATTTTCTCATGAAACCATCAAAAATTGTATTCCTCGAAAAGTATAACCTTGCAGAAATGTTAACCAACCTCCAAAATTCGTGGAGAGGTAGATACATATTAACTGATTGAAAACCTTGTAATGCTGTGGACTAGCTGTTCTCCAACTCAGAATGGCTTTGAGTGACCTCCTGTAAAGCCATTATTTTATGCTAATAAATTACCAGAAGGACCGTTTAGCAGTAATTTATTAAATTGAGATTAAATAAAGGATGAACTTAATTTACCATTATGAATTAAAGCAGAGCTCAAGGCCATAGAGTCGTGACAAACAGGGGAAAGGATGATGGATGCCAGCAGATAAAATCTATTTTTAAATGGTTATTTCTCTGGTTTTGAGTTGTGAGCAGTTTTCTTCCTAAGCAGATTTTAGGAGAGCAGAATGATTTTTTTTTTCCTTTCATTCTTTCTATTTTTTTTTCATTCTTTTTTTCAATGCTATTTTCTTATTTTGGTAGTCAAAATATTGCCTACTGTATTTGTAAATTGATTGTGCATAAACAAAGAGCTTGAAAGGATTAGAAAAAATGAAAAGTTTTTCTAAATAATGCCTTTTGATTTTTGTTGGAACCTGATGATTCAAAATATGAGATGGGAGGAGATTATGCAGGATAACAAGTTCATTTGTGCTACATGGTAAGCATCATCTTCCTTCTGTGCACCTAAATGTCAAAATTCCAATGTCATGCATTAGTGATTAGACAGAAGTTGCAAGTCTTTTCTGAAGAGGAGTCAGCAATCAGAGTGCAATGGAAACATCATTTTGACATGGGAGGAGCTCATCATAGATCAAGGTTTTCTGAGGGATTTCCTTTACATTTAGTAATTGAGTTATGCTATAGATACCTGCAGAGGACTTCAGACAGAGTAAGAGTCCCATAGTCATTTGACTCACATCCAGCAAAAGTGTCATGTCTCAGAAACAACATGGAAAGGCAAGACCCACAAAGTCTCCGTTGCAGGGGGCTCACTTGGGGAACTTAGAAGTCATCATTCTTGTTGAGTTAATGTCCTTACAGAACTCATGAGTTTGTTCTGTGCATGGTCACCAAATTTTTGCACCTGGGCTGACTTCCTTGTTGGTGAGAGCCAAAGATTCTGGTCAGATTTCTTCACTGAGCTTGGTAGTTTTTGGAGCTCAGCTCTTTGAGGTAATTAGCCTTTGTGCAGTTCTTTCATGAACTTTCATCTGTAACAAATAAGTGTATCAGATTTCTCAATACAGCTGATAGAGATGTCTCATTATATATTCCTTTTTACAGGTAGAAAAATATTCAATATGATTTATATTACTCTTGCTTTCATTTCAATAGTTTTTGACATGGTGAATCCTTAACAAATTGCAATAGGTTATGGCAAGTGGGTAATTTAATTTTCTGAGCAGTCAGAAATGCAAAGGGGGAGGAAGCAGCTGTAGCTTCAATGCCAAAAGAAATGGCACTGAAGATGGCATTGGCACATGTCCTTGAAGTGAATACAAATGTAGCTCTGTTTAGCTAGTTTATACAACTCCCCTGCAGTATTACTGGCTATCATGCTAGTCAATTTGTCTTTCTGACACTGTTTATTCCCTTGTTGTTGCTCTTTCACTGTGTTTTGGGGTATGGTTGGTTGGGGTTTTTTCTTTAAATTAGATTGCAAGACCCATAGTACATAGACTATATTTTTATTCCGTTTTTGTCCAGCATGAATCACTTGATCTGTATCTAGATGTTATGCTGATGGTAATAGTAATAATATCGGTAACAATAATACCATAAATAATTGTTAGCAGTGGTCATGAATAATTTGCACAAGAGCCATATATTGCATGGTAGCTTTGATTTTTGCTTCAGGACATAATGTTGCACTACAAACTATTCTGGAAGAGTCCATGGCAGGTTTGTTTATTTCTGTAGGCCTTTATTATCTCTTCATGACAGTTTTCTCATCCACTCTTTTCCCTGAGGAAAGTACCTGATATGCAGATTTGGAAGTTCTTATTCAAATCCTACTGAGGTGTTAGTTGTTGGTATGTTGGAAAGAACATTATAGAACCATCACACACAATTTGGCACAGTCCACATGAGGGGAAAAAAATTTGGGTGAACATGAAACCTGACTGGCCATTTTGCTTCAGAAGAGATGCCACTTTAAGCCAGATATGAAGTGGATCTGCACTGGTGGAATAACTTTGCATTGTTTCCACTTGAACTATTCCTAGCTGCTACATATGTAGAGGACTCAGGTTTCTGTGCTGTCATTTCTTTACTCATCATAAGAACCAAACTGGTAATAAAAGCATAACTAAACAATGATTGGGGAATAGCAAAGCCTTATTGAATTTATTTTATTTCAGTGAACTGCAGAGCATATTAAATTTCTTAGATGCATGAAAATATTAGGATCTTTATTGCTCAATTAAATTATGCTTTTTTCATGCTAGTTCTGCTTTAAAAAGAAAGGGTACCAAAAGGCTAAAAAAACAAGACAGAAAATAGGCTCAAAGTACACAAAATTTTCAATATATGTTTTCATTTTAAAATATGCTTAATACTCGAGTAAGTAAACAAAACTGGTTTGTTTGGTGTGGTTTAGAGATTAAAAGCATTAAGCAAGACCCTCATCTAGTAATAATATCTATTCCTGGAAATGATAAAAGAAGTGCCTGCATCAGCATTTCAAGTATTTTAAAACCTTCAAAATTTATACTTATTTAAGGAAAAACCTATTTACTGTTTTCACTTCTTTTATCATCCTACTCCCACACCCATATTCAGTATTATAAACTGAAGTGATTAATCTCAAGGGAGGGGTGGATTTAATTTCCTGGATTGTCATTTTGGCTTTCATTGTCATCTATATTCACTTTTTTTTCGTTCCAAATGTTAATTGATTTTGTTCACTGCTAACAGATGATGGGTGTAACTATTCAAAACTAATTGATAAAATAGTACTTGCCATAACAAATAGAAAACAGCAGCAGCTATTAGTTACCTCACCCTGGCTAATCTGCAGTATTCACACTAATACAAAAAAAAAAAAAAAAACAACAACAAACCACCACAAAAACAAACCTTAATTCTGCAGGCCTTAATGTTTAGAAAAGATTTTCTAGTTTTAATAAGTCAAGGACCAGTTGAAAGTATTAAACCACAGTAAATTCCTTTTCTTAATAAAAACACTCCAACAAAGTAACAAAATAATTACTAAGCATGAGCTCTCCAGTCTAATATGAAATGAGTGGGTCACTTCTAATTTCAAAGGTGGGATCTTATTCATTTATTGGACTTCCTGAGGCAAAGTTTGGATCACATTGCAGCTCTTGTATGAATCCATGTTATATGTTCTGTGTCATATGAGAAAGGAGTGCATGGTTAGTAAGCTTGTGATTAAGATATTTTTAATTTGAATATATCTTCAAGAATATACAGGAAGCCTTGTTTGGTTTTAGTTGTTTTGGGTTTTTTTTCAATAAGCATTTTTCTTTTGCACCAGGAATTCTATGATGTTCTGCCTTCGTTCTGCATGTCTCATGATATTTTATGCTATACTTTGTGGTCTACCTGCCAAAAGTTAGTATAATCCTGGGTGTTAAATTTAACAGGTCTTATAATTTTTTTTCTTTTAACCCATCCTCTCTTTCATCTCTTTTTACTTTTTGTGTGTGTCTTGCAGGGGCATGTTACTTCTGTACTGAAAGGGAAATAACAACAAATGCTATGCTTTTCAGGTGTTGCATCTAAGCAGGCTGCTTCAGGCATATTAAAGTTCACTCACTGGCTTTAGAAACACAGTAAACAAAGTTTCTTTAAGGCAGAGAGAGAAAAGATGGGAGTTTCTCTGAGTGTTTATCTGTATGCATACACACACTGCATCTGCAAGTGCTATGAGGGTCGTGTGCTAAACCCCTTGTCTTTGTGTGTTCTTCTGTAGTTTTTAAAGGAGTGAGGAATACTGTTTCCTCTCTCTTTCTTCCAATGTTCTGCTGAATGGAAATAATCCTTCTGTGCCTGCCTAAAGCAGAGTACCCTCAATATTTCATTATTGTTGAAACCCACTTATTGCTTCCTTGAGGATGTATTTTTGTTCCTCATAGACCAGCACAACCATTAAAAGAGTCTGTCTTTGGCAGGAGTACAGATAAAGTTCTAATTCTGCCTTTTTACTGTGTATTATGACCCCATTTTATTCTGATTGTCCTCTGAGGTTCTATCTTGATGAAAAGTTCTTTTTTGTCACACTATGCTCCCATGCTCCATTGCACCTCCTCTCAGTGTAGCAATACTACAAAGGGAGTTCTCGACTATCTGGTCACTAGCCTCAAAGCCCTCAGACTCATGTTTTCTGGGAAAGCCCACTTTAATTACCAGTAGGAGCTGTAGTTATTCATATAGTGGCATATGATACCTATTAGTCATTTCTGTAGCTTTTAAATAGATTAGCTTCCTCTTTGACTATTCCCCTTGAATAAGCTTCTACATAACACATGGTCTCGAACCTCTGCCATTATTCAGTTGCTACTTTTTTCTCAGCTGTTAGTGCAGGGCTTGAGTTCCAGCATGTGTAATTTGATACAATATAGTCTCAGGGAAAGATGGGCAGGAGAAAAATGTCTAAGTGAGAGGGAAGAGGGTCCTGCATTGCAGGATAAGATGCTACATTTCTTGTAGCTCTTCCTCTCTGGAAACTGCTGCATCCACTGAGAAGAGCAAGGAAACTAAGACTTCACATATTTGTTCATTGGGCGGTTGGGAGACATAGGGCATGGACAGGTTTCTGTGGCTGTGCTGCAGTTTTGAGCTGCGTATAGTGAGCTGACTGTTTTTCCATAAAGTCCTTGCCCTTACTGTCTTTTGGGGGATTTCTATTGCAGGAATTTAGAAAAGTACACTGATTATTTTTTTCTTACAGTTGTAATTACAGCTGTTTTCCAAAATCCTTAAATAACATTGGTTCTTAGAAGACATTTCTAGTAAAAAACACAAGGGATTCCAGAAGGCATAATGTTTGATCCCAGTTTTTAGTAGGAGAGCAAAGACTTTCTCATTACTTGCATGTTGAGACACTCCATTTACATGGATATTTTTGAGCACTCCAGGGACCTTAGCTATTTAAAACCACCTAGAAAGATGAGATTTAACTAACAATATTCCATTTGTGTCAGATGCTAATATTCTGGTGTATCGTTTTTCTTGCAATTGACACACCAGTAGTCTACAAAAATTCACAAACTATTTTAGTTGTTGCTGCTAACTTGGAATGGATTTGGGAGTAATGCAGGCCTTAATGACACACCTGAAGTCACATCAGAGTGGCATAGAGTATTATTCCCTTCTTTTATAAAATCCCTGTGTACCTCGAGCCAATAAGCTCTGGTGAGCAGACTGACATATTTTTTTTAACCAAATTAGGTTATATATCATATGAAACAGATGGAAAGTTCTGTGATATTTTGGCATTGCCAGTGTCTGAACCTTCTTCCCTTCTCCAGTGGACACTCTGAGAAGTGTCAGTCCTGCTTGCATCTCCAAGATAAAAAAATTGGTGAGAGTTCATTTCTCAGGGGAAAGGACTCCACAGCAAATATTTCCATTTGCAGAAAAGAACAGAGGGTGGAGAGCATCCTTAGATACTGAAAATTTAACTCATTTTATTAGAAAGTTAGCATGCAGAAGATGGCCTCAATGAGTTACTCTATTGCTCCAGAAGGGAGATGGGATTGCACCTTTTGACCTGTGAGATGCTATCAAGTTGTGACATTGGGTTATATCTAATCCTGGAAACAGAATCAGGTAGTTAACAAATTAGAGTCTTCCTTTAGGTCTTAGCAACCAGTATCTTCACAAAGACTTTGGCTCTGATTTTCAAAGAAAGCTGTGATCATCCCGTCTGACTGATGCAGAATAGCTCTTTTCATCAAATAATGAATCTGCCAAGCTCAATCTGAATGTCTCAGGTTTGCCAAGCTGAAGTGTGAACTACCAATTGGTTCACTGTCACTGCCTGACATTTACAGTAGAAAAACTGGACTTAATTGTAGCCTCTCTTTAGTAGCTCATCAGTAGAAGGAGCTTGATTCCTGTGCTTTCAGTCTCTTTTAACTCTAGCTAGCATTAAAGTCTTGCCTCACTTGGATGGGCCGTATGATTGTATTGGTGTAGCTCATGTATACTAGACTTTGAACATGTTTTTTGTGAGCACCATATCTTTTCATCAGGCATCTCTTAAAGAAAAAAGCTGGGTCTATCCGTCCACAACTTGCTTGATACAAACCACAGTAATTATTGTAATTAATATTCACAGTTCCACATGCTACTCAAGATACTAAGTCACATCTGCAGAAAAATATAGTTTTGTTTTCTTACTTTGTGCAGCATGATAACAATTTTATTTGATACCTAAGAACCCATTTGACCGGAACAAGAGCTCAAGGATTATATGCTGTGAGCGAGTTCAGTGTGCCTGAAGATATTTTAGTCAAGACTTTATACTACATTTTGCAGAATAGAAAATCTGTAAGGCAACAGGCAATATTACTATCATTCTCCTACATCAAATAATGATATTGTTAGATTCCTTTAAGTATAATTTTTTTATGCATTTTGTGTCTGGACTTGGTGCACAGGCCATCTGATTCAACTCTTAGTTCATCACCACTCAAGGATGAAAATTGTAAAAACGAATTAGTTAGTTCTTTGATGATGCTAGATCATGAGTAAAATGTTAAAATGATGGGTTAAATTATTTTAACAGTAAGTTTTTAGAATTGGTTCTACTATAAAACTAATCTGGTTTTGATTCAAGCATCATTAAAAATGAATGACAAAATCCTGTTCCAGAACCAAACTTCCTCTTGGGTGTCCAGGAGGCATTCTTGATTTTGTTGTTGGAAGAGGTGATGCACATGTTTGCTTCACTTCCCTTCCTTCCCGAATTAGTGCATATGGCAATACAGAACTGAATAGCCAAACTGTAGATGACCCCACTACAAGCCAATGAAACAATATTTTCAAGACAATTTCTGGCCCTGGTTCCATTGACACAAAATCCCTAAAAATTATTTTCTAGAAATTTTTGATTGTTCACTGGACCTAAAGAACTTTTCTCTTTTAGTGGTTTTCCTCAAGTTTCATTGAGGTGCTGTTTGACTTCTGCATCCTGAAAATAATCTTTTACACATTTTATTCATTTTTCTACTGGTAGTTTTTGAGGTCTTTTATTAGACTTATTTTGCCTGTCAGGAATTGTGTCATTCAATAAGGTCTTGATCTTGTACTGTTTTCTATAATTAAAAAGCCCGTTCATCTAATAATGACATGTTACTTTTAGGGTGGGAGAGTCTTATTCTACAAATACACTGGTTGCCAGAAAATCTGCCCTAAGTGTGGACATATATCCCCCATATGTCTGCTGAGACAGCACTCTTTACTGTGGTTGTTAGAAATGTCTTTTTTCTATCTGCTAGAGGGTTCCTCATCTTCCATGTAAGTTTTTTTGACAAAGGTATCTGTGGTCAAATATTATCAATTCTGAATTATCAATTTTCTCATGTGGCTTACCTATTTTGTCACAGAGACTTGCAGATAAATGATTGTATAAAGAGGTAACAAAAAATTGAAGTCTGAAAAAATTATCTACAGGATTTGCTGTTAATTTCTTCCATTTATCCTTGGAGATGCAGACTTTTTTGAAATCTCTGAGGTTATATCTTTCTCTTCAACTTCTGGTCTGATAGCAGTACATGTTTCCATGACCCCTCTCCTCATGTCTGTCTCCTAGAGAGTACTAACGAGGAGCATTGTCAGGGGAGTCCATTAAGGGTGTTGGGTGAGTAGTGAGATCTCCTGCAAACATATGGTTTGGCTGATCATAGTAATTATTCAGCATACAGGCTTTTCCCTCAAGTCCAGTAATTGTGTTTACATTCATAGACTGTCCACAACTTCTTTCTCTTTGCTACTGGACTGAGCCTCTGCATTGCCATCTCAATTAGTATAAAAACACTGATAAGTCTGAGTTTTGCCACACAATTTAGAAAATCTTACAGTAGCAATGATGTAAGTGCCACATTACACTGGACATGGACTATGGTTTTCTCATCTGGCACTGCATCCTAATTGGGCTTAATTCTCAGGTTCTGCATGAGAATAGCATTTTTGCACTGGGCAACAGCAGCACAGGGAATGTCTCCAGATAGATTCTCCATGAAATGGTACCAGGTAATCAGCCTCTATGCCCTATGCCTGAGCTACATAGAAAGTTACTCAACAGTCAGGTGTTTTAGCCTGAATTTCACACTGAACTGAGTTCTTCATGGTTGGAAGAGTGTTGTCAAAAACAGAGTCTGGTGTAGTTTGTAAGAACTTCATGACTATATGCCTGTCTTAGTAGCTGAAATTTTTTTGTAGATGTGTTGTACTAAAAGAAATTTCCCTTGAGCTCCTAAAGTATTCTTGCTTTTTAAACAGAATGTAATAATTTACCATAAGAGGATTCATATTATTCTCTGTATAAAAATAAAAATATACTTTAAAATATAGTTTTTATATGCATACAGCTATGTACTTACACAAGAAATTATTTCCTCGAACACAGATAATAGGTCTTGTGCAATCTTACTTCACCACACCCACCAATATCATATTCCAATAGGAGGGGTTTACTAAAACATGGATTATTAATCAGAAAGTACAATTTTCACTTGATACTGAACATTTTTCTCTTCCTTTTGAATTCAGGGATGAGAAATCTGGATAATTGTGACAGTTGTTTAATCACAAGAAAGCTGCTCTATTGCTAAAAGCTCAGGGGGTTTTAAAAGATTTAAAATGAAGATCCTTGAAAGTGTGGTGCACATTCAATATTAATTAAACATGTAGATGTTGGAATCTGTATTTTTTATTCAACAACTAAAAAGTGATATCGTTAGAGCAACACTTGCTGTCTCCTTTCAAACTGATATTGGCAAATTGGCACTAATAATCACATCTGGTTTTTCGGCATTGCTGAGTATAAAATTACTTTCTGCATCATCTGCATGTCTCTATGGCCATTCCAATATATTCCTTCATAATCATATGCAATTAGAATGTCCCATAAAGGCTTTCAGACTTTTGTATCAAATTTTTTAAGTTTTGTTTTTTCTTGTGAAGGTTTTCAAGAAGCAAAAAATGGACTAACACTGCTAAAATGCAAGTTGTTCAAAGTACAATGGTTTATCTTAATTTCTTTGTTAAACGTCCATTTCCAAAACTTAAAAATCTGAATTAGTAGTTCACTGATTTTGTAAACAGAAAGCTTGCCTAGATAACTATTCTTGAGTCATATTTTCTAGGGTTTTTTTCATTTTTCTAATAAATGTTTTCAGAATATGTTGCATTTTGTAATCAGTTGTGGGTTTTTAACCTACTTTTATCTCTTGCCCCGTTCTCTGATGTATGGCTTATGCAGATATCTATGGCAGTATGAAATTAGCTTTCAGAAACTGACTAGGTTGCACCATTTTCAGTTGTATTAGCAAACTGCTATGATAATTTCTTCACAATAACAAAGAAGTGATGCAGTCTGATGTATGCAGCATCTATTCTTGCCACTTATTCTTTACTTGTCATAAATTCCACCTATATAGAATGTGTAATAACTTGCCCTGAGGACATTTAAACTAATCTTCGTGAGACAAATGTGTTCTCAGCACTTACTGGTGGCATGTAAAGTTCATCTCAGCCCTTGGAGTTAGCACATATTTGTGCTATATTTTCTTCTGTCTTAAAAAATTGCAACTCAATTTTCTACTGCACTTTAACTTTTAACCACTGATACAATTCTTCTTTTTTTTGCCAGGATTATGCTGAATCTTGTCTCAATGGAACTTTTTTAGCAAAATATGGTGTTAGCAATGATCAATGGCAATCGTGACTGCAAGACTAGTTGGTTACTTAAGGGGAAGGATGGCTTACTCTTTTATTTATGATCAGGATTTTGGAAAAGGCTTAGTTTCTAGTTATTTCTTTAAATTCCTTAGAGCTGTGGAAAATTCAACGTTTTGTTTCATATTTGTAAAATGAGCACAACAATCTTTCTAATAATGTACTTCATTCTATAGTAATTTTGAAAACGTCAATCAAAACATGTAAGAATTAATAAACTCTTTTCTTTTCAGGATATACTACTAGGATAGGAAAAAATCTGTTTGTGGGATTCCATGTAGATTTCTGGGGCTTGGGGGTTTTTTACCTTCATTGCACACTTGCCTGCTGGTGACTGAGGCACTAGACAATTGGAGTGTTCAAATACTGGATGAATGGCAGGATAAGCTACAGACTGCAGTGGAGATATCTGCATTTCTGTTCCCAGACTAACTGAATAGTCAGTAAGATTCAAAAGTTCAGATTCAATGCCACACCTGACCAGGCTATGAACTGTTCTGGTGAGTTCTCTTTGACTAACAGCCAAATTCTCACCCAGTGAGGTCAGCTGAGAGATGCTGTGCAAATGAACAAGCTGAAGTTTTCTCTGAATGAGAGAGGAGACACTTTTTTCCTTTTATTTTATTTTTCACATTTTCCTATTTGCATATACTCTTTTTCAAATGCCCCTATGAGTTCAAGGACAACTTTTTCTATTTTTTCTACTTTTTTTTTTTTTTTTTTTTTTTTTTTGTAAGTGTGACCACTATGCTGTATTGATGATAGAGATTGCAGCAATCTCAAGTAGAAATTGAAGGTTTCTTTTGCCTCTCCCATTCAATGTTATAGGACAGGCCTAATACAGAGAGGATTTTGTTTTGCTTTTCAGTATTGTTTGTTGTGTTCTATGTGGAGCACTGCTGGAGGCAGGTAGTGTATTGGTGAGGTGATTCTTAGTTTCCATGGGGCCAGTTTTTCATGCTGCAGTTAAAAACTCATTGTGCCTTATACTCTACACAGTTGTTAACAGAGAAACAAGTGAACAGCGGGGACCCAGCACAAGATGAATAACAAAACAGGAAGCAAAGCAAAGATTGCAAACCCAAAGGAAATTACCTAGAAGGCAAATCTGTAAATCAATAGAGCTGTATTAACTGACACTAGCTCAAAAGTAATTCGGTGTCTAGATTGATCTAACTAAACTAAATCCACTTTCATTTACATTGTACATTCTTTAAACTGAGCCCAAAGCAAAGTTTATGCAAGAATGGTGCACAGCTAGCTCTAACCTCTCGAAAGTTAGATGAATTAAGGGCTTGTGTAGCTGGGACAGGAAAGGTGCCTGGTTGCAGGTAACACAACTGCGTTCTTCTTTTGGGAGTGCTCTTCTTTGATAATTTCCTTCGTGTCTTTAGAGGGCTGCCTTGGGACCAAGATCAAAAGTTAGCAAAAGGAGCTACCACTCCTGCTATTCAAAATCCACATCTTACACCCCTAGTGGGGCATTACACCATCCTGTGCTGCCTTTTCTGAGAACTGGTTGCTGATTCTCTCCTTGTTAATGAAATGTAATACAATGGGGCAGTAATCAATCCCTAGTCACTGGTCTTCCAAAATGCACATTTTCAACCTGTTCCTGATTCTAACTCCATAACAAACAGGGGTTGATTTTGTTCCAAAAAGGTTTTTTCAAAATAACTTTATTAAGGTTTAGCTCAGAGATGGTATATTGGAAATAACCCAAATTAACTATATTTGTTGGCTTAATGTAACTGTACTTTTCCTTAGGCAATTTTGATTAAGAGAACATATAAATTAGCAATACTTCCAGTTTGAGGAACTGCATCTCCTTTATGTAGCACTTAACTGTTATTTTCAATCCATTTACTTTAGGCATTCTGTCAGTCTGCCCTTTCTAATACATAATGCATGAGAAGAATATTTAAAGTATACTTGTGTTTTGACACTAATGAACAGTGCTCAATAGCATATGTATTTTATAGGAGCTAAAACCACAGGAATGAATAACGGTTTTGGGAAGATGTACATGTACAAGATGTAAATGTCTGAGTCACAAGTACTATATTGCTAGACTAGAAATCATGTATTTGAATTTCTGTAACAAATTTCAAAATCAGCATTACCACTTAATCATATTATTCTACAGTTCTTTATTTATTTAGTATATGTAAAGTTAGGACCTTAAAAGTGACTGTTTTGAAATCCAAGTTTTTTTAAAAAGGTGCTGTTTTGTGCTAATCCTGTGAATCCGTACATCTGCTGCCAGAGGAAGGATTGTCTTTCAGTTGAGACCTCAGGCAAGAAAAGCAGTCATTGACAACTGAGCCTGTCATTTCAGACTCCCTTACCCTCAAAGGTGAAAATAGATGTTTCTAGAGGTCTTCAAGGTATAAAGCATTAAGAAACAGTTCTCAAAAATATTTTATCCACTTTTAGAGGGCAAATTATTTGAGCAAGCATGTTGGACTTCTCTTTTTTATTTTAGATGGGTAGAAAATGGAAATATCTGTGTGTTTTCTTCGTAAACTGAGAGCAGAAAAACTTAAAACAAGGTTTGAAGGTAGAGCAGTATGATTCAAGCATTCAGATTTCTTTTTCCACAAACAGAATTCATTAGTTACTAATGAAGTGGATTGCTAGGTCATTTCTTTGTCTTTGGAAAGTATTGCCTCACTTTTTTGTTATGCAACGCTCACTCATAAGATATTAGTTTTTTCTTCACACTTTTTTCCCCTTTTTTACCATAAAAGGAATAAAACAGCACAGTCTTCCTGCATGTTCTTGCCCTTGACAGTTTAATCAGAGAAAATGTATTTCAGCCATTTGACATTTATTTATGGTAATGAAATTGATTCAGATTATGTAACCTCCCAAAGCTCTTGGAGGTAATGTGCTTTCAGCTTTTATATGTAGTAAATTTAAGTGGACAACTGGGGGAAGTAATGTCAGCGAGATAAAAAGAATGTCATGGATCTAGCTTGCAGAAGTATAACTACAAAATAGAAATGATCAAGAGGAAAACATGCCGCAAAGTTGGAAGTTTGTAAAACTCATTCATGCTGTTATTCAAAAGTCTCATTTATTCTAGAATTCCATTTCAAATCGTCCTCTTGGTTATGCTCTATTAACTCTTATGAGAGGTCTCATACTCCACCAGTAGCTATTTCTTTCAGATAAGATGCTTGTGTGAGATGATACAGCTTATTCAGTAAAGGTTGTTAATTCTGTGTGCAATCTAATCTAAAATCATGGAGAAAGATCATATATAAACACTCATGTTTAAAGAGTTCAGTAGACTGATTAAATATCCCTATGCTTTGCAGTTTCGTTTGTTTCTTTGTTTAATTTTGCTTGTGCATGTTGAACATTACTGGAACTTTTCTGATACAAATCAGCACAGTCAAAAATACCGAGGTGCATTCCAAGATTGCAGAATTTTCACCAGCTGTCAGGTACCACTGTGAGTTGTAGCATTGCTAATAACAGCCTGACAGGCCAGCATCAGGATTGGTGTCTGACATTCAAATGCATAAAAACTTGCACAATTGCATAGTTCTGCTTTGTTTTGAACTTTGTCCTTCTGACCTGATATCTTCAGCTCCTGCTTCATATTCTTTCTTGCTAGGTAACTAGGGGCACTTCGGACAAAACCTGCTCATGAAGCACCTGCCAAAAGCAGTGATGACTTTTATGAAATTCCTTCAACAGGCCTTCAGCAAAGTAACCTCTTTTCTTTTTCAACTTCCTTATCTGGGCTCAACTGCTCATACATTGCTCAGCCATGACTTTCCAGCACACTTAGTGAGGGGATTAGCATTCAGTTGAATGGTGCACTGTGTCCTCTAACGTTTTTTAATGAAAAGAAAACTCCACTTCCTTCCAATTCTGTCATTAGTCATGTTTATTGCCATCCTGTGCAATAGCCAGTGAAAACTGGAACCTGCCGTGCTAGCCCCTGCAGAGGAGAGTAGCAAACAGGCCGTCCACATTCTGACCTAAACAGATCCAAATTGAGGCAAGAAAGGAGGTCGGAGGACAAATAAGCAGAACAAATGGTTCTGGATGGAAGACTGGATTTGAATGCAGATGGTTAAAAGAGAAAGCTAAGTGAGAAGTCTGAAAGAAAAGTGGATGATGGCAGAAGAGGACTCAAACACTGTAAGACCAATAGTTACGAAAGCATTCGAGGGGACAAGGGATGAAGCAGTACATACCTGCCAGTACATGGGAAATAGTGCAAACCTTAGGATTATGACAGGTGAATAGAATTTAATATCAGAAATATACCGTCATAAGCATCTGATCTCCTACATAACACAAGCCATATTGAACCTCCTTCTCTAATGCCATCCTCAAAAGAGAAAGAGAAATAGCAATGCAAATAGAAACAAAAACTAGAGGAGAGCAGTGAATACATAAATTTGAATTTTCATTCTTTTTTTTTTTGCCCTTATTTCTAAATTTTTTGTTACTTACATCAAAAACAATTTTAAAAGAAATTCATTAACTTTGCTCTCCCTTAGTTTTTATCTTTATTTTCCTTTATTTTTTCTCATTATAAGAAGGTCCAAGAACGAAGGGAATTGCACATGTGTATTGGATTGGCACGGCCTGGTTTTAGGTAGCAGGGGAGCCACAAAGATTGCTCCTGTGAGGAAGCTGCCAGAAGCTTCCCACCGTGTCCGGCAGAGCCAACAGCTGATGGCTCTGAAGGTGGACATACTGCTGACCAAAACTGGGCCAATGAGAGAGGTTCATAACACCTCTGTGATGACATATTTAAGAAGAAATCAAAACAAAGTCACAAGATTTTGGGATTCTAGTCAAAGAGGAGGAGGTGAGAACATGTAAGAGAAACAACACAGCGACACCAAGGTCGGTGAAGAAGGAGGGGCAGGAGGTGCTCCAGGCGCCAGAGCTGAGGTTCCTCTGCAGGCCATGGTGCAGACCATGGTGCAGCAGCTGTGCCCCTGCAGCCCATGGGTCCATGTGGGATGCAGAGATCCACCCACAGCCCATGGGGGAGGTG
This sequence comes from Coloeus monedula, assembly GCF_965178545.1. Taxonomy (NCBI): domain Eukaryota; kingdom Metazoa; phylum Chordata; class Aves; order Passeriformes; family Corvidae; genus Coloeus; species Coloeus monedula. The sequence continues at coordinate 40,784,746 of NC_138782.1, read as the reverse complement.
CCCGTGCCAGAGTGGGGGGATGCCTGGAGGAGGCTGTGGTCCAGTGGAAGACCCAGTGGAGGAAGAGGGCCCTGCTTCCAGGCTGGAGCAGCCTGTCCTTGGAGGGCTGCACCCATGGAAAGAGAGACCCATGGTGCAGCAGTTTTGGGAGGGCTGTGTGCCCATGGGAGGGGCTCATGCTGCAGCAGGTGTGGTGTGGCTGATGCTCATGAGAGTGGACCCACGCTGAAGAGATTCACGGAGAACTGTCTCCCATGGGAGGGACCCCATGGCCTCACAGGGAAAGCCTCCTCTCCCAGAGTAGCAGAAGGAAGTCTCAGTGATGAACTGACCAACCCCTGTGCCCTGTCCCCTGCGCTGTCAGTGGGAAGGAAGGAGGGGCTGGGGGAAAGGTGTTCTAAGGGCTTATTTTACTTCTCATTATCCTCCTCTGATTCTGTTAGTAATAAATTCACTTCACAACTTAAGTTGAGCCTGTTTCACCCTTGAAGAGTTTCTCCCGGTCCTTATCTCACTCATGAAGCCTTCATTAACTCTTTTTTTCCTTTCCCTCCTCTGCCCAGCTGTGGAAGGGGAGGGTGAGTGAGTGGGCCAGCATCAAACCACGACACTGTGAGGTAGAGAGAGCCCTTTACTCACAGTAACTCTACATATTACTAACCTGAAAGAACTGGAAATTTCAGAAGAGATTTTGCTTCTGCATTTCACGTTTGGGAGATATTTGCAGGCAGATTGGAATTTTGATTGCTGATACATATTGAATCTGATGACATTTTAAAATTTCTTGTCATTGTTTGTCTTATCAGTATTACATACTGCATCTGAGGCTTTGTGGTTTGAGAATTTGCATCATTAAGCAGTCTTTGAGTGTAACTGCAATATATATTTTTTATTTTATATCAAGGATGAATGTGTAAGGTAGATATTCTCTACAGCTGGATTGAACCAAGATTGCCCTGCTGGTTTTTTCCACTGGGTGAATCATATAGCAGCACATCTCAGTATTATATGAGCCATTATGAATGTCTGGGAACAGTGTGTCTCAGTCATTTATCATTATGCAATTATTTGACTTCCTCATTGACAGGGGAAGGTGCAGGAAGGACGGAAATGCTTTTATTTTGCCAGTTATTTATTTGAAGCATATCTCAGTTGATGTCGTAGGACCTTCCTTTATCACTTCATGAACACACATCAGCTATAAGACCCTAAATGTTCTTTGCACCATGGAAACCTATTTGCTGAGAATTCTTTGCTCCAGTACAAATGTGCTTGTTACTTTAATGTGTGGCATTCTAATCAGCTCTTTTCAGTCTCTGTTAAAAGTCCATAATGCTAATTTGTTTGATTAATTTTGAAAGAGCCCAGCCAGATTATCCCATTAAGTTAATGCTACTGATTTTTAACAGATGTTTAAAATAGGAAATACTACTAAGGGGAATAGTGCAAGAATCGCAATAGTCTTTTAGAAGCTGAATTTTAGTTACAATAGGCTAAACGATTTTAAAGCTTCATTCTATAGGTACTCTAATAAAGAGCTATGAACTGTGGATTTAGCTAAAATGATAATAGTTTGTTTTTAAGTAATGTCTAGAGGGCCTCATTTGTTTTGTAGTGTAAGCTATTTAAGTCTCTCAGCACCTTCAAAGGAAAGTCTGAGACACCTAGATCACTTGCTGCAAATGTCACTCTGATAATGGCTGAGGACCTCTCTTTAAAGTGCTCCAAGTGAAAACCTTTCAAGGGCTGCCACTTGGGAAATTGTTGATACCTCCTGGAGGGAAAATGTGGGAATGGTATCAGAAACAGCAGATCAGTTCAGCAGCATTTCATGTTCAGTAGCATCACAATTCTTTCTGACTGGGATGTAGGGTAAAGATTAAATCTACTCAGACTTTGTATCCATACAGGATTAGAGTATTGTTCTTTAAAACAGAGATAAGGATTTGAGAGAGTTGGAAGATAGTAAAAGTAATCAAAGAGAAAGCTATTCACACCACACTGCTTAGGGTGATCAAATACGGACCTACTAGAAAGAAGATTTTGGTAAAGTGCATGTGCACAAGCTATTTTTCATGTTGTAAGGAGTAAAGAAGAGTGAAAGGAATATTTTCCAGTTATTTTTTATTCCTTTAATCCTCCTTCACTTTTCTGTTTGAAACATTAAAATCCAGCAGAGTTTTAAGTTTTCATTCCCATTAAGCTGAAAAGACACAGTGCAGCAATTGCAAAGTGAAGAATGGAGTTGAAATCAAAGGAGTTTTCCTCCCGGTCTATGCAGTCATTTGTAACACAGAAAGTCTATTCACTCCTTAATGTACTGGCATTTCATGGCAGACACAGGAAAACAGTCTGTGTATTTACTGACTCTTCTGATTGTACAAACAAATGCTTTCTGTAGTTTTGCATCTCCTGTTTTTAATGATAGTGTTACTTACATGAGAATGAGTTTGAATTTTAAGTGTTCATCTTGTTATTTTGCTAAATGCAATTTTTACAAATAATTGGTTGCTGTGGAAATACTTTTGCCATAATCATATTGTGATTCGAAATATTTAACAATAGACAGGAGCAGATGAGCTCTTTAAAAGCATATCCTGTTTTCATGTGACTATTCACAAAACTATTACAGATACTAAAAGAGAAAAAATATACATTTTGTGTATCTTGCATCAAAATACTTGTTTGTAAAATGAATTTTATTTAAAATATTTTATTTTCACTACTTTTTCGAGCCGTTATATCTCTTCATAAAGGATTAGAAACTCAGGCCTGTTAATGGATAATGTCACTGGTCTATACGCCTCTAACTTCAAAACTATTGGCTTTAACCTCATGCAAGAGGATTACCTTACTCCTTTAAAATAATCATCTGTCTGGCCAGCTTAAGTTTGAGCATTTAGCTACAGAAGAGATTGAGGAAAAACTCAGGATATCCTTGGAGAAAATTGTAGAGGGCTTTCCTTGTCAGATACACTTCTGTGTGCCCCGCAAAAAACTGAAATCCAGTATAGCTTTTGGACTAACCAGCTAACAAATTGATCCAATAGTTAGAAGCATAAAGATTCTACGTGACAAAATCTTGCGTAGTTTGTCTGGGCACATAGTGTGCATCTGAAAGTTAATGAGCTGATTGTATTTCTTTTTATATTGTGTTGTCCAACCCACATTGCTCAGGCACAATCAAGTTTTACTTCTTCCTCTGCTTTCATGACTTTAGGCCTCATCTATATTAATGACAAGATTGTGTAAAGATAGAGAAGCATTGTTAAACTGAATCTGTGAGGTTTTTGGGGGTTATTTTTCAATGGTCTTCTCTCTGTTAGCTTGTAAGTTCTGGTATTGCGAAGGTGCATATATTACTCTGAATTGGTAGTACAGGTCTCATGCTTCTATATACATACAGACTGCTTTCTTTTAACAGTCATTGAAACATAACTGCTCATGCCAACAGCCTGATGAAAATATTCTCTGTTTCTAAAGGAAAATATGTTAGTTACCAGATTAGCTGTTGCTTACAACTGCCAGAGTCTTACCAGAGAGTAGGTCTGGGTTTTGCTGAGATAAGCTGCTCAAAGTTAAGGTCACCACTGCTACCCTGAGTTCTCCCAGAAGTGGGACCTGTACTTAAAACTCTGTAGAACAGAAATGGAGAGCTTATGGCACATAGATAAAAAAAAATAAACTGGAGTTTAATGATGCAAAATTAAACTGAAAAGTCCAGGGAACATGGTGCATGCCTTCTTCATTGTGTCATGCCAATTCTATCTCTGTATCTTCTTGTTTCTCAATAATGGAAGGAGGTTAGCTGGAGAAGACTGGTGTAAAGTTTTTGTTCTGATACAATAAACCATGTGGGTACCTCTTGAAGGACAAAATATGTCTAATTTCAGTCCTGAATTCTAGATAGTGTTTCAGGGCCAGTGCACAGATGGGATTTATCGGCAGTCTGATGGCAACACCACTATTGTTTATGGGCCCTTCTAAGGGGTGAGTGAATGTTATGTCACCAAATTAATTCTAAGGGCAAAGTGATAGTTATTAAAATTACTTTCTCCTTTCCCATTGTTAGGAGACATATTTTCCTTTCCACCACATAGAGAAAGGAAATGTTAGTCACATTCACCACACACTGAACTACTTATTTATTGAAAATAAAGATAACCCTTCCTAATGTGGAAAAATAGATAATTTTTCCATTTGCAATAACCCAAATAGTACTGTAGATTCCAGGAGTTCCTTGGCTCTTCCTATTTTCCTAGTACTAATATCTTGTTTAGCAAAAGAATGTCAGGTCACTGCTTTGCTTTCTTGGAGGTGCTCACTCATCACCTATTTGTATTAGATTATTGCAGCCTGTTTACTCATCAATTCTCCTCCTTTTCAAGGAATTCAGTTCATTTAAGCAACAAAGAGCTTTTGCTCTCATAAGAAGTTTGGCAGAGTGACATAATGATACATAATGTCATATACAGTACATAATTGTACATAAAGCATATAAGACTACCTAATATATTAAATATTATTGTGCTAATATGATTAAGATAAAATTCAAACATGCGCAGTCCAAATTATCTATAAATTGGTAATCTGCATCAAGTAGTATATGTAAATCATGTCCTTCCCTTAGGCTTGTTGCTATTTTGTAAATTACTTCTCAGTAATATATAAACAAATGTATTTTACTTCACCTTTTGTGTAACAGCAAAACAGTTTTGTTAATATATGAGTAAGCAGTGCAATTTTTCAGTAACACAGGTACAAGTTACATGGGAAGACCAAAAACAAAAAAGGCTTTTTTAAAGCCCTGTGGTGGTAAAAGAGTGAGACAGACAAACAGAAACAGCCTTCGTGTTCTTCTCTAGTCTTTTACTTGATTTTTAGCTCTGCTACGTTTACGTGCTTTTATTTCTGCCCTTATGATGCTGTCTGCTTCCAAATTTGTTAACCATTTGTCTGATTCCCTGATTATCTAAGATCTGTTTGGGTCTTGTGGCTTTGGAAAGGCTAGTGAGACCAGGCCTTTCATTTTTTTTAAATACCAGAGGAATAATACTGGGATGGGATCCTTTCTGTCTGTTCTTTTTCTGACAGTCTGCTGACAGGCTGGAACTGGGTTTCATCTAAATGAATCATTTCCTTTGTCATTGCTCTGAACAAACAGATCTAAAAGGACGTACTGCAGATATTGGTCTATACCTTTAACTCTTCACGTCTGGATTCCTGGACAGTTAATTTCCTTATAGAAGGCTGGAAATTTTACCAGGTGCACTTCCCTCTGACATTTGCATTCTCATTTTTAATTGTCTGGCTTCTTCACCTCTACCAGAGCCCAGTTTTTCACCATTTCCTCAGTGAGCTCTTTGGACTAGAGCAATGGAGGAGCTATATAAGTGAATTCATTATTGTTTCAAGACCTTTTTGTTTACCTGCTAAAGGGGCAATTGTAATTCAAAGCCCCTCTGTCTGAGTATCTTTAAAGAGAATAAAGAGGAAAAGGTTTTAATGGAGAAGGATGGTTGTACCAGCTGTATGCTGGCAGGAACTCAGAGAAGGACTCCACTCCACACCTCTTCTCTCTGTGTTTTCAAGCTTTTAAGATAGAAAATGGACAGCCAGTTTCTTGTTATCCCACACCTGTGGTAAACTTGAAAAGCATGCAGAATGGTGGTAAGTGCACATATCAACTGTGGACAAGGATTAGGACATTAGTTATCTTGTGTTCTGACTCAAAATTAGACCCAGTGTCTGCAGTATAGAAGGTTACAGAAGACATGAAGTGGTCTCTTAAATCTCAAACCTTTATGTTTCTAGCTGAAAACATCTAGTAGAGATAAATATGGTTTGAAACAAGACTCCAGCAGCTATGAATTGCTCAATTCATCTCAGTGTTCTCCTCTCTTTGAGTTCTTCTGACCCTACAATACTACCAAGTGTGCCTATTATTTAGTGTGGAATCGTTTACCTTACTTCTATTTATTTATTGCTAGCCTTCTGAATAGTACCAAAGCAAAATCTGTGTTTTCCTTTGAGCTGAAGATCTCTCCCACTCAAATAAGCCAGATCTTAAAGCATACTTGAACCTTTGCACCCTAACAGGCAGAAAAAGTAATGGTATGAGTTAGGATTTTCAGAGTAATTCCAACTTGAAGAGCACCTTTTATACAGGTAGAAAATCTCCTTAACTGGAGCAGAGTCACTAATTCTTTGCAGTACCTTTCAGATTCACTTCTACAAAGCTATGGTGTAGGTTCTAGGCTCACTTAACATAACTCTCATGGGAATATTTTCTGTGTTCTCCCAAGCTGTACAGTGGAAATGATCAAGTTACTGGGGTCTTTCTCTCTCTCTTTTCTTTTTATTTTCCCCTTTTTTTCTTTTTTTGACATACTGAGTGAAACCTAAGTTCTTGTCTCTGATGATGCTCTTCTATGCAACTGGGCACATTTTTCCCTTAAAGAACAGTAAGAGAAAGAGTATGACAAAAATCATATCAGGATGTAAGAACAAGCCTATAGCAGTGCCTCCTCCTCCTCCTCTACAGCTTCCTATCTGTGGCTGGAAGATGATTCTCCAGCCATCTGCATCTTAGGACACGTAGATTAGGGAAACTACTTTCAGTTCATGTTGCCTCTGCTATTGTTATATTTAGCAAAATGAAATTAGAATTGCACTGAATATGGAAGCTGGAGTTTTGTGCTTTGTTTTAGTTGCTGGGGTTTTTTTAGCCTTCTGACCTTTTCTGAAGAAAGGTACTACAGAAGTGTTAGCTGGTCTAGAAGCTAGTAATTGAAAATCTGAGTGTGAGCATAGATATAGGGGTCTTCTTTAATTGCTGGATCTCTGAACCAAAAATATGGTATCATCATGTAGTAATAGATTAAAATTGTACACTCTTCTATACTTCCTATGGCAGATTTTTCTGAGGCGTCTGCTTCAGTCATCAAACTGTGGGGTTTTTTCAGTGTAGTGTCAAACTTAAATATGTTATTTTAAAAGTTAGTGGTTTCCCTCTTGCTCTTTGCCTGTGTCTTGCTATCCTAAAGGACAAATATCCCTCAATAAAGGGCAGAGTTGTAAACTATAGGAATAGTGTCTGAAGCTGACAGCCTTCACTCATTGTAATATGTGTAAAGGAATACTGTTATTGTCTTAAGTGCTGCTGTCATGTTCTGTTCCTGCTCTCGGAGAAATTTCTGTTCCTTTCAGAGCAACAGACTGACTCAAAGAGTCAGATTTTTATTGTGAAAATGGGTATGAACTGTGACATTCTGTGTTTCTCTTCAGTTTTTTCCTTGGGTCATTAAAAGTTGAAAAGCTTGTTATTGGAGTCCTCCTCAAGTGTGCTTTCAGCAACCCGCTCACTAGATAGACGATGGGCTGCCAGTTTCCTGAACCCTGTTGGAGATTAGGAAATCTGCTCCTTTTGCTGTGGCATGGGGAACATTCTGGGCTGGTAATGATGAAATGTTATGAATATTCGTGGAATATGGTTGTATGGTTAAGCTACCTTTACCCTAATGTAAGAGCAGACAGAGTAGGCAATTACCTGCCTGACAGCTATCAATCAGTATGTTCCTTGTTAGCTTTTCCTGTAGAAACCTGTTGTCCCATACTCTAAAATTACATTTGTGCGAGGCACATTACTGCAGTTTCCAAAAGGAGTACATACTGGGTGGCCAAAATGAAATAAGAGTTTTTATAGATCTGCTGCACCTTCATGCTGTGGCTTACTGGGATTTATCTGCTTTGTCTAGATAAGCCCGCACAGACGTTTTTAACATTCTGACAATTAAGAGGAGAGAACTAAATTTATCTGTTGTTTAATGGAGAAGAGTCCCTGTGCTAGAGCCTAGCCTGCTTCTAGTTATAACTATTTTTGATTTTTATGCTGCAGGTTTCAGTCCCTAGAGCAATAAAATGTTACTCTTTTTTTCCCTTAGGAAATAAAGTATCCCACCCACAGCCAAGAAGCAGTAACCCAAGTGGCACATAAATCCGTGTGGTATCTGGGTTTGCTAATGGGCTTGGTTCCACTGACTACACACATCATGTCATTAGAGTGCTTTGTGTAACCCATAGTGTCTTGAATCGTCTCCAGATAATGCAGGGAACACAAAGCTGCATGTCTTATCACTAATGATATGTACCCAGTGATGTCCCCGAGTCCATTTCCAGGTCACCTGTCATGCTATTTTTGCATGAGATCTAGTGAAAACAGTTTAGTATTTTGCTTTCCTGATTCAAGAAAAAAATCTGGCATGTAGCATATTGATTTATAAATAAAGTTTACTCATTCTGCTTTAAAGTGCTACTGATTATTGTATAATCCTCTCTGCCTCTTCTCGAATTCCTCTTTTCCTTTTTTCACTGTGGTGTCCTCAGCATTGTTCCTTGGGATCTGTTAGCTAGCAATGTCACTCAAAGTACCTAATTTCAGAAAAAATTAAATATATTATTGAGGTCAGATTCATGATTCAGCTCTATGTGGAGATGATTGACAGAAGAGAAGAAAATGGTACAGAAAATCATGCATAACAACATAGAACTACTTTTTAAAAATAATGTGTCACCGGTTATTCCACTGTTAACAAGAAAATATAATTCAGAGCTGGATATAGACTCAGAATTATAGGGGGACTGTCAATTTTTCTGGGCTAGTTTATTTGTCATGTTTGATGCCTGTTAGAAAAAGTCTTATAAACATTTTAAGTAAATAAATGTATGGAGCCAAGGAAAACAAATGGAATTTCCGCAGTACCCTACTTGTATATATTGCTAAGTGTTTTAGAATTAAAAACATTAGCCAAAGTATTGGAAAAAGAGTATTGTTTCATTTACTCCTAAGATCACTTTAAATTTTCTTTCTTTTGTAGTCATTTAAGACTCATTTTTATAAATTGCCTTTAGCCCTTTTTATTAGCTCTGACTATAGCTCTTGGCTCTGTTAATAGATTTTATTTGTTTCTGCTTGTGTCCCAAAACCAAATTACTGTAACTAATGTACCACTGTAACTTTTCATAACTATCTGTTCCTGAGAGGAAAAAGCAAGTTCATCAAGTCAAAATATTAACACTTTTATGTCTTATTAAATAACAGCTCAAAGAAAATTGTGCTGGTGTCTACAGGACTCAGCATTAAACCTACGAAATTTAATGTACTGTAGCAGATTGAGATTTGACACAATTTCCCTCTGTGGAAATTTTCTTCACTATTATAATACCCATACTAAGCAGCAGAACTGGGATAAAGCACAACAAGAATGAGCCCCATTTGGAGCATATGTTACTATTCCAGCAAGTCAAGAAGTTTAGATTGTCTATGTGGGTATGGAAATTATGTGATTTCTTCACGTTTAACAAGCTGTCTCGTTTATTTTTCATTCATGAAGCTCTTTGGCTTTCCACATAAATAGACTTCCTGAAGTATTAGAGAAACAATGAATGGTTGTTCCATCAGCTTTGAGTGAATATGCAGGTGTTAAGTAATTGATGAAGGAAGAAAATGGCTTTCCAGCTCACGCAGCAGTGAAAAAATGTGATTGTACACAAGAGCATTGCAGAAATTAGTGTAAACACAGCAAATGTTCAATTAAAATTCTATTTTCCCCAACCAAATCAACCAAATCAATATGTTCCATGCCAATTTTTTTTTTTTTTTTTTTTTTTCCTCAGTGAGTGTATTTCTCTAGCTCTGATTGTGCTGGGCAATAACACTGAGAAGAATTAACGCAGTTATCTACAATGAGTTTAATCTAAATCAATGAAAGGGGTTATATTGTTTTAGGCTCTACGGTATATAACATTGCTTCCCACTAATTTTTAAGAAATGCTTTTAGAAATGCATTCTTACATATCACTGCAGTACAGACTGCAACACAGGAGAAGCCAGAAGGCTGGAACTATGACATGCAAACAAGGCAGAAATTGCTGCAGATTTGAAGATGGCCAAAGGTAAACACAGTCCATGAATAGCAAAAGATGATATTGCTTATGCATGAAGGCTACTGTGAATACTTCGAGCAAACTTGCCTAACTACTTTTGTATAGAAACAATTTTTTGGTATTTTATCTTCCTTGCATTTTGTCTTTCTTTACCTTTCATCTACTTTCAGGCCTTCCAAAGCATCGCAAGTAAGTTTGGAAACAGTGGCTCCTTACAGGGCCCACTTTTTTGTGAAAACACATTAAAGAGAGCATAAACTTAACTAAAAGCAGGAAAGGGGAAAGAAAGTATAGTCTAAAGTTTGAATCAAACTCGTTAAAGGAAAAAAAAACACATCTTGATAATCTAAAGCTGGGCTTTTGCTCTGTGGTTGTCAGAATAATTTATGTAAATAGTTTTGCACCATATTTTGTTACTTAAAGTCTAATTCTAAGCTTATGTAAAGTATCTTTATTCTTCAATTATTTCTTCTGTAAGCAGTTCTTCCGAGATGCTTGTATGTGTGCCTGTATTTTATTTGTATGTCATATTTTACAGATGATCTATTAGCAGTAATGACAAATTATCCCACATAGATTGTCTGACAGAGTCAGGGCTCAGGACCGTCACTGGCGTACAGCTGATTTTGTCCAATTTGGATGTTAGAAAAATAGACTGCTTACCATCAGGTTATCCTGAGACTGGTAAAATGTAGTTCACACCTGCTGATTTTGTGAGCCTCAACTCATGTTAGGCACACTAAAATTAATGCAGAGAGCCGTGGGCAAGCTCAAGGGGTATTGAGGAATTAAAGTTCTCTACTTACAAAGCCAAAGAAGCATTTCTATAAAGTCAGATCTTGCTCCTAATTTTTTAGCCCTTCCATACAGTTTTCTTGACCTGGCACAATAAGGTGACCAATAGCTGTTAAAATTACAAGTTTTTTAAGAGCTATTTTTTAAACATGTCCTTTCACATACAGTAGTGTTTAAATGAGAGATGTTTCAAAATACATTTTGTGTGCTTAATTTCATCAGCTAGAAGGAACATATTTACATTTTCTTTCCTTCTGCATGTGTAGCTTCATTTAGTTCACAGTGACCTATTTAATTCAATATTGTATTGAAATCCTCTGTGGATATATTGACTCTACTTATATCTTATCAAAATCTTTGGTGTAATAACATCCTAGCTTACAAATACCTTGTTAGAATATCATCACTACAATTTCACAGCAGTTTAAAGACTTTTCAGTTGGACAGATTAGCACATAACAAGGCAGTGTGTTTTGTCATCTTTTAGCCAATTAAAAAATGATTTCCATTCTTTGAAACACAAACCATGCATATTTCTGTCATATGAACCAACCAGATTTCCAATCAGCAGGGTATGGCAAGTCCTATTTTTCTCTGTCTCATACTACTGTAGTACAAAAACCCTTTATATAATCAATTGCGTCATTTTATCAATGTTTATCAGAGAAACTGTGTGTAAAACCCAGTCTGAAGGCTGAAGTATTGACAATAAGAAGGATGGGTAATTGTTCTACTCTATTCCTCAGTGTCATGAAAAGTGAAAGTTACTTCATAGCACCAATAGTTTCAAACACTCCAATTTTTAGCCTAGGGAGTGTCTTCCTTTCTGAAGACACTGTAGGTCTTGAGGGAACCTTGTCTTAGATGGTGTTTCTTTTTCTGTAAGCAGGCAAGCAGTGACCCGGCCTGGACAACGGCCCTCAGGTGGTCCACAGAACCTTTACTACCTACTTTCAACTAACACATTAATGTTTTAAATTAGGAGAATCCTGCTAGTAAAAAATAAATTTGGGAGATAGATTAGTCTACAATCCAGGAAGTTTGGAAAGGACTAATTTTTAAAGCATTAAGACATACAAGGTGGAGATTGAACATTTATGTTACATTTGATATTAATTTCATACCACTGTGTTCTACCATGTGATGAAGTATGTTTTCTTCTCTAAGAATAAAGACAGTCAGGTTTATCCTGATAAATTTATTTCTCTAGTTAGTTATTTCAGTAAATGATTTTATTTTTTATTTGCTTTGTTTTGATTTCAGAAGTTCATCAGATTATAAACATGATTTTTATTTAGGCTTCCTATCTGCTTCCTTGGCATGTTCAAAGTCTGTTCAAATATTTAAGATATGAATGGCCAAGTAAATTTTAGAAATAGAAGATGGACAAAGGAGGGAAGTGTTCACTGTTTGTTAACTTGGCAATTTTGAGTCACCCTCAGAATGAATGAGACCTTTAAGCAAGTCGTATCACCCCTGTAATGATAGGTCATGCAGTACTTTTATCAATGCCAGGTGAATGCTCCTCAGAGCCATCTTTCATGGTCTTCTTCTATCTTTTAGCCCTTTTACATGGCTGGGTCACAATAGTTTCACTGCTAGTGAATCCTCTGTGCCCATCAACTTCTGAATCACAATATTGTTTGAACTGTAGCCACACAAATCAGTATTCTGATTTAATAGATACGTAGATTTTAAGTTTAGGATGCATAATTAAATAATTTAGTCTGATATCATGTGTGTCAATGACCATCATATTTTGCACATTTGCATGTGTATTTCTCCTGAAATTGTATAATCTGGCAAAGCATAACTATTTGGCAAAATTAAAACTTTCAGAAAGACGCTGGATTTGTATTGGGAAGTCACAAAGGAACTGCCGTTTTTCTTGCTAGTTAGTCCTAGGAGGTCGATCATCCATCTTCTTACAGAAGAAATTTTGCTTCATTGCTTCATCCTTATTTGGATTTGACTGGCCTCAGCTTCCAGCAATAGTTCTCATTAAGTGTTTCCTCACTAGATTATAGTATCATGTACTATTCAGGGGTTTTTTGTCTTGGTTTTTTTGCAGTTTTTTTCTGATCACAGTACTTATTCTTCGAAGTCGAGTCAGTTCTCAATCTTCTTTTTCAATAAGAGTAACAGATTAAGCTCTTCAATTCATCACTGTAAGATTTTCTTCAGGCCTCAATCATTCTTGTAGATCTTTCCTCCCCCCTATTTAGCTTCTTAACATGGCTGTAAGACTAGGGACACTACACAGATGTGGATTTTAAGTGTTAGTTTGTAGCTGGTGTATACAAAGCTGAAATACCTGCTTTTTTCCAGCATCACTACCTTCATTTCTGCAAATTTAAATACCTGTAATAGTGCATTTTTTGCAGCTAAGAGCTCTTGTTTACCTTTTCTATAACATGGGGCTTAGGACCCAGATGTTCTTTCATTGCTTGAAAAGGGAAAGAACAGTCTTCTGAGATCTTTGCTATTAGATGACCCACAGAGTTTATTACGATTCTCTGAGGACCCTCACTAAAACAAGCACTTCACAGAGGACCCATACAGCTGTAGTTTTTATCATCTGTTTTTTCCTACCCATATTCAGACCAATGGTATAAGAGAATGATAAACTCTTGCCTAGAAAAGAAAGGATTTTTAGGGATTTAATGATAGTGCCAAGAGAATGTCGGGGTGGATCTGCATAATTTTTGTGTTGGAAAAGAACGGATGCTTACAGTTCTAGATCCAAGCCAGCTGTCACGTTCTGTGTTGTATTGACCAGTAAACCCACCAGTATTAGGACACTATTAATATCTAGTAACCACTGAGACCCTCTTCTCAAAATGTAATTTTTTTCTATTAGATGGCAGTAGAAACAAATTTTCATATTTTCTTACTCTAATTATTTCAACAAGCATACTGCCTCTAATGCTCCAAGGTGACCTTAAAATTCCTAAGTATTTGGCTTTTTAACTTCATGGTATCTTTTTGTGTCTAAAGCTGTATCTAAAATGCATTTCCATAAAACGCTGCTTAGAAGTGGCTTTTCTTTACCAGAAATCTCATAGTTAAGCCACTGGGATGATGTATCTAGAGGTGACCTGATTAAATGTTTATAGGATTAGGCCAGAGATCAGATATGCCATAACATAGCATGAGGTAAATTACATTGTCTTCGGTTTACAAGGATTTACAGCATTTTATGAGTTTTCTGCATTTTGCCATTACCCTACTCCCTCTTTGACTGAGGAAGTTTCACAACTAAAAATGATAAAATAATAAAGATGATATAAAGTGACATCAAAAAAGGGTGGGGACGTTGAAAAGCACAGCAGTCCTCGCAGTGGGGAAGATTTTTCCAAACCAAATGAAGAGGGAGTGAGGTGACTACAGAAGTCTACAGGAAAGCAGACAAAAGGATAAAAATCCTAATTCTAAGGAATTTCATGTTCCATGAGCATGTTGGGAAAGATTCTTTCCTACATGAGGTTGTGAGGTTTGGGACAAGAAGAAATAAGGAAAGTGACTACCTAAAGCATACTAATGCAATGGAGTACCAGCTTTCATGTGCTAGCTCTTCCATTAGAGTTAGGGATCAAGAGATATATGTTATACAGGATATATTTGTGGTTTAGTCCCTTTCTGCTTGTCAGGATGGTTTGACTGATATTTTATTACAATTTATTACATTTTCTGTGAAATAATGTGGAAAGATACAAGCCTAAGGAGGTATATTTGATGGAAGCAAAAAAGTATATTATAGGCCAGGAAATATATTAAAGTTTTGTTAATTTGCAGTGTTAATTGCAGGAAAAATATGGAATTAAAAATTCCCTGTAATTCTTTTTTCCACAATGGTAATAGAAAAATAGTCACAAAGCATAAAGATATATTAGTTATCTATGTATTTCAGTCTTTGATCTTTATGTAGGGTTTTTTTGAAGAACCATTTAATCTGAAATATATTCACATTTGAACTAGTAAATGACAGTATATTTTGTGTAACTATTTATGTTTAGATTTTTAAACTTTAAACCATCTTTTACATGTACTGAGATTTGAGAGGAGAGCCCTGTTTATTTGTATCAAGTTATCAGCTGGGAGATCAACAAAGTGAGAATTTGAGGTATTAGCATTAGTTTAATAAAAAAGGTTGGAGAATATAAAGAAATTTTGGGGAAGGCTTTGTAAATCTGCCAACCTAATCCAGACAGAAGCTGTCTATGTCAATAGCTAGTAGCATTTCAGAATGATTTGGACACCTCTTTAAAATTTAGAAAATATTCAGAACAAATTCTTTTCAGGAAAAGAAAAGGTGACTTCTTGGATGAGGGCCAGAGCACTTTGTATTTGAGCATTCTTCCTGGAATTATCACAGCCTTTCCTGAAGATTTTTTTACTATTTATTATTGTAAAATGGATTCCTCAGTATTTCAGCTCAAACAGCAGGAGTGAAATTTCTGTCCTTTCATTTTTCCTGTGTTCCCGAAATTGGAATTGTACCAGTTGTTTCCTCGCACATATATAGCAGTTCTGCACCAGAGAACCCAAAATAACAGCCAGAAGATCAGAGTGCATTTTCATTGGGTTCATTAAAAACTGTTAATATTCAGTAGGGATTATTAGGATAGCAGTTCTTATCCGTGATGTCTTTTCACCAGTCAAGAGTACAGGCTTGATAGAAGAGGCTCTAAAATCCCTTGTTGCTGCTGAAGGAGCAGGTCCATTTGGCACTGGAGTAAACTCTCTCCCCAGGCAGGTCATAAAAATCATGGGATCATACAGAGGGGTGCCAGATCAAAGCAGTACTCTCTTCAGTTCCACATCCCACTTGACTGTGAGTGGCACTTTCCTTTTTGTCCTTTTATCCCAGCACTTTCCTGCAGAGGCTTTTACTCTGCTCTGGTTTCTTGCTGACACAGCCAGTCTGTCTCACTCATTGTTTCAGCACTTTCCATCGTCAGTCACAGCTGTGCAGGGTGAGTATAAATGCTGCTAGTCTGAATGCAGCACTGCAGTTACCAAAATGAATGCACAGGTTACAGGGCAATGAATATTCAGCACTTCTGCCTCCAGTATTGAAAAAGGGACTTCTTCTTGTCCATAGTTCCGTTCCCACATTACCTTCATCTGGACAATAAATACCTCTTGCTCCAGGAGGAAAGATGAAGAAAAAAAGAGAGAGCAAGTGAGCATATTGGATCAAAGGGGGTTTTTTTTTCTTTCCTCTAATATCTACTTCATAATCTAGGTTGAGGGCAATATCTAGGTTGTTCTTGCACTAGAATCATTCCTCCAAACTAATTTTTTAAATATCTTTGATTACACTTAGTGGAGGTAAGACATGAGTACTGCTTTAATATTCTAGATGGTCTTGTGGATTAAAATTAGATTTATGCATTTGCATAATAAAAGTAATGTTGTGAAAGAAAGTAGTTTGAGTATGTGAGAGGTAATTGCATTGTATGACTTGCCTTGGGCAACCCTTATTGGATTGAACTCAGCACCAGCCATTATACTGCAGGAGCATTTTGTGTTTTTATGTAGCAGTGCAATAGAATTTAAATTTTATGCACAATTGGTTCTGTATTGATGTATAGTTTGTAGGTAGGGTCACTTTATAAAACTGAGTATAAGTCTCTAATGCAGCTTTTCCTTTGGTGGAAGGAAGCATAAAAAAACCACATCAAGTTGGTGGAGAGAGCGAAATTTCTAGGAGTCCAGCAACATTAAGAAAATTCTGCTAGTTTCTGTCTAGTAGCCTGAATTGCCAATCTTCTACAGTGACTCCCCAGTACAGAATTTCATGCTCAAGAAGCTCAACACAGGTATTGACAAATCCTGTAACTGCTTTAATGACACCTCTTAAATTTGAGTTTCTCCCCTACCATTTGCCTTTACACGCTACAATATTTGAGAAAAAATATGAAGCTGAGGTATTTACAAGTTGACTGTATAAAATGGAAGGCTCTCTTTGCTGCAGGGATGCCTCAGAATATTTTGAAATATTCCTTCACAAGCTGACATGACAATAAAATGACCCAACCAAGTGTGACACAATATTTTACACCATGTTCAGATTTAAGGGTGAATTGTCAGTTTCTTTCTTCATTCTAATGAGTTTTAAGTAAAACAAATACCTTCTAAGAAGGTAGTTATCCTTAGAGCAGCCAAAGAATTTATAACACACTCAGTCTCTCAAATAAATCTTTCATTCTGTGCAGGAGTGGGGCAGAGTCAGAGTGCTGGTGTATCTCTTAAGTCGTATAAATCATGTTATTAAAGTTATCCTCATGACTCCAATGAGCCTTCTCTTTGCCAGCTGCCCTTCTGACGTGGACACCTACCACATTACTGGAGGTTTCTAATGATGAGCCAAAAAATTACAGGCAGACAGAAATTGCCTGCACATTCCTAATCTTGCACTTTTTATACTTTTTAAAAGCTATCATTGAAATTAGTGTTGTTATTGTTCTGGGTTTATGGTCTTTATACTGCATACCTCTACCTCTGATTCCCCTTATTTCTTGAGATAGTAAGGTTCTTTGCTACTTCTTTCTGATCACATTTTCCTCAGCAACTCTTTCAGGCGTTTTTTTTTTTTATTTTCAAATACACTAAATCTGGAGTGAAGAATACTCTGCAATTAGATTTTAAATGCATATGAAAATTCCTTTTGAAATGCAGGATTGAAAAGAATGGTTTTGGGATGAGAAGTTGATTCTCCCAGCAGAGAGTCATATTTTCATTCTAGATTTGGTTTATTGCATTGCTTAAATTAAATTTGACCTCTATTACTCTCCTGCTGACTTCCTTTATGCATGATGACTTTTACAGCGACTTTTTGCTGTAACTTTTACTTTTCCTATGACCCCAGAGTTTAAGGGTATGCTTAGATAGAGTGAAGTGTTCAGTAGTAAAAACATCTCATTCATAGGCACCATCTCCCTTCACATCAGCCTCTCTTACCCTTGCACATTTTTTTACTACCTCTTCAGTTGTGTTGGTACAGTTCTTTCTGAGTTCCAGAAGTAAAGCAAATCACTATTTTACTTAAGGAAAGCAAGAAAGCATATGTGATCTGGATGTTCCAATAATCAGGTTTACAAGTGGTCGGATTGGCATGGCTGAGAGGATAATGGACTGGAGAAACCTGTTCCTTTAGCCTTTCTTCTGCCATTGCTTTTTGCAGTCAGTCCTTGAAGTCTAGACTACAGAATCGTACACACCAATTGTATTGGTCTTCATCAGGACCAACTATTTAATGAATTTCTCTTCTGGGATACATTTGTACAAGGAGATTTAATCAGCATTGTCATTGGTAATATTTAATAGCACTTCACTGAAAACCCCGTTGGAGAGCACTTGCCTTGCCTGCTCTTGTGAGTTTTTTGGGTAAAAGAATGCTTAAATCTTGAGGTGCTGTCTTGGGAGAGCTCATCAATTCATGAAAAACTCCCTGTTTATTTGGACACAGAAGAAGATTATGTGCTTTGGTTTGGTTTGTTTTCATGATGCCTAGTGCCTTTTGGGGAGCATTCATCCAAAAATATTCCTTTCTAAGAATATTCCTTATCTCCAGGCTGTAATTCTAGGAATTTTCCCATTCTCAAAGCTGTATTCTGTAGACTTACCTTGCCGCCTCTCTCTCACATCGCACTTCTATGCACCATTTTTTGACAGCAGTGCCATTTTCAGGTATACCTGAAGTATTTGCCTCTGGATTCCCTATCCCAACTCCTAGCCATCTCCAGAAGTGGAGCAACACAGCATTTTTGGGGCTGCATTGAGATGTAAACCAGAGGAATTAGCTGGGTTGACTGCAACAGGGTTGTGATGACAGATTCGCAGTGTTGTTTTTAATATGGACAGTTGTCTTACATAATTCACAATGTGGGCTCACAACAAGGAAAGATGTTGTGTGGGATGATGTTTTTCACTTTTCCCAGTTGTCTGTTCCACACCCAACCCTTCACAGAGCAGTAAACAGGAAAGCTCCTCCACTGACACCTGCTGCTGTAGTTGCTTTTGCTTTGCACAGTCGTCTCTGCTTTGTTTGGGTGGGAGACCAGTACTGCCAGTTGCTCCTTCAGAAATGAGCAAATTTTGTTCTCGCACATGTCTTAAAAAAAGTGGATATTTCTACAATCTATTAACTTTATTGTGAGGATAACATAAAGGGGAGAAAGGGAAGGAAAATTTTTCTCAGATCTCTTTTACACTATTAAGGATATGATGAAACTCAATTGTCCTTCAAATTTTGGATGATCTTTAAAAACCTGTCTTTTAGAAAAATGGCCAGAGGGAGAGGAATTTAATTTCATTTTGTTGTGTATTTTGACAAGATAATGATGAACTTAATGTCACCCAGTTTTAATTAGGTCCTCCAAACCCTAATTACATTATAAATTCATTATTAATTATTATCTCCATTAAACTGAAATTTTCCAGTTGAAAATTTGAGGAATACAGGTTTTGAAGTGCTATTAACATTTAAAATGATAAAAGAAAACACAGATTATTTGAAATGACCATTGGAATATTTGACATTTTGTGTTGATAGCATCACTGGGAGTGAAAACAATGCAGGTGTAGTGTGCTATGGCAAGCAAGCTGTCTTCAGCTGCACACTGTATTCACTTTCAGAACAGGTATATATTTGGGAAATATTAGCAAAACTGCTTTAACTTTCTAATCTGAGGGCTTTCTGAAGTTTCTGTGCTGGATTACAGTATTATCCAGTATTCTACAAAAAGGAAATTTAATGTATATAATATCATGACTACATAACCAATCTGCAGGGTGGAATAAGGGAAAAGGGAGAGGGACTACAGGGGAAAGAGGCATTTCTGGGTTTTAACCTCATGGTCTAACCTATGGGGGTTAAAGCAGAGAATTATTGATTTTCTATGGGTAGCTGAAAGAGAATTCAAGGTCATGATACATCATAAGAACTTTCCCTCTAAAAATAGATTAAAAATGAGTCAAGTACTATTTTGAAATAATTGTCAAAACTTGGAGAATATACTGACATTTGGAACTCTTTTGGTAGCATTCCAACATTTGATTAGGGAGCTTTGGAATGACAAATGAATGTTCTATAAAAACATCAGCTGAAGTATGTGGGTAGTTTTACTGAAGCGAAGAGGTTTTTCACATGTGGGCATTTTGATTAATACTTGAAATAAAAAGTAAGGTAATGCAGATTTTTGGCTAATTGATAAGCATAGATTTCTCTGTGAAATTCTAAAGATAATATTTCTATTTTGAATATGCTCAGTTTTCAGAATTTTAAAATTTTAGTGTTATAATAATGGTAATGTATTTAACTTTCAATTCTAATTACTCAATTAGGCATCCAATGACATTTCTAAGCTATAACAACACTCTAGTTATAACAGAACCAGTTAAGGTATGAATTTATGAAACTTGCTCCTAAGACAGAGTCAAATCTGTTGTTTTTCTGCTGCAGGCTAAGCTCAATCTTTGAAGATACATATAATTTTTTTTAACTTTTTTTAGTTTTCCCAGCCCATGTTTCTGAATTGTCTGAAAATTACTAAGACGCCTTGTTTTTTGAATTTTTGGACAACTACTTTTACCAACTTGATTCTTTGTTTGGCTTATAAGCAGTATTTTGGAAGTATTTATTATTTCAAGTTTGAAGTGTTTTTATGGCTTACATGATATATATTTTATCCAATTGTATAACAATAATTTTACAATGGAACTTTGAATGCAATTGCTTACACTAACAATTTAAAAAATTTTTTTTTCATTGTGTATCTGAAATATTTATTTTAGAAAGCCTGGTCTTGCGAGGTCCTTTGCTAGTAAGTGCACTCTCCTGAATTATGGAGATGCTATGTTTTCTTCCAAAATCAAGCATTGCAAAATAGAAAAATTCAGCAGTAAATTTATGTTTAAACCAAAGCATGAGAAACACAGCTAAGGCATCTAGAAGCAACCTTTATGCAGATACTTGGTTTTGTAGTGCAGTGGCCATTCCATTTAAATTTTCAAATAATCCTTGAAAATATACAGCTCTAGCAGTGTCATAAATAATTACATTGCAAATTCCATTGCCCCCTCCTCCCCCACCCCCAAGCCCCAAAAAGTCCAAAAACAAAGCAACAGGCTTAAGTAAGAGAGCAGGTTTTTACAGGCAGTATAGGTCATGTAAAGGTTGTGTCATTGTGAAAGCATGCATGTGAAAAGAAGTTAACATTATTTTTAAAATATACAATTTTTAACAGGTTCATATGCTGCCCCTTGACGTCTTGCTTTTCAGAAAAGGTGTATGAGCTCACCTGCTGGGAAAATGAGTATTTCTAATACAGTGTTGCTTATTGTGTTTGGGAAGTGGCTTGATCTGCTGCTTTGCTTACAAATATATCAGCACAAGCATCCACATGATTACTGAACGTTAAACATTTCTGCAATACCCTTGGCTAGCAGTACATCACTGCTTTCCAGCTATGTATGTTGTGCACATTTCCTTCGCTGTAACTCCTTGTGTTACCATTTACCCTTTAGAACCTTTTCTTCTTTTTAGACAGGGAATGAGAGCTGAACCCTTGAGTGTGTCTGATAATCTTCCATGCCCTCAGGGCAGAGTTAAGGAGCTCTGTGTTGGAGTGCCACAGCCCTCCGCTGCACAAGTATTGAAATACTCAGGGAAGTATACAAATTTACCCTGCTTTTATACTGGTAATTATGTGTGGTTTATACATTTAAACATTCTGGAACAGAAGTGAAAACTCTAAAATAAAAAATATAAGTTTAACTTTTCTCTCTTTTAGGAAATTAGCAGTCATTTAAACTGCTTCTGAGACTTGATACTGCTGCATATCTGCTGTCCAGTGGAAATGAAGCCCTTATTAAATCTAAACTTACAAACTTTTTCTCTATAATAAAACCTTTCACTGTAGCAACTTAATGTTAACAATTTGTAAGGGAAGATAATAATCCCTAACTAAATTTAAGTAATGATTTCCAAAGTAGAGCCATAAATCTACTGCGGTTGAAGTTCATAAGGTCTCAGAGGAGAGGGAACTTACGGCCACTGAAATGAATAATCTACAAACTGCCAGTAATTCATACTGTTATTAAGACTGGTAATTTCTTTGATAGAAGTCCTTGAATTTAGTCATTAAAACAATTGACTGGTAAGCTAATACAGCAGTTCGTACACAAGAAGTTTTAGCATATCAAATGATTTTACTTCTCTTTCCTCCAGCTCTCACAATTATTGTAAATCTTTAGTGTTTTAATCCTCAGGACATAATATAAATCAAAATGTAGTTTTCAGAAATTTTTACCCCAGAAGGTAAGGTTGTACAGAATTTCACTAATAGGACTTGACAGATAGCAAATTATGTTTCCACTCTTAGCTTGGACTGAAATTTTCTTTGAAAAGAATTTACCTTTTGCCATAAGCACCACATCTGTATTGTCTTTTCAAAAGACCTAACTCTGCTTCTATTTCAGGACAATGAGAGCTTTAACTTTGCTTTCACTGAATTAAATAGTGTGTTAATACTAATTCCAACTGAGGGAGTAATTGATTGTTTTCTAGTCCAGGTCCATTCTTGTGTTATAACACTAGAGATCAATACGGGAACATTCAAGACCTTTTCACATGTGATGTTGGGCAGAAGTAGGAAGCTTTTTCCACAGATTTGGACTTGGTATCTAGAGCAGTGAATTAAAAGTGAAAAGATGGGGAGCCAGACACATGAAGGCTGCCTATGACTGTGCTGGGGAGTTCTTCAAATGTCCAGTCCAGGGCATTTGCATGCAGAAAGCCTTTGGGAAATTGTTCCTGACATGTTATTGCTCTGAAACTATTCTCAGGTACTATTTTAGTACGGTTCTAGGGTCAGAAATACACCAGGACCTATTCTGATAGTTTATATAAATTACCATCGTATTTTTTTAAGAGAAGTAGCCAATGTGTCACCTATCTTGCTATAGGAGGACTTGAACCCATTTCATAGCCAAAAAGCAGTTTCTATTTCATGATCTCCTAGAATTTGTCCTAAATTTCCAGGGGTTTTGTCTGACTTTGTTGACCCAGCAAAATTGTCTGTATTAGTAGTCCTGATAATATTGATCTAGCATCAACAGATTGTTAGACCTGCTGAATCTCCCTTGGGTAGACTTGTCCTCAGGCAGGTTAGTCCTTTGCTGAGGCGTAGTTTCTGACAAAAGCAAGGAAATGTTTGTGTCCATATTTGCACTTTCCTGTAATAAAGCTGGGGGGTTGGCCAGTTTGACAGTGTTTAGCAAACATTGCAAAGACCATTCAGGCAATTTCAAGCCCAAGTTGCTCACAGTGCTGTCTCTTTTCTACAGAGACTGATTCATCTGATTTAGACTACCTGATGTCTTTGAAGGGCTGAATGAGTCCCACTGCTTTTCAGTTTTGCACCTTCCAGCTGGATCAGCTCAGTGTGGACCTGCTCTGCACTCCAATGATTTGTCATAACCAGCAGGAAACTAGGAAACTCCTGTTTCCTCCACTTCTGATCTTTTGGGATCTTGTAGTTTGTTGAATCTTATTTTGTGCATTTGCCATCGTGTTATTTATGCTATACTAATAGCTATGTTATGACTTAGGACAATACAAGATTCATGGTGAATCCAGCAGGCATTTGCTTTTAAAACCATAAAGTCACTTCTAAGTCCCAGCCAGACTTTGTTCTTAAAATTATTTCCAATCTTGACTTAATCCCTTTATTAGACCTGGACTCTATAGACTTTCTCCAATCTGGAACAGGCTGAAAAACTTATCACATCTGATCAGCAGAAATTTGCTTTTAATCTTAGAACATCCTCTATTTTCTTAAAAATTCTGGAGGAGTGAAACTGAATATCACTGAGCCAGTGTGTAGCTGAAAAGACAATTCTAGTAACAGCTTCATAGTCTCTTAAAATATTTCAGATCTTTCACACTCAGCTATATCCTGAACTTTTCCACATAAGAGTTTGAAGGAGCTTGGGGGCCAGATTCAGCCATGTGTTAAAATATTGAAAATAGTTTAGGTTCAGGGGGGAGGTTTCAGTCCCATTTCTTTTTTCTTATGTGGATATTGATGCACATAAAATTTTTCCAGTGTTCTTCATAGGAATGGTCTTGACTGAGAGGATAGAACAGTATTGAAATAAATTCTGCTTTGCTTCACACGTTTCTTGCTTAAGAATTAATCTTTTAGATATTGTTGACTAGTGAACAAAAGAAAGGCAAACTTTCAAAATTATTTTAACTGCCTAGCTCAAAACTTTGCAAAAACACAGCATCCCTGTAGAAATTTCAAGCTTCCTCTGAGAATTGTGACAGGATTATGCCATATTCAGTCAATAGTTTGCCTCATCACTTCCAAGGCCTTCATGCCCAGCTCAGCAAGGCCTTGATGTTACAAAGTCCTTTGAATTTTACCTAAAGGGAACTAAGGCCCTTTCGCACTCTAGTCTTGCTTTTTGTTTCATCTGACATTACTCAATAGGTTTTGCTATGTCTAAATTAGAACAGTGTCTAATAGCTGTCTGATTGCATTCATCATTGCCATAGCTTGACAGGTCTGCAGCATGAAGGTCACATCAAATCCCAGTTCACATAAGGCAAAGTCCTGATTTATTTCTGTCCAGAGCTCTTGTGAGGCAACTGCAGCCCCCTGGACTTCTTTACACATAAATACTGTGGATTATTGATGAGAATCAGACTTCTGGATGTAAGGGCTAGGATTTACTTAGTTGAAGTCTTGGGGTACTCACCTTGCTGTATATTGACAGGGGTTTTTTTTATTTCTTCTTTAGGGGACAAATATTCAATTTTCTTTTTGCTGTGTTTTCATACCACACATTTATTTAAAATCCATTTTAAGTTTATCATTACTGACTGACTTTAGGTCAGTGATATGCTCTTCCAAAAAAGTTTCATTTTATATATTTAATGGTGTATTACCTTATGATGATACAAATGTGATTTCATTTAAAAAATCATATATGATCCACATGAAAGGGAATTTAGACCGACAAAGGAATGTTTTGCACATCCTTTTCTGCAGAGACTGAAGAAGTGTTTTTCTCAGTGATAGGTAAACCTGTATGTTTTGTATAGATAAGAGATTCAGAAATACTATGTGGCTCACACTTGTATTTGGAAATCTCCATTTATCTTTTTCTACAACAGCAGTGTTTTTATCTTTTTAAATGTTGACATGCTGTCATGGAGCACATCCATGCCCCCATCAAAGTGTGAAATTGAGGTGACATCATGTAGTCAGCTAAGATTTCCCTTCCTGGCTGATGGCACAGAGCTGTGGAACTGCCATTAGAGACTCTAGGGAGTGACGAGTAGAAAAGGGGGGTCTGTTTAAGGCACACTGAGCAGTGTCTTAGTGCCAAAATATATTTAAAACACTGCAGTTGTTGCAAAAATGAAAATACTCCATAGGCTGCTCTGAATGACACCATAAGATAAATTACCCTCTGGCTCTGGAGGTTAGGGGTGGAAGGGGCAAGGACTGTACCTCTTAACACCTCTTCCAAGCTATGTCTCTTCGTTCCCACTCCTGAGCTCTTATGCATTGTATGATGCACAAATGTTAATATATGTCACTGTTAGAAAAATTGCATGTGAAATATGGAGAAATGAAAAACACTGAACACAGGCCCTGCAGCTATCACCGTCAGTTGGATTTCACAGAGGATCTTGAGTGATAGGTCAGCCAAAATCATTCTTAGGGGCAAGGATCTTGTCAACATCGAGTGTACTGTCAGTCCAGCTTTTGTTTTGTTTGTTATTACTTGTCGTAACTCAAGGACTTGAAGATGTTTTTCTGTGGTTTTACTTAGGCAAACCTGTTCTCCCTGAGTTGTCAAAGGACACTGCAGCAAGCTGCAAGTTTGCTTCATCCACTTCTTTAACTATCCTGAGATAATGTTTGGGAAGCTGTGTTCATGGAACACCACTCCATGGTTGAGAGAACTAATATCCCTGTCAAAACCACGTATACTTACTTCTGGATCATATCTATCTTTATCTGATCTTTGACACTTCTCCAAAAGGATTAATGGGAATATCCCCAGAACTGCCATCTCTTCATGTGTGCTCACAGACCCTCCAACCCTTTTGGTATTCCCAAGATCATGATATGTATTGGACAGCTCATGTCCTTGCAGGCCAACATGGGAAAGGACAGAGCTCATTTTGTATGTGCTCTAGCAATTTTTCAGTGGTCTCATGCTTCTGAGAAGCAGCACATGAGCTGTGTGTCTAGTATATGTGGCAAGGGGCTGTTTATGTCAATTTCAAACTTGTCACCAATTCTTGGTTAAATTTTTGTCTCTTACTAGTTCCTTCCACATATCTGTTCTTACTAGGGAGTATAGCACTCTACCAGCAAAGTGACCATGTTTCTTCCCTGAAGAGCAGCCGTTTACTCCTGGGAGGTATGCATTCATCTCTTCTGTCTTTGGATGCCTCCCCATGTACTGTATGATTACTCTCAGTGAGGTCTCTCTGATTACAGCTGTGTCTCAGCACAGCCCCCTTGTTCTGCATCATTCCTTGTGTCAGTGAGATGCTGGTAACGGCAGCTCCCTCAGTGCAACCCATCCCCTTTCTGGCCTTTTTTGTCAGGAAAATATAGGCCACAGTCCGGCAAATGTTGCTCAGTGCCTGGTTTGAGGCATGGAAATCAGTGTGCTAATAGGTCTGGCCCTGAGAGTTTGCAGGTTAAAGAAAACCTGACATGAAAAATAGCTCTGCTGGTAGTGTGTGTCTTCAATGTTCTCTATTTTTTTTCAATCCCTGATCTTCGTCCTGTGCAACCACCATCAAATTTCCTGCTGAAACTATCCCCATTTGGTCTTCTCTGTTCACTAGCTACAAATTATTATTTTGGCTTCTGGGGTTATGATCTACCCTCCTGTCCAGCAAAGCCCTACTTCCTTCAAAATTGAGAGAGTTCATTTCTGAGCACTGAACTCAAATTTATCATAACTGTCACAGGAGAATATTACAGACCAAATAAACTGCAGATTGCATCCTAACAATAAAACCATTTATTAACAAAATTGTTTCTAATATATAGCTCCAGGCCCTAAAGTTTGCTTTAAAAATAGTTGTATTGCTAAAGTAGAATAATGATGTGAGAGTTGGTGCTTAAATGGCATGCTCTGGCTTTTTGTGCAACCTTCAGAGCCACTAATGGGTGGACTCTAATAGCTCCTTTTCTAGCAAGTCAAGTAAATAAGCCAGGTTAATTAAAGAAAAGGAAAAAGGAACAGGCTCTACCTAGCACACAGAAATTGTTAATTTAAACTCTTTTGATCTTATGGGCACTTATCTTGAGGCTAAGACTTCAGTCTCTTGAGTAACATGTACATTAGTATAGTCCATAAAAACCTTTGTAGGAGTCAGATCTTGTATTTTTTAATCTTATATAACATATACATTAATGTTGAGTGAGCCATATTTAAATACTGCGAAGACTTCGAGAGAAAAGTCAGAAAATATGGAACTGATGTTTCATCATGCAGCTGGGACTGTTCTTTCTCCACAAAGTCATAAAGTGAGGATTCAGAGCCAGATCTTATAACTTTCACTTGTCATTGCCTTCAATGGAGCTTCCCAAGGTAATTGCATGGCAGCACTGGCTTATCATTGTCAAACACAGCTTTGAGTCAGCTAAAGATTGTTGGTATATATATTCCAAAGTTCGAGACATGGGATTTGTGGTTTTCTGTTTGTAAAGAGTAGTTGGAGAATTATCTTTGGCAGGGTAATATTTTTTTATGTAAGATCGCCAAGTTAGGCCAAGCTCACAGTTTACAATGCTGAGAGACAAAATTAAAATCCCAGTTTTGCACCAGTCATTATATCCACAGAACAAAAGAATGGGCAGCTTTCTTGTTCTGCTTCAAGCTCCTCCCTTGGGGAATCTGCCATGCATTCTGTATCACACAGATTCTCTCGCATGTGGCATCCGCTGGTAGACATACAAATGACTGTATCATCTGTTTAATGTGACATGTTCACCCACTATTTAACACAGCAGGGTTATTAAGAGAAGGGAGGCTTTCAGATCAGCTGTAATATAAATAAAAATTAATGTATCACCTTTGCACAGCTAGATGCAGCATACTTTACATAACCAGGATTTGGAATCGAAAAAGAGCTTGTCCTCAGAATACAACAGATAAAAAAACCCACAATCCAAACCTGCAGAGGGATCTGCAGATGAAAGACTAAGCAACAAATGGAGATTCCATTTTCCAATTATTATGGGTTAAATGCTGTCTAGGTTTGAGGTCCTTGTTTCTCCTAGCACAGATAAGAAAACTGAGGGCACCACACAAACTTTTTGTCTCATCCTTAGGAATTTTCTGCATGAGTTCAATACAGGCTGTACCTAAAGAGCAAGTGCTTCAGCATGGTGTGTGCACAGGTTGGCTTGCAAGGAACTTTGTCTCTTTATGAAGCTCCAGGGTTTCACATCCAGGGTATAGAGAGATCATTTTCATAGTTTCAAAATTCAGCTCTGTAAGGCACATATGCAAAAGTGCTTTCTGTCTCCATTTCTCTTTGCTTTGATGGAAAGACAAGAAGCTATATCCTATACAGCATACAAAATACAGTGCCTTTGCAAATGTTGTGTATTTAAGGGTTACTTTCCCTACTCTTTTCTTTCATTGCTTAATAACATGCTTTGGGGACAGTGGAGAAATTCTACAGAACATCAGTTATTGACTAGTGTTGAATTTCCAATCCTGTGCCATTTCATCTGTCAGAAAATTAAATGATCCTTGTAATTTTCTTGTTATTGCCTGATCTCTATAAGGAAAATTACAAGGTTACTTAATACAGGGTAAATATAGTGTTCTTAGAGAAATATTTGCCCTTTAGAAGATGAAAAGAGGGAGGCTGATGGTCGTTTTCTTTGTTCCTTCTATTTGTTTGCTACCCTGATCTTTTGTTCCTCAGTTTCAACTTTCAGATAAAATCTTTCAGTTGTTCATTTTCTTGTGTTAGTTTTGGATTATCAGATTTTTGTCCATTTTGTTTCCTGCCCTCCTACCTCCCACCACAGCTTAGCTCCCACATTCTTAACTCCTCAGAGACTAGGTAAGGCATTTTGCAATCCTGTCTAGTGACTACTTGCTGGCTGGACATGTTGAAGCACAGCAATTCTGGGGCAGTAGTGAGGCCAGCTGTGCCATGCCGTGCCAATGGGGCATGCCATGGAGGGTTAGCCGTAGCACTGTGGTCACCAGGGAAGTCCCAGTGCTGGGGCAAGCTGAGGTGGAGCCACAAAGGTAAGTTAGGCTGATGGAGTACATGGCTATGTCCTGAGCTGGCTGCACTGGTGCTGCTGCACTGCCCAGGTGCAAGGATGGGTAACATACCTATTCAGTTTACAGAGCTGACTGTCAGCATGATACTGCTAGTGTTTTTGAGCAGGCTTTCCAGTAAGCTGTCTTAGAAAGCAGAGGTGGTATCATTTGGAGTGTCCAAGGGCAAAAGCAGACAGTGTGGCACCGGTCTCTCATCTGCTGCCTCATTTGTTTGGCCTCTTCTTTGGGTGATTCACTGAAAATTTCATCTGAGCACTAAGTGAAAATCAAAAGGGCAGTTCAGATCTTAGGAACTTTTTGGAAAGACAAAATGTTATTTCTCCATGGAAAATCAAGAGTGCAGCCTGCTCTGCACATTCCAAGAGCAGTTTTGGTTATTGTCTCTGAAAAAGAAAGTGCTAGCTATCATTTAAGCATAGAGCAGAAAGGATGACTGGAGGTAAGGGATAATTTGTGTGTGATGAAATGCTTATTTTTCTGTTCTGACAAGGGTCATCTGGACCAAGATGTGATGAAATTTTCTAAAATCATAAGGGGAATAGAAAAAAGTAATAGGAATTAGCCATTCTTATTATGTGAGAACTGGGGATAGCCATACAACTATAAGGTAGCACATATAAAGCAAACCAAGGAAGCTCACATGCTGCAAATTAAAATTACAGAACTCAGTGCTAAAGGATACTGTAGAGCCCGAAATTATTCAGGGTTCTCAAAGTGACTAGATACATTAATGGAGAATTCCCAAGAGAGAGGAAGGGGATCTGATTGCATCCTCTATCACAGAATGTCCCTAAATGGCAGTGTGCAGATAAGAATGAAATACAGACATATTTAACACCTTTCTTGTTTCTTATGCTTTTCTCATGGCATCTCTTACTGACCTGTGCCAGAGACAGGGTACTGAGAGATGGATTTTGTGTTAGGTTTAGTACAATTGTTTATCTATAGTACTTACAGCCAGCTCCAGCTTCTCCCAAACCAAAGATACCTTTTCTTTCCTGGAAGAGGGATGAGAAGGAAGAGGAAGGATGAAGAAGCAGGGTTGAATGACTTCTACCTTTTGTGCATTGTGGAGCTTAGTGTTGCAACTCTGTCGTGTGTGTTATTGTGGAGGTCCAATTCAACACAGTCCTTTTTTGCTCTTGCTGACCTTCAAAGGTTGTTTTCCTATGTTTTTCTAGCAGACAGTAATGCTAAGAACAATGGTTCTACAATATTGTCAAGCCTATTATTTTGTAGCCAATACAGATGGATTACCAAGACCTAACTTGGAAGGTAGCTTTACAACTATTTGGATGGAGAATTGGATAGCTGAGGGAAAAAATGCAGGCAATTACTTCTAACACTGGGTTTCTTCTTTATCTAATCTGCAATTTTTCTGAAATACTGCTATGTCTTTTATCAATAAATAGAGGGTAGCTGGCTTGGAAAATCTGTGATGAGGAGTCTCTGAGGCAGGAGTAATTGGTTGTGGTAGACTGGGACAAATTAGAAGGCTGCTCAGCAGAGTTGTTTACTGTAGTGTGTACATGCCGCTTATTTCAGCCACTTCTGTCATGTTTTGCTTTGTCTCTATTTATTTATTTATTTATTTAATATTGAGATAGTCAATGACATTAGCTTACTTTCCTACATGAGACTTTGTCCTGAAGAACAAAGACACAAAGCACTAGCCTGAAACATAAAAAAGTCGCATGTCCTCTTAGATTATGCACAGTCTGTCTTTGAATGTTAGCATTAACCTTCAGTTCAGTAGGATCTGTAGATGTAAGACTGAAAAAATGTGAACTGACACTGTGCTATATTTTTTCATTGCAAATATTTATGTTTGTCTCTGATGATATTTTCCAGGTATCGAAAGAAGTTAGGAAACTATTACTAGAGTTGCTGGAGTTTCAGTTGGTTGAGCACCTGTGATCAGAATCAGTTTTATATCACAACTGCTCTAATTCAGTGACCCTTGCACAAAAAATATCATTGTACCTTTCAGATGTTTGCCACCTTGATTTGTTATTGTCCCAGTAAAGGAGGATATAGTCCTAATGATCTGAAGTGTGCTGTGTTCCCAAAACCCACTTCCCATCGAAATCCAAAAGTAACGAAAAATAAAAATAAAACTAGATAATGCTCCACAACCTTCAAAGGAGAACTATAAATACATAGCTAGAAAGGGAAAGAGACAGAGAAACGACATGTGCAAAGAATTTGTTTCAGCAAAGTTTACTTTGCATTCAAGGCCAGAGACTGCTTGATGTCAGCCATGTGTTTGACTCTTTAAAATGACTGCAAGGGGTGTGAGCAGAATTAAAATGGGTAAATGGGTGAAAAAAACATGAATGTAGCACTCATCGATATTACATTCATGCAACCCCTGCAATGGGTTGTTGAATGAATGGAGCATCAATGTGTCACAAGTTAGGCATGGCATACTTCTTGGTAAAACCAGTAAAGCAGGGAAAAGCTCTCTAAATGGAAAGCCACAGGTATGTGTGGAAACAGAGATAGGAAAATGATCAGTGTCAGCAACCTGTAGCCAATCATCAGAAGTCCTACGTTTCTCTTTTTTCCCCTCCTCCTGTTTCCCTCAACAGACATCCATCAAACTGCAATCGGATTTCCGCTGGCCAGTTTGTATCTTGGAAATTGACAAGAGAGGGGAGAATCACTTTGCCCAGAATCCTTGCTAAATTACATGAAAACAGGATTTGTGCTGCATGTAAACTGTGTAAATCCAGTCAGCTTTTAAGTGGAAACCAATTTTGTAGTGTGTAAGTATCATTGATTTGTTAATCTGACAATTTTTTTAAACAAGCTGATGTGGATTAGCCAGTTCTGATTGTATGTTTCTTACAAGTCATTTGAGTGCTGGATAGTTTGGCTAAAAATTAACCTTTGAGGCCCCTGCCTATAAATAAATTATTGATCCTTAAGAAAGAATCAGATAATCTCATTAGATATAGTTTTCTGTAGTGTGAGTCTAAATCCTGCCATACGGAATTATTTATCATAATTGACAATCTTTTTCCTGAAGCAGACAGGAGCTAAGCTACAATGGAAAGCAAATCCTGCAGGAATTGATATAGAAGAGCAGTATGAAGAATTTCCAACCGATTTGATGCTTAAGAAACTTGTTTTGTTTCCCCTCCAAGTATTTCTAAGGGCTTTTAGCTTTTATGTATGCTTTTATAGCTGTATATCCAATAATTCTCAGTCAGGAAAAAAAGTGTCTCTGAAATTTCATGCATGATGGTATTCTGGAGCCAAACAGAAGTACAAGGAATGAATTTCTGATCCATGATATAACAGACACAAGTGGAAAATACACAGCAAGAAGTGTAATATCGAAAGGCAGAAGGGATACAGAGTTCAGTACTTAACATATAAATGACTGCTTAGAAGTACTTTACAGAAAAAAATAGTTAATGTGGTGTCAAAAGGTAAATGTACAAGCGATGAGACCTAGTGTTGTTATTTTTTACAACTGCAGCTCAGTGATCTCCTGAAATGAAGCAAAGTCAGGTGAGCATTTTAATGACCTGAGAAAAAAAGACCTTATCATTAGTTTCAATAACTTGACTTTCCATTTTGTAGAAGAGAAGGAAAACCAGAGGACACTCATGTCTGAACTCTGTTCCTCTGTTTCTGGGCAAAGAGGAGCTGTAAACATGGGAGGGAAAGGGGAGTCCTGGGGGGAACACCAGTTCTTACTTACTTTGTTTATCAACCGGATTAAATGTTAGCGTCAAGTTCAGAGACACTGCAATCTCGATTTCTAGTGTCTGCATCAACATTCATAGTGCCCAACTATGTCAGCTTAGAATCCCACTAGTATAAATTTTCAAAGAAATTTTTTTTTTCTTGATTGGAAATGATTGATGAAGCAATACCTATTACCAAAGGGAGGCGGGAAAAAACCACGTGCACACCCCTACAACCCTCTGCAGCTGGACTCTGTACCCTGTGGGGTTTCACATATGCAGGACCTAAGGTTGGAGATCTAGTCCTACACGTATCTGTCTTCAAGCTCACAGCTTAGAAACCCTACACTGTTAAAAGAATACAGAAATAAAAGTGTAGATGAGGGAAATAATGGGCATGGTCTAGCTAGGGAAAGTAATTCAAATTATAGAAGAAATCCAGGTGTATAGAGTGTGTGATTTAATGAAGATACATAGGACTTGTGATAATGGAATTATTTTTAGTTTAAAAAAAGTTTAAAGACCAATTCATTACAAGGCATAGTACATCTCTGTGTAAGGTGGTAAAGATCAAGGATAGATTCTGTTGCTCTGGATTAACTCAGAAGTTATTTGTGGTCATGTAAGTAAAAACTAGGGAGAGAATCCTGTAGTGTGTTGTGACAGCTGTTCTGTACCAAATTGCTGGCGTAATCTCATGAAATTGCTTGCACTAATTCACTTCAGCGTAGCGATGAGTCTGATGCTGAGCTGTGGGGGTTCTCTCTTGCCCTGCACATAGTAAAGCATATCCATTTCCCACTGCATTCCTAGTCTGCTGCAGCCACTGAGCTTCAGGTAAATTGTGACAGCCTTGGAATTTTATCACCACAGTGCAAGCGCAGCATCCTTCTCTGACACAGGGCCTGTCCACCTGGCAAGGCTGTTTTCTCTTTTATGCCCAAGGGAAAAAATTTAATCACTTCTTATATCAGCATGATGACTAACCAGAGCAGAATTTTTTTCAATATTTTGCAGAAACCTATGGGTTTGTAAAAATAGATATTCCTCCACCAGGTAGAAATCATTCAGTATTTCTTCACTGATACTAGTGTACTAGGTTTATCCCTTGTGATTAAAGTTTTTATCCCTGCTGATTGAGAAAACCCACACTGGGCTGGACTTCAGCTGTAGAGTAAAAATGATCAGGAATTTTTTTTTGTTATTCTCAATAATTTTTTTTTAAATGTTGCAGAAAGAGAGTTTCTTTTATTTCATAGGCAAATATGAAGTCATGCAACATAAAACGGATAGACTAGCTCATTGACAGATCCAAAGAAAAGCATTCTTTATGAGAAAACACTGTATTGCTAATAAAGTGATCCCAACAGCCAAGCTTGTACTGCTTAATTTGTTACCTTGGAGTGATATTATAATTCTGGCATACTGAAAAATCGCCTCACAGAGACTCATATTGCATTTGCTGCCGAGTGCATCTTTGATATAACATTTGTTATTGTAGTGCTTGGGGTGTCTTCAGAAGAGTAATATTCTAAATGAACCTGGCTGTATCATCCCTTTAATGTAGAGTAGAGTTTTGCATTAAATTTTCAGCTTATTTCGAATGTGTTTTGCCAGCTATTCTTCATGAGCGATCTGTTCAAGAATAGGGCCAGTATATCAACATAAAATCAGAAAAATCCTTAACACTTTCTCTTTGGGGAATCTCTCAGGTTGTTTCAATTCTTTTCTGTTAGATGAATAGACAGTATGATCTCTTGTATTTATGCCTGCCTGTCAGGTTTTTTATAGTAGAAACACGAATCACTGTTTGTAATGCAGGATTAGCCTGTCTCACACAATGTTATTAGAATTAGACCTGACTAGTGACTTAATTACTTTTTCTTCTATATTTAACTTTTGTTTTCATCCCACACCAGCTTTTTCACTCCCAGGAACTTCTTATATTAGAGCAAATACTGAAGAACGTATGTATTATTTTTCTGGATTTGCACAGACAAAAAATAAGAGCAGTGTGGAGACCCCCCTCAGTGGACTTCTGTATTCTGAGCTGCCAGTAAAATGTAAAAAGATTGCACTATGATGTCCTATTAGACCTCAAGACTGCAAGGACAGTTTGTGTTGAACACAGGCATTTTTCATAATTATGTTGCCTGCAGAGTTGCCACCTGCCCTAATTTGATCTGATTACGGTGAAATGCAAAACTGTCCTCATTTCTTAAGTGGAACTTTTCCATGTTCCCTCTCAGAGAACAGCAAGATATGCACACAGGTATTGCTGCTGCAAAGGAGGAACGAATATATTACAATTAGGTATCAATTAAGATCTGAACTCCTTTACAGGAGTTCAGGTCACTTTTAGACAATTGTTTCATTCTTTAGAGTTCTGGAAATGGTTTTCTGTCTTAAAATCTCTGTGAAAAAGAGAAAATCATAGCCATTCATCCAGATATGGCTGTACTATTCTGAGAGACATTATATATTCTGTGGCTTTTTAAAATTCTCTTTTGGTTGGGTGGGCTTATTGTCCATGAACATTTATTTTTAGAGTAGCCTGGGCTTGCCTTGTAGTCTGAGTCATTTATGTAGTAATTTAAATATTTGTCTAAGTTCTCAGTGAAAGGCTCATGTTGAAGTCTTATAAATGCTTCATAGATTAAAGGAATAGCATTTTTTTAATATACTGTTTATACAGAATGATGTCATATCCCGGGGAAAAAAAAGAAATGCAAAACTCAAAAGAAAAGCATTGCTGTTTCTGGGTCACTGGATATTGTTTGCCATTGTCCTTTCTCCAGTAGTAATTTTGTGTATGCTTATGCATGTGTGAGTAAAAGAGTGAGACCTGCATGTGTGCTTCTTGGTTTTTCTGACAGATGTTTTTTTAGCTTGGCATATTGATTTTCCTGTACTGTGGACAGAAAATAACCTTTCAAAATTGTATTTTAATGTCCTTAAACAGTAGGTTTGGAATTAAAAAGATGGAAAGCTGTGTTTGTTCTCTGGCCCTTGTCCACATGTTTCTTGATGGTGCAGTGGCTTATTCTACATTACATAGTCAGTGTAATAACCTCACTTGGTAAATACAAATGAGATGGAAATTTATTGCATTATGAAACTGGTTTTTTGTCTATAACTTCCAAAATTATAGGAGAACATTTTCCGTAATTCAACTTTTAAAAGGAAAAAGGATAAATATTTACTTTCCAAATCTGATTCTCAGCATTTGGGCTTTACAATATTGTTTACCATGACAAATATATTTGTGTTCTTGAGCCATCAGCTGGAAAACGTCTGTGTGAACTTCAGTTTAATTTCGACTTAGAAACCTTATAGCATTTCTATTTTATACTTGCTTAGTTCTGGTATTCAGAAATTTGAATCTTCTAAGGATTTGCCCCTCAGTAACTAGCAAATTAAATTCTTCTATAGTTATTTTTACCTTGTGTTGACTTTTATTCAGGGATAGTTGGATTTTCCCTGAGAAGGCAATCTCCTCTCTCATAAAGTCTCCACCACATGCTGAAAGCTCCTGACCTCTCACTTCCTTTCTCAAAGGTACTGATCATCATCAAAGGCCAATGCCAGCATGAAGGTGGGAATTTGAGAGAACAGAGTTTTCTTTAGAGATTTCAACTACTTTTTGAATAAAAGATGAGAAAACCTTTCATGAATTGAGCTGATAGAGCTAAAAACCTAGCAAACTGAGAGTGAAGAGCTCCTTTCAGGCCAGATCCCTGC
The DNA here is from genome assembly GCF_965178545.1 of Coloeus monedula. Taxonomy (NCBI): domain Eukaryota; kingdom Metazoa; phylum Chordata; class Aves; order Passeriformes; family Corvidae; genus Coloeus; species Coloeus monedula. The sequence goes on along the minus strand of NC_138782.1, from coordinate 40,748,207 downwards.
AATGAGATTTTCACTTCCATGGTTTATATGGTGTAAGGTGTGAGTCTTCCAAAAGAAGTTTAAAACAGCACTCTTGTATCTCAACTAAAAAAAACCCTAAAATCACCTAGTTGTGGTAGGAGCCCTAGTCTTGTTAATTTTCTCTTCCATGCAAAGAAACTGTAGAAACAACTTCTGTTATTTAAGAAGCATTAAAAAATGGTTTTTCTGTAAAATTTAATTTGACAATAATCAATGCTAGCATGGAAAGAAGGGAGTTTCCTTTTTATTCTTTGCTTCTGGAGCTTCTGTATGTGAGCAGTAAAGGTCATAGCTCAATTTCTCATTACAGATAGACAGCGTGGAATTTGTTGTGTTGCATGAGTTTGGTATTCACTGACTTTATTGAGAATTGTATGGGTGAATTTATGCCTGTAATTTAAACTGAGATATTGAGCAAGCAGATGGTGCAGACTATTCATCAAATATGTTTGCACCATTGCATGGTTGCCCTGAACTCTCAGGCTCTTGGGCTAGACTGAATATTATTTCTTAGAAAATTTCCCCTCTCTGAAAGACTCTTTCAACAGTTTGTCACATAGCAGTGCAGAATATACAGAAGACTGCCAAAAATAGTGAACAGTGGCTTGCTGGCATTGCAGAACTCAGTGCAATTCAGGGTTTGAATGCTGATGTGACTAAACGTTACTTGTTCAAGTGTGGTTTAACTGTTGTTTTAAATATGCAAAAAGGAAGCAAGGAAGCAGGTTCTAAACTGAACAGCAGGTCAATATTCCTGCTGATATTTTTTGTGGTAAAGATTAAAAGAAAGACCTTAGCAGAAAATGGCTAATGTGGTTCATTACTTCTAGTCATTTGGCTTTAAAGCGTCATTTAAAAAAGCAGTGAGTAACAGCATAGTGAAAGCCAGAGTTGTGTGCAATGTGAGAAAGCCAGACCAGCAGAATTTACTACAATCACTTTATGTGATCCTTTCCCAACTCTGCTGCAATCCATTTGCAGAATTCTTTCACAAGTACTCCATGAGAGTAAAAAATGTGCTCTGTGTCTTTGCAGGGTTTTGAATTTACGAGCGCACAAAGATGTAACCTATTCAGCTGGGCAACTAACATCTAACATCTCTAGTGACTGGTCAGAACAGGACAAGTATTGCGTTCTGACAGTCAAGCTTTCATGAAACTTTCTTGACTAATAGCTTCAGCAGCCTTTTTGATAGCAAAATAATCTATAGGTCTTTTTATGGACTTCAGCTGTCAGAAGTCAAGCAAGAAAGAAAAAGCAAATCAACGTGGTACTGTTTGATGAGGTCATTAATGAAGAGCAAATGGAATTTCAATTCTGATTTTTTTTTTAAGACAATAGGTTTCTTACTGCAGATTGACCTTTGAAGAAGTAGCAATTAAATATGTCCTTTACAGGCACACAGTCTTTTTAACAAGTATTATGTTTTGTGTACGTAGTCTATTTGTTTGTTGGTACGAATACCTGTAAGCACCATTGACTTAATTGTTGCTGTGATAGTTTGCTTGAGCTGAAGAACTGCTCCACCATTTGTAGTTTTAGAGAGATTTTTAAAGACTTAGAGGGAAGATCTTCACTATGTTGACCTCTGGGTACAGAAACCACACACGAGCATTGCTTGTCGTCTTCTCTGGTGCAGCATTGCCCAAGTGCAGAGCCGAGCTTTGCAGTCTAAGTATGTGCCTGCTGACTTTGAAAGGACAGAAATCAGTACTTCTTGCTTTTGAAAAAACTTCTTTTTAAATTTTTTTCCCCGACCAATCTGTAATATTGAAGTCCTCTAATGTGTCTCTTATCGGCATATATTTGTTTTGTCTTGCTATCTACTCATCTAGATTATTGTACAGAAAAATATCATCTGCAAACTGATGATTATTAAAATGGCATGAGTACAAGAATGCCATGTAATTTTTTTAGTTTACTTTATTTGTTTTTGCTGAGTAGGTAACTTTTTACACAAATTGTAAGGGGGCCAGTACAAGATATTTTGGTACTAAAGGATTGTCCCCCAATTTTCAAACATACAGCTGACTGATTTCATGAGAGGGTTTTGACTCTGACATGGGATTTTATGATCAATAGTGGTTAGTAATAATTGATTCTCCAGATGAAGTTGTGTGCCCCCGTGAATCCTCTGCATTTTCAGACCTGCAGATGTAAGTCATGGGACTTGAGATGACAAGTTATTTACAGGACTGTTTTATGACCTTTCTTTCTTTAAAAATTAAGTCTTTTTATACAAAGGAAGATCTATGTAAATATAAGTGTACGTATACAAATTAATGAAGTTCTAAGTTTGTCCACATTGGGAAATTATGTAGGTAGCAACAAAGAAAAAAACTCAGTAATTTACTATTTACAAAAGTATTGCTCATGACGGTTGTAAAAAAATAATGAAAATGGCTATAGTAATACTCTTCTGTAGGATCTGTGAGAAAATGCTTCAACATGTTTTCACAATGCACAAGCAGTATTCCAAATATAGCCTTGTATGCTTGTATTTTATAAATTACATACTCAATATTCTTCATAATATCTTTTTCTCTTTTCAATAAAGTATTTATGCATTCCAGACACCCTCCTTAGTTTTGTCTTGGTTCACATTCACGTAACATCAAAAATGAGAAAAGGTCATCTGTAACATCTAAACATTTAATTAACACAAACGCAGTGAAGTCACTTCATACTTTGAAATCATTGTCAGTTCCTGCAAGAAAGGCCACACTCTAACCAGCACAGGACTGTTTTTCACTGGAAGAGATGCAGACAGCAGAAAGGTGTGGGGTGTTCCAACAATATTCCAGTTAGTTGAACAACTTGGAGGAGACTAGGAAAGTGACATAACAAATTAATGCACATTAATTACTACTAATTACAAACTAATTAGAGGACTTCAAACTTGCTAAGTTTTGTGTGAAAGTCTAGTCTGACTCCAGCCTTCTTACTACCCTGTTTCCATTCCCATTGTTACTGTACTCACTGCAGAGTTGTGCTCTTCCTGCCATTGCTGCTCAATCAGCAGAGTAGTCTGTGCTGTGCTGAGTAACTTGTAGTCACATCTGGAGTCCCAGGCGCTGTCCCACTGTAGCTGAGCTTGGCTGTGCTCTGGATGCATACCTGCTATAACAAGCACCTCTGAGTTGCAGGATTCCCTAGCCATCTTTCCATGCATGGCAGACCAGCTTGCACTTGCCTATAGATATATGTAATTGTTGCTGTATTGCAAGTCCTGCCATTAGAGTGCTGCACTGCCAGATTTTTAGGATTATGTTTTTGAATACGGAACATTTCTCATACCTATACTAAAGTCAGGAAAAAAAAAAATACCAACATATCCATTAATTTTCTAAGCATGAAGTGGTTTTCTCAAGTATGTGAAACGTTTTCTAGTGGCAAGCTTGGTTTAGCAACTAGCACTGTGAAAAGATATCCTTTGAAGGACACTGATAGATATTCATGCGTGGTTATGTTCAGAGCCCACAAAAGGGATGTACTTTTCAGAATTAACAAGTGTTGATGCAGACATAAATTCTGAGTGAGAGAAATGGAAGTTGCACTGTGCTCATAATGTAAATGCTTAGCTTTCATGGAGCTAAATGTGACGGGGAAATTTACATGCTCCAATGTTAAGCATGTGCAGCAATGATTGGAATTGCAGCTGTTGGGTGAAATTCAAATAATCTAACTTTAAAAGTCTAAAAGTTACTTGTGTAAATCTTGCCAAGTCACCTTAAACTCCTCACTTAATGGAAATTAGAGGATATTTTTTTTGTGCCTGTCTTGGATGATGGGAATTAGTCTGTGAAGGCATGTATTCCTTCTATCAACTAAAAAGGAAGCATGCAAGGAATAAATTAGACTCATGTAGCCAACATTTTAATGCTTAAATGCATTGAAATGAATTTCACACAACTATGCCATTTGGGGAAAGATGAAATTTAAAATGCAAAGCATGAAATAATGCTGCAAACGTATGGTAGAAGATGTAGCACACAACCCTGCAGTGGAGATACATATGCTTGTAACTGTGGTCAGTGAAGACATTTTGTGATTTTCTATGATTCTCTGAGTGATTCAGCCAGGGTACCTCCATCCAGGTGCTGGTAGACAGGGGTACTGGGACAGCCCCTGCTCTGGGCATTGGGCACCTCCCTGGGGATGGGCCTGAACATGGCCCTGGCTTGCCAGGGCCTGTGGCTGGGGAGGGCAGGGCTGTGGGGAGCTGAGATCAACCCAGATGCAGGTGGGTGAGGCAGGGGATGACATGGGGTTCTGGCTGGGACAGGCAGGGCTGGTGGTGCCATCAGGGCACTGACACTCATGTTACTTCTCAGCTGGCTCTGTTTGAAACAGCTGTCATTTTTTGCTTCCATTTTGCCATTTCATGCAACGTTAAAGGGTTGTTTTAATTTTTCCTTTGCCTTCTCTCTGAAGAACATAAGTCATACAAAGGGATAATTTCAAGAAAAAAAACCAGAAGCTAATTCTGTCTGAGAAAAAGTATGTGAAGATTTGGGTAATTAAATTGGTGTTAGAATCATAATTTAATTAGAAGTGTAGTTGAAAATGTGTGTTCAGACCGGTTGAAATCAGGGTATTTATGATGTTAGGAGACATCAAACCGTCCTTCCTAAATTTTGTTTCTTTATTCTTCTCTTGGAGATACATGTACTTATATGAACAGATTAAAAATATGTTTATGAAGAGAATACCACAATGTAAATTGCAAATTTACAGTTTCAAATTTCTCTAACTTTAAATGGACCCTTCATTTGTAAGTACAGCATTTGGAGTTAAATTATAAAGCAATATGGGAATCAATTAACAACAAAATTATTCAAACAAGTGAACTTGTGTATGATGGAACATGTAGAAGCAAATAAAATGCTTTAATTTAATTTAAGTAATAACACTTTAAATAGAGGCAAAGAAATTACTTGTTGTGACTTTATAAAGCTGCTGGTCCTTTGAACTGGGCATCATCCCTTCATTATTTTCCTGCTTAGACTTAGGCTCATTCCTAAGATATCACATTAGTCTTATGGATCTGATTGCTCTAAGGTCAATGGAGCTATGAAAGAGTAAAAAATGGTGTAGAAATATTAAATATTTGCATCAGTTTTGTATTTCTTATATCTTGCTCTGCCTTCATAGTTAGCAATAACCTGTAACAGTCACTGTAGCTGAGAACATATGAAACACATAGGTTTGAATGTAAGCTGAAAGAGGGAACGGATAAGCAATTTAGCTGCCATTTTATCAGTCTGCAGGTGTCCTCAATCCTGAGTTTTCGCTTCTGATTAAAGCCAATTGTCCATGCTTTTGCATCACTTCCTTTCAACACTTCCATGTGTAATTATTATTGATTTATTTGTTTAATATTCCTGTGGTTTGTTTATGTCTGTGGAAATTTCATGATAGCTTGTACTTGTCAAATAATAATTGGTAAGAGGGAAGTGAAAAGTTTTGGTAATTGCTAAGAATATTCATTATAAGGGGTTCTGTAGTATAGAGGTGTAAGGGTTTGGTCCGAAATACTCATTACTGTTTACCTTCTGTGAGATAAGAATTAGGAGAAAAGCAAAGCAGGCACCAAAATTGAAAGAATACAAAGAAGTTTATTAACAGACCTAAAAGAGGGGAAAAAGGAAAAAAAATATCATACCACATCTTCAGAATGCTTCTCCTCCCCCCCCCACCTTTCTCCCTTCTCCCAGTGACAATGTAAAAAGAAAACCCTTGAGATGTTCAGTCTGTTTACCACTTCCATAATAACCTTGTTCAGTCCATTTAGGAAGAGGAGTCTCTCTTGCCCATGCTATGAACACATTGTCACAACGAGACAGTCACCCAGGTTGGTTCTCTGCTTGCATCATGTGACAGTCCCTTCCCACAACTTGCAGCTTTTCCCACAACTGCTTTCAAGGGTCCAATCTTGAATTACTGGGGTGCAATTTTAAGGTTGAGCCGTTCAGAAACAAAAGTTCTCTTCACCCATCTCTGGGAGCATTTCATCTCTAAGAACAGAGGCCCTCCTCCTTCCCTGGGAGCAAAGGGTCTTCCTCATCTTTATCTCCAGGACTATCTCTGGGAGCATCTCTAGGAACTGAGGTCTTCTCCTTTTCCATTTGGAGCAAAAGTCCTCATCGCTTCCATCTCTCCCTGTTCAAACTTCTCATGAAATTACCACTGTGTCAGCATCTGCCTATCTCAGCGCAGATGCTTTTGCTCACAAGTACAAGTTGAACGCTCCACCCCCCATGCCTTCATGAAATTACAATGGGATACTCTGATATATCACAGCTTTACAACAGAATTTCAGCTTTAAGCATCTCCTCTTTCTCTTCCCTCAGGTTTTCAGCTCTTCACAGCACTAAAAGGGTTAATCTCACCTAGGCCTTGCAGATGGAATGAAGCTTATCGCTGTTGGTCACATGATCCTTTGCCGGAGAGCAGAGCAGCTTCAGCTGAATCTTGACCGCACTGGAGAGGGGGAGCCGGGCTGCTCTGTCTGTGGGGGTGTTCCACGGATGGAACAGGGCCCATCAGCTCCAGGATGGCCATGGCCTCGCCCGGCCTGGCCCGAGCAGGGCCTGGGCCGGGCCCGCTGGCCCCCACATGGGGCCCGCAGCCACCTGTGCCAGCGCCAGAAATGAGAGAGAGAGAGCTGGGGGGCGGGGCGGTTTGTCTATTCTTAAGTGTGGATCACAGGGGCGGTCACAATTTTAAGTGGCTTAAAGAATTGTCCATATTCAAACTGGCCAGCTGATAGGTTCTGTTAGGTCACAGAGGAAGCTGTAAGCACCCCTTTGAAAGGACATCACTTCTGGGACTATGCTTGCTAACCCATGACAAGAGGGCATAAAAACTAATCCTCAAAGCATTCCGTACAAAATAGCAGAAATCTGTAAAGTGCAGTTTATTTATGTCATTTGGCATGTGCTAGCTTCACATCAGAGACTTAGACAATACACTTTTCTGTAAATGTTTGGTGTGTACAGTTTGCCAGTGAACCCATCAGGTGCTGTGCTTAACTAGTGATAATATTCAAGTTTCTATGTGTGCTTTCGTATACATGAATACGTTGATGGATATAAGGATGAATTTTTGGGTGAGATGATAAATAGTTCTTAATGGTTTTGAGCAGAATAGGGGCTTTTTTAATTGTCTTTACTTTTTATTTATGAAATTGTTATTTTTCATAACCTTTGTCTCTAGTCAGTGCAGGAATTTAACATAATCCAACACTTTTTCAAAACTCACAGATATTTGGTAAAAAGAGGTTGCAGTGTTAGAACATGTTTTACAAAGGTCCACTTGCAAAAAAGAAGAAATGAAAAATAGAAACAGGAAACATCAGAAATATACACAGAAATAGAAAAAAAGGAAATTTTTTTTCCTGAAAAAAAAGAAAAAAAGGAAAAAAGGAAATTTTTTTTCCTGAAATTATTGCTTCTGAAATGTGACAACCTGAAATGACTTCATGCAGACAGCAGACTGTTAAGATGTGTCAGTATTATTCAATATTGTATGCATGTGGCATTTCTGAACTTGTTGCTTGTCATGGGTTAGCAAAGCATACTCTCAGAAGTGATGTTCTTGCAAAGGGGTGCTTACAGCTTCCTCTGTGACCTAACAGAACCTATCAGCTGGCCAGTTTGAATATGGACAATTCTTTAAGCCACTTAAAGTTGTGAACACCTCTGTGATCCACACTTAAGAATAAACAAACTCTGGTCAGAGCTCTCTCATTTCCAGCGCTGGGACAGGTGGCTGCGGGGCCCTGTGTGGGGGCCGGCAGGCCCTGCTCGGGCCAGGCCGGACCGGGCCACAGCCATCCTGGAGCCAATGGGCCCTGTTCCACCCACAGAATCCCCCCACAGCCCTGCTCTGTGCAGACAGAGTGGCCCGGCTCCCCCTCTCCAGTGCGGCCAAGATTCAGCTAAAGCTGCACCACTGTCTGGCAAAAGATCATGTGACCAACAGCGATAAACTTCATTCCATCTGCAAGGCCGAGGTGAGATTAACCCTTTTAGTGCTGTGAAGAGCTGAAAACCTGAGGGAAGAGAAAGAGGAGATGCTTAAAGCTGAAATTCTGTTGTAAAGCTGTGATATATCGGAGTACCCGTTGTAATTTCATGAAGGCATGGGGGATGGAGCATTCAACTTGTGAGCAAAAGCACCTGCGCTGAGATAGGCAGATGCTGACACAGCTGTAATTTCATGAGAAGTTTGGACAGGGAGAGATGGAAGCGATGAGGACTTTTGCTCCAAATGGAAAAGGAGAAGACCTCAGTTCCTAGAGATGCTCCCAGAGATAGTCCTGGAGATAAAGATGAGGAAGACCCTTTGCTCCCAAGGAAGGAGGAGGGCCTCTGTTCTTAGAGATGAAATGCTCCCAGAGATGGGTGAAGAGAACTTTTGTTTCTGAACGGCTCAACCTTAAAATTGCACCCCAGTAATTCAAGATTGGACCCTTGAAAGCAGTTGTGGGAAAAGCTGCAAGTTGTGGGAAGGGACTGTCACATGATGCAAGCAGAGAACCAACCTGGGTGGCTGTCTCGTTGTGACAATGTGTTCATAGCATGGGCAAGAGAGACTCCTCTTCCTAAATGGACTGAACAAGGTTATTATGGAAGTGGTAAACAGACTGAACATCTCAAGGGTTTTCTTTTTACATTGTCACTGGGAGAAGGGAGAAAGGTGGGGGGGGGGAGGAGAAGCATTCTGAAGATGTGGTATGATATTTTTTTTCCTTTTTCCCCTCTTTTAGGTCTGTTAATAAACTTCTTTGTATTCTTTCAATTTTGGTGCCTGCTTTGCTTTTCTCCTAATTCTTATCTCACAGAAGGTAAACAGTAATGAGTATTTCGGACCAAACCACTACACTAAATTGGTGTTTCTGCCCGGTTACAAACCGAACGTGCTACATTGCTGGAAAGAACCATGCCAACAGTGACATAGTTTTTAAGCTCTCTCTTCGCTAGTAACGTCAGGATCTGTTGTATAATCAGCTAAACAAGATCCAGTGAAAATCTGAACTATGAAAAGATTGAAAACTAGGTTGGGCAAGTCTCTGAAAAACAGACTATGCAAAATATTGTATTTGGAAGAGGATGCAGCAGTGGATGACTAGTAACACTTAAATATGTATGTTTTTGATAGAATCATAGAATAGTTTGAGTTGGAAGAGTCATCTAGTCCAGCGCCCCCGCAGTAAGCAGGGACACCTTCAAGTAGGTCAGGTTTCTCAGAGCCCTGGCCAGCCTGACCTTGAATGGGGCAACCCATTCCAGTGTTTCACCACCCTTACCATAAAAACACTTCTTTCTTATATCTAATCTAAATCAACTCTTATGCAGTTTAAAACCATTACCCCTTGTCCTTTCACCATAGGCCGCCCCTAAATAATTTGTCCCCATTTTTCTTATAAGCCTCCATCAAGTTCTGGAGGGCTGCTGTTATGTCTCCCCCAAGCCTTCTGTTTTCTGGGCTGAACAATCCCAATTCTCTCACCTTTCCTAATAGACCAGGTGCTCCAGCCCTCTGATCATCTTGGTGACCTTGCTCTGGACCCACTCCAACACACCCACATCCTCCTGATGTTCTGGGGACCCCAGACCTGGATGCAGTTACTCCAGGTGGGATTCTCACCAGAGCAGAGCAGATCAGCAAGATTCCCTCCCTCTCCCTGCTGCCCACGCTGCTTTGGATACAGCTCAGGACACGTTTGGTTTCTGGGCTGCAAGTACTTATTGCCAGCTCATGTCCAGCCTCTCACCCCCCCACCCCCAAGTCCTTCTTGGCAGGACTGCTCTTAATCCATTCATCCCCAGCGTGTATGGTAGAGAGGATGCATGTAAAGAGTTCTTAAAGGGGAGACTATATAATTGATGTGTGAGGGCAGAATAGGATGGATTTCTGGGAGAAAAACGGTTCTCAGGAAATATAATTTCAAGGAGAATGGAGAGAAAAAGTTCTTGCTAGGGAAGAAAAAGGAAACCTTCCAGTTTTAAGGCGTTTAGTGAATAACAAATTGGAAACGATAAGAGGGAAGAAAGAAATAATTGATTGAAGTAGAAGCTGTAAGGACTCCAAAAAGCAGAATGCAGTTTAGCTGGTGTTCTAAAGCTAACATCTGTCAAAGATTAGCAGGCAGCATTACATGAAATCATAATTATCCTCTACACTTAGAAATTCTTATAGCAGTATGCAATCAATGTAGATATTTTCAGGGAAAACCACATGCAGGAAAAAAATATTGCTGATTATGTAAGAACTTGAGGCTGAGAGAGGAACCGTGTTTTATACAATAAGTTTTGATTTGAAACACAGAGAAGACAACAGCTCTGGACTGCAAGTCAGGGCATGGGTCAAGAAGTTAGTGAGACAGAGTTGGATTGAGATGTAAATCCCAGTGAGAAGACAAGGAAATGCTGTGTAGCTGCAATTCTGTGGTAGGAGTAGCAAGGACAATTAAGTACATTGAGAAAGAGAAAGAATAAACATCATGGAAAAAATGAGAAAAGAAATTTAAACGTGATACACAGGTTGTGCTTCTAGAAGTTGAGGAGAATAAAATCTGATTAAGAAATAATCACTTAGAGCTAAAACTCACACCCTCAAATATGTGAATATCCTTGTGCACGAGGAAGAGGTGGGTAAAAAGAAGCCTGTAAGGATATCCTAGGTTTCATTAAATGGGAAGAAATGCTCATATTTAACGAGAGACAAGTCATTAATAGACAACTCTTACTATATGCTTAAACCCGGGCCAACTTTAAACCTTGTCTACCTTTGTAAGGGTTTGCTGATGAAGTTGTGTAGATGGTGCATTCTTCACCTATTCCTCCACTGAATGGATATAAGACATTTACCAGCAAAAGACTGACTTGAGTAACATTTAAATCAGTTCCCTAAGTGGAAAAATGTATGCAATTACAAGACTAGTGTCATTTTGTCTATTGTTTGGTTTTTTGCCTTTTTAGTATGCTGCTTTCAAGTGTAGCTTTTCCTTCTGCATCCCTAAGACAGCTATGCCAACAGAAATTGTGAGTGTAGGTCGTGTCTCATTGGCCTTGAGTAAAACCCTGGTGCTGGTGGAGATTTTTCTGATAATTACATCCAAATTAATTTGTATTCTTTTAATGGCAGTCATTAAGAGTGAAAGGTAACTATTTGTAGTTGCATCAGCAGAAAACCAGGTTGATAAAGATCACGGTGCCACCCATTTTCTGAGGGGAACTATGCTCTTTATTCCTTTTAAGAAATGGTCTCTGTTCGCAAAGAGATGCTTCAATTTATGGTAAAAAGAATAAAGCCCAGATAGCTTTCTCAGTCTGCACTTTCATCCATTGTCAGGAATTAGTCTAGTAGTGTACAAAAGTCATTTACAAAAGTAGTGTTCAGCAGCCTTGGATTGCATTGCCAGGAAGGTAACCGCGGTCTAAACAGGGGATTAAAGTGGCAGCTAGCAAGACATATTCTTTCTTACTGGCTGGTACAGATGTGAAAGTTTGTAGTGATTGAAAATTAATCTCATTGCAAAATTCTGGCAAATCACTCCTCTGCCTGTGTTCTTGGTTTGTGTGTTAACACTAGCAGGTAACAGCCATGTATATGTGAAATGGGTTATATTTGCAACAGCCAAAATTAAAGGGATCTGTGGGGCCTATGAAATCCTTCAGGGAATCAGGAAAAGCATGTATTATTCTTAGAAATGAGTCCAAACCTGTTGTGTGAATCAGAATTCAGCTTTGGGCAGCTCCAATGTTTTGATGAGAGATCCTCTTTTAACAGGCTTTTTGGCTTATACTAAGGGTTGGCAGTATCTGGCAGACAGTGCTGCCCTTTTCATCTTGCTTTTGTTTGTAGTCCTTTGGGGAAAGGGCTAAAATATTCAGAATATAACCTTTCTAAGTGTTCTTGGTAGCATGCTCCAAAATGTGGAAGGATTATTTGATAGATGGCTTTCAGTATTCTGGTGCCTGCAGAGCCATGGCTAATCTTTCTAATCTTCTTTATCTAAGGTAATCTGTATATTCTATCCTCTCTGCATCTATGTGTCTTATGCTGAAACTGCTCTGACAGGAAGCTCTAAAATGCCTATTTTTTTTTTTCTTTCCAACAGCTGGCTGCCCAGATTCCTTGATTAAAGAACTTCATCACTTCAGGATTCTGGGAGAAGAACAGGTAAGTTAGCATCTCAAAGGCAGCGTCTTAATGTCATGAAAGATAGACGCTAATGAGGCAGTTTCATCTCTCTCCAGGGAGACAGAGTGTATCTCATGACCCCCAAAGATCTGAAATGTGGGAAAAAAACCACATAGGAGTTATATGTGAGAGCTGGGGTTTTTTTTAATCTATCCGTCAGCCTTGACAGGTTATTAATTGGTACATCTGCTACCTGCCACAGTTTTTCAGCTTTTGACTACTGCAGTAAACAGACTCTCTAAAGCAGCAGACAGACAAACAATCTGACTAAGGGATTGGTACTAACAGCTACTCATGATATTATCTGTCCCTTTGTGTGTCCCTTTTTCTCTTTTAAGAGTGTTTCTCATAATTATAGCTGTGCTTTGCACTCAGAAAACTATTTCTGTAGAGGCACCTAAGGAAAGCCTAAATGAAGTATGCTTTACAGCACTCACAAGAAGGTCAGTTATTATTTTGTCAATAATGAAATTAACGTACAGAGGTATTGAGAAGTGGCCTTAAATTTTGAGAGACAGGTTGAATTTTCAAACCCTCAATGCTTCTGAAATTCAAGTTGTCTTTATCTCTGAAGTATCCCTCCTAAGGTAGTGGTTACAAAGCCTGACTGCCTGACACAGAGCTACAGGTGCTAGGGACCAAGGGGCTGAAAGCCCAGCATTAGTGTGTTGTACATGACAACATCCACATCTTTTAATGAACCTGGCACCAAGGGACTTACACAGGGTTGTATGAGGCCTGTGAGAGAGGTAGGAGCAACTCCTGAGATGTTAATTCAAAGTCTTTTTTCATCATTTTAAAATCTGATTAGATTGTCAGGAACACCCCATTGCTTCTCCTTTCCCTGTCACTCTCCCTTTTCTTATTACTGCTGTTACAATTTCTAGACTTCCGATTTTCATCCACAACCCCCCACTTCAGTTGTTGTAGAGAGTTAGAGGTCATGTTTTTCAGGCACTCAGTTTTTCCTTAGCAAGAAGGCAACATGAAGGGGAGTGTGGGAGGGTTTGTCTGACAAGAATTTTTAAAATAAATAAATAAATAAATAAATAATTTAAAAAAAAAAAAAGACAGAAAACAGAATAGGCCAAAGGAGATACTGGAAGTGGGAATCTGGTGAGATTGAGGATTTAGGAAGAGAAAATAAAAGAAGTTACAACTAGGATTGATGGGGCCAAGAGACTGATTAGAGCTACCTGACAAATGGAGGGCAGAGTGAGATGAAGCTTGGGTAAAGTGAAGAGATGGGGTTGGTTCATGGAAGGGATTGGTAGTAGAAACCAGATTGATAAGGATAAGGGTCTGACAAGGAGCGTGGACCAAGGACTGGAAGGGAATGACCAAATACGGAAGCTTGCTGAAGACACTGGTAGATAAAGGAAGATCTGCACTTAAGGTGCATGAAGAGGTGAAGATAAGCAGACTAGGAAGAGTGGGACAAAAGGAGAAATTTGAGGGAAAAGTAAGGAACAGCTAAACCAAAAGGCTGCAAGTATGAGAGAGAAGACTAAATCAGACAGACTTGACAGCTCCCCTGGCAAAGCCCTGAGAATGGAGTTGTGGACCATAGCCTGACTAATGACCCCTGACAGAGCATCATATTTAACTGATGGACTTTCTTTGCAAACAGTGAACATTGTCATGAGGCTTGAATTATTTCATTAGCCTGTACAAGTATAAGGATTATTGCAAATATATTCTGTCCCTACAAAAGCATTGTTAGCATGAGTCTACTGAAGACCACAGTAGCTTTTGTTTGAAGTTAGCACACTCTTTGATAGTCAGGAAATAAACTGGTACAAAACTAAGACAAAAAAAAAAAAAATTAAAGTACATCTAAATAAAAAAAGAAAGGAATTACAGGCAAAGTCCTTATTCATGTGACTATCTATTTATTTCTTATGTTTATTTAGTTAGATATTTGCTTTTTAAAAAGACCTAAAATGTGTCTTTTTCTGTTATCACATATACTACATAGAAAAATTCATAATTAATTATAACACTATTTTATTCAGACTCCTTATAATTTCAGTATTATAAACCATCATATATTTTCTCCAGGAAATAGCCAGAGAAATACAGGGACATGTTCCTGCTTCATATCCAATCTTGATTTATTTTTAAAGTGCTTATGCATTTAAAGCTAGATTATAAAAGCAGAATGGACTATTGTGATAATCTGTTCTGATCTACTTTAGAATACACATTACATGACTTTTTTGGATTAATTCTTGTTTAAACTGCAGTTTATTGCCTAGAAAAGCATTTATTCTTTGTTTACAAATCACTTGCAGACTTTAGATCCTATTATAGCTCTCAGTAGTGAAAGACAAAATATTCCCAGCCTCCTACCTTTCCACCACTCTACCAGCACCAACATGCGTCCTATGTTGCATATCTCCCATTCCTCAGAGTTCAAGCAAAAAACCCCTGGTCTCCCCCTTTTGTTCACTGAGCATTTGTTTCCAGTAAGTAAAAATATAAATAAATTGACCATGTAAATGGTCATATAAATGTAAATACTGACCATATAAAATGTTTGTTGAGGTCATTAGGAAAGAAAGGTTTTGGGTGGTTTTCAGGATCGAACCTCTTGAAAACATGTGTCTGCCTGTCTATCTGAATTGTCATTATATAAATGTAAGCATTGATTAAAAACCAATGCTGAGAAATAGAAGTGTGAAGAGTTACTGATTAATATTTCCTTACAGGAGTTGTATAATAATAATAAGACTCCTGTTCAAAATTTCCATGTCTTCTATTTCTTTAGGAACATATATTACAGGAAATTTATTCTAGCTGGAAAATCTATCTTTTAAGGTTTAGTTGATGGCAATAGATAGTTTTTAAAGAGGGAATCAGTTTTTAGGCTTTATGGAAAGACACAGTCATAGTCTGAGTGGTGAAATAGAAGAGTACAAGCTTCCCTGGTACATGATATGCATTGGGGATACCTAATTTACCACATAAAACCAGCTTCCAGAGTAATTGGCTTAAAAGGCAACACCAATACACTCAGCAACAGATTGCTACCCTACTTGACCTTTTGAGAAGGTGCCAGAGAGTCTGACCCAGGAAAAGTCTCCAGGAGCAGCTTTGACTGGCTTTTTTGGGCCCCCTTTTCACAGACTCTCCCAGTCCACAAAGGTCTGTACAGGACAAAGAGAGTCTCCTGCACATGGAGTCCCAGGAAGGGTAAAGCCTGAAGCTTTCCAATTGCCCAAAGCTCTGCTGCACCTTCTCTTGCCATTTGCTCTCACTTTTCATAATCCATCATTTTCCCCTAGCTTAATGGGTGCAGCCCAATCTTCTGGCTAACTCCTCCATTTCCTAAGTACCTGAGATACAGTCAGGATCGGGTTGAAAGATTTATTAAGTGGGGAGCTACTGAAAAATAGCACAATGTAAGAAAGTCTCCTGCAGTAGCCATTTGCCCTGTCAGGCTGGCTGTCTCTACAAGTAAATGTTTCTACAAGTGGTGATAGTACAAGCTGCTTACAAAAATATGCTAAAAATGCACCAAGTATGGGCTCTGTTCAAATACAGTGCAGGGCAGGTAATTCTACAAGCCAATGCCACAGACAGCAGAGAAAACACTCTAATTCAAACATAAACACAATATACCAGCCTAGCAAGATGACTTGCAGTGAATTGTTATGGAGTCTCCCTAATGACTCTATGAGAAACTTCCCTCTTGTCCCCAAAGTGATAAAAAAAATCTTGTTTAATTGTTTAAATGGAATATTGTGATTCATGAGTAAAATAGCAGCTACATCTGAAGGCTGGAAGGGAAAACAAATAACGAGAGAGCAAGCAATCTGCTGCTATACCTGAGTGCCCCCAACAGGTCACAGCACAGATGAAGCAGATGACTTGCTAGTGACAGAAAAGGAAGCTGCTAAGTAATGTATAGCTGCGCTTCTCTGTTACATCATCTGCTCTGACAACTTTGCAGGATGTATTGGCCAGTTCCTTGATATTTTGACAGGGGAATGATCAATTTTAACAGATCTCTCCTATCAGCTGCTAGTGAAATATCATATCACTGCTCACTTTTTTTTAGAAATGATGTAAGCATTTATATCCCTGGAATCTGAGCAAGCTTGAATGGGGGCAGTTTGGAGAGGGGGAGGGGGTGTTTGTTTGTTTTGTGGGGCTTTTGGTTTTTGATTTTTTGGGCTGAGGGGGGATTCCCACATTTCCTTGTCAGTTAGGGAAAACTTATGCAGAGGAATACCCTAGAACACCCTATTTTGAAAATCTCTAGATGCACGTTCCCATGCTCTTCAAAGGTGGTGTGGGCTTGCGCTAGTTTTCCCAGTGAGCTTTAACTTTAGGAGATACAGAAATCAAGTATGAAATTAACACAGCGTGGTTAGAGATCATTTAACATTAATTGAGGTTTGGAAGGATTTTGTATACAATGTGTGCGTGTGTCAAGGCTGATTTTTTTTTTTAATTGCAATACTTGCTAGAGGAATTTTTTTTCTCAAATGCGTGCTACTGAATATTCATATAAATCCAGTCTTAAAGTAATTGATATATATTTACCCATTCAGGCAAAAGTAATGTCATATGACAATTCTAATTAATCAGCTGAGTTTAGTGCAGGAAACTGTCAAATATGATCAGCAAAGTGCTTCTGAAGTATTTGTGGGTTAAGATTTTTTGATAACTGCACTTGGAAAAAATACAAGCTACATCTCAGTAATTCAAATCAGTTCAAGAACAGAATAAATTTTTCATTGGATTATTTCTCCAAGTCCTAATAATTATGCCAAAGCTATTTTGTTAGTATTCTAAAACCTTAATCTTTGCAAGTGTACTTTCTTACACCTCTGCTGCTTCCCACCCAGTCCCCTGGCTTCAGCTACTACTCAATATAAGTGATACCTATACACATCTCTCAGTTTCTGCCATTTTTCTGTCTAACATCTGTTTTCTCTCCATCTCATTTGGCTCACCTTTTGGATTTGTCATCACCATCCCATCACCCACTCTCTGAGCTACTGCATTCAAGTCTAGATCCTCTTTACACCACTTTTTTTTTTAATAGCTAGAACTTCACAACAAATTTTATAGTCTTCCAACTTCATATGACTAGTGATATGCCTCTCTTTCCTTCCTATACTGTACCTGCCTGGAATATCTCCAAACCACCTTCTTCCCTCACTCAGAGGTAGCTGGGATTTGTGTGAATTCCTCAGCTTTGTCTCTTACGGAGTATCATAACTTTAGCCTTTAAGTTCTTGTCTTAAGCAGGATATCTCTACTTTCTTACACTTTTTTAACTTATTGTCCATACAGTGGGCAAGGAAAAGTAATTTATTTTTGGTTCAACAGCTGAAATAAAGAATGAAGAAAAAGAAAGAAGGTACTTAGTCAAAACTAATTTAAAGGATTTTTTTCTTCCATAAAAACCAAAAATAATGTCATTTTTTATAGAATTCAAATTTCTCTTCCACCCAGATTTTATTTAATTCAGAGGGAAGATTTGAACACCAGTGTTCAGGATCTCAGGTGTATGTGGAAGTTAGGACGTCTACCTTCCCTTGCATAGCTTTGATCTGCTTTCAAGGAATATACATGGGTTCACTCTTGTGACCTGAGAATTGGGAGCTGGTATCCACTACACTGAAACTCAGTTCCACAATTTGCAACAGCATCAGCTGAACAGATTTCCTTGAATCAATTACAGCCTTGATGGTTGTTACTTGCAGTGAGAAGAGGAATGTGCATTTGTCCACAAGGGTGAGAAGAAACCAATATTTATCTTTAGCATTCAGTCTATTCAGACTGATCCCTCAAGTACCTGGTGGAAGATCACAAACTTCCTGTAGTTTGTAAATACAGTGCTAACCCATACATTGTGCTCAGTCCCCTTTCTTCATTGCTTCATGTTGTCCCTCATGTATTCGGTTTGACTTCCAATACAAGCTGCTCTAGTGTTCTCTGTTCTCTATTTTCTATTTTCATATTTTTCACCTTGTGCTTGCTTTCATATCAATCCTCTAACTGCAATCTCTCTTATTTTTTCTCCATCTCTACTCCAGTTTAATTTTGTCTGTGAATGGTGATGCACTGGTCCAGTTAGAAGTTTCTTTCCTAAATATTTTCTTCAGACAACTGCCTTACCCAGTTTTCCATGACTCTCCAGTCAGTCAAATTCCAGCCCTCTAGATGTGGTTGTCTTTTTTGTCTCCATGAGTGCTCCGGTGGTAGCAAGAAGGAGCTGATGCTCTGAACTTGCTCTTCCAATCTGACCAGTGGCCAACAGAAGAGCCCAAAAACTTAGGAGAAATAAATTAAGGGTGCTCCATGGAGAGCCATGTCAGTCCATCACTTTTTTATCTGTATTTTAGATGACACGTTTGTAAGTATTTTTACTAGTCTAAGGAGTATTACTGGGTTTGTACTGTTAGTTGCCTAATTACATTATGGAACTAATTCTTCGAGTTTTTGTATGTGCATAATACATATAAATAAAGTGCTTAGTCTACATTATGGACTAATAGCCTCCACAATCTAATTTTGAAACACACAGATGGTTATTTGATTTATAGGAGCAGTAAAAACAATCTGACTCCAGAAAGTAGATTTGCTTTCCTCTGAGACTCATACATGCAGTTAAAGAAACAAGTAATTGAATTACATTTCAGAGATTTGGGCTTTACATCTACTGTTATATTTCTGTCCAAAGTTCTCTGCAAAGCTGCTACTGAGCAGATGCTTTTAGGTGTGGGAAAATAAATAAATAAATAAATAAAGGTAAATAAATAAAACAATACCCAAAGTATAAAAGCAAAATTAAAACAGCTCAAGGCATATGTGCTGGGGCAGAGGGATTGGAATAAATGACATTTTAAGATTCCTTTGAACCCAAACCATTCTATAATTCTATGATATTAAATCATAATTTTTTAATTAATTTACATGGCCAGGAATCACTGTATTCATGAAGCGTGTTTTGCAGGAGTTTTGCGCATCCAGGTGCATTTCAGTTTTGTCTTGGTATCTGAATCTCAATGTAACTGAAAAGACTGCAATCTATAGTTAACCTGTTATTTCTGTGTCAGCCTGGTGATTTCATTTATATTACTCTTGATTTACAGCATCAAATGATTGAATTCACTGGTTGAAAACCCAGTACTGTTCTAACACTCAAGAGAAACCATCCCAACCTGGAAATTAGAGAGCAAGGAATAAATGCTTTCAATTATCCAGCCTCCATGTCTATGTCATACTGTAATTTATAATCTAAAGGCCCTGGCAAGTCCTACAAGCAAAGATTGCACAAAAGAAGTTCATTATATGGTCAAAATATTGTAAATAGAGCTTATGAGTAGAGCTTTTTCCACTCCAAATTTTATTCCCTAAAACGTATAGATTTGGGCTGACTGGGACAATTTACAAATTGAGAGGAAAGTTCACAAAGGGATGCAGTTCTCTGAGAACAAACAGAATGTTTTACAACTACCTTGTTCATATACCTTTAGCTGTCTTAGCACCAGTGATTTAGAATAAATTGTATTTTTTGAAGGTTTGGGGTGTTTTTTTCCAAATAGGCATTGAAATATATGGTTCTGTGGAGAATCCAGCAAATATTTGCCTACCTGTATTTCTGAGGACCTTATTACAGTAGCCCATAGCTGCCTGACATGCTTTGCTTGAAAGCTGCTTTCTAGCAGCAGTAGATGGCTGATGATTTCTGTGTAATTTTATGCCACTCATTACCATAGTATTTGACATCCTCATGACTATTAATGGCTTTTGCCTCTTAACATTACATTGAAATCAGCAAGTATCATTCTTCCTCTTTACAAACGGGGAACTGATGAGAAGCATAGATTAAATGACTTACGTGAAAGCTGCAGGAAGGCTATGCTGCTGCCAGGAATGAAATCAGGTGCCATGAATCCCAGTTCCATCAAGTTTCCCATATATTATACTTTGTGAGAGGTTTTTCCTAAAACTAATTGTAGATACTTTCTTCCCTGTAGCATGCAGAACAATTTTACACATGATGAGTGCATCTCTAAATAGGAGGCACACTGATAAAAATTGAGTAATAGATACTGTGAAATATTTTGAATGGACAGAAGAGCTAGATTCATTTAATGACAGCTCTTTATGTATTGGATATCTAGTCTAAGTTAGTTTTCTCAGCTTCAACTATAGCACTTCTGTAGGGTGCTTGACCTTGCCTATCTTAGACATCGTATGTAAGTCAGGATAAATTCCCTTCTTGAGATCTTACCTCTTCTCATGCACTTGAAACCCTGTTTAGGCGAGATGTTTAACTTTCAATGAGCTAAAATTCTGCAAGGTGGTTCACAGTCTAAGCTATTTAGATACCTAAACCTTGGTTTTAAAAATAGCTTAGGCCAGGTGAGTTAGGATCAAAATTATTGGAACTAAGGAAGCTATTGTGAGAGTCACCTGATTCAGGTGCCGTTATCTAGGAAGTTGTTTGATGTCTCGTTACTGTTAAAAAAACAGGGCACTTCAGTACTCAGTTCTTATGCTGATGTACAAATTTAAAGGTGTAAAGATGAATTGCATCCTATCTCTCCTGTTAATTATAAAGGAAGTCTACACAAGCAGTGCAACTATAGGCATCATCACTGTGGAAATGCAAAGTAAATTAAATGAATTCTACTTTAGATCTCCAGTTAAGAGGCAAAGTAAACCAGTGGGTGTTGTGTGCTGTGATGTCCTTAAATATCTCATCCACATATGTGATTAAAAACACATCATGGGCTCCAAAGACATTTAAAGGCTCTTTAAATTTGACTTGCTTAATGCATTTTGATTACATCAGTCCAGTGTGATGTGTATGGCTGTAGTATACCAGAAAAAATGTCTCTAATAGATATGATCTGTCACTGTATGCAAATAATTAATTAATAATTCATGATAAGTGTTTTGGTCCTTTAAAAGTTTTTTATAAATGCACCCTTAATGTAAAGTGAGTCCTTTTTTTCAGGCCACTGAATAAAGAATATAAATCCACATATGTAGTGTAGATTGTGTTATGGCAGCAAACATGCATATGTTCTGCTCTTAGGTGTTTCAGTTGGTTGTTGGGCTTTAAATGAGCAGGTTATAAGGAAAAAGAAATTGGAAAATGACATAAATGTATCTGGTCTTTGAAGGCAGAAAACAGGCTGGTAACTAGATATCGAGATATGCAAATGCATTTAGCACGATCTTTTCTGGATCAGTTTTTTGGCTGTTATAGTGTGAAAATCACTGGTGAGGGTGCCATACTGATTTGGCATGAGTTCTGTGCTGAACCTGTATAAAATGTCAAATTTGTTGGACAGAAGCCATATTGCTGTCCACCTTGCCAGTAGGTAAACCGGATATTTACATTCTGTATCTTTCCCTAACAAGATAAATTTAGAAAAAAAATAAAGGAGAGGAAATGAGAGGAATCTCTCCATGTCCTTTCAGGCTAAGGTAATGGCTGGAAAGTATATTCTTTTTTTTCTACTGAGAATTTTTAATGTAAATGCTGACAGAATCTCAGCTACAGTGTCACTGGTGTTTGCCTTCATAATCAGAAGCTATTAACAATCCCACATCCAGCACAAAGTTCCCTCTTAACAGGGTAAGACAATCATCACCCTCACCTTCAGGTCCAGTCTGTGCCCTGGAGAAAAATTAGGCTACTAGAGAGTTTTGGAACAATGGCTACCTATATTTCTATAAAAGCCAGCAGAAGGACTTGGAGCACTCAACATGTATTTAGTGGAAGGACCACAAACTTTGCTGAAAATTGAGAGCATCCAACATTAAATATTTATGCCGTTACTCTTGGTTTGAGCATGAGAATAATGCAGGAAAACACCAGTTGACTTCTTGAGCCCCTGCGTTCAAGGAGACTTTGCAGACATGTCTTGCACATTCCTCAAAATACTATTTTTCCAAATACAAGATTCTTAAGTCAGAATTTATGGCTGACATTCATACACTGAATGATATTTTGAAGTCTTTTTCTCCTTTTAGATTTTGTTTTTCTTTTGAGAGGTTGTTTGGATTTTTTGTTAATTAACAAAGGTGGATACTTTAAGTTTGGGTTGATTTTTTTTTCTGTGATGCGAACTTTTGTGTCTATATGTTAAAGTCTTTTAAGAGCTCTATTATTATTTTCAGAAGCCAGCTTAATAAGACATGTTGTGACAGCATTTGCAGAAGAATCTTCTGAAATGTACCCAGAAGATATGTAGTAGAGCCTTCTTTGTAATTTAATTTTTTTTTTTGGTATGCTACATGTAAGAGGTCTTGGTCCTAAAGATTCTATTTTCCTCAAAAGATTTCTTTGGAGGGGAGTGTGGATTTGAGAAAGAATTTTTTCTTTGTTATCCTCCCAAAAACGGGAACAGTATTTTCATGAGCCATTATGGGATAAAATCTTACAAAGACTGTTGTGAGTCCTGTAACATAAAGCTCTTCTTTTGTTTCTTTAGCACACCATAAAGTCTGCTCACAGAGAAAATTCATACCTACTCCCTTCCTCTTTTGGCCTTTTGGATTTGCCTGTTTTCTTTGGGGCTGTTAGGACCAAATGCTTTCATTTATTTCCCTCCACAATAGACCAGATTTATAGGCGAATCTGAAGCCTGGTTTACAGAGGTTATATAGCCACTGGTGTGGAACTGCACCAACACAGAACCCTAGAGTGGATGTGATTTACATGTACACAGCATGATTTGTACTAGCTCAGCTTATCTTTGGCTGAAAGCAGGGTAAATTAGACATGGGAAAGTTATTGCAGTGACATCAGTCATTTTAGAGCAGGCATTTCTGTCAGTGAGCATACACTGAGCATGTTACTTAATGCTGTGTGTCAGTGTCTCCATCATTAAAATTAAGGCATTTCCATGACCTTTTAGGCTATCAGGATGGAATTAAATGAAAAGTGAAAAAACTAAAGAAAACTTCGTGGGAGACCCAGGGAAAAAATATACGTAGCATTGAAATGAATGTATATAAGAGAGTTATTCTGCTGATCAGTTTAATGATGGCTTACTTTTAAAATAAAGTTGCCTAGGCAAATTTTTACAGCCCTTAAGGTCAAAACATTACACTGTACTTTAGATATAGATCCCCGAAGGGGGAATTTTGTGTGTTCTTTTCAATCTGTATACAACTTTTATCATTTATCTGTTGGACCATTTTTTATGACATTTACAATAATTTTTTATAGTAATATAAGTGTACTTGGTGTTACTTACAGAAGAAGTATGCTGTTTTCTTGATTTTAATATCCCACACAATCTTCTGGTGGTGAAAATGGCTGTGAGCCAGAAAATGATGCATATGATGTGAGTTGGAGCAGAGTGACACCCCATTTAGTAGTACTGCAAAGTTTTAGACTTTTGACAAATAACCTGAACTTAATATGTGAGACATTAGGACAATTCTCTGCATTATGTGGGATAGAGTCAAGCTCAAAGTTTTGGGGGGTGTTTTTGCATGCTGCTAGGAGTTTAACACCAGTCTGTTGTGTTGTAGTACAACCGTTACCAGCGCTATGGGGCCGAGGAATGTGTGCTGCAGATGGGAGGAGTGCTGTGTCCAACCCCCAGCTGTGGAGCAGGTCTGCTTCCTGAGCCAGGGCTGAGGAGAATCGTGTGTGAACCAGGCAATGGACTAGGCTGTGGGGTAAGAACCTATGTTTTCCTTCTAGTGGTGTGGGAAATAACTGATATTGGACAACGAATGCTGAGACAAAGGGGGAAAATGTGGTTGGCTTTTTTACCTTTTCCATCAGTGACCCTGAATTGCCCTTCATACCAGAGTGGGATAATGTAGCTCAATAAACAATTTAAATATAGCACAATGGCTTAGGAATGATGACTTCATCATGTAGAATGTGTCCATTCCATAATTCTGTGCTCTATTTGGTTTAAGAAGTTGCTGAGCAGTTACAGTAAGAAATTGAACTGTGCAAATGAAAGTCCAAATGGGTTCTTTCTTCTCCTAGCACTCAGCTAAAATGAACAGGGTCTTGAGCAAACCATTCATTATCTTATTAATTTTTTTTTACAGAAAAAGGAGAGATAGAATAGCCTGTTCATGACACTGTAATGACATTGCTTGTGCATGTAAAAATACATGATGAAAAGAAATATATAAATATTTTTGTGTACTCATAAAAATTGCTTTTAAGGAAGGGGAATGAACAATTAATGGTGGATTTATGGAAATCAAAATCAGATGAAACTTGAAAATGTTTTTGCCAAGAGATCAGATCATATGGACTATCGACAGTTTTGGCAGTAGAAAAAGCAAGTGCTTTACAAGAATCAAGCTCTGGGGAAAATAGATATACATAGAGACAAATCTATAAATAAAAGAACCTATTAAATGTTCAGTCAGAGTGACTAACTGGTGTTTGCACTATGTGACTCTTTCCATGGTTAGAATTGTGGCGGAATTCCATGAACACTATGAAAGATAAAATATCTATATTTGTAAAATACTATGATGCTCTTTCTGCTGTCTTTCTTGTGTAAAATGCACTTTTTATTGTAGTTTTAATGTTGCCCAAACTGATACCATGGAAGAATAATAGTTTGCTGAACTAGGAAGTCACAGTAACTCGTCTTCTGTGAGTAGGTTAGCATCTGTCGACCTTGGTAAGACTTCCTATATGTCCATGCAGTGGTGCATGTAAAATAGAGTACTACCCAAATTCACTGAGCAGACATGGGGCTGCAAAACAAAGCAGAATCTGGGAAAGTAATAAGAAACACAACTGCATAAACAAAAGGGAATGCCTCTGGATTAACTATTAGGCATTGGTTAAAAAAGATAAAATCACAAATAATTTTTATTCAGCTCTCTGCCTTGACGTGGTGAAAATCATATTGTATTTTTGCAGCTTCATTCATCATCATTCTAAATCTGAAAATGCCCTGTAGATAAAGTGTACATAGCATAAAGGCTTGATATATTGCCCAGTTTAGCAAACTGCTCTGTTTCCTTCTAAGGACTCCGAGCTGTGCTTGGTAGCGATCAGATCTGCAGCCTTGAGTGTAAGCTCACCCTTTGTTTTAAATCATGTGATGTCTTGAACATTACAGGGTACAATTCACCGAGGCTGAAATGAGAAGCAGGAGGCTGGTCTGTAAGCCAAATTTTGGTAACATTAAGGCCCTTCCTCAGAATCTATAATGGAACAGAGTGAAAATATATGCCTTTGAATCTTTCTTTGCACCCTAAAAAATTATAACCTCAGGGAAGATTTGTCACAGACTTGCTGTGTTGAGGGTCCTAGCACTGAAATCAGATGCTGGTGATAAAGTTGGCTGAAGGTAAAGATCCACCTGCAAGGACAGCAAGACAGTTAGAAAAGCTATTTATTTTTACTCTTTTTATGTAGTCATTTTCAGTGTTTTCTATTCTTAAGCTATGATGTGGTTTTTCCCAGTCAAAACCTCACCTTTTGTAGTGTGAAGGCCTTCCACTAGTTTTTATGGAATCCAGAAAGATCCATTTCAGAGCTCAGCATTCTCCCATGAGTGTATGCATGATTTACAAGCTCAAAGAAAGGCCTGAGATGAAGAATGTCCCTATCATCCATCCAAATAAGGGCTGCAAAAGATGTTTTGCAGTACTTAACCTGTACAGCTTAGATTAGAAATACATTCCTTGCTGAAGCTGGTAAGCAAAGAAATAAGGAAAGTGGTGTGAATCTGGAGATTCTTTATGAATGTCCGCGTCATTCTTCAAGCTGTACTTTGGTTATGTAGAGTCTCTTTTGGGATATTTGAACCTCTGTCTTTGGTTCTTTAAAGTTCGTATTGGTAACAGCAGAAGTTACATCCAACATCAGTGGTCTGTTATTCACACAAAAACTCTTGCAGAGAAATAGTTGCCTTTTGAACAGAACAAATTGATTTCTCAGGTCTGAATTGGCATGTTAGGGTAGCTAACAACCCTCAAGTAGCTAAGGATTTTGATTAGCTGATGAGATGACTAGGGGAGAGAGGAAGGACAAGCAGTCAAGAGAAAGTCGAGACAGTGAATGAGAAGGGGTTTCAACAACCATTTTAGAAAAGTAGAGTCTAAAGGAACCAAAAATAGAATAAACTGGCCACCAAGGACTGAGGCAAAATAAATATTCCAATATTCAGAGAGATAAGTATGGGAGGCAGTCCCAAATATGTAAGGACTATGACCAAAACTGAAGGAATAATGAAAAATTAACAGGTGATCAAGCCAGGCTGGGATGCAGACATTTTGGTTTCCTCAATTTCTTACTCTGTTATGTGGAATGAGAAACTGTAATCTCTTTTTGCAGAGGAACTGCCACTGGTATCAAAGGTAAATGTGAATCTCCAGGAGAGTGCTTATAATTTGCTAAAAGGGCCTTTGGGAAAGTTAAAAGATGGATTTTGCTTTGTCTCAGGAAATTTGGAAACAGCAACATGTAGGGCCTAGAAACAGTTTGGTAAATGCCTGTACAGAACGGTACCAAAAAGATGAGAAAAGACATTTAAATGTAATCATCTCTAAATGTACCCGTGTAGTCAGGCACTGCTGTCTATTCAGGCTTTCAGGCAAAAAAAACCTGAGATGAAATGTTAACTTGACTGAATAGTAGCATGCAGATATCCTTTTAATGATTATGGATGGTCCTCCCCTAGAGCCATGTTGTGGTACCACTGACTGACTCCACTGAAGTCTAATCTTTCTTTTCATTATTATTATTATTAGCCATAAACTTATTAATTGATTTACAAAAATTTACCTTTATACAGTATTCTACCTTCATTACTATGCATCAGACCTATGTTATTAACTTCTGTTGCTCAGCTATAAAATCTTGACATATTTAATACTAGAAAACAGCAACAAAATGCAGTAGGTAGTACATATTGTACCAGCTGGCCTAGGTACAGGAAAAGCTGTGGTAAACAAGACATACAAAAGCTTTATGAATAAAACATTTTTGTCTTGTTTTGTATTATACCGGCATATTATTTACTGTACATTAAAGAAGTTTGGAGTTAAAACCAGCTTAGAATGGATCTTCAAAAGGGACTATACTATTTATTTGTTAAGAAGTGTGCCTTGATTTTTGCACAGACAGCTCAGTTGCCTTGCAAAACATTCCTTGTCAGTATCTTTCAGTATCAATGGGATGATAACTGACTGATGTGTAACTGCATCCCAGATTTTGCTCCACAATGGTATGTTGTACAGCAACAATGGTAAATGTTTTGCAGCATGCATTATCAGTTGGCCCATCCCTTGAAATGGGGTGAGATGGGAGATACAGGATAGTGGAGACAGAGCCTCTGCTGTTCTTTTCCCCTTGAGTTTCTTCATTCCTAGTATAGCATATGTAAGCACAAAGAAGAATGTATTTCCAGAGATTGTCTGTTCTTTGATAATCCCTTTCTAGGAGACCTGACTCTTGAAGATCCATGGAGGTCCTGAGACCACTCTAAGCTGTACTAAGGTCTGGGTGACAATTTAAATGGTTTTAGGAATAAGCTGTCATCATTGATGTTTTTGTTGTTCTTCTTTTAGATCCCCTAATGTGAAACTCCAATCTGCAAGTGGGTACTCAAGTGCAGTGTATTAAATGTGCAATGATAAAGTAAATTTTATAGTCTTTCAAAGGGAACACAAAATTTGAGGGTATTTCATCTCTTTTACACCATATGTACTGTTCCGTAAACAAAGTGCATTGAAGAACATCAAAAGATGTGTTCCCATCTAGGACAGGTGAAATTTTATGGCTGCAGACTACAAGAGGTCCCTGAAAAAAATCAATAGCTATAAATACCATGTCTTCCTTATAAATAGAATTCCTAGGCTGTTGTATTACATAAAACAAAATCCCTAAGGCAATTTCGCTCTACCCAGCATTTTTTTCTCATTGATTTCTTCTTGCATTCTTCTTCCATGGCTAAGGAAGCATATGTCAAAAGCAATTGCACCATATTTGTAGGATTAATAATTGTCTGCCTTTTCAGAAAGCTTAATAGAATAGAGGACACTCTAAAATAGTTACTTGAGAAGTGCACTACATACTCCTGTTATTTGCAAAGTTGGGGTTTTTATGATTCATCATCGTGTGTTCGTGCACGTCCTAGCAGACACGTTTCATCTTCAGTAATGTCTTTGTTAAGCCCAGTAATACGCTTGTAGGCAAACCCCAAACTATTGGGGAAGATCTTTTGTCTTGAGGAGACAAATCTGAACTATAAAAATTCCAAGCAATTCTTATCCACTTAATTCTGATAATTCAAATGTTAGTTGTGTATGTCCTTCTAAACTTCTGGAGCTGGGTTGTTTAATTTAGGCTTTTATATATTGGTTGAAGTGCTATGTGCACCTGTACTTCCTCTGGAATCTGAACCAGCTTGCAAATACTGCTTCATTTATGTGAAAGTGCACAAGAGTTTTTGAAGTGAAAAACAGTTTCCACATCTGGAAGTTATAAGTCTTTTATTGTGAAGTTAGGTTTTAATGCAATGCATTGTCATGATCAACTTGTACTTTCTTTCTGCAATTTCTCTCCCTTTCAAATCTGGTTTTATCATGTTATTCCATCTACATTGCCTGATCAAAATTTTTGAAAGTCTGACTAACCTCAAAGACTTTATTTTCAAACAAAGATGTAGGTATGAATTTGTGGTTCAGGACATGTACTTTATTACTTTGTTAGTAGTACCAGGAGAATCTTCAATGTACATAAAGAGAAGATAGGCAACATTTAAAATAATTTGAGATATAAAGATAGTCAAGATGAGTAGTGGTAATTCAAGACAACCTTTGAAGGTACTTGACTGAAAAATTTTTTTTCAATTTTAAAATCAGATGAATAAAAGGTCATGGGTGAAGAAGGGCTGTGTGTACAGTGATCTGAATTTTTCTCTCAGTTTTAAGATGGGAATAGAAGTTGAAGCAGAAGCAGAAAATAGAGGCTCCAAGGTTTTGAAAAACAGAGGAATAATTCAGGAAACAAAACACCTTGAGACCTTTATGTCATTTGCAAAGCACTAAAATGGAAATAGAAGATTGCTGCTATCTAGTAGCCCTCGCAAATTGAAGGGTTACTCCTTGTTATTACATTTCAGGTATCTGTCCTTGTTCCGTATGTCATTGAATTTTTGCTTTTAAGAGAATTCACCAGAAAGGTGTGACCATGGAAAAGGTAATAGCTGAAGATATTGCTGTGATTAAGAAACCAGCTCACAGCAGGAGTGTTTCATAATATTGTATAGGGAGTGTTTTCAAGGGGAATGAAAATGAGACAGACATTTTCTATTATTGCTAAATGCTGAGTTGCTAGCGCTGCGCCACAAGCTCTAAGCAGTAATCATGTACTGCTTTCTTCTATTGAGTGGGCACTCTAGCCTTTAGAGAGTGGAATTCCATCTTGTTGACACATTATGCTTCAGTGGCAGAGCAAGTTGTTTCATTGCTAAAATATGACAGGCTGACCAAAATTCCTTTTGGATTTGTGGGCTTTTCTTCTGGTACTGTTTTACATGGGTTAAAATTAACTATAAAAGCATGGGGCTTTTTAAGATTAGTAGAATGGTAATGTTTTGATAAAGTGTTTACCCCAGAATTGCACTGTGCAGTTAACCAGCTATATATTGCTGCCAAGGTGCATTATTTTCATTGCCCATATCTTGTAGTGCAGGGCAATTAATTGATCTAGTGACTGATATGAAAGTCAGCTGTTAGCAGCGTGTGGATAAAGCAATCTAGAGAATGTTTCCATTTTTAATAATACGGATCACAATAGTTCGTAGGACTAGCAAAAGAAAAATACTTTTTATACAGAAAACAGATCAATTACTTGGACTTGGTTTAATAGCAGAAGAATAACCACTTTTTCCTTTACATCCCGAATCATGAAGTACTACCTAGAAAAATATTGTTAGAAAATATGTGAGTCTCTTCCACGCTATGTGAGCTAAAACTGAAACTTCATTAGTTTTGTCTGCTAGATTTCCAGAATATTATGGGATGACTCATATCATGTGATAAAATTCTGTATCCCTTGATTTATGTAGGGTATAGCTTTTACCTCACTTCTGCCTCATGCAGGCATCTGGAAAATGGCTTTGTACATTTACATTGCAAATTGAAAGTGCGGTGTCTTCAGTTATTTTTGCTTGACTTATTATTCTGTGGCTACCTAGTAAAATTTAAAAACATTTAAAATCTGTCATATGTGTTCTAAGACAGGATTAAGAAAGCAGAGAAAAGAGGTAGTTACCCAATAAGAGGATGGAAGATGATCTCTGTAATCTAGAGATATCATAGATATAAGAATAACACTGTATTTGCATCAGGGAAATTGTATTAAACTAGGATAAAATCAAGTTCTTCTTTGTAAAGATTAGTCAAAACTGGACACACAGACCTAGGAATTAGAGACAATGAAACTGATGTCTGTGAGTGTAAACCAGCTCAGACTGGGATTTGTCTTGCAGAAGATATATTGTCCTGGTTTAACCAACTGGTCTGAAATAGGAATGAGCTAAAGTTGCAAGCATTTGAGACCCATTTTAAATTGAGGGCTGACATAATAGCAGGTGGGTTTAAAATCACATCAGTAGTTGATTTTGGGATTTATCAGCTAACTGGTAGTCCTTGTAAACTGTTAGATCAAACAATCCCCTGGAAGGTTGACAAGGGTTTTCATATTAGAGATACCAAACACTCGACTTTGTAGCTTGTTCAGTACTTAGACTGCAGAGCCAAAGATGCCTGGGCTTCCATTTTCTTCATCTGTGGAAAGAGAACAACATTTTACAATAGATGCAATGCAAAAACGTGCATAATCCACAGCTTACCCTAAACTGATTTTAGCACACAGATGTGGAAAAAGACCTCAGAAAAAAAAAGTACCTTCTCTGGAGAGATTCCTGGTTTTAAGTACCCACTGAGTATATCATGCTCTGATGCTCAGGTCAGGATAAATTGATCCCTGAATTTGAAGGAAAGACAAAATTTTCTCTCAGGGCTTATTGTCAGAGACTTGATATTCTATGCAAGAGTTGGTGGATGAGCTAAATACCATCTCCAGGAATCTGGGAGGGCATTTCTCACCTACAAATTCCATGTTATTTGAAGAGCCACAGGGTTTGATGACATCTTTGTCTATTTTGGACTATGTCTGTGGCACAGCACAGTTTAGTCTCTTGACAACTGCAGTGCTCTTGTCTAATTAAAGTAACTGGGCTCCATGTAGCAGTATCTGGGTGATAACTTAATGGCTTATGATGCTCAGGAGATTATGTTAGATGAACTCATAATTCTATCTAGTCTTAAGTATAATGGAAGTTTATGACTGGAGAGAACTTGCAACTACTTTTTTCTTACTACTCATCTTCTCTTCAACGAAGTGCCTAGAAATATGTCTGACAGTCAGGAGACAATGTATTATTATGTGGCCCATCAGAAAAGACATGGAGTACAAAAATCAGAAAGAAGGAAAAATAAACTGTTTATAGGAATTGCCCATTAATTCTACATGTATGAAAAACAGAACTCTGTTTTCTGGCTTCATATTTCACTTACATTCAGGATAAGATTATTCTCCCCTATTTGATAGAAAGAAACACTTTGCACATGATAGAAAAGTGTAGCCATTTTAAATCAACCTGTACTTCCTTCTGCTAATAGATTAAAAAGTCCTGGTTGCAGCAGCCTGTCCCAGACCACAAGAGGTGCTTGAGCTTTTTTGCTTATACAGTTCATCTACTGACTGCAGTTTCATAATCACTAAGACAAATACAAATTAATTTGTAAATTATCGGAAATAGGTGTTAGTGGAAGATTTGATGTGAATAAACAGATCTATCACTGAGTCACTGGAGAGGGAACAATAATGCAATCAGGACAGGATGTGCTGCTTGAGAATGGCAGCCGCCAAGGGGAGGATTCTAATTGTGCAAGAGGCTTATTTGAGCAATCTTCTAAAAAAATTTCTGTATTTGAACAGGAAAGAGAAACATGGGCTGAATGCAGGAAATCACTTATAAATGAAAAGGAAAATAAATATGAATCAAATAAGCCTATTTATTGCCTTTCATATGAAGTTTCATATGAAGGCCTCCTGAGGCACTTTGGATTATATTATTACATTATTGTAAAAAAGCAGGATTAAAATCAATGATGGAGTAAAGAGCTAGGACCAGCACAATAAGACCTTAGATTAAAATGAATCTATTGACTCGCATTTTTAGCTAAGCCAGGATAAAAATTCAAAGTTCTGAATGTTAAAGAAGAATTGTCTTCATTATGTGGCTGGAATAATTCTAGCTTGTAGCCCAACTCAGAAGTAAATCACAAGATTCATGAAGTGAGCGGCTCACACAGATCCCGAAAAACCATTTCTTTCTACTGCTTTTGTGGCACTTGTAGTCTTCATGTTGTTGGATGTCAGAGTAAAAAAAAAAATTAGTAGAGATTTGGGGTTTAAGTCCATTCTTTGTAAGTACAAACACGAAAAACAGTAGTTTGTATCAGTTTGGAACTTACAAAGAATGACACTTTTTTTATCTAAAAGGAGTATCTCCAATTAGAAATGTTTGCAAGTTTTATATTTCTTTATTAGCTGATCAAAGAAATGCCCAAAGAGTGTCTTTCTCAACTTTACTTTGACTCCACAAATACATAACGTCTCTGTTGGTCAG
This sequence comes from Coloeus monedula, assembly GCF_965178545.1. Lineage (NCBI taxonomy): Eukaryota > Metazoa > Chordata > Aves > Passeriformes > Corvidae > Coloeus > Coloeus monedula. The sequence continues at coordinate 40,715,289 of NC_138782.1, read as the reverse complement.
GCATACTCTTGGTTCATTTTTGCAAGACTACAACACCATTTTTCAACTGGAGGGCATAAAATGATAGCTTACCAAGACTATGAAAGTCTTTGTGATAAAAAAAGGAATGGCACAAAATGCAGAGTACAAGTAGTGTGGTAGTGTGCAGTGACATTTTCCTGAAGAATATTTCTTTTGTGCTGACAAACAAGATGCTGTGTAAAGCTTCCCAGTGCTCCTCTTGGGTTTACAGTTATATGGAGTTTCTCACTGGATCTTTAAGGAAAAGCTTTTTCACACACATTACAGTTACAATAGTATGTCTGTGGAATGAAGCAAAGCTACTCCTTTTCATTTCACCAGTACAAGAGAAATGTTTATTTTTCATTGCACATGTTGCATCACTTCTCTGTACTATACAGAATCCGGATTGACTGGACACTGAAATGGATCTCTTTGGGCTATGCTCCATGAAGAGTGGGATAAAATTGGCATTAAAAATATTTAAAGTATAGCTAAATGTATTTCTCATATAAAAAAAATTAATAGCTTTTTAAAATAAAATTAAGTAGAACAGAGTTATTCTGACATCAATTCCCTCACCACTAGTATTTCAGTAAGGTATTTAATAATGATGTCACATGCAAAATTTTATTATTTCAAAACCATTTCAAAGAGATAGCAAAGCCACCATTCCACAATCAAAGCTGATTTTGAAGTGCTGAAACAAAGCTGATTTTCAATTATCAGAGTCAAAAAAAAAGTGTCTGAAAACTGTCTTGATTGCTGCAAAACTGCTGTCTTTTCAAGTTGGATAACTCAAAACAAGTAGATGATTCTTATGAAGCATCAAACAAAAATCCCCTTCTAACAAAGCATAAAAAAAACTTAGCCTGAAAGAGAATATCTCAGTAAAGTTATAAGCTTCTGAAAGTGAGTTTAGAATAGAAGTTGCATCTTAACTTTAACAATTGTATTAAGGTCACTAAGGTATAACAAAGGGAGTAAAGAAAATGTTGCAAAGTCAAGGGCAAACTATGAAAATAAAATAAAATGAAAATATAATGACCAAATTAAATAAAAGAGATCCCTTACACAGTAATAACATTCTGAATGAAAAGCAAGGACATAGATTTGGAGAACAGTGACCAACTGTAATTCAGTGAGAAATAATAGAAAACCAGAATGCAGTGTGTGCTCATAAAACCCTCATGGGAGGAGAAAAGTAAAAATTCTGATAAGGATAATATAATATATATTTGCATAGAGGCCTTGACAAAGGGCATAAAATCATGGGTGGATAACCAAGACTCAGTTAACTCTATTTTATCCTTATATTTCTCAAAAATTAAATAATTCATGCCACTCTTTTTTTTTACAAAATCTCCCACTTTATATTGGCTGACAATCACTACCTTGATAGCAAATCTATTCCACTGACACATAAGTGAAGAGATAAAGAGAAAGGCTTGAAGGTACTAGTGGCTCACTTGTTCAGACTAAATTAAATGAGCAGTAAAATAGGCTGGCAAAACTGGGCCTTGTTTCCTTTAAGAAATATCAAATAGAAGTAATAAGTTTTGTATGTATCTCTGTCATTTTTATGCCAGTGAAAATGCTCACATATGTAAAATCAAATAATGACATGGATAAGTCTCTTTTGCACACCTGAAATAGTTATATTAAAAAATATCGACTTTCAGACTACCAGTCTGAAGCCAGTCTTTGTTATTAAGTATAGTCAACATAGTCTGCAAACGAAAAATAGGTATGAGACATGTTCTACAACATTATCATATATAAAGAAAGCTTGACAAGACTTTGCTTTCTACTTACTTTCCTCTTCAAACTAAAGTTGATGTAAATTTTATTCCCTTGTTTTATTTAGGAAACTTCTTGTAGGTCTCCTAAACATGCTTTTTGAAATTCTTTAGTTTTTATGGTAAGGATACTTATCTCAAAATCTAATTGAGCAGCATCATTCTGGAAAAACAAAATAGTTGAATAGTTGAATATACCTGTTGTTGGCATAGGCTTTCAGTGTCATTTGACCTAAATCAGAATGCTGAAATCTTAAAAACCACCAGGAGGTTGAAACTGAAATCCACAAGTGGAATCTCCTCCACTGGAGATGGAGGAGCAGTAAAAAGGAAAGTGAAGGCAACAAGGAGCCAGCCTTAAGGAGAGGTCTGAGAAGACATGGTGGGAACTTACTGATTATTCAAAATTCTCACTGAAGCACCAATATTTTCACTCCCTCTCTTGACTCAAAGAGTGGGAAATTGTTCCTCTATTTTGTGGCAACAGCCTGGAAGAGACAACAGAATCATTAACTTGCCTCCTCTGCTGAGAGCTGTGACTTTATGTGAGGTGGTATCACACCTCTGGTTGGTTGTTTGATCCCTAGTAAGCAGATTGAGATGGAGAATACCAGGTAGTAAGGGGCTTGGGTTCTCCAGAGATCCCAAGCAGAGTCTGAAAATGCATATTCTATAAGGAAAACCTAGAACTTATTACATCCTTTGATGGGTGGCTCTGGCATAAAAGAAAAAAGTATAGATGAGAGTATGTGTGCCTTGGCTGCATGTATTCAGGATGATGGGAAACTACCTGCCACACCTTTGTATAAATGAACATGGAATTGGGATGGTTACCTGAACTAGTGGGTGATATCCCTGCCCATGGCAGGGGGGTTGGAACTAGGTGATCTCTAACATTCCTCCCAACCCTCACCATTCTATGGTATCATGGGCTGTGTGTAGGAGTTGCAGTGCCGGGTGTGAAAGGAGCATGGGGGCAACTGCAAGTGTGTTCAGAGTGAGTTGAGTGGTCTGTTAAGTGGGTGAAAGCTTCACAAAGACGTATAAGTATCAACTGTATAAAGAACGGCCTAGCCACATGACCATGATATTTTACATGAGTTCCTGGTCATTGCAGATTTTTTTTGTGAATGTATACTGATTATACCAAATTTTGTGTTTGCAAGTATCCACAAGTATCATATTTTAAAATCTTTTTATGCTGACGGGAAGCTTTTTCTGGTTACCTAAAGTAGTTATCTAAAGTTATTTGGGAAAATGTTTTGGATTTGGAGATGTAAAACAATGTGGCTGCCAAACTGTAGGATTGCTCTGAGCTAGAAACCCACCATATCCTGGTATGAGAGGAGTGACAACAACTGGTAATTGGTGAGTTAAATAAATCAAAGAGGAAATAAACTGTACCATAAATGTACAATACAATAACAGCTTTTATATGCTGCTGGGGTTCTCACCAGTGGTGTTTTCATAAAATGCATCACAAGCTTTCAGTGTTCAGGGAAACACATTAGTGTTTTTGAATTGTTTTTATTATAAGCCATGCAAATAGGGTTTGTCCCAGTGGGGTGTGACATTAATTATTAGCAAAAGATGTTTTGCATGATTTCAGTCCACACAGAATGAACAGTTTAGTCTTTATTTTCAAAGAGTGACAGATAACTATTCAAAACTGCATTAAAAAACATTTAACCCATGCAGAGTATTCCTGCTGAAAAGGTGACACATGGCAGAAATAAATTGCCCTAATAACATTTGCAAATGTTTTGTGACTGCAAAGATGTTATCAGTGTAATTCAAACATGTTCCCTTTCATTATGCTTCAGAAAAAAACAGTACTTAAATTCTTTTGTATGGATGACCAGTGGTCAAATCCTGAAATAAAAAAAAGTTTGAATCTTTTAAAGATAGATTTCTTTTAGAATAAGTCCCCTAGACAAAGCAAACAAAAAGTCAATCAAACAAAACATATTTCTGCAAGAGAGGCAAGGGGAGAATAATGACTTGTGAAAGGTAAAAAATAAGTATTCTTCTCTAACTAATAAGAAATCAGTTCTAGGCAGAAAAGGGGAGCTGATAAGTCAGTAAAGAAATCATAAAGTCACAATGGTAAATTATCTCAGTGTAAAGGAGGATTAGGAAGGGTAAGGAGAGACCAACTTGCTTGAAAAATGACCTTTTTATCACTTGAAAAGTAAGAAAGAAATTAATGCAAAATTTAAGCATGTTGTATCATTTTTAACAGCTAGAAAAACAGAAGACACACAGGGGCTGTCAGAAAGTGCAAGGTGTGAAATAAAGTATTTTTAATATAAAGTCTACCAAGCAGTATTCAGAATGCTTTCCATAAAGAAGAGAAACAGTAACATGAAAGATCAAGGAAGCTTTTACTTAGCTTCTCATTGAGAGGAATCTGTATCATTAAAATGCTCCAAGAAGGCAAAAGTGTTTACTTTTATGTTTAAATCTAAATTTAAAAGGTCAAGCCTGCTTAGATGGTAAGCAGAGCTAAAACCTGTGAAACAGAATTAAAAATACCCACTACAGTGGGGAAAGGACAGCATAAAGATAGGTTTTCAAATCCACTTGCCCTGATGAAATTTTTTCTTGTAGGAATGGCTGAAGAATATCCAACATATTAATCATCACTTCTAAGAACAGGGTAAGAAAGATTTTGCAAAAGGCAAAAGCATGAAATCTGTGTCTAAAAAGAGGAAAAAACACCATAATCTGAGACTTACAGAAAGTGGTTTTGGACTCCTGAGGAGAAATTGTAGCAAAAACTGTAACTATTAGTAATAAGAAAGAGGACAAAAAGATAAAGTCTCAGGAAGCGTGGACTTAGCCAGAGTCTATCACATCAATCTAACTTATTTTGCCAGATAACAGGACTTGTGAGTAGGAGAGAAGTAGATTATGTTTTTTGTAGTGAATCCATCTAAGCTTCTAACATTGTTTCATATAAAATTCAGGTGAACTAGGAAATACAAGACCAGATGATAATTTCATTAGGTGGATATATAATTACTTGGAAAGATGTGTGTAGACTATTTATCAGCATTTCACAATTAAAGCAGAGAGTTACTTCAAATCTGTCCTGAGGTTGATAGGTTTTCATATTTTCTCCGATGCCTTGATGAGTAATTATAGAGTAAAGTTATTAAATTTGCATAGGATATGTAGCGGGGGGACAGAAAACAGTTTGGAATTCAATAGCAATTCAGTAAGAATAAATGTAAAGTGTCTATACATAGACAAGTACACACTGTATGTTAAGAGAAAAAAATGCATAGAGAGACAGCAACAGGGCAAAAGATGATCTGGGAGCACAACCTGATCTTAAGTCAGTGGTGTGGTAGTGTAGAAAAGGCAAATGGCTGTACTGACATATATAAATCACAGTAATTATTTCTCCTAATCCAAAATAACACAGCAAGGGAACACAAACAACAGCCCTGTTTTCTGATGTTATTGTTCAGTTAAAGAAGGAAGATGTCCATTTTAACATGCTTCTTATGCCAAGAAAAGGGCCTTTTTTTCTAGCCTCTTCCCATTCCAGTTGGTTTGGAAGATAAATTGGTGAGATGTGCCATCAACAACTTTCTCCATAAGCTGCTTGACTCTGCTCATTCCAATCTGTAGCAGACTTTGCTCTAGAAATACTGAGTCCCAAATAAAAGCCATCTGAAATAAAATCTAATAAGTGCAATATAGCAGAATGCCTATATGCTGTCAGCAACTAACATACATAAACCTAAGGAGAGCTGATACCCATGGAGTCTTTCTAAATACTGCTTTACAGAAAGCCACTCCTAGCTCAGAGTCACATTAGTTCTTTCACCTCTCTTGTGAGTTCCCACTACCAGGATTTGATTAGATAATCTTTTTTCCTTCAAATAGCCAGCTGCTTATGAAATGGCAATGCTGATACTTCATGATAACACAGAATAAACTAGCCACTGTGTATAGAAACACTGTGGACATTTTATGAGGAAAGAAACATTTAACTTAACCTTTACAAAGAAATCTATCTAGTTCATACAGTCCACAGTTTCAGAGCTCCTAAATATTTGATCCATCTCCCAGTTCTTTGAACAGTCTGGAAATGACATAGGAAAGTCCACACTGTAACTGGTCCCATTCAGTAACTAATTTGGTTGAAAATGTTCATGGAAATTGTGGAACTTGAGGCATAGCATTGTGTAAAAGGCAGGAAATTGTCCATCTGCTTGTCTTTTTTCTCCTAGCAAAGGTCATTCACATTTAGTGCCACGTAAATATTGCAATTATTTTATTATATTTCCTCTTGACTGCATATAAAGTATGGAAGCAAAACAGCTCCAGAAACCTTTTTATGCGTGATAGTTCTTCAGTGCTATTTTCTTCTCTGTCCTTTGGACCAACTTGTTCCTTGTAGGTGTCTTTCTCAGATTTAAAGATGCAGAGCTGTGCTCTGATGCATGCGTAGGTGCGTGTGGGTTTTCCATGCCTTGAATTCTATCATTTGTCTTGTGGTTTCACCCTTTCCCCCCTTCCTTACCAATTTCTATAAAAAACACATTTGAAGTAAAGCCTCCAGAGCTTTTATCAAGGAAGTGAAGTATTTCAGTTTGTCTTTTTTAGGTATTTTCAACTTTTTCTATTTTAAAACAGAAAAAGACCCTCCATTTTTTTGGCAAAATATCATATTTATCTTAAATCTTTTGGGTACAGTTGGATTCACTTAATTCCCTCCATATTTTATTTGTAGTATATTGGTTCTTCAGCACTTAGATATTCATGTAGCATTTCTGTTTCTTGTGTGTATGTGTTCTTTTATCTTTCTTTGTGTATGGATTATTTTCTCACCCTGTACAATCCTCTCAAATGCAGCATTTACCTCAAGTATTATTATTGTTTTTAAATAACTCTGTTCCTGCTGCATTAATTTCTGGAAGACATTTTTTTTTTCACTTTCTCCATTGTATCTCTGTGTTAAGATTTACCTGTGAATTTACACAGAGAACAATACCTGCATATACACAATTCAACAATTCAAAGTTGCATTTTGGAATATTTGCAAGCAGCAGAGAATTCATTTGTTTAAAGGAACTCCTGCAAGTATATCACTGTTCTCTCTGGCACTTTACCAGTGATTTTTTTTTTGTGAATTGCATAATCCTTTTCATAGACCTTCCTTTTATTGTGGAATTCAATGAACAGATGCAATGACACCTTTTCGGTTTTTTGGGGTTTTTTTGCATGTATTGCTGCTTTTCAGACTTCTGCAGCTAAACCTTTCCATTTGAATATGTGGAGAAGATGAATAAGGAAAAGTATTAGGCTTTTAGGAGTGGAATAGTGTTCACATATGAATTTTCTTGTCATGTGAGGCTTATTCAAAATAGTCACTCAAACCAGATAAAACAAATTTGACAATCAAGTTCAGTCACACCTTTTATTTAATCTGCTTTTATTTCAAAAATATAGGACAAAGCCAAAGGTATAGCCAAAGACAAGTTATAAATGGAAGTTGCAGAAATATTTGAGTGACAGCAATCAGGATACACAATGTAATTTTTCAAAGTTTCTTCAATAGTTTAAGAAGGTGTTTTTGCAGATACGATACCTGTGAACAGTTAATAGAAATTGCACAGAAATATTAAGAGCAGGAAACCCCCTTTATCTTACTGATACCACAACAACTAATCTCATTATAAGCTAGAAGTTTATTTAGCAATTGAGTAAAATTCTTAGGTTTTGTAGGGACTCATACATTTGACCTACCTTAAAAAGCATATTAAAGCATGTATTTTTTTTAAAAATCTGAAAAAATTTTCATTTGGTTCCCAAAGGATGATAGTGTGGCTTGCAAGCATTATGCCTGTAATATAAACTTACCTTCTGAAAACAAATATATTATTAATATTTAACACAATTACGTCGCATTGTGATTATTTCTCATGAAGTAGTTGTGATTGGTATTTTAAACTTGAATCATCAGGCAGATGGCAAAAGCTAATGGGAATCTTAACTGGGATTCCCTTTTGCCCTAACATCACTTTTAGCATTGGCTACTTTCATTCTTCTGGACGTCTGCTTTGTTTGATATTCTAAGCAGTTCGCAGTAATTCCAATTTCTTAATAATGGTAACACCTCCTAGCATGCAGTTTTCACTGAGCTGAGCAGCATCTTTTCTAGAGAATGATTAACTTTGTATATGGCCTTTTTTAGATCTGATCTCTCAGGACTAGTTTTGGAAAGCTTTATTCCTTTGTACTCTTTTAAACCTGAAAACATCATATGGTGAAGAAAAATGAAAATGGACATGGAAAAGCCAAAGACATCTTTCTAGCTTGCCTTTTGATTAAAAGCTAGTAATTTTTTTCAAAGTAGCAAAGGCTACCCTTTCTGAACGTGATAGGCAGAGTCAGATCAAGCAAGTAGGTTATCTAGTTCAGTTATACCACCATGTACCACACTTTAACTGCAGCTGTCATGTCTTTAGAACTTGTACTGAATTGCTTAGCATTTGATTGTGGATCAAGGAATTGAAATTAGTGACTAATTAAGTGTGCAGTGAATAAGATTAAAGGACAGGACTGGAATAACTTCATGAGCTAACATTCTGGTTTTACTCATAAAAGTGAGCTCTGTAAACAGCTACAGAAATAAGGATGGCACAAGATCATTCCACTAAAATACTATTCATGAAATTTACAATTCCTGATTTAAATTATTAGAAGTATTCTGTAAACATTTCTTGAAAATTTTCTAAATTATTTCATTTTTCAATGTGGGCCTGTCTGCAAAGGGAATTGGAAGATTTTTTTCTAATGTCGTGACTTGCTCCACCACACATTTGGAGTAAGTGAGTACCACTTTGATTTGTTTACTCAGAGAGCTGTTTCATTCCATGTGCTTTGAAGCAATGGTGAAAAAAACCTGGCAGTATCAGCTGTGTGGTGTTGTCTGTCATATATAGTGTCATTTTAAATGTGAAGATTAGTCAAGATTCACGAAAGTGGTAGTTGCTGCTTATCCTAGAATGTTTTAACAAGAAACTGATTTGTTTTCTTACACAAAAAGACAATTTGAAGAGCTGAGCAGAGCTCAGAGAATATAAGGCAAATGACTAGACATTTCCCTACCAAGAAGCAAGTTGTTAAGTTTTATGGCATAATTTCACAGGTGGTTAACTGTGTAACTTCTAATATTTGGATGGGGGTTTTTTAAATTAATATTGCTCTCATATTTTTCATAATGCTTTGGGGCTTGGGGAAGGGGGGGTTTCTTCCAAACACTCACTACTTCCACAAAACTGTATTCTCACTCACCCAACATCAATTTAAAGTTATAGAGCCCTGAATGACACCATCTGGCTAACACATGTGACACACGGGAGACCAGAAACAGCTTCCTGCAGCCGAGCTACCAGTAGAGCCAGGGAATCACATTTTTGGCATTGCAATCAACAATTATCTACATCCTCTTTCTTCTCAAGTCACAGCACAGGTCTCTTGCATCATGGGTGGGCTGTGCAATGGGCTTACAATGTATATAGCCACCAGAACATCCAGCCTTCTATTTCCTTGTTGTTTTGAATAAGAAAATTCTAAGAACAATAGAAAATTGTAGCTAAGAGGATCCTCTGTCCAATTACATGCCTGACAAAAGTGTTTGGCCCTCCACAGCAGCTGTTGGTTTTGTCAGAGTAGCAGTTATTGAAACATCCTAGAGTTGGTTCTGGAACTGGTGAGCTGCAAATCAAATAATGCTGCTGTTCCTGTTCATACCATCTGCATATGGAATGCAGAGTCCCAGTCAGAGGAAGAACCTTGGAGCAGGCCCCCTGAAGACAGAGGACAAAACTTACCCTCAGCACTTCTGTGAAACCCCATGCTCGCTGAGGAAGTTCAAAGTGATATATCTGGAGTTGGCCAAGTCATTCTCAAGAAGCAAATCTCCCTGTAACGTCTTCCTGACACTGGTTAGACGTCGGGACGCGTGATGTAACTCTACACCTGCACCAAGGGGCACGCACTGTTGTGCTCAGGGGAACATTTTCAGAACATTGGGCCTGCACTGCTGATGGAAACATTTCAAATAACAGTGTACTTGTGATGGATAGTTGAGCAGGGAATACTTTTTCTAAAGCATCCTTGATCAAGATATCTAGATAAGGGGTCATAACTGTGCTTTATTATAGAGGGAACACTTCTGTTTTCCAGTTAAGACACGTTTGCTTACTCCCTTTCTCTTATAGTCATCCCTAAGTCCCTTCCAACAGCCCTAAGTTTTTGACTTCCTTCTGAATTTGCCTTTCAAGGTAGTCTGCCTGTAATGCCACTTAGTCCTGAAACATCTTCCTCAGACTTTGAGGAGGTTTTCTTCCTAAAGAGACAGTCAGATTCAGAAAAAGTTTTGTTTTTCTCTACATCAGATTCCACTGTTCATCCTTCTCTTCTCTTACCAAATACAATCAAAGAATCATTGCTTCACAAAACTAATTAAGACTTGCAGGAATGCAGGTTCTGGTAACCTAGGGAATTCCCAATCCTTTCTCTTCAGATAGTTGTGGAGACCTTGCCCAACTATAGCACACAGTTTTTAAAGTATGACATGTTCAAGTTATTCCCTCCTAAGAATTTGCTATGGGTTGCAATGAAGACTGGATTCTGCAAAAATAAAAGCATGTTTTACAGATTTTAAAAGCATTCGCTATCAAAAAGTACTGTCCTGGGTTGCAGTGTATTCTGTTACCATCCTCATGAGCCGTTGAAACCAGGTGGGGCAGTGTTTCCTTGCCTCCTGCCCCCAGACTATCCTTCTGTTAATTGCCCATCATTGTCCTGCCGCATGACTCATAGATAACTCCCTCTGGACTATCATCTGTTAATGAGCCCAATCAACACCTGGCCTCATGACTCATTACCCCATTGTGAGATGCTCCACCCAGAGGGAGGAACCAAGCATCCCATCGTGGATATAATCTGGGACTCTGAACACCAGAGACAACCCTTCCCACTGGATTTCCAGAGGACAGGAGCTACACAGCCACCACTGGACCTTCTGAGGAGGAGCAGACCCTTTTTCTGCAGGATTGCCACTTCGGGAGGACTGCAGCCACCATTCTACCAGACTGCTACCACAACCCTGACTAACAGGGTGCCAGGTTGTATCCTAACTCTGTCAGTTTAACCCAGTGTTATCCGCTTTTATTGTTTTTTTCTTTCCCTCTCCTTTTATTTCCCTATTAAATTGTTATTCTGACTTGGTGTCTCCCACTGTTTTGTTTTCAAACTAGTACAAGTACATAGTGAAAGTTTCTATGCTTTCCCTGTTTCTTAGCACTGTTACACTGTCATGCTAGACAGCTGTCTGAACTGGCTACATTTTTGTTCTGAAATTTGCCTCCACCTGAAAATGAAATGCCTTCAACCTATTGTTATTTCTGTCTCCTCAAGGTTTTCTCTCTTTTCTTTCCCTGCAAATTTTGCTGCAGTTCTCTAGAGAAATGAAAGGCCTTTGAATTGAAACTGATGCTCCTAGACAGTACAATGCTGTTGTCATCTATGCATTTACATTTTCCATTCTCCTTGGCTTGGCTATTTACTAGAAATACTAGCTTTCTATAGCCTTCAGACAGAAAGAATGTCTTACACGGTGTACTTCTAGAAGCTGCTGCTATGCCCTGTAGGACATCCTAACTGTTGTCCTAAATTGAGATGACAGTGTTGCTCATATTAAATTGCCTTCTTGCTTGACTTGGCATGCTGGGATCCATATCTATTAATGCAGGAGTGTCCAAATGTCCTGCTAGGAAAGCAATTTGTTCCTCAGTAGGGTGTCAGGAAAGCAGCTGGTCTAAGAAACTATCAGAGGTGATGTTAGGGGCAAATTGTGTTTTTCTTGATTTAATGGAAATTTTTACTGATCCATCTCCTTGCCTGTCCCCACCACTTGTCAACAGGGCAGCACATATCCATCTTCAGCCATCTCCTATCCCTCCCGACAAGCCTGTCATAACTCTCTTGTGGAGAGACAGGCTTTCACACAGCCTGAGCCTCATAATAGACACTTCAACAACAGAAAACATGTTATTAATGGATTTTTTTTTAATGTCCTACAGAGACACAATTTCAGAACATTCTTGCTAAGTACCAGTTTTTAAACCTCCACTTGGAGAGAGAGACGATCACAAACTGAGGTTTATTTTTGTCCTTCTTCTCTTTTTGCACACATACCATAAACTACTTTTAACCCCTTGAATAACTTTTATCAGTTTGCCTTTTTTTCCATTTATATTCTAAATTAGATTTTAAGTCAACTAATGAAAGAGAAATGTGAGTTTTCTGGAGCCTCATTCAATGGCTTATTAATGTTAATGTATGTTAGCTTTTGTTTGAAACAATTGTTATGGGGGTGAATACATTTATGAAGCTATGGTTATGGCAGAAATAATTTTCTGGTGATCTTAAGAGGAAGCAGAGTACCAGTCGGGTGTGACAGCCTATATCTTTATGTCTGTAGCTGCATCATGATATAGGCAAGTACGACATGAGCTGTAAGATACAGTTTGCCAATAAATAAGAGGCATGCATGTTAAATCATACTTCTTAATTAGGTCTGCTTGAAACGTTCATAAGGGCTACACATAACTGTAGGAAACCTCCCTTAAGAGACCATGATCGTTATGTCATAGAACAAAACAAGTTCTGTCAACAAATTCTGGAATAAGGAGCCTGTAAATGTTCAGTGAGAGCTAAAATCATTTTCTTTCTAAGACACAACAGAATAGTTTGAACTCTCAATGTAATGAAATTCGGTAAAGAAAACAGCCTTAACCTTAGCTTACTTAATTGTGCCTCAGTGCTTCCGGATATCCCTTAGGACTGCAAAAGCTACATCATTTTTCAGAAGGTAGCTGCTGGGAAATAATTTTTAAACATTAAATGGATTGTCAGATTTTAGTTTGAATTAAACCCACTAGGATATGCCCAGGGTATGTCAACTATATTTTTCTTCTTACTTTAAACAGCCACTTATACTATATATATTATGAAATACACCAGTGAGGCTTCTAAATCCTTCCCTGCTACCTATTTTCATTTTCAATGTCTTTCTGAAGTTTTTGAAATTGGAAGCTCAAAAATGAAATAAGTTTTAACTTCCAGAGTTGACATGCTCATTGAAAATGTAAATGCTCATATTGACCTGGCCACACTTTTTCCTGATATCAGTGAGAAAATTTTGGTTGATTTTACTTAGAATATAGCTGATATCATGGTATGAAACTATCATAGATCTTCATCCTGTAGCAGAGCAAAATGGATAATGTGGTGCAAGATAGGAAGAACCTTTATTTTGTCAAGGAAGAATGAAAAGTTAATTTTGCAATTCATTCTAATCAGATTGAGAAATTCTTTAAAAAGCACTATGTAACCTCCCTAAATTCCCCTAGTGCTAGCTCACTGTTATTTAATCCATAAAATGCAATTTTTGTATATGAAAGGCTGTAATGGTTAATTTTTGAAGCACAGAAAAAATGGATTTTAATGTGATATTTTTATTTAAAAATTTTTAGCCAGATAATTTTAAGATTTGTTAGTTCATTTCTACAGGCAGTTTTTCATAACAGTGTCTTTTTTTTTTAATTTGCCATATATTTTCCATAGTAGGGTCATTATAAAAATACCAAACATTACCAAATATATAATTTAATCTATAGGTTACATATTTTTAAAACACTTTATTTTGGATGTTGATATGAACATTATAAGATTGAGGTTTTGCCAGCATTTACCTGCTGTCCCTTGAGGGAATCCTGTCATCTCCATGGTCTGGATCTAGGATTAATATTTTGACAGGGCTTGATTTCAGATTTAGCTGACTCACAGCTAACTCAAAACTATTGTTTACAGGTATCCTCTTGGAATTGTTTTCCAAATACTGGCAGATGGGTTTTTTCTTCTTTCTGCCTATATATGCTGTGATGTAATACTGCTGACTATATAATTTATCCAACCATTTCCAATTTTCACCTGTATTCTTTGGCTAGGAGTCTTTTTTGTCATTAATTTGTAGAATGCTTAGTACACTATGGTTCCTTAATCAAAAAGTTGTGTTTAATGAATTAAGAATTACAGGCATATGTGAATACATAACTGAATATATGTAAGTATATATTTCACTCTTACATGGAAGATGTTCCAATAAATGCAGTAACAAACCCAGCAAACTTTACAGAAGAAAAGTAAACAAACAGTAACTAACTTTTTCAAATGTGACAAAAATATCAGGGAGTTTTGGGGCTTTACCTACTAGGACACAGATGATTTTACCCATAAGCCAAATAAGAAAAATAAAACACACCAGAAATAGTTTAATGTAAATATTATGAGAGAATTTTTTTTCATTAACTGAGGAGAATATTGAATTGCAGATATAAGTGCATATTTTAGTCACAAGTGAAGGAAAGAAAAACAAGGACTCTGCCTCCAGCAGTTTCCAGTTTACAGTTCCACTTTGAATGGCGTTTGCTCTATTATATAACTGATGTTCCTGCACCACAACATATTGCACACTTTCTCATCATTTTTGTATTTTATTATAAATATTATTCAAGTTCTAGATATGGGAGACTTAATACCATCCAAACCAGATATTCGTCTTACCTCTTATTGGAATATATGACAAACAATTCCATACTGGAAATGCACAGAACCCATATGAACTTGAGAAACATGTATCGTTATTTGAAATATACTTTCTTCTATGTCTTTTCTCCTGAGCTAATTATGTTGTTTCGTGTTTTTTTCATTAATGTATTGGCATTGAAACTATATTAAGAAGGAGCACAACAAGATTGATTTAAAGCTGCCAGGGTGACTAACCTAAAAGGGAAGTCCTTGGAGATAACTTGAGGGGGTGGGATGCAGATGGGTAAGTCTGTAGATATTTCCAATATGCATGCTCTTATTTACTTGCTGTTGTGTTTAGATCAAACTTTAGATACCACATATGCCTAAAAAATCATCACAATACAAAGATCTCAGAAACTGCATATGATTACTTTGATTTTGAGTACTCCATTGCTTTTAATGGAAATTACTCCTGACTTGATTTTATGTTTGCATTTACAAATTAATGGATAGAAGAGAATCTGAAATAGTCCAGGCTATCTTCTTAATTCCCCTGCTGATCTCTTTATACTAATACATCCATTCACGGCAGTAAAACTGGATTAATCAGATTAGCACTAGGGAAAGTCTATTTAAGATAAAGCAGCCTCACTGAAACTTCAGTGTGTCTGAGATTGGCCCAGAACTTACTGGGTCGTGATTTGGTGGAAGATGAAATCACCTTTTCTCCTCATCCACATCTGTATCAACCCAGCTCAGAAGCTGGGTAAGAATAAACAAAGTTCTCTGCTAAATTGCTTCTCCAGTGGAGCTTCTTGCTCTTGTCTTTGGAAATGCTTAAGGTGAGGGAAGTATAGAGCTGAGCATAGACTTGTTATTCATTATACACAGAAAACACTTTAAGTCAACTTTAAGACATTTTGCTTTTGAAATGAGGAAATAGAGAATAAGGTAAGAAATCATAGTTTACTGAGGACAGCTGAATTTCCAAACTAAAATGATGTGAGAATGTATGTGAGGAGAAGTAGCATAGAGCTATTTGTCAAACAATTCTAAGTTTAGAGTCTGAAAGTGAAAAACAATGTGAAACAATTAAAGAATTTTTCTGGTTTTTGATAAATCCTCCTGCATACTTTCCCATTCTTCTGGAAATCTTATTTTCAGTAGATCTACTGACAGTGATAATTCTCCTGATTCACACATATTATACCAGTGACAAATTTAAATTTTTTTAAATTTGTTAAGGTGTTTAAATTTAGCCATTTGATTTTTCAGAGTTTAAATGCTGCTCTTTTTCAATGGGCTCATTATGAATATAATGTATGTTATTAATAATATTCTCAGTATTCTCAGATGAATCTTCTCTCCTTGCTTTCCTAGATCTTTCTTACTGTTCTTTTCTTTCCAGTCTCCTTTATAGCAACAAGGAGTATGGGCAGTGTTTAAACTGTGGACCAGAGATAAGCAGATGTGCAGAACAAGATATTTCAGTGTCTGAGATGTGACATTTCCTTATGTAAGCCTTTATCATTGAAAGCCAATAATAGTTTCCACAATAAATGTAGTAATGTATGTACATTTTCTCTTCATTCATTGTTGCATGTAAATTCTTATTGAAATAACAGCAGAATGCTCTCCTGATAATGTTGATTTTTGAACAGTGAATTTCACCACTGGCCACACTTAAGACACTGCACGTGTCCAGATTGCTAAATTCTTCCTATTTGTTAAAACTTATTTGAGAACCCATAGCTTGAAGCTTTGGTAGAGATTTATTAAATTTAGAGACTTTAAGCAAACTTATATTAATAGAAGATTTAATACTTGAGAATTCTTGTAGTGGCATTCATGGTATGTGTATGTGAGTGTGAAAAAGAGGGTGAATTTAAAAATTCTCTCCTGTACTGCAGCTGAAAGCTCACAGTGAGACAAAGTCAATCTCATGATAAAAATGAGTGCCGCTATAGAAGCTGTCTCCACAAAACTGAGATATTGTTTTCTCAGTCTACCATTTCTCCTGCCAGTTGGCAGATTTTTTTTCAGAAAGCGAGCCATCTGCTACTTGAACCACACAGTAACTTTGCAGCTCGCTGCTTGCACTGTTTTTTCTCATCTTGACCTGTGATCAGAGGAATTTGTGCTTCAGTGATATTGCAGCTAAGCAATAAAATCAGAGTATTTTAAGGAAACACAATCCAGGAAATAATTGCATATGTTTACTTTCAGAGCATGGTGTGTGGCAACTGATGATGCTTGTAGACATCAAAGGTTTCAGGATCTCCTAGAATTTAGTGTTCCCCCAAAACTGTTCTCTGTTAACACAGCTTATCCTTTGTTCTATCTAACAGCAGTTCTCACAGCACTTCTGTGACAGTTTTAAAGGAATAGTTTTCCAAAAGGTTTGTATTTTACCATTAGAGATGGATCACTGAAACTAAAAAGATTGAGATTACTGTGATTGCTTTTGATTTGCCTGAGATTTTTTTCTATTTGAGGTAGATAATATTATATTTTTGTGATAATATTTCTTATCATATAAAGCGATGGACAATTTTCAGTCTCTCAGTCCTCGATGGCAACTGTAGTTCTGTTTGCATAAAGAACAAAAGAACAAATTGACAGCTTTAGTTTAAATACTACTGAATTTAAAATACAATAGACTCAGCTCTATTCTTTGTAGGCCTTTGCTTCCTTGCTTCCTCTTTAAGTCAAGGTGTTCAGTTAGTACAAGAGAATCACAGAGGACAAGAATGGATCATCTTTCTAAAGTGTGTTCTGGGTCTGAATTTCTTACTCCCATCCTTTGATCAGTAAAGGGAACACATCATTGACTGATCTTTTGGTTCAGCCATATAATGAAAAAGGCTTAAATTCACCAAAGGAAAACAACATCATATCATATAAAAAAGTTTTATTTACCCCAAACTAGTCCATTTCAATTCTGTAGAGTATTTCTGTTATAAGCAAAGCAACAGAAATTCTGGGCTAGGCTTAAGTCAAACCAACAAAGGAGGAACGGGAACTACAGCTTCCCGTCTCTTAAGGAGGTAGGAGACACTTTTCCAACATTGTTCATCTGGTGGTCTTTGAAGTACTTTCAAGGAGAGTTATCCAAACATGCAGTGGTGTACAGGAATTTCCTCTGAGAGATGAGGGTCCAAGGCTCCTCAGGCAGAAGAGAGAGCTGCTGTCTCCTTGTCATCTGCTCCTATGCTTGTTTGATTTTTGTGAGTATAGCCAGAAAATGAGAATCCATGCAAAACCTATCTGCCTAGCCCATGCCAAATTCACATAGTGTTGGTGGGCTTGAATCAACTATAAGTAAATGCAACTCATGCTTGCTAAATTTGCTTTCCTTATTGAGCATGTGGAAAAGAATTCTGCCTTCTCTGATATCATCAAGTAAAACTGAATGGCAAAATTATTTATTCTGTAGTTTCAGCAGGTTCCATCCCTACCCCTCCAAAGAAAAACCCAAACAGAAATCAAAAAACAAACAAAAAGCCTTTCAGGCAGTTCTGTCTATCCAGTAAATACCCCAAAGTCATATAAGAAACTTAAAAGAGGAGTAAATGAGACAGGCCATGCTAAATTTGTTAAAACAGACAGATGGCTTGAACAGAAAGATAGCATATTCTCTCCCTCAACTATAATGTTCTCAGCAAGTGTCTCTGTTGAAAGGATAAGCATGAGAAGAGGTAATAGGATCTTAAGATAACTAGCAGCATATCAACAAAGCCAGTCTGGCACAGAGTTATAAACAAGAATTATCTTGGTATTATTTGAAGGGCCTCCACATGCTGGGAACTGCAGCCTCCGCCTTTTATTTGGAAAAGATATTCCTCACATGGTGGGATAAAATCTATCAGGAAATAAAACCTGTTTGGTTCATGTTAGTCAACTGACTGGGGACTATTCTAAATATTTTTGGAGAACTTTGGCACAAGTGTTAAACACCCACTTTTGTGAAGCATATGCTATGGTATAATAGATTTGTCTAACTGATTTTTAAGTTTGTTGGGTCAAAGAAATAATAACATCAGCCATTTTTTTTCTTCTGAATTTACTAAAACCTATCAAAAATGAAGAATATTATGGGGAGAGTAACAGCATAAAAGACCATTTAAAGTTACACACCCTTGGGAAAGACAAATAGTCACTGAGACATTAAGAATGAAGAAATCTAGAAATTTTTTAATGTGACTTGAGGACTGTGGAGGAAGCCTTGTGAAGACAATTAATTAGTTTCCTGGATCCCAAAAAGTCATGCAGTGATTCCTGCTTCCATATCCCTCCTTTACTAAGCAGGAGCTTTTAGAAGTTGCTGTGATTTAGTAAAGAAAAGCACAACTTAAGCTATGAGCAGTTGGTTGGAGGCCATTGGTGGTGTGAACAGCTGGAACAGAGTAGTTTGCTCCCGTTCAGTGAGGGGACTCTGCTACACAGGAATGCTGGCAGTTGCTATCGCTGGGCTGCAGACTCACAAGAAATGCCATTCTAATGCTTGGCCCTGGAAATTGAGGATCTATAGGACACTTTGTGGCTGCTGGTGGTCTGTGACCTCAAAGGTTTGGGATCCCGTGGTTTTCAGATGTTTTTACATCTAATAATTTTAGAGTTTATATGGGATTAAAGTGATACAAACAGGTTGAGCTGAGTGTTTTCAAGGGGGTAATTATATTCCCAGGAGTTAAGCTATGCTGGCATTATTTACAGTGATGATATCTTGACTCATCCTTTTACTTATGAGTGTTAAATGTGTGGCAAGTTTTGTGTTGGTTCAGTGGCTGCTACATCATGTACCTGCTTGTGAATGGGGTTCCTTGACTTCACTACCATAAATTATTTTATGTTATCAGTAACATACACTAATAGCTCTGCTAGAGTCATTACAGTTCCTGTTACAGAATGTGATTTAGTATGTGAAGGCGGTCAAAACTCTCTCTTTGCTAGAATTGCTAAGATTTTCCTAATTTTAAATTATCTTTGATATTGTTGTACTGAGATATCTGACCAAGATTAGAAACCTTCCTCACCTGGAAAATGTGAACTCTTTAAAGATAAAACAAAAAAATCACTGATCAATTTTTAATCAGTAGTTGTTACTATTTATTTCATTAGGAATTTACTTTTGTTAAAAAATAGATGAATTCTTGAAGGTTTTGGTATATTTTTCTTCATTGATATTTCCAAATGGTGAACATAATTGAATATGGCCATTTCACACTCAGAGACAATTAAAGTGATTGCATAAACACTGTTCAGCAATCTAAAGACAGACAACAGAAACAAAGTCATTAGGTTGCTCTTTTCTAAATCTCATGTGGGGCAACAAATTGAACCTGTGCATTTGAACAAGAATCACTATTATTAGAGAATAAATTTAGTAATATCCTGAGGTGCTAATAGTGTTGAAATAAAGATCTCTCAATCTGTTGGTGAGTCAATACATCAGAAGATTACTCTTTAAATCTAGTAGTCAAGGGAGTAAAACCTATTGTGAAAGCTAATACTTTTTTTTTTTCTGAAGTCTGTCTTATGCCACAAGGAGAGAAGTTATAATACTAAAAATTTTCAAGTCTTCCAAATTGCTGAGAAATTCCTGTCTAATGCACCTGGCAATTTTTACTTGTTATTTGGCACAGTTTGTGCCACAGAGTGCTGTTTGTGTTCTTGGTCCTCCAATTTTCTGCCTACCCCAGTCATATTTTATAAAAATAGCTACATCAAAACCAGAAACAGGGATGAGTTGGGAGCACAGCTACCAGAATTATACAGTCCCTGAATTATGCAGTACCTGCATCAACTTTTCCTAAGGTTAGATTTCAGCAGGGTCTCATAAGAAGCCTTTTAACTATTTGAAGTTGTTGGTTTGCATTTGTTCTCAGCAACTTCTACTCAGCCTTGCTTACTAGAAGAAGCTGAACACACACTCCTTCACACGGTAGGGTGATAGCTCTCTTCCTAATTCAGATAAAACAGTATGACAAGGCAAATATTATTATCTGTGGGCCTAATTTGTTGTTCAATGGCTGAACATAATCTAAATAGAGATCGCCTATCACAAGTAGCATCAGACTGACTGCTTTCATTAAAAAAAGGTTGTAAAGCACTTACCAGTCAAAAAAAAACCAAAAAAAAATTAAAAAAACCAGTCAGATAAAAAGCACAAAGGATGAAGTGATAATTTTTTGTTAGATAGTTTGTTATCTGATCTGGCCAACATTTACATAGGTACAAATATGTCTCACTGGTGGAGCTTCAGTTTCATTTCACATAATTGGATCTGAACTGAGCTTAGACAGAGTCGTTCAGGGGATAACTGAACATCACTGGGCCTCTGTCACTGTGCAGGTGTTGGAGTAGCCTAGTTATCATTCCAATGTGCAATTCTATACTTCTTGTATTGGAATTGTCTCCATGTTACAGGCTGCCTCTATCACTAATACCATGGAAAAGTCAGTATCCTTGCCTCAGAGCTAAAACTTTGAAAGTGGCATGATGAAAGGAAGTGATGACCAGAAGATGGGGAGAGAGGGGAAGGAAACAAGAGGGTAATGTTATTCCAATTATCTAAGTTGGTTTGCTTTCTACTTAGTTATTTCCTTTTCTTTTCTTTCAAGACTAACACTGTGCAGGATAGGTTTCTTAGGGCATTTACTCTAGTAAATGTTTTAACTGTCATACCAGATACAGAAATATTTCAGGAGATCAGGTTTTTTAATAGATAAGAGACAGATCCTCAGCTTTTTGCTGCTTTGCAGTATTTGGGCAATGTAAAACAACTGGGAAATGCCCTGAGGAGGACCTTTGACATGCTTCTGCGTTTTGGCTGATTCTTGCTTTTATAATGGTCCCTGGTAGGTTATTATGGTTCATTTTGAGCCAGGTCAACCCTGTGTAGCTCCTGAAGATACTAAGAAAATTCGAGAGTGGTTTTCAAATGTTTTCTTTGTTCCAACATAAGAAATTAGATTCAAAGACCAATAAATGATTCACAAAAGCTGCATAATAAATAGTTGAAGGGGGGTAGCAGGGAAGAACTCAAAAGAGGAGGAAAGTAGATGAATTTATCCATAAAGATAGATATTATCCATCCCCAAGATAATAACTGATGCTATCTATAGAAAGTATTATCTATAACTGTCTTTCTTTCAACATTTAATTTAGAGATCATAATTGAATCTAGAGTATACATTGTAAAATATACAGACTTGACAAGTTGGCTGAGCTAACAATGCTACTGGATTCTTAGCAGGGAATTTTAGAGATTTTGCTATTTTGACTACTTCGTTGCATTTTCTGCTGCTTGTTCACACAAGCTGCAGAAATGCTACATATAGAACTTTGCAAGTTGGAAAGTCACAGCTGTTAGTTTATCAGATAAATAAAGTTTACAGAATAATAAGAGTCTCTGAATATAAAAGAATATACAGAAATTATGTAATAATCAAGGATCAGGAAAAAAAATCTCCATACGTGTTCATTCCTCTGGAGAGGCAAAAATGAGGAATAATAAATTTTAACCTTTAATGTAACATCATTCAGAAAAAAACAGCCATAGGAATAGCTGTCACAGTCAGAATACTTTAAACCCTGATAAAAGAATAGTAAATTGCTAATGCTACTGTATTCCAGGGGAGTTGCCTGTGGTTTCTAAAGTAAGAAGATTAATGAAACGCCACCTGCTGATGGCTAAGAGTAGGTATTTGACCTCAGTGCAATCTGAGTCAATCAGAAGCTTACAGAGTATCCTTAGGCTATTTTTCCATTGTTAGATGTTCTGTCTCTGTGTACTAATAAAGCATTCCTCTTTCAGGCTGGCAGCCTGGTACAGGTATACAGAGAATGGCTGTAAGGCTGTCTTAAAGAAGCCCTTTGTAAATCTCATAACAAGAAAGTAGGGGCTTGCTAAACAGACAGTCACCACCTGCAGTGCCACTGATATTCTGGACACTGTTATAGGTCACAGGAAAACTTAAAGAACCCCTTATAATTTGGAGAGTCACAAATTTCCATGTTTGACACCCACTGAACTAATTTTTACTTTATCTTTTAGAACCACATCTCTCCTTCAACTGGAACACACTGCATCATGACATAGTTAATTGTAAAATCAAGTCAATTAAATCACTAAGTCACTGTAAACTTGCTTGTATTTCCCTGAATATTTGGTTCTTGCAATTGCCACCCTCTATGAGACAGGGGAAAATGCTCCCGTTGTCAGCAGTGGCACAAAGTAGTACAGCTCCCATAGAGCAGAGGGGGATAAACAGACATAAATTCTGTGTCTTCTGAAAGTTTTCACAACCCAGTTCTACTTTCTGTAGTGGAAATATTCTCTGCTTCTAAAAGACTTAATGAAAAGAAATTTCAGTGATGAGAAAACTTGGACTTTAATTATTTATATGTGAGAAACTCTTTTATAAGTCTTTCTGGGCTCTGTTTTTTGTGTTTGATGAACTTAACCGGATTCCCATTTTATGTGGTCAGGAAAAGAACAGGTTTATAAAGAGTGCCCTTTATAAAGGTAAAATTGGGTTTTGGCTTGCAGGAGGTCACAAAAGCAATTAACTTCAATCAACAAGAAGTGTCAGGAGTCCAGGGGAAATTATGCAAGTATGTTTCTCAAGATTTAGTGATAATTGTCTACTCATCATGCACCAGTTCTTTAAGGATCTTCTGAAGATAATTGAAAAAAAAAATCTTTCCTGTTGAAAAAAAGTGTTGTTATTCTGGATATGACTTAGTACAGTCTTCAGCAGTTAATTTACTTTTAATTAGGAAGCTACCACTATCCTGCTGAATAGCTTAAAAGAATATTTTCTGCTTTGATGATGGCATTTTGGTAATGAGTAATCAGGTACTTCTATTGACAAGATGATTTTTGAGTCATTAAACTACAGGTAAATCATGTTCCCAAGCTTTTCAAAGACATATTTGTTTTAACTCAAAACTAATCAGGTGGCTCCTGTTGCTAAAACATCTAGGTAAACTTTACTATTATTAGATTCCAAGTTAGTAACACATTTGGCAGCCCTGAATAAAATCACAGAAATTATTCAAAACCCTCTGGAAATTTAAAAGTAATATCCAAGTTAGAACACTTTCTGCGTGTACACTCACACTAATATGCTCACACATTCTATTATCTATTAAAGAACTTCATTTACAAAGTAGGCTGAGCTCTTTGGCAATCAGCTTTATTCAAGCCTGTTGGCTTGTCCTGTAGTTACTTTAGGCACTGAAATTTAATTGGTTTGAATGATCTGCTTTTTTTTGTCTGCAGCAATTTTCAGGCCTGTGTGTAAAAAGTGTGCCTAATGCCCTGCACTTTTAAAAGGTGAATTAACAATAAAGCTTCTTACACCGTAGATAAAGTCTGAACAGTTTGCAAAAATGGCACTGTGGGAGTCCATGCTTGGTACAGCATTAAGCTTACTGAAGCAAGGAACTGCCTTTATATTTCCTGTCCATAAGGTGCCTTGGAGAATGCAAGCCCAACCTCTCAGTGTTGCTGTTCATCCACTGCCCTACAACTGATACTCATCCATGAAGTAAACACCCTGAACTGAAGAGTCTGTGTGTGTTGCTAATTCAGCCTGGACTCAAAATATCACCATGAATGTGCTATCCACAGGCCATTCCTTGTGATGAAGTTTCTTTTGGAAAGACCAGGCAGCCCCATCATGAAAACCTTTCCCTCAGAAGTCATTTATTGATACAGTTGGTAGGAAGTCAGTGAACAATTTCATTTATAATGCACCAGGAGAATTAGAACCAGGATCACCACAGCTATTATCTAGTATATAACTATTATCAACAGGAGCTATTTTGTCCCATAAAACTCTGACAGCGGGAAGCAACAGTTGTTACTTTTTTCCACTGAAGGCAGTTGATATGACTGAACATCCTCAGAGAATGGTTCAGTTCTCAGGCAGAGAATTAAAGGATTTACTCATCCAATACACAAACACAAAACATAGAGTAATAGACAAAATATAAAAAACAAAGGAAGTTTATATAAAAAACACACTGCTGAAAACTAGCATGGAATGCCATGGAGTTACATCAAAATCTGACAGGAAAAAAATTGCTTTGGATGTTTTAGAATGTATTAAAATATTCAAAATTTCAGCCAGTTAAATCTTAACAAAGAATAAAAAGCAGCTTGTTCCCACTTATGTTAGCATCCAAACTTGACTTATTATTTTGGAGCCTTAACTGGACATGTTTTTTGATGCTACTTACATTTTAATGTGGAGAATCAGAGGTAACTTATCTAGGGATTACTATTAATGGACTTTTAGATCCCATGTTTTCAAAGAGTAAAGATTAGTTACATGTTCTTGCTCTTAGTATAAAGAGTTGCATTAAAAGTACCCTATGTTAAATGAATGTTGATTTACTGGCATTTCCACTTGACAAACAAAAGGCTTTGTCAAACCACTTTTTTCTCTTTTGCATCTAAATTTCTCTCACATATTTGTAGCCCAGAAAATGAATCTCGATTTCATAGCATAATTACAGTAATTCTGTGAGTTGCTTACAGCTTGTGTGTGTCTGTGGGTGAAGGTATACTCATCCATACTTTTTTTCAAGAAAATGGACAGAGATGTGGGATAAGCAGAAGCACAGGCTGAAAATAAATTCTGTCAAGCCCCAGCCAACTAGGGAGAAAGACATGAAGAAGCATGCATATATATTAATTTGCTGATGACTTCGCTTCCCAGAAATGCTGTAGGAAAAGATTATTCACATATGCTTAGGCAGAATTTTGATATTATGTGGAGATTAATGTTGCTGTCGCTGGAAACACATGAAAGGGAAGTTAGGTGAACAATAGAAAGTGGAATGTCATCAAATTCATCTTTTTATACAAAAACACAGAATCTGATCTTTGGTCTTTGATCCCTTAAAATAAAGGCTGCTCCTTTTAGTTGCTAAATCAAACTGCTCTTCTGTTAAACTGAAGAACGTTAAAAATAAATATATTATTTTTATGGATAATAATGCATTAAAGACAACAAAATCGTGGTAGAACAGTAAAAATGTTTTTAAGTGGCTTCTAAATATACTGAGAGCTAGTAAGCCATATATGAATGGAGAAAAGAAAATAAACACCTAAGACTGAAATTGTAATTATCATAAAGGAAGAAAGCTAGTTGTGAAATGAGTACTCTTTTTATAAGGCAGTTTTCTCATTGGAAGAAATACTAGAAGTAGAGAAGAGTGCCTAATTTTTTTCACAACCCTGCCACTAAAGTGAAATACTAAATTAAATGTTCTTATAGGGACAAATTCGGGCCATACCCATTTGAAATAAACCCTTTAAAGAAACTGTCCTTTGATCCTAATATAAATATACTATTGTATATTTATGGCATTTATATTCATCTTCTACGTACTGTAAAGAAAAACCCAGACTTTCTTATGATGAGATGATCTCCTGACAGTGATCTTTTCATGTATTCTCTGCTTTCAGGGAAAGGAAAAAAAGAAGGGAAGAATACAAGTCATGAAGTAATCTGAATTGCTGATTTCTAACAAATCATGATATATTGTATTGTGGCAAGTTTTTAATTAGTAAAGGGTATGCTTTGCTCTTCATGGTGGTTTAGATGTTGATGTCGATGAACAAAAGTGGATACTAGCATCTTTGATGCCACCTGGTGAATTTAGTGCTTATTTTGGAGCAATCTTGTAATAAATAATAGTCAGGAAGAAGCAGAATTTCAATCAAATGAACATTATTTAATAGTGGGTTTTTTAATTGTTTTTTGTAGTAGAAAAATGCTGTCTCATCACTGGAACTTGTATTCCTTTCGATATTAATTACAAGTGAATCCCAGTCCATTTTTTAATATCTGGCTTGAAGGTAATGAATTATTGTCTCTTTAAATTTGTTTCTCCCTAATAAGCTACTTGCAGCCATTGTAATCACAGTCAATGAGGGGCTCTGGAAAGCAAGAGTCATGCACAAAATAGTGGGCTGTGCCATGTCAGCGTGCTAGTGCTTCAACCTGAAGACTGTCTCTAGAATGAGCAAATTAGCTGAGTCACAAATCTCTTTTCTTTTTTCTTGGTCTCTCTGCTGTGTGCTTGGTACTTATAATATGGACCCTTGTCCTCTGGAAATTAATTCGGGGTAGCAGTCCATTCCACGCAACCTACTGAGCAAAAATCAGATTTTAGTGTTTTCGTTAGAGCTGCATTAGTGACCTAATGATGATAGGATGGTTCCTTGAACCATCTAGATCCGACACCTCTAGGCCACAGGTGTATGTAATTCAAAATATGTTTTATATGAAAAAATATAGGACAAAAGAAGGGGTTTGGGGTTTTTTTCCTATAAATTTATATTTGCAGCCTGTAGGGTGTCAATTTTCCATATTTATGCAGCACATAGAAAATACTTTTGCTTTTTTGCTGGATTATTAGTAGCCCCTTCTATATGAAACTGGTTTTCTTATTCCATTTTTACTTATAGTTATTAATGTATGGTGATTAATCCATCAATGATATTGGATTTACCAATGCCTGGCATTATATATTATGCCATGTTATCTCAGTGCATAAGAGAAGGTTCTTCTAAAACATTATTTCAGCTTTCTTCCTTGTGAAAATAGTAATGTGTACAAATGCAAGTAATGAGTGTTTGCAGCCTAAGAAATTCTTTCAGTCTGGTTGTATTTTGGTGGGAGAGAGCATGAACTCTGAATGTATTTTGCCATCAGTAGCTGATGAGAATTTTGCAAATTTTCCTTTCAGATATGGAACTAACATGACTGTGCCTGATATTTCTACTTTAATATACCTCATATCTTTACTTGAGGTCTGTAAGGGGAGGTGTCCAGAGGTTTCAGTGTACTAGGCATTCAAATGTTCATGGAGCAGAGGACACCTAGAACCTTAAGAATCTTAAGGGGGAATTTCCTAAAAGTGCTGTTTGGTGTGTTCTTAGATGACTGTGTGTTGTGTTTTCACTTAGTTCAACTCCAGTTTAGAAGAAGCTTTGTGAAATGGTCTGTAGGGATTGCATTGAAATGCATTTTAGTAATGACACCCCTGCTCCACTGATGTCAGTGGCAAAATTCTCATTAGGCTGAGTGGGGTCAAGATTTTATTTCTCCTTTCATGCAGGACTGGAAAGTGAAAGAGCAGATGAGACTCCAAGACAAAAATGTGACTCCAGACTTCCAGTTCACATCTAAACTTCTTCAGGTGGCAGCATTATTACTCTTAATCTGAAGTAATTTTTTTTGCAGTACGTACACAAAACTGAAGTTTAATCTGAAGACTGAAACACATATCAACTTGAGGTCTGAATCTCCTCAAAACCCACGAGGGTCTTTTCCTACTTGAGTACTCTATAGTTCACAGTCCTGCCAGCACAGGCTCTGTCTGTATTAGCAAATGGAATTGCAATAATGGATCTGCAAAGGGAAATACCATACTGCTAACATTGTAGGAGTTCTGCTTCAGGTTAGTTCTAATCCATCCCATAGACATAATGTCCACTAGCAGCATATGGCATTAAGTGACCTCTTGGAGTACATCTTTCAGTTCAGCATAGTAAGAAAATCAAAATGTGAACCAAAGAGTGGTAGGTGAAGGTGGCTAGGAGTTCTGCTTTGAAAGTGCATTTTTGCTCCAAAATACAGTGCACGTGTTGATGCATCCTTGGGTTTTTTTCCTCCATTTGATGTGTTTATATTCTCTTGTAGATTCAGATTTGTCTGTGGACTCGTTTGTACAAAAGCTTCAAGACTTCAGTGTCAGGAATTCATTTGCATGTCTGTTTATTCATTGTCAAACTGTAGTATACACTAAAGCTGAACTTTCTTCTGTGCAAAGAACTCTTGCCCATGGAGTCATTGAGCTATAAATACACTGCAAACATGTTGGGCAATGGTTTTGAGTGACTTAGTATTTTTTATATGACTTACTTGAAATATTTACACCAAATTGTCTTATGCAAAGGGAATACAACAAGGATTCATCAAGTCTGGTAATTTGCACACCATAAAATGTGTGATTACAATGATGGGACAGCTTGAAAGCATGAAAGCTTCCAATCCATGAATGCAAAGCATTTAGCTTTTTCCCTGAAAAGTTGTCTGTTCTAGTCAAAGCAGTAATTTTTAGCAGTCATAAACAGTGAAGAATTACACAAGGGTGAAATTTTCTTGAAAAATGTCTTGGCCCTATTAAGTAGATACACTTCTTTCAGCATCAGGCATTCAAAACATCCCATTTTGTTTACATTATTTAACAGTCATGCATATTTTTTCAAGGTTCATCTCTTTGGTTTTGTATTTAAATTCCCATAAGAACCTACTGCAGCTCCCCAAAGGATTAATGAAGTATGACATTTTCTTCCTTGCTTGTACCTCAGCCTACAGAAAAAATGGTTTTGACCATTATTTACCACATTGTGGTGCAAGGATGACAACATGCATTAGTCTCTTCTACAGTATCTTTGAAGTACACAAAAACCCTTGGAAAAGTCTAGTTTTATTAGCTGAACCATAAAGAGGTTATTCAGGGATTTCATCATATTTTCTTAGAAGATTAGTTTGGTCAAGAATCAGCTCAGTTTAATTTTATAGTCTCTTTGATAAACAAAGTATAGTTCAAAATTTTACTTTCAAAAAAGTATTGAAAGCCATATTACTGAGAAAACAAAAAAGCCACTGTCCCTACACATATTTATATTTTATCTATTTTGGTCAATATTCCCTTTATTTTCAGATTATTATTAATCACAGGAACATGCACAAGGCTAGACATGGAAGACTTGATAGAGGTAGCAAGATCAGCTGGAAAAGTGGTGACAAGCATGACCATGGCCCAGCTTCCCTTTCCCATGAACAGCAGAGCACAGTGCTGGCCCTGGGGTTGGACTGTTGGAAAGGAAGGGAAAAGTCAAGAAAGAAGAGTGGTTAGATGCAGTGTTTAGGAATTTTGAGGACTTAGGCTGGACAGTAGGAAGGTACTTTTTAACAGCTGTTCCACTCCATTAACACAGACTGGAAAATATTTTTTCTTAACAGGGCATAAAGTGTGTTTTGACATGTCTTCATCCCTCCAAGAAAACCATTTTTGTAAGAGTTCTTGTTCCTTGCCCTAGATCTCTGTGAGAGACCACCATTAGTCCACCACCATTATATTCTAGGAGAGAAGGAGCTGCTTTTTAAAGTTCGTTCCAGAGCAACTAGGTGCAATTTCTGTGTCACAATCCGTAGCTGCATACTGGATTTGGCAGTGCAGCAAATATTCCTTTTGTGGTGTTTCTTTTTAAAAGGCTAAATTAAAAAGACAAACAAGACTGCATTATATCAGTAGAAGGTAGAGCCAAAAGAAATACAACATTTTCTGCTCAATTTGCTAAAGTACTAGTTTCCAACACTACTGCAGTACTCAAGGGAAGATATTACAAACAATATTCAGCTGAAGTGTACAGTAGGTTATTGCAGTAGTTTAAGAAAGATGAACTCTGCTTGATTTCGAGGATTTCTCCATTTTCTTTCTATCTCACTTAATGTAGACTTCTCAGTATTATCATCATAAAAATGGTCTGTGGGGACTAAGGATGAAGCCTGATAGATTTAAAATGAAAGGAGAACCTTGATAGGATTTTGTGACTACAGAAGAATTTAATAAATAGCAGAATGATGATTCACTGATGTAGGTGAAAGTTATTGAATTATAAGATTAACTAGAAGAGTTCCCAAAGAAAGGATCCAGCTTCTGCTGGTAGTCTGATTTTCTGCTGTTATTTCTGCTCCTACTTCATGGCTTCATTTGCACCCAAACATGAAGCTTTTTTCCCCGGTTTTAAAATGTTGAATTCAGGAGTATAAGATTTTTAAAATGTCTGTGTTTCAAAATATCTTCTATTCTGTCATCTTGAATCTTGATAGGAAATCTGAAAAAGTTTCTGAATAGTCAATATATAAAGTTTCAATGGTTATCAGTTTGCTTTGCTAAAGAATTTAATTCAATATTGTTGTACAGTGCTGTACTCCTTTATGCTGGAAGGCTGCTGTATTTACCCTACCAGTTTCTTCTGGCTCTGGGAGGGAGAAATAGCAGAGAGTGCTTAAAGCTTCTGCTCCTGTGGTGTTGCTAGACATGTAGGAAAGTATCTTCCTTGTCAGAGCCAATGAGCTGTGTTTACTACACCAGTCTGGAAGAAAAAAAGGACTGTGAAGAGAGCTGATCCAAATACCAACTGCTTGACAGTAGCTACTGAGCTAATGGAGCTCTTTCCACATAGGTGATGCTTCGCTTCTCTAGGTTATACATTGTTTATGATGTCTAAGTAGAAATCCCTCTCAGGGATGCATCAAAGAGACAATGCTAGGGAGGGACACATGCTGCAATGCAAGCAGGTCAAAAGCCAGCCCAATGTGCACACCAGGGCATAGTGCCAAGGTAGGTTTTGCTGAACCTGGTGTAGGAGGTGAACTGTGAGACCTATTACATTACTTCAGCATTTCAAACTTGAGGTAACACAAGAATCTGCTTTGGGTTAGGAGCTACTAAAAACATTTCCCACTGGTGAAAGCCAGGTATGTTTCAGTAAGTATATAACTCTTCGTGGAAAAATATGAAAAGATGCATGTCCCCTAAAACATTAAGAACTGGAAATTTATATTAAAATAGAATGCCAGGTAATGCGGTGGTTTTTACACTCCAAATCTGTATTTCTATTCAAACGACATTTTGAATGCATTACATATTTTAATTACAGCATTTGTTGTAGGCATTATGAGCAAATGCTTTGGTAAGAAATCCCTTTTCTTTTCTTGGCTCTGTCAGTAAGACACCTGTCCCATGGCAGGAGGCAGCAGGCACTCTCATTAATGGCTATTTATTACTGTGAGAGAAAGTATTACTCCAGTTGTTATAGATGGAGGGCCTGGAATTGCAAGATTAAGAAACTTGTTCAAAGCCTCAGGGGTTCCATACTCCCATTTCCGAGTCTAACCATTTAAATGAAAAACTCTCCCTTGGAAAAAGAGGAAGTTCTTTTGTCATGTAGAGATGAAGGGTATCATATTCCTCTTATGTACTCCACTGCGAATCACAAATAATTCCATTGCAGTGAGTGGAATTGCCTGGGTAACTCTGAGACAATAAAAACAAAACTGTAGGGGATTTTTTAAAGCATCAAAGAGATTTGGAAGCACGTATCATTCTGAATCTGAATGTGTCTTGTGTTCCTAAATTACTTTGGTGCTACAGAAGTTGCCATCCCAGGACATATTATCTCATTTTAGGTGGTCAGTTTGTCTTTCTGGTGATTATTATTTGATTACAGACAAAACAGAGAGAGTTAAGGAAGAAGCAAAGCAGATTCTTTCCTTGCCTGTCAAGATTCCTTTCTGTAGAACATAATAGAAATACACAGTATTGAGGTGATAAGCTGAAGATGTTTGAAGTATCCTCATCTTGGGAAATGATTCTGCTGTGGCTGTTTCACAGGTAGCAATTTTTCATACATGAAATGTGAGTCTGTGTGTCTGTCTGTGTGTGTAAACAGATTAAGATATTTTTCTATTCATCATTTCTAAAAATTTTCCTTTGCTGATGCTCATTTTAGAAGGAATAAGCAACTACCATATTGCTTACCATTCCTCCAGAAGGACAGTTCTCTTGTTTCCCCTGGCACATATATAAATTTCTGTTAATCTAAACAGCAAAACAAAAATTCCTACTGGAACAATGCCATGTACCCAGTTCCCTGTGGAGATACCCCAGGAAAACAAATAGGTACAAAACATTAGCTGTATTGTGCCTTGAATTCCTGAAAAGCAATGTTGTTGAGCAGTGAATAAAAGCACAGCGAAGTGGAACAGAATTGCTTGAAATTGTGTTGTTATGCATTGAAAAAAAAAATTATATTTAATTGTAGTAATATTTAAATTCCACCAACAGGCAGAAAATAAACTTCTAGTGAATTTTTAGTGGATGATGGGATATCTGATGATCAGTCCTTTAACTCCTTTGGGTGTCTGGATGTAAACAATGTTGTTTAAATCAACAAGTATGACTTAAAATCCTCCCAAACAAAAACAGAACTGCTATTTTTCTGTACTTGGTTAAAAATCGTACTTGATATTTTTGAAACAAGAAAGAATACATCTTTCTGAAAATTACCTGCATTGGAATATTAAGTGCTTCTGGCTTTTCCAGAGGAAAAGCATCATCTAAGTTAACTACAAAACCTCCTTGCTGTCCTTGAGAGTCCCACTGTTTAATTAAGGTAGTGTATGCCAGTTTGTATTGAATTTAACTTCACCTTAGCTCACCCAGTATTTTTTCAGTTAATAACTTGTAAGCTGACATCTGGTTTTTGTCTTTTTGTCTGTCCTGTGTGTGATGGGTGGTGACACACAACCATGAAGTAGGAGTTCATTCCACTGTTGTTGTGGCAGGTCCCACTGGGAGACAGGACCAAGTGTGGTGAGGTGGTGGTGGTTGCGGTTCGTCTCCGGCACTCTCGCAGCTGATCCCTGTGCGGCGGCAGTGGCAGCGTTCAGTGGGTCCTACAAGGGACAGCAGCAGTTTCATACACAGGAACGCTTTTGTCTCTTTTTGCAGTCATTTGAAACGCATCCTTCAGGAGTGAAATGTAGGAGAGGTTTGTCTTTAGCAATTTCACTTTTAATAATCCAGCAACTTTCCTAGGAAAAAGAAAAAATCTGTTGTCTGAAGAGGCTGGGTTTGTACCATATTCATCAATACAGAGTTGTTTTCTTCCTGAATAAGGCCCTCAGATATTCATCTTATTGATCATTAATTAGGGACATCTATTTCACATACAAGCAGAACTAACTCAAAGACTCCATTAGTTGACTGAGTTTGTAAATCATCCAAGGCTGGATACAGCTGTAACTTTGATGGAGAGGTAAAAGGAAAGTTTTTCTAGCTGTGCAGTTCTTTTTTGTATTGCAAGGTTTTCTTCTTGCAAATCTGCACCTAAATACAGCCACAACATATACAACCTTGGTAACAAAGTGATAGTAACCACAATATTTAGCTTTGTTGGGTCCTCACTGTTAGATAAGGCTTGGTATTTGATTGCCTTCCAGTAAGTGATTTAATAAGCTAATTATTTTGTAGAGCAGAAAATTCCCAGAACTGTGCCTGCATAAGCAATTTGGCCAGTATTTCTTCCCATCAGCACTATGTGCAGTCAAACATTTTCTGAATTGTTGGCAATTTTTCATCTCTTCTGGGCAGCTTATCTACAAACGAAATATGATTTGAGTAGTTGTCCAGATTTTATGGGTAAGTATGGATACAAACACATGTAGGCAGCATGTTAGGTGTGGCTCCTTTAATGGTGTCCTGATACCAAACTCCACAGTGTTTTTTAATAAGTGTTTAATTTAATTGGACTTGCCACAATGAGGTCAGACATACCAAAAAGAGAATTTGTGGTTGTATTGAGGAGACCTTTCAGTTTTGAACACACCTACTTAGTTTTCTAATATCTAAATAAAGGGGGCTTTAATTTCCTAGGTTGATGAGGAACCTCCTTGCTTAACACCATTTCAATGGTCATTTATTGCTACAAGCATTTGGCTGGAGGGGGAGGATCTCTGTTAAGCGCTAACAGGTGCAATCACATATTGGATGGAAAGTGAAGCCAATTTTTCAGCATTGTCAGAGAGAATGGGATTTTTTACAAAGGACCCAGCACTTACAATATTAGGTATGCTGCCTGTCTAAACCTACAGTCACTTGGCACTGAATCTCTAGCAATATTGTCCAAGTAATTTAGATGGCACGTGTTCAGATGGCACAGCTCCACCCAGAGTCAGAATCAGCCAAGAGATCATTCATCTAGGAGCATCAAGTAGTGCTGTAGATAATAGGGTTTCAAGCCAAAAAGGAGTTTCCAAACAGCTGTCTGTTCCTGTATCACATACTGGGAGCTAAAATGCTAGGTGATTGATAATCTATTTTTTGCTTGAATTTCTTTTCAAAGTATAGCCCCTCTGTAGATGTAGACACCTTGACCCTGCAGCGCAGACCTGGTGCTGTGGTGAGTCAAGAGAAAGAGTAACACCTTCTCATTTTTAGATAGCTGAGGAAGCAGAATCATCCCTGTCCTTCTGTTCTAGAACAAGTGACATAG
The DNA here is from genome assembly GCF_965178545.1 of Coloeus monedula. Classification (NCBI taxonomy): domain Eukaryota; kingdom Metazoa; phylum Chordata; class Aves; order Passeriformes; family Corvidae; genus Coloeus; species Coloeus monedula. The sequence continues at coordinate 40,680,714 of NC_138782.1, read as the reverse complement.
AGTAATTCTGCTGAAAACATCCCCATTGTTATCTGTCAAAGCAATTAGTGAGAATATGAAATATGTGAGGTAGTTTTAGGGGTTTGAATAGCAAAGTCCAAAGGTGTTTTAGGCATCTCTGGTATACAATCAAGGAGATCAACATTTTGGTAGTAAAATTCATGCTCACAACATTCACATTTAACCTTGAGAAAGGAAAGCTTTTAATACACACAGGTGAGTCGCCCTTGCTATGCAACCCAGAGCTTTATCTCTTTGTCCTGAATTTAAGGACTTGTCATGTGCCTGATTCTGAGAAGGTCAAAGTGAGCACAGTTGCATGAACTTCAATGAAACTGCTAGCATACCCCAGGCAGCACCCCGATGCTTTAACAAGCAGTGGGAGAGGAAAAGAAATTAAACTAGATTAGTGGTGAACAGATACACTGATATACAAGAAGATACAACTGTGTCTTCCAGAAAGAATTCACTTTTTCTTTGAAGAAGAGAGGGAAGTTTGATCTGTGGTTGCTTTGAAGAAATTTCTGAGATTAAAAGATAGGATCAGAAGCCAAAAGAGAAATTGCCAGGATAAGTCAGAGTCACAGGAAAATGGATTATGGGAAGTCTCTTCTCTTATGAAGCAACTGGGATGGTCCATAACTGAACACCTCCTTGCAGAGTTCCTAGGCGAGCCATTTCACAAAATATCTGCACAACAGTATGGGTTCCTTTGCAGTTTTTTCATTTTGATAGGACAATGGACATACCACTGTCTCATATAACTGTGAAACAAAGTAGACAATAAATTGAACACAACTGGTAAGGATTAAGTGAAGATTAATCTTTAACTAAATCTACTGGGATCCCTATCTAAATCCAGCCTACATCAATGGACCTGGAACTAGCTAACTGGAAGCTCTAACCACTGAAGTTAGGTAGAGTTTAGGCAGTGGAGTTATGACACTAAATAAAGTTTGATCTCATTAGAATATATGCATCATTTCCTGTTTTATCATTGATTGTGGTGTAGTAAGTGGTGAGAAAATTATATATCAGTGGTCTCAAATTCTAAATTTTGGGTGGTTTATGTACTACCAGCTAATCCTTCACAGCTCTCTGATGTTCTGGGCAGCACTTAGTGGCTCAAAGCCAGGCTGAACCATACCACCATAATGTAGGTCCCCTGGCTCATGCAGATGACAAACTTTTTGAACCAACAGATTTAATCCATAATCAAAAGATAAGAATTAGTCTGTTTTCCTTTCAGATTTTGGGGTGCTTCATGGAAACACTTTTTATAATTTTCTGCATCCTCATCTAATTTTTCACATCAAAAAGATTTTAAAAGGTGCTGTTTATAATATCACAATAATACAAAAATATTTTTTCTTTGTTTCTTTCATTTAGTTAAATATTTGGTCAGTTTAAAACTCTGCACAAAGTGTCAGGATGAATAATGGTGGAAAGGAGCAGCAGTGGGAACCTTATTTTAAAGAGTTACAAACTTCAGAGTAGAAATAATATTTTTTAAAAGTAATAATATCTCAGAATATCATAATGTGTGTTGGCCTTAGTCTTCTCATCTCAGAAGAGTCAATTTTAAGCAAATTTCTTGATTTTTGCCACTCACTACACTTTGATTCACATCATAGTGTGATCTCAGGGCACATCAACTGGCCTTTTGTCCTGAAGAAATTAAACTGAAGGATGAGGTCCAGGAGCTCATATCATGCATTCCTGCTGCTAATGAGCACTCAGTCCACAAGACAGACTAAAGCTGGTCTGAAATAAAGCTCCTGAAACATTAATAGTGTGGACATTGTGTCTCCCATACCAAGTGCTGAATGTTTCAAATCTGTTAGATTGCACCACTGAATAAGTCTGCTCTGAATGAACAGAAAAAAAGTAAAAAGTGCCATGATTTTGAGCTTATCCTGTTGAATTAAATGGTAATTTTAAATATTTTTTTTTTAGTAAATGTAAAGTTTACCTCTATCTACAGAAAATAGGGCTACCCCCTTTTTTTACTGGAAACATCCTTGCAGCAGTCCTTAGCGTACAGTTTGGATTTCAATATATGTCACCTGCTTGCAACAGGGTGAAAAGAGGATTTCCCACCTCCTTCTCCTATTTTAGAGGAAATATTCAAAAGCTACTTATTGCATAAAAACTTTGGTGTAGGGGTCACATAGTCTGCTAATGTGAGACACAAGAAACATTTTGGCTTAGAGGGTTTTCTTTGCAGCAAAAGACACTTTAATGACTGGTCAAATGTACTACCCATCCACTCCTTGCCTTAGGTCTTCAGACTAATTCAGAAAGTCATTAACCATTCCCTAATAGGAAAGCATATGCCATGCTATCCATGCAGTGCATGCAAAATCAAATAAGAAATTCTGCTCTACCATTGGAAATGTAAAATAAATAAATAAATAATCTTAGTCCTAGAAGAATTCTGTATCTTTTGCATGTGAAGCTGCAGCATCCATGATAAAGCAAAACTGTGTACCTCTCCATTTGGTTCATGTATGTATAATTAATTGTGGGAGATGTTCAGTCTTGCTCATGATTTGATCCATTCAGCAAGAATGCACTTTTCACAGTACTTTGCACATTACCAAGTCACAGAGACTGTCCTTCTTTTTACTTTGAATGCTGTGAATTAAAAAATTTATACTTTTGCATCTTGCTCATGAGTTCAAACCAGTCTTTCCATTCTGAAGGTGCCTGTGAACCTGACCAGATTTAGTGCTCTGTCTTTACCATTACTTGCTGTGCAACTTGGGGTTTCCTGTGGAGTGAATGAGAAAGTGATAGCACACAGTCTTTCTATTCAATTTCATAAAGCTGCACTCACCCTGGACTCAACATGTTTCATGAAAAATGTCAACCATATAATCACAGAGTACATGAGCATAAAGAAGGAAAACTATATTAAAAATTATCCACCACTTAGTACTTAAATTTACCCTCCTAGATCTTGTTTAGTAGAGCATTTTCAAACAATTTTTTGAAGAGTCTTAGCAAAAATTAAATGAAGAATTTATTCAGGGAGAAATATTTTTTGTTTGAAACTGGTTGCTTATTTGATATAGAACTGAAATAGATTCTTCTCCACTTGACAAATGAAAATTTATTAAGTGTTTCAATTATTAATTATCTACAGTAACTATTTGTTGAATGAATGTTAATTTTTATTATGTATCCAAGATCTAAGAATGCTTTACCAGATGTAGTTTCAACTCCCAGTTGATGTAAATTGGCTTTGCTTCACCGAAAACAGAATATCTATATCAGTTTATAGCAGCTGAAGATCTGGCTCCAGAAATGCAGGACAGCATTGAGATTTCAGACCTGCTGGGCAACATGCGGCTCCCCATATTAAAATATTCTAAGTATTTAATATTAAAAAAAAAAAAAAACAAACAAAAACAAATAAAAACCCAAACAAACAAAAAAACAACACAGAAAGTTCCTTGGTTTCTGCAGTAAAATCTCAGAGCCTTGTGCCTCTGAGAACTCAACACCAACTAAAGGCTGAACCCTCAAGGCATCATAAAGGGATGGAAGAGTGTGTTACAGTAAAGATAGTATCTCCTGCTGCAGTGTCCCAAACATTCCTTTGCTCCTACCACTCTACCAGCTTCCTTTCACTCACTCAGAAGTGGCACACTGCCACTACAAGAAAAACATGATACATGAGTTTGATTAACTTAAAGCCAGTAATAATTTGTGAATCCAAATATCCAGCTCCAGTATGGACATTGCTCTCTTACTCTTTCGTGCTTTTTTTTTTTTTTTTTTTTTTTTGCTAACCTGTTATTGTCATAGCTGAAAGATATACTTAAATAACTAATCAAAGATCCTCATTTTATAATTTCATCTGTGAATTGTCAATTAAAATATAATCTGTATCTCTTAATGTAGAGAGATTCTTATTCTACCTGTCCTGTAATTGCTGCCTTAGAGCTAAAAGGGAAAGCTGAACTAGAAATAATTTCTAAAGATTATGGGCTGGAAACAAAGAAAATAAAAACTCATATAGACCTTTCTCTGCCACTAAAATTTTAGAACTGAAACAGGTCTGACTTTTTTTCCCCCCATTTCTTCATGGCTCAAAAGTAACTTGTAGAGAGTGCCTCAAAAAACTTCAAAACATGTGGCCCACTACTGAAAGGACATCGTGGCCTTGTCACAATGTTTTGTAGAGACAATTTTGTTGTACTACTGAGAAACTGTGACTTAAATTTGAAAGGGAAAAGGTCCCCGGTTACATTGTGGGGCCATGATAGTCCTGTTCCTTGTGTTTCCTGTCACTAAGTCTAGTCAATGTGATTTAAGTAGAATAGAGGAGAATAAAATAAATAATTTCTTCTGATTTAGACTTTGTGAAGTGCTAGGGCAACTTACATATGTTTAAGAAGATACTGTGAGTGTGACTAGGCAGGCTACTGTTTTGTAGTACTTAAGTTATATCACCCTGGTAACAGGATCACAAAGACTATAGGAAGCACAGCTAGATGATGTCTTGCTGACTGGTGGATTAGTGTGGAAAGGTTGTTTTAAATTTCTTTTTACTCTACTAATTAAAATTTCAGTCTTATTTTTTCACAGAGATAATGAAAATGAATGGCCATTTCTAAATTCTGAAGAAAATATCAGTTTTCAATAGTAAGCCAAACTCCCAGGACTTTTGTGAATGGCTGATACTGTTTGTCATCTGAACATCTGAGTGCTTTGCACACCGTAGAGCTAGGTGCACCTCTTTCTAGTAGAATGGTACTGCACATACAAAATTTTTTTTGAAAGCTTAGTAATAAGAAAAAAATGTTTCTCATTTTTCTATAAAGCATTTCAAGCATTCAAGGTAATACTAAAGGTAGTAATTTTCCATGTGGTAGTTCTCCCTGTGTCAGATAATGATTTTGCAGCCTTTGAATTCCTGGCTCAAAATTGCTCTAGATGTTTTTATTATTATCATTTTTTCCAAACAGCTTTACAAAGGGAAGACAACACGAGCACAACTTTTATTGTGTGGGTGTGTGGTTACCTCTGTGTGATAGACTCCCTAATGTTCTTGGTTATAATGTGTAGCACTGCACATACAGCACTCTGGATTTCCAAACTCCATTTTCAGGCTCAATAATAGCCTTTCATTCAGCCAGAGGATTTATACCTAATTATAGATCTGTGTGCTTTTTGTTCTGTTGTCTGGTTGGAAAGTATCTCGGGCATCTTGGTGTGGTCATCCAGGGCGAAGAACCAGTGTGTGTCAAGATGCTTTTGAAAGTTTTTGATTTTTCTGAGAATACAGCTATAGATTTTAAACAACGTCTTCTAAAGGCTTACTAATGATAGTGATAGGAATTGCCAAAACACTAGTATTGGAATAACCTTTTTTTGGAAATTGCTGATAACTACTCTGTATCTTCAGTAGGATTTTGCAAGAATGGATGAGAAAGGGAACAGAGAATTTTTTTACCCCTAAACTGTCTAAGTATGTCTCTCTTAAAACTGAACATTAATTTGTTGAATGTAGTTTATATCTTAATGTAAAAGCCTATTTCTGTGCATTTTATAATAAATCCATATTTCTGCAGTCATTGAGTTTTAAACTGTTTTGAAAGGAGCTTTAAAGATTAAGTAGCATTAAGAGAAACATAAGTGTAATACTGAGTTTGAAACTCTTAACTTCATTAATCTAATTCTGTTCTCCCTCTGACCTTAATTATGGTGTTGCTACCAACTCATACCTGTATTCAGACATGCAGAGGGTTTTTTTGCTGTGCAATTTATTTGGAATAGCCAAGGAACAAATCCCACTATGAAACGTCAAAAAAAAATATGGTAACTACAATAAATACGTAAGACACAAGACAACAGAGAAGTGAAGATAAGTGGGAGATGATATGACAGAGCAGCAAACAGGAATCTCAGCAGATGAGTGTCCTAATTGTTCTCAAGTATTTTTGTAGGTAGACATTAAAGCAAGCAGATGCTTCACTGTGGAGGATGTCAAACTTGAGAAAGAAATTCTATGCAGCTATTTATAGGGAGCTTATCTGATCTGGAAGTGCACTAAGGTAGAAAGCAATAATACAGTTAGATGCTTGGGGCTGACATTATCACAGTGGACTAATAGGGATGGGAATCAATATTTTGCTTTGGTGAATGACAGATGGTATGTAAAGAAACGATAGTCTGTGAAAGGTCTTTGAAAGATGACAGCTTTAGCTTAAATATGTAAAGAAAAAAAAAGATGAAGGAGGATGCAGAGGGAGAGGGACATAGCTAAAGTTACAGGTTAGGTAGATGATCTCTGCAATAGAAATCTGAATGCAAGCAAGAAAAGGGGATATTTTTTTAACCAGAACACAAGCCAGCACTGCTTTCATCAAATGTTTCCAGATGTGTGTATGAATAGGAAAAACACTTCAAAGCATCACAAAGAAATGAAAGGGGTAAAAACCAACAGTGAGTACCAAGTTACACATCTAAATATAGTTCTCTTGCCCATGGAAATCAAAAGATACAGTAGGGAGAAAAATAGAATTCTAATTTAAACACATCTTTATAGCATAGCTAAGAATCTATAAGACTGGAGATACACAAAAAATTTAGTGTGGATGAAAAAGGCAAGTATGTAGTAGAGAAGGAGGCCTATTGTCAGGTTAAATATACATCTACAGATTGAATCGCCCCAAAATATATTATACAAAGAGAAGGAAATAAAGAACAGAATCCTTAGAACTGTTACACCCAAAAACAGAAAAAAAGAATCAAGAAGTTGCTTAAGCTGAAGGAGTAACTTGAGCTTTTCTAGAGAGAATGGGAGGACGGGGTTGTGGAAACAAAGAAATGACAGCAGGTTAGAGAAGGGTGAGCAAAATCTAAGTCCCACACAGGCCAAAGGGAATGAAAATGGAAAGAGGGAGGAGAATGAGTATGGCAGCAGTCAGGAAGAAGACTAGGGTGAAGATTTAATGAAGGCTAGGAAGAGGACAACATCTGAGAAATGACTAGGTTTAACAGGGGAAGAGAAAGGAGTTTTAGGATGGTGAAAGTGAGGGGAAAGCACAGTGCATTTATTATAATGAGAGAAGGTTGAATGAACAGCTTTTTTATGGGAGAAAATCTTAAATAAGGCATTACAGTATTAGTACTGATAGCAATCCAGGAAATGTGTAAGAAATAGAAGCATTAGTAATTGACAGTATATTCTTCCCCACGTAAAAAGCAGGATTAAGATGTGATTTTCTGCATGATGACATGAAGAGATAAAACACATTAATCTTCTTTGCTACTTATGGTAATATAACTGTGTCATTCTTTGTGTACTGCCACGCTAATACTGATGCCAAGCACTTAATGCATACGTCAATATATTTAGATAAAGTTTCACTTATGTCTGTCACATACTTTATTTTACATTACTGATGGTTATCTAAGAGAGTCAAGCCGCCTGACCCCTCTTAGTCACCAAAATAAGGCAGTTTGACATGGAAAAGTGATAGCTATAAGTAAATCAAGTACCAGTAGAAATATGTAATACAGAAGAAAAGTGAAAAGGAATATTTGATTGCAATATGGCACAGCAAATTATCATTAAGAGTCTTCGTGTGGCTGAAATCTCATAAAAAAGTTTAGACCTTTGTTTTGGAATTTGCACATCCAAAAAGCAAGAACAGAAAGTCCAAAATTCATGGCTCATAGCAGGGGTGATGACTTGGATAATCTCTTTACAATCAGTTTCTGAGTTCTGGCTGATGCTGAGAATTATTTCTTTCATGTGAACCTGAGAGCGTTTTTACTTTCTTGTTAGGTTTTTTTCTCTGTTTTAATTGTGTGGGATGAGAGCCTCAGGAAGCATGGGCACAGAATTGACAAGAATGAGTCTACAATTTCAGGTCTTCTGTCCCTGAAAAGAATTGATTCAGGGCAATAGGTTGGCTTCTGTGCAAGACAGTTAGCTTAGCAGGGGTGACGTTGCCTGTAAGTGATGTGTATTAACCTGTCAAAGTGGATCAGGAGTCTATGCCACAAAAAAGTGAAAGGTTATAAAAGCACAGACAGTTCTATGCCTCTGACCATATTCCTCAGTGGAAATAGAGATTATGTGTTTTCGGACCCTATTGAGGCAGAGGAAGTCCTCACAATTTCATCACAGGTGAATCATTGAGCTTTAAAGGAAGGGGATGCAAGAGCAGATACCATTGCTCTGAAAGAATTTCTTCTTATAAAGTATCTGTAGGCTTTTTTGCACGTCACGTATTTAATAAAAAGTAACTGAGTTAGTACTTTCCACAAAGTCTCTGCTCTTTTCCTACAGAGCTGAACAGTAAACCAGGAGCCTCAGTCCTTCAGTGAAATGATTTCATACTGTAGAGGTGAACACATAGGCCTGAACAGAGGAACTGTAACCTGAGGCAGTAAGGCCATGGCCATGCCTGAACAGCAGCTCAGCAGTTCTCAGTAAAGGAAGCTGGATCAGGCCTTTGATTAAGTACACAAAGATAAGCCCATCATTAACCTTAGTCATGCTGAACTATTATGAATGATAAAGAGATACATTTCAGAATTTCTGTGGTGTTCTGTCTGAATTACACAGTTGCTTTCTCATGCTTTTGCAAAAACGTTCCGTGTTTTCCAACTCACTTCTGAGCAGGAGGTCTAGCATGAAGATTTAAGGAGTATTTAAGTGGTACAGAGGCCTTATGCTGGATTGTCCATAATTAGCAGATGTTGATATTTCATGATTTTTTTGTGTGTTTCATAATACATGGCTTTTTCGCATTGCTGGGCAAATTGTTTTGCCACTGTAATTATGCTGCCTCCTGTGAGGATAAAACTGATCTGGCCAAACTAGGAAAGAAATTAGATTTGGCCTTAACCTGAGTGACCAAAGGACAATGCTGTCAAGATGTATCTAGACAGAAAAAGTTCAGCACTCCATGTTGAGGCTAACCACCACCATCTTTCAGGTTTCAATGGCACACAGATTGCCTGTGTTTGGTGTGATAGACATTAGTGTCTCTTGAGTACACACTGCTGCATGACCTTGCTGTTTCAAGAACATTTTTCTTTGGGGCTTCTGGGAATCTGTTTTCTTTTTCACTGCTGACCTCTAATGATAGATGAGTCTGAGCTTATGTGTCAAATGTTCTTAAGCCTCACATAGGCTTGTGAACTGTATTTGCTGGGGTTTTCATTACTTTCTTTCAGATCACAAAAAAAGATTTTAATATAAATGGATAGACTTTTATGGTGCCATTTGTTTGATACTTATTACCATACGTGATTTCTTTTTCATACCACAGTTAGAGCTGCCTGGGGGTAGAATGAATATAGCTATACATTTTTTGTCAATTTTGATAGTGGCACCAGAAAAAGAAGAAAATTGCATACCCATTGTATTCCTTCAGAATGCATGAATACTGTTACATTATCTAAGCCATTGATAGTTTCAGATTATTACTGTAGTTAACTGAATCATTGATTAGTTTAGAATCAAGAGTTCATATTAGTTCTTTTCTTCTGTGCTTCTTTAATGCTTTAAAGTCTTGAATTTTTTCACCAAAAGTGGAAAATGGTTAAGAATAAATAGGGTTTAGTTCTCAAGACAAAGGCCCTGATGTAAAGGTTTTGGCTTATGCTAATACTACTACTTAACATATAAAACTGACAAGTCACTAAGGGACATATTTTCACTTGACTGTTTAAAATAGTCACTAAAATCCAAATGGTGGCACAATAAAACGATAGTATATTATTCACTATTGTAATAAGTAAGTGTTTTTCAATAGCTTCTTGGTGGTATTTGTCACTTTGGCTTGCAGAGGCATTGTTCACATTCGATGGCTTGTCCCCGACCTGTGTGGTCAAAAGTACCACTGGGAACTGTGGCATAGCAAAAAAATTCTCCAAGAGACATGGAAACAAAAATAAGATATTTAGTATCCCTGAGAGTGATTTAATTGCAAGAACATCTTCTTTTGGGAAATATTAATTCACATAGCCCTGAAATTTAAATGTGGAAACAGGTGTTCAGTGCCAGGTGCCCACGTTTAAATATTTAGCGTTAGGCAACCTATACCTCATTTTATTTTTCTTAAATCAGAGCTTAAAATGCTTGTAAGGGCTATGAAGTTTGTTAAGAGGGTTTTTTTCTTATTATCTTTACACATTGTATTCTTTAAATACATGTATGAGGTATCAGCAAAATTATTTTCAAATGCCTTAATCTTACCTATTTTAAATGCTACCTATTTATGCCATGAATTATGAAAGGACTACCTGATAGTACAACCTTACTGGAAAGCAGCTCTGGATCTGTGAAAAAGGAATATCAGTAAATTAATAACATAGGTCTTAAATAACTTCTGAATATTTAGAAAACATTCATTGCTGTGGTGAGTTATTAGTGCAAAAAGTACAGTCTGTTTATAAACCATGCTGCCCAAGTATCAGTAAAATGAGTTTAGGGCATAGTCTGGCCTGGAAAGAAAAAAAGTTCAGTCTTCCTATTGCCTTAAATATATGACAAAGGTTTATTAAAAACACATCTGATAGTATTAATAGATACAAAATGGGGTTTAAAATTTCAATTGTGGTATGAGTAGAGAAAACTATCGTAGTGGATTACATGAAGGATGACTAAGAGTGAAGAAGTGTGGTGTGATGAGATTCAGATTGCAATGCCACACAGATATTACAATCAACTAGCACCACATGTTTGAAACTAGTAGCGAGTAGGAATATGAATAAGGAATAAGAAGTAGTCATTGATTTATGTCAGGAAAGATATGTGTATTTTAATGCTTTGCCGTATTAGCAGGATATTCTGATGAAAATATTGAAGTATCAGCAATTGTTTGTTACTTTTCCAATACAGTGAGTTTAACGGGTTTTGTACCTAAGCTGTCATCTCCACTTTCTTCTGTTAGATGAGCAATCTAGAAGAAAAAAAGCTGTTGCTGCTGTTATTAATTCAGATAAGAATGCCATAGTCATCACTGTCCATGATTGTGGAGTCTTCAGCTGTGAGCCCAGGATTATGCAGATCCTCCGCAGTGGCCAGTGTTGCCACAGTGTGAAAAGGGGCACATTTCCCGTTTGAACCCTACACTCTCAAATATTTCCCTTCCAATCCTGGGACACATTCTCCCCAGATTAAATATTCATAGCTCTATGTATGTGATTTATTTTCATCTGATTGTCTTGTTTGTGTTCACCTGAAGCTCCAAAGGTATCCCAGAGATTTGGGTTTTTTCCTGCAGTAGGGAATTTATTTTCAGACTGGAACATATAAATCTGTCTCATTCAATCTGTCTCACAAGCCGGTTAAGACAAATAAAAGAGGGAAGTGTACATACTCAGACCTGTTTACTAAGTCTTCAAAATGATACTTCAAAATACACATTTTTAAAGGCATTTTTAAATTGTATCCTTAAATGAGTCTAAGGTTTTGCAGTTATCAAAACTCCAACAAGCATTACATTTTCCTAGACATTTCCCATGTGCTGTCCTCTAAAAACAAGCCAAAAAAAAAAAAAACCCAACCCAACAACAACAAAACTGTCATTCGTCATCAGTGCTATTCATTCAGGTGAAGTTTAGCCTTGAACTCTTGTTCCATGTCTTCACATTTACTGATCTCTCAGAACTTTGTTTCTCTAGCCAGCCCTCTTTGCTGCTCATTTTTTTACAAGTTCTCAAGGGGTGCCTTTCCAAGTCATAGTATTTTTAAATATGTGTGAATAGTTTGAAGTGTGGCTAGATGTATGATTGCACAGTGTAAACATTTTTAGAGTTACCTTTGTAAGAATTCTATTTGAGCTGATCACAGTAGAGTTTCCCAAAGAAAAAGAGAGGCCAAACACTGGAAGCCAAACTTAGTTATGAAAGAGAATCTCAAGAAAGGAGCTTGCAAAGAAAAAAAAAATAAAGACAAGAACAAAAATCCCACAAAGGACAGTTAGAGATGACGAAGACCTAAAAAATATAAAACTGCAGTCTGCACTATCCAGTAATTATAGCACATAAAATAAATGTTGCTTTATTGCTTGTTCTCCACAAAACACTCTCACAATGAAATAATGTTTCTTTTCCTTTTCTATATCTTTATCAGGATTGCACCATTTTATATCTGTAATGGGCTGTTGCACAATACTAAGTGTTTTATTTCTGTGTGTAATACCTAGACAAGCTATATCTCATCTGTTTAGATTCCAGCAGAAGAAAAAGTCTAATTTCTTGGCTGTAATGCAACGGGCACAATAGGTTATTCTAGATAGAATAACATCGTTCCTTTCAAAATGGTGGAATTGTATCAGGAGGAAGCATTAGCTGGAAATAACAATTGAGTCCCTGCTACCCCTGCCGAGTACTTATTTTGCTAAGACATATAGAGATGTCATAATTATTTTAAGATGGTTTTGTGATAAAGAGACAAAGAAAACAGTTGCCTACTTAGGTGTTTTTAACAACTTAGAAAACACTCAGGGTGTTTTAGGTTGAGCTTGCAGTGCCACAAAGAGGTTGGATTAAAAAACATAATCTAAATTAAACAGATATGTTACACAAACATGATGCTTTAAAATAAGTTATGTGGAAGAATATATATATATATATATATAAAATAAGTAAGTCTATTTAATTGAGTCGATTTCAGCTTAAAATGCCTTTTTAAGCATTTTATGATACCGTAGAAATACATTATTTCTCAGTTAATCTGTCAACAGTGGCAGCCACTGACCTCACAAGCCTTTTTCCATGACTATAGGAATGCAGACTTTCCCACTAAGGAAACTAGAAAGGGAGCTGCAGAAGATGAGATGTTTTGTAGCTTAGGAAATTCTTACTCCTCTTTACAGGTTTCAGCTCAGCATATGTATGAATTTATAGATATGGTTTTGAAACTATAAGGCACACAGTTTTTAAATGAGCAGGTGGTATCTTTAGGGTAAGCTGCAACTCCTGCTAGTAGCACTTGCAGTGTTCACATACCCATTAAATTTTTAGTAAGAAAACACAGAGAGTGACTTCCTGAGTCAGTCTTTTAACATACGAGGGTTCTACTGAAACCATTTCCATCAGCCTTTCTAGGAGAAAAGGTTCTTTGGTGGGTGAAAACACATATTATTCCTTTGAGAAAGAAGACTATGAGAATGCTAATATCCTTTTATCACCCACTGTACCTCAGAAAAAGAATAGAGTCAGGAAGGTTGATTCTGGTAGGAAGAAATGAGGAGCTCAGTTCGTTATCCAGCTGGGGACTTAACAATGACTTCTAAGTTATTCTGCATACAATTGGTGAAGATCAAGGAACAAAATCTTTTTAGCACTAATGGACTAGTCTGGGATTTTTTAAGGGTCTCACTAGCATGAAAAAGAGCCTGATAAACCACCCAAAGAAAAATCAGAATTTTATTTATTTTTCTTCTAGTAGTAGTAATAGGGGTGTTGCTTTATTTTAGTCCATCAGAGGATCAGTCTGAATAGCTAAATAATTATCACTGGTATAAGGTATCAAACATTAAAAAGAGATCTGTATGTTTAAAAGAATGTTTGGAGCAATGTGACTAAGATGAAGGAGTATAATTTTTCAACATTGTGCCTTGGAAGAATCATGCTATAATTTTTTTTTTTTTTTTTTTTTTTTTAACCTTGTGGAATAATCCAACTTTACTGTTGCTTTCATACAGTTTGGGGTGAAACATTATTTTCATATTCCCAGGATGCAATAATCAAATATATGTCAATGTAGATACTACAAATATTTCTGAATGGAAATATTCTGACATTTTTCAAGGCAAAATATGTAACTGTTGCAATAATCTGAGAATCCAGATATCCACAGAGATGTGGCCATGTGGATCGGAGCTAAATCACTTTTTACGTGTTTGTTATCAGATTACAGGTCAATATTAACAGGAGTAGCCTTTTGCATGTCATAACATGCAGTGTCAGGCATGAAGAACACTACTCCATCACTAATCTTTGGGGACATGGAAAACACTTGTATGGAAAACTTGATCCCTCCTTTATCTCTGCAAGACTGGATATCTTAAACCAAGTTTAGGGGAAGCAAGAGTCTTAAATTTTGGAAAAGACATCTTTAAATTATAAAAGCCAGACCCACAGAATGGCTCCTTTTCCATTTTTCACCTTTTAAGGACTCCGTTTGTGGTAGGAGGCTTTGATGACTGAATGTAGCATGAACAGTAATTTTATGGTGGTTTTTAGTCTTAGAAACAAAGGTGGGTGTTCCAGTGCATCTTCAGAGAACTATTATTATTATTATTATTGTTATTGTTATTACACTAATACTATTTATTATAGTGCATGCTGAGGTTGTGGCTAGAAAAATAACTGTTGGAAATTAAAAGACAGCCCTTCAGACCTATGGAAAAATACCCATAAACAATCTAATGGAGTTATAGTTCAACACACTTTAAAAACTACAGCAAATTAAACCTTCAAGCTTACAGTAAGAAGCATATACTTTCAGAATCAATGCTGAACGACAGAATTGTGATATAGAGCCCCATCTGTTAGATACCAAAGTCAGACAGAGTCACACAGGGTATGTCTGCTCCACCCAAACCCTCCAGCTATATTTTCTGTCTGCTTTTCTTAGATATGCTGGGGAAAGTGTCAGGCTTTTACGTTTTTCAGATTCTTGACTTGTCAGATGCTAAAAACTTAGTGCACTATCTGGGAAGAAAACAATAGATTGCTTTTAGAAAGTCTTAGCTGCTTACAATATATTTCATTTAAAATGAGAGAGAAGAAGAAGTCCATTCTCTATCGTCCTGGGACCAAAGTTCAGAACACTTAGGAAGTGCTGCCTGATTCAACCATGCAAGACTGCAATGATAGCAAAGCATTACTCACGGTTTTAGCCCGTGCCAAGACATTGAATTTGAAAGAGAGGAATTGGGAGCTTCCAGCAGCGACCCTTTAGAATGATGGATTGGTTTTGCTACTTGTTGGGACCTGTAAAGCCTCTATGAAACAGGAAACCTACTATCAAAAATCCCAAACTCAATTGCGAGTTAATTTGTTTGTCACCTTCACTTAGAAGTGCTGTACAGAGAAAACATCTCAAAAATTTTTCAAGAACTTTTGAGACTTTGGTTTATCAATAGTTTAGGTAGGTAAATTTTATACAAGAATTGCAGCTATTTTTGCAGCCTTATAGAATTCAAAGTTTACGGTATTTCCAAATGAAAATCACTGAAGTCCAATGTATACAAACCTGCAAAATGAAACAGAGTGGTGACAGACTTTTACATGTTTGGGCAGGACATCTTTTGTTATCTTTTCCTGTATAGCAGAATGGTGTCATCAGTGAATCTGTTAGCCTGCAAATTGACATTCCTGTGGAAGAAGTGGCAGATGTGGATCCATCTTGCTAGCAAAAAATAAGTAAACAGCTTGCAGATGTGGATTCATTTTGCTAGAAAAAGTAAATAAATAGCTCAGGTTAGTGCTTGTGCTAGAACTCCTTAGTTTTCATCTCATTTTTGCTGTAATTAAGAAACAAAGGTCAAATAGCTTGACCATGTGAGAGCATGTACTTAATAGAGCACAAAAAAAGAAAACATTTGAATGGATAAGACTGTTCATATGAATGTAGGATGACTTCTAATTCCTAGTGTGTTATGCAGCTTCACTGTGCCCACTTCAACTTTTTTCTCTTTCTCTTCTTTGTCAGTGGGAGCAACTCTCAAAGAAAGATCCTCTCTGTAAAGCATACACATAAATGAATTTAAACCATGAAGAGGTCTTTATTAAGCCCTGTTACAGCTAAGACAAAGAAAATGAAACTAGTGTTGAATTCATTCTTACCTACCCACACACATTTCTGGACTAGGCTAAGAGGAAAAAGATAACTTTACCTTACAGCTAATGAAGGCCAAAATAGAGGGAGGGACTTCAAACTAGTGCTCTGTTATTTTGCAAAGAAAATATTCTTAAGTGGCCCCGGTAACGGAGAAAACTGCAAAACCAACATATCTGTATCTTTCATTAGGAAAGAAAACAAAAATGAGGCTGAAGAAAAAACTAGGAAAAAACAGGTTTGAGAATAACTGAAAAACATCCTTGGCTTCAACTCATGGTTAGGACATTTTACTTAGTTTAGCAATACCTAAAAAATAGATATCAATTTTTGTAGTATAAAATCTCCTCCCAAAGTTGTTTCCAATACCTTATATATCTGCAGCAATACCGATCAGCTTTAATGGACATTTTGAAGTGGGAATTTGCATGTTCTTTGTGATGGTGATGCCATGAAGATTTTTTGCCTTTTCTTTTATACCCCTGTTCTGAACTTCCATGTTCTTGCTGCTTTTTGCCTACATTCTTGGCCTTGTTTGTTCAGCTAGAAGACTAAACATTTTAGAAGTTTCTTAAGTAGAAGATAGTGTGCCCCAGACCCCAAAGTCCTCTCCAAAACACATTCTGTAAACCAAGATAGAACCATCCAGGGGAAGGCTCCTTAGGGAGGGGGGCTCACTTGAGCCTCTCATTGAGGAATTTTTGATAGATATGCTAATTAGTAAGACCTATAATGTTATACCAGATCTTTTGGGAGAGCATTGTAATGTGCTTTTCGGTGCATTCGACCTGGACATGGTGCACCTAAAGATCCTTAAAATAAATACCAAGGTAAAATCCCTTTTTCCCTTCTAACTGTGTTTAACTCTTGATTTTAAGACCAAGAAAAGGCATCAATGGAGACAGAGTAGTATTACATATGTAATTATACATGTAAGCAGAAGCTTACCTGTATTACATGTGAAAGCAGAAGCTTTCTTATAGTATCAGCTTTAGGATGGACATCTTAGTATATAGGACAGTACAACAAGGCTAAGATAATCTGACATTTGAACATCTGACAAGTGTTCAAATGTCTTAAGAAAATTCTAGCATGAGAGTGAATTCTGAAAACTGTGAATTTAATAAAATGAGATTGCAATTTTGTGGACATCTTTTCTTAGTTGAGGGCATCAAAGTGAGCCAAACTATGAAAGGTGGCTGTAAATGAAGGATTCTCATATTGCCAAGAACATCAGTGCTGTTGACTCTTTTCGTGGTATGTCATTACTTCTGATGTATCACAGACTTTCTAGTTGTCACTTCATCGCTCAGAGACTTAATTTAATAAGATGCTAAATTTAAATAGCATCATAGGCAAAATCCAGTGTTTCAAGTACCTGGGGAAAGCATTAATCTGTCCTATGCTTTCAAAATTTTGTTTTCTTCCTAGAGAGCAAATGCATAGTTCACTAAAGCCTGGTTGTATTAGTGTGGAGACAGTGGCTGTGTAAGATCATTTTTTCCCAACGTGCAAAGTCAGAACCTTTAAGGGCTTTTGTTGTGTTCTCTCAAAAAGTGACAAATGTGTGTGTGTTTAGTTTAATTGGAGATATGATCTCATCCAAACATAGCTCAAAATGGAGAATTTTGAAACTCAGATACCACATGTGAAAGTGGTTGGCATGTGAAACTTACTTTGTGGACCTTCCATGTAGTTTGAAGTGGTTCAAAACTGAAACAGCAAGCAAAATCTTCTTCTTTCGATGTTCCTTGTTTTCAGCTGTTTAATGTTTTTGATGCCAGTCAAATTGTCATTGATCTCAGATGTATTTTACAGTTCCAAGCAGATCAGTTTGTTTTCACCTTTAGATCTTGTTAAAGCCAAAGGAAAATTCCTTTTTTTATCTCACTTGCATATAACTGCAGATAATTATAATCCTTGAAATTCAGATGGTAAGTGTATATATTTTTCACCCTTCAGAAAGCTTTAATTTCCTTTAAACACAGTGTGCAGAAATATTATTGTCTGTCCTCTGTGCCATTCTAATTGATTAAAAGAGAAATAACCTGCCCTGCTTGATTCTCTCTGCTTGCTGCGTGGGCCTTGCATAGCAATGGGAGTAGGAAATCTGAGTTGCTGGATCACATTCTGTCTCTAAAGCAGCAGTGGTAGAGAACTGCACAAATTGCTCACTGCACAAATTAGCCTAGATTGTAGAAAGCAATCAGCCACAGTCTGGATTAAGGAATAGAATAGGTTAATGAAGTTCAGCAACACAATGCCATTCTCAGTACCTTCCCTCATGCTTGGGACTGTGGTAGAGTCATGGCAAACATTTTTTCATTTCACAATTAACAGTTAATTTTATAGTGTGCTGTCCCATCGCAGACCAAGAGTTTTGACACTTTATTGAAATATGCTGTCATGAACTATCTATCACTGTACATGATACCTCAAGAAGCAAAATGTAAGCAAAATTGTTCTGAAGCTGCATTGATTCTGAGATAGTTGGCTTTTGGTCATGGATAAGCATGACTATAAACCCTGCACATCAAAATGCCTTACAAAATCAAGGAAAAGTTTTTCATTTCTTGCTAGATGAGTCCTGTTAGGTATGCATAACCACTCATGAGATCTAACACTCAGTGACTGACTTTTTTAACCACTGACTGTTTTTATAAGCTTCTGAGGCTCTGAAATGGCAGAGTTGGGAAATGCCATCCAGTTCACCCTTCTGCCAGTGCAGACTGCTCCTTACTGATCCCTGTACTTCATCTGGACTGAGTTCAAAAAGCTTCAGAAGCTACAGTTACATTATTGTGTAGTTCTTTGTAGTCAGTTCAAGGAGAGTTTTGAAAAATGGCACTTAGTCACCAAGGACCTGCAAGGATTTGGTGAGGAGTTGCAATTCTGTCTCATTGATTTCTGTGTAGTCATGGACAGCTGGAAAGATGATCAATGAGGAAAAAATTCTACTGAAGACCCATCAGCCATCTGCAGAAATAGAGAAATCCTTCAATATCTGGCCCTGTTTTCATCCATAGAATTAATAGAAGCATCTTACCAGAATTCCTATTTGCCAGCCATGTAAGAAATACTATACCCAGTAGAAAATATGCAGCTGCACTTTTTCTCTTCACCAGAGGATAGAGTTTAGCACAGAGGAGGAATGGCAGCCACATTTGCCTATGCTAAGCATTAGCTTTAAACTCAGTTCTGCAGGTACCAATTTATTTGTGTGCTCTGTCTAACCTCAGGAAGCCCAAACTCAGTGTTACAAGATTCTCAGTTCACATCCAGATCCAGGTCTATCTGAAACCCCTCCAGCAATGACACAGTTAAATTCCTTTATAAATTATTTTATCTATAGAGATATAGATTAAACTATATCTCAGCAGCTATAATAAGCTACTTTAACTTCTCAGCATTTTAAATAAATTCCACATATTTTCATTAATTGGGAATAAGATATTAACTAGATTTCTCAGCCTGTTGTCCCAACAATAACTGGTGTAGGCTTAAATTCTTCATGGAAGTTATGAAAAGGCTGAATTAGGAAGATACAGAAGAAAACCATTTTAATTGAATTGTTAGAGATTTTAGTAGGGAAACCAGTTTATGAATATTTTCAAAATGTCAGCAGGCAGTCATAAAATCATCATAATATTGAAATGCATGGGCCAAACCCATCAGGCTTGTTCCTGCCTTCTAAAGCACTTTATGTGGTAGGTTTTGCAAGCATGACTGCTTACATAAATATTAAATGGTACAAAATGTATCATGTGTTCACTGGAGCACAATGAAGAAGGAATATTTTCACAAAATATGATTGCTAAATTTGGAGGTGTTACATGTTTTCAAATATAAATATTACATAAACTGTTCTTGAAATGAAGAATGAACTTTTTAAAATGGATTAATAGATAGTAATGATCCATTATTCAATAAACATAATTCTTTATTGACCATACTAGGGTAAAGGCAGCTTTGACTTACAGTTTATCTAAAGCAGACATAAAACAGAGCTAGAGAGCAGTATATGACAAATAGGATGAAAAGAATTAGGTTATTGTTAATATCAGTTATAATTTGTCAAGAATAGAAAACTCAATGCAAGAAAGTAGAGGTTGAGCTAAACAAATATGCATTGTTTCTAGAGATATGGACAATTAAAAAGATAATAACCAAGATGAGTACATCCAATGTTAAAGAAAGCCTCAGTTTGGTGTCTCATCTTCAGATTTAGTCAGCAAAATTATCAATAACGCACCATAAATACTTTAGCTCTGCATTTGGACGAAAGTATCATAAGGCATTTTATTTCACACACAGACTTTCCAGTCTTTTACTACCTTGGAAGGACTGCAGAAATTTCTGCTTGGCATTAATATTTCTAAATAGGTAGTTTCTATAATACATGTTCAGAAGTCCTAGATAAGGAGATCTGAAGTCTCTTGATGCTCTTTCTAGTTAATTTTGGAACAGGGTGAATTCTGGTAAAATGAAATAACAACAGTGATGAAGTGCCAGCTGTTGTTGCAGTATATAGTGTCTCTTCCCTATTAAAAATGTCAAGAAGGATGTCCCAAGTGCTGGTTAGGCTGACACCCATTCCTGACAAAAAAAAAAAGAAAGTGCCAATGAACTTAAATTAATAAAGACTCAAAGGACAAGAAAGTAATCAATTTCAGATGACATGACTTTCCAAAGAGAAACTCTTGTCAACAAACTTGATTTAAATCTCAGGCGTCATGGCAGATTTGGTTGATGCGTGTAATTGGGTAGAAACTCTGCATTATGATTTATTGCAAGGGGTCTGACTTTGTGACTTATGACATTCTAATGTACTGAACAGATGTCAAAAATCTGTTGCCAATGAGAAATTATCCTGGATGGGAGTGATTTCATTGGACTTCTATAGACATTGATACAAAGCCACATTTTAATCAGTGATCTGGAGATAAATGGAAATGACCCATCAGGGAACTGGTGGATGACACAAAGACTGATAGGAACTGTAAGCAAAGATGCAGTCATTCTCAGCCACTGAGATCACAAACCAAATGTACTTTAATGTACCTGCACAACTGTAGAATTACTTCCCAAATATATTACATTTAAGAAAGAGGTGACCTTGACAGGGATCTCTGGATTGTAAGGGATATTCACTCCCAGAATGATGCAACAGAAACAGGTGAATTTTGCATGTAAGAACATCTAAGGGAACAGTTTACTGGGAACAGCTGAAAATTTGAGGAGTATCTGATAGGTAGAATTTGTTTTAGAACAGGAAAAAATGCCTTAAAAATTGAGACTGCTCAATTCATTTAAGTAAGCAGAAGATACTGAGGGATGACTGATCCCCTTCCTGGGGACAGTACTAATGGATTTTCTAATCCATCAGAGAATTTTAAAACTAGTAATGTATAAGTTTAACAAGAACCAGTGTATGAAAACTGAAGCCAAACAAAACTGAATTGTACTAAGACTGGAAGACCTTGTGCACACTATAGCTTTTCAAAAACACAGTTATTAAATTTCCACAATTAGTGAATCAAATGTTTTCACAAATTATAATACAAATATTGGATTCACATAACCAGTCGTATTAGACACAGTATACTGAGTTTAGCAAAGTAGTGCAGGTACAGTCTCATAGCTTTCTCTTCTATCTATTTTCTCTAAATGAAGGCTGAGTTATATAAGAGCTATATAATGTGAGAGAGTTATATAATGTGAAAATATTCCACATTTGAGTTAGTTAATTATTGTTGAATTTGGAAGACAATTTTTTTTTGGTAGTGGTGATGTTTCTTACTGGAACTGTAATATTATACAATGCTATTTCTCCAGAATAGTTAGTTAATTTAAAAATAAGTATGGTTTAATACTAAGTATGGTTGGACTTGCTCACTTCCCATTGCAAACATATCATTGCATCAAGTTTTATTTCTGCTAATGTTAACAAAAATAAATTGCATGTCATGTTTCACAGAAATATTTGCAGAACACATTAAACTCGTTAGCAATAAAGAGTCACAAATAACAATTCCCATTCCCTTGTAAATAGAATTGACCTCTAATGGAGAAGTCAGAATTGAGAAATTCATGGTTATTTTCACTCTGGAGAACATACTTGCTGTGATGCAACAAATAAGTATTTTTACTTTCTCTCTCTCTCTCTTCTCCATTGTCTGTAAGAACAAAACAATTCTACTAGTAGAGCATGTAACAGTATTCAGCTTTTAAGACTGAACACTGCTGTAATTCTTAATGTCTTAATTACAAATGAAAACAAATGAATGTGGTACTTGGAAAAGGCAGTAAACAGGAAATTGCCATTGTGGGCAGGAAAGGGATCTATAAAAAGAAAACCCAGATAAGTCAAATTATACAAAGAACACCCAACTACACTTTGCTTGTCAAAACGATTGCAGTTTTCATCTATAAAAAGACGCTTCTGGGTGGTGACTCAAAACCCCTACATTTGCTATTTCAGATGTAATTTCCCTTATTCCATTCTCCTCTGGTGTCGAGTATAAAAAGAGACACACAGATTGCACGCTCCCTCAGCAGACATCCTGTGAGCCAACACAACCTTTTAAGAACTAAATTCTTTACTTTAGTCATACTTGAGTTGGGTCTTCCTGTGTGTGTAGGTATAAAAGTGCTACAAAAGTGAAGAAGGACTTTGAATTTGGCCATTCTTATAGTAAGTTTCATCATCCAAAGATACCTGGACTTTGTCTTTAGTTGGGTGTGGGGGCAGGACTACACTGTCTGTGTTAAGTGGCTAGGGACAAACCTCATCCCCTTCATTTTTCTTTTTTTTTCCTCTTGCCCTTGGCAGGGGAAGCATTGTTTTGTTTATTTTTTGGGGGTGGAAGGGGGAGAGAAGGACCTGGTAGTTCAGTTGGAGATTTTCCCTCTGGGTCCAGAGTTTCCCCAAGGGAAACTGAAATCCTGGTATTTCAAATTTGTGACCTAGACATATGCTCAGCAACATGTCTGTTCCCCAGCATGCCCAGGGCTGAGTTCACCTTCTGGGGAGATTCTTTATTCAGCTCTGCCTCTCTTTAAGCCTTTCTAGCAGCTGGTGCCCTCATAAATTCAAGGGCTGCTCTAGGCCAAGAAAAGCCAGAGGCTAAAGGAAAAGCTCCTGTCATCTTCTTTCACCCTTATTAAATGTCTTGTAAGGCAGTTTGACAAAATCTTGTGGGAAGACAGCAGCTCCTTTCTGCCCAACAGCCCTGTCTAGACAGGGTCACCTTGCTACGTTCCTGCCAGGCAGGACTGGCATAGGAAGGGCTTCAGAATCAGTCGAGAATGTGGACAAATGCTCAGAACAGACATATAAACTGATAAGCAGAAATAGAAATGAGTGTCATAAAGGAGAATCTCTTCATTCAGATAAGCTGCTATTATTTATTCTTCAATCTGCATTTTGCATAATCTGACATTCAATAGAATAGAATTTTCCTATGAAAGCTGACCCACATTTAAAGCATTTGAAGAGGAAGATGTTCCCTGCATGGATCGTGGCTGGTATGGCAGGTTTTGCATCTAAGTTGCAAGCAGTCTGAAGTATCCATTGTAAAAGATGTAAGAATTTTACAAAGCAAAGCAGGAAGTTTCTACGTACATTCTTCTTTGCTTCATTTGAACAAACAGGCAGCATTTTGTTTTGTATCTGGCTACAACAGTGGAAAGACATGGGCATTTTGAGAGGAATCACATTTGTACTGAATTCATTTAAAATCTTTGGTCAAACTATAGTTGAAAAACACTCGTGACAGATGTAGCTGGTGCATGGCACTGAATCGAGGCACGTACTGAATCCATTAGGTACTTCTGGTCACAAATACAGCTTGATAAACTAAGAAATATGACCATTTTCTTTGTATGGAGAAGAAAATTCATTTTAGAGAGTATCTGTACATATTATTTTATCTGTGATCCTCAACACTTACAGCTAAGCTCTCTTGACACTGTATAGCCTCAGAAGAGTAAGTAATCATAACCAAGACCCAGAAAGGACATTAGCTTTTCCAAAGATAAATAAGTTCCTTTTCAAAATCTGTTACAAAAATATTATGGATGAAGAGCTTGGAAGTCAAAAGTTAAGAAAATGTCGTATTAGCATATACAGCCTTGGCTCAGCTGCACAGGCATCGTTAATATGTACACTTATCTTCTTAGTCACAGTCACTAGCAATGTGTCATAAGTGAGCAGGAGACGAGGCCTTGAGTGTGTTGCTATTGTTTCTGATAAAGCCTGGTCCATCCCTATGGTTTTATTAATTATGAGAACGGTGCATTAGTGACACAGCACCTGTGGTTTTCACAGCTTTTTGGAGGAATGACAGGCTGTATGTCATTAACCACTGAAGCTGTCAGATAATTTTAGAAAGAGAGTGAATACTCGGTATTTCTCCTTCTCAGAAGTTTAATTTTCTGTGAATAGAAAGAGTGTCTAAATTTAGAACTGAAATCCATTCATTTACAGCCCATGTATAATGTAGTCTTTGACAACTAGAGAATCTTACCACAGTTCTCTGTTGATATTCTGATCTATAGAGACCATCCTCTGTTGGTTGAGAGAATAATTTGCCTTTCATGCATAATCACCCCTGAGCTTCATCTGAAAAAAAAAAAAAAACAGGATATATGTGTATAAAATCCTTATTCAAACAATTCCCTCTTCTCTTGTATTAGAGTAAAAAAGTAGTTTAAGGAAATAGTCTTAAAAACTCAACTCCTTTTGCCTGTTGTTTGATCTGTTTTCCTACCACAGTTCAAAAAGTTCAGCAAGTACAGTAAATAATGCACTATGTGTCCCAGAGCCATGTATTCCTGACAATGTTAACATCCCGTGTTCATATATACTTTGTATCCCTAACAATATTCAGCATAGAGATGGGTCTTCAGCGTGAAATTCCACAGTTTATTGTATTACTAAGTATTAAAATCCGTGGGCAGAAGTTTAAAACCAGATCCAAACTTGCTCAATTTCTCTTGCTTTTACTGAGAATCTTATAAAGTGAAGCCTATGCTTCACTGGGTTGTAAGAAATATTCAGGGTCTGATTTTCTGGTTGCAGTCATTGTAACTCAAAATTTCTGTGTTTTGTATATTTCAAATAAATGTGTACACAGTTAGGACACTGGTATTTTGCACTTCAGGAAGAAAGGGAAAGAGACTGAGAAAAATGTGAAAGGAGTGGCCTTTCAAATGAAAATGCAGATTCTGGTTCTCTATCACTGTGTGATAGGCAATCATGGGATATGTTCCTGATGATTGAGTAGAAGAAATAATCACATCCATATGTGAAGTTGCCAGAATTTTTTGTGTTTACAAAAGGCTTTTGCTGGTTAGGAAACATAGGAGTCAAATTAACTGTGGAACAGAGGTTGTGTGTGGCAAAGGTATACAGGTTCAGAATTACTTGATGGCACTGAAGAATTTACAGGTTTTTTTATCTTGGGCATTGGGATATTTCTATCCAAAAGGTACTGGGTCCTTCTTAGTGCTGGGAAGCACTTCTGAATTTTTTAAAGCTTCTATTAACAGGACTGCTGAGATGAGTAGCAGGTGGGGGAGTCTGAAATTGGGGATCATGGGTGGTGTGCTCCTTGGGAACATCCTAAAGCTTTGAAATGCAGAAATAATCGCATATGAGGGGAAGAAAAAAAAAAAAAAAAAAAAAAAAAAATCCCAGATATCTGAAAGTGAGGAGATTTGCTTAAATGTGTACAAACTGTATTACAGACATTTCCTTTGCATGCAGCCTGCATATACTATTCTTTCTCTTACAGCTCTTTTGTTTAACATGTTTTTTCTGGGTCAAGGGCTTTTTCTAGGGTTTTATGGAATGCATACCTTGTAATACAAATTTTGAAAAACTGCCTACACAGGTAAGATGAAAATATGTGCAAGGCCCTGAATTAGAGCTGCTGTCATGTTTCCAGTGACAGTGGCTTCCAGTTTCAGAAGACAGTGAAGCCAGTGATTTCTGCTACATAGAGAACACCTCCGGCTCTCGCTAAGCAGCCATGAGCCAAGCTCCTAGCTTTCAGCTAGCCTCTTTTAAAGCTCATTAGTGAGAAACCCTGGGGTTTTTGGTAGCTTAAAGGGCAATTTCCAGATGTTGATGTCAGTGCTGATGTGCAGCAGTTGCGCTCGGTTGCTCTGTGGTTATTTCGTAGCAGTTTCCTAGGTTACAGTTGGCTCCATTTTGTTGCTAGTGACAGGTTTCTTATGAAAGCTGGTAAGTGATCACCCCCTCCGTGTCACCTTAACCAGGAGGTGCCTCAGTGTGACCGAACTGCACCATGCAGAGGGAGGTTCTGCTCTCTCTGCTCTCAGCAGAGTGCAGGTGCTCACATTTGCTCCCCAAAATCTGCAGTGCCCAACTGCATCTCTCAAGCATTAGGAAGTGCTTCAATACATGGGTCCTTCGGCAGAATTTTCAAGTTCTTATAGGCAGAGTGATAGGAGTTCCTGGAAAAGGGAGAGTGAGAACCAGTGCCACAGGTAGGAGTTAAAGGGATCTATCCTCTGACCCACCACATGAGGGATTTCAGTTTGCACATTTCAAAATTTTCTGAAGTACTTCCCAGAGTCATTCAAAAATGCAAGGGATAAGAGTCAGGAGTTGTGACTTGCTGGAGATAGCAGTTAAAAGCAGAACCAGAATCAGAAGTCAATGTTCCCGCAGTTTCCACTTCTTAGATAGCAATGATATGGGTGTTTCAGGCTACTGTTAGCTACCCTGGAGATTATTATGAAAGTAGTAGTTCAACAACTGATGTTAGAGCACTACTATTTCAGCAGAAGTCATAATAGTAATAATAATAAACAATAACAGCCATAATTCCATGGATATGTTATTTGCAGAAGGAAACACAGAGCTCCAAAAATAGATGTAGCAGTCGTAACGGCTTCCACACATAAAAGAATCCCTGCTAGTAAACCAAATTTAGTTGCAAATCTGTATATCTTGTCTGACTGTTTCAGCATCTTGTCAAAAACTCCTCTATTGTCTTTGGAAAGTTATTCTGGATTTTTCTGATGTTCCTGGTAAAAGGAGACAAAAGCATTGCATTTGTTTTCTTGTCCTCATCTAAAAAATAATCATGTTGTAAATTATTCAGTAGCAACTTGCACTTTTACTTAGCTATCTGAGTAGTTAACATATTCAGCTGAAGTACATTTACCTATATTTATAGTTAATGATTTATACATGTTAGCCATCTTGGGAAATAGGCTTTTTATAATTCTATCCACTATGACAAAATTTCTACAAAACCCTTAAAAAGATGAAGGCATACATACACAACTAGCCTGGTTTCCTCCAGCACAGAAGTATCTACATAGAAAATACTAATATAAAGTATAACTTAATTTTAAAAGAAAATTATCAGATTAAATTTGCTCAGATTATAAATGTAAAATCAATCTGTGAAGTAATTTAAAATCAATATACATTTTCTCTTGTGCTTTTATTCTTTTAAAATATCCATTGATCAATGAACAATCTGTTTGCTTTAACTTCCACATTAGTCCTTACAGCACTGAATGAAATGTTCAATGTTGGTATAAAAGATCTTGAATTAAATTTTGGTTTGAAACTTACTGGATAGGAGAGCAGATGTGGATTGCCTCATTCAATTACCCTGGCTGTTTCTAAAAGTAAACGGCAAAACGTAAAAGCAATGTCAGTTTTATAAAGTAAAGAGGGATTTTTTTTTTAATAGGTTATGAAATATAGGCACCTTTTAACCTAGTCAGTTCACATTAAAAAACTCTCAGGATTGCAAAAAGCAATGTAAAAATAAATTACAAAAATAACTGTGATCTGAAGATATTCAAGGGTAAAAAATGTCCCAAGTTATATAGCATTCTCTCTTGCCTTTTGTTCATGGTATAACTAAGAGAGAATTTAATCTCCCTGTTTCAAATATCCATTAAAATACTTTTGATTCTACTTTTCAGCAGAAAAGCAAGATGGGGTCAACTTCTGCTACTCAAATTTATAAAGATACATAGGAATGTTATTGATCTGAAGGAACTGGAAGAGCCCCAGTAATGAAAAAAGAGGTTAACTGATGTCAAGAGCTGCTGTTTCTTTAAGCTTATACTGAAGGCTGTATAATTTATAACAGACTGGGGAGAAGAATTGGTTTTGAAGCCCTGCATTTTAAATTTGATTTTAAATTCTTATTCCCTACCTAGTTTTTCATTGCTTAATGTAGTGCCAGATCTATTTCTATGTAGTCAGCATCTCGTATATAAGGAATGAGTTTCTGAGCTGCTCCTCTAGCAGGGGCATCACAGATAATGCTGTTTAGTGCAAATGAAGTTGTAAAAGGGGTGAGGTATGCATTCCATTTTGAGTTACTTCTGCCATTGTCATGACCCTCAACACAATAAGCTGCAGGGTGGATCAGCTCACTGTAGCTCCTGTAATCACCTGGTATAGCTGTCATGGTGCCCTAAGACCTCATTTTTGGCTCTACTGCCCAACAAGTTCCTACTGCCAGAGCTTGTTGGCAGTAGTGGTGGGTGGTACCAGTGCCAGCACCTCTGCCCTGGTACCAGTACCGCAATAATACCCAATTCTAATTCTCTGTGACAGTGAATTCCAGCCACTGCGCTCCTGCCTGTGCCACCCTGGGCAGTTCATCCAGCCTCACCAAGTCCCACGTGGCCCTGCAGCACCCCTGTCCTAGGCCAAGCACTGGCACACACCTGGACTCTTCACTTGGGAAGAGGCAGAATGGCTATGCTGTGCCAGCTCTGGCATCACCAGCAGTAATCATAGGTCCCTAGGAAAGAGTAGGATAAGAAGAAGCAAGTATGATACTTTAACATCTTCTCAGGTTCCAGCTAACTAAGGATACTTCCCAAGATGGATGTGTCTGTAATTCTTTCCTTTGGATTTGTCTGCTGTGTGCTTGACCAGTCTTTCTTGAAAGGGTGTAGATTTTCAGCTTGCATAACATCCTTTGGCACTAAGGTCTACAAACATATTGTGCATGGCATGAGGAACTGCT
Organism: Coloeus monedula; assembly: GCF_965178545.1. Classification (NCBI taxonomy): domain Eukaryota; kingdom Metazoa; phylum Chordata; class Aves; order Passeriformes; family Corvidae; genus Coloeus; species Coloeus monedula. The sequence goes on along the minus strand of NC_138782.1, from coordinate 40,651,851 downwards.
TCCTTCCAGTGAGCTGCTTTGAACTTCACTCCTACTATCTTCGTTTGATACCTCCTAAATCTGGTACTGAATCAGAGTACATAGCCACAAAAACATACAATGAATTTAACCTGCCGCTTTATCATCCAATCTTACAAGGTTCTTCTGCAGGTCTTTACAATCAGCCTTCATCTCTGCCTCTCTAAACAATGCACCTCATTTGCAAACTTTTTCACCTTGCTGCAGGCTCCTGGGAGGGTGTGACAAATGGCAGCTCCTAGCAAGCATTGCCAGGGAACTCCACTCACACCACACTTACACTGCAAAAACTGGCTGGTTTGGGGGCGGGGGGTGTTGATATTGCGCTGTGTCTACTTGCAAAATACCATCTGTTTGTTTCTGTGTAGGCCTCTCTGTGCTGCTCTTAAACACCTAAATCAGATTGCTGTACCTGTGCAAGTGTCTGTATTTCATTCTAGGACATTAAATACTGCAGTATTTAACTTCTGTGCACCCACGTCCTTTACTGGATCTAGCCTGAAGTACACACCAACACTGTTCCTTTGTATAGACAAAGCAGACTAGAAAAGCACTTGAAGGTACTACCTTTTTGAAGTCCTTTACTGGGAACCCAGCTACACTTCTGAAAGACTGATAAATGTTGGGCTGAGGATGTCTGCACACTCAGGAGGCTGAAGCCTTTCTTTCGCCCAGACTTCCTCTCATACTTCTCTTTCATCAGTAAGTCTTTGGATCTCTGAAGACATGTATCACTGAAATGGGGAAGTTTATGTGGGAGACAGAACTAGGTGTGCTTTGGACCCTGGGTGAGACCTGCTGCAGGGCATCTCACTCTGAGTTTTTTGCAGGTGGATCTCAGCTGTGTCTGCTGTACCTTAAGCCACAGGATTCCCTTCACAAATCCCTTTCCAAATACACATCAAAAGGGATTGCATAATCCTAGAGGTTAAGTCAGTTTTAATAAATGGCTTCATGTTGTTCAGAAGATATGAAAACCTCTCCCCCGTGATTAGATTTTGTTTCAATATAATTCATTTATTTACTTAAACATGATTCACATAAAGAGACTGAAAGACAAACACAATGAAGATTAATCATTATAAAATAGTAATTACAGGAAAGAGTCCTAATTGACTTATCTTTTGAACCCAACAGGTATTTACCCTAACTGGGCAATAATGAATTCTCATTGTATATTACAGCTGAACCTCCAACTATCCAGGAGCTGAAAAGCTGAACTGGCCCACTTTTTCTTAAAAAGAAAAGAATGCTGGGAAAAAAAAAAAAAACCAGGAAAAAAATTTCCACTTTTGGAGCGATTTTATTAAAAACATACCAAACCAGATACTACCTATACTTTTTTAATATGTATGTATACACACACATACAACTCAGAACTATACATGCATATTTATATCTCATATACTGAACTAGAATGATGCAATAATTTTAAACATAACAACAGTCAGTGGCCAAGACATTAAATGAATGTATCTGGGAAAAGACAAATCTTTCAGCATGTCATTACAAGTGTGCCATTACTTCCATTTTGCTTTCCAGCCCATCAAGTGTTGGTGGCTTTTTAGGCTGCAACAAACTTCCAGAGAGCCTTCCAGATCTTTAAGAACTCATCAGCTATCTGTCAGGACTTAGCTGTGGATTTGCTCCCTTCTTCATACAAGTCCCCACTGCCTCCTGGGAGATTCCCACCCTATATTCATGTCCTAGCTGCCAGGTCTCACACCCTGTTGCATTCCATACTCCCAGAGTTTGCCCCACATCCATGTGCACTGTGGGAGCAAGTAAGTTCCTGCTCCCCTGGGAGCGCAGCACGGAACTCAGAGGGCAGCAGCCATGACAAGGCAAAATGTAGCTTTCCTCTTCTGCATTCTGAACTTTCTTAACAAAAGCATGACATTGCTGTGACTACAGAGCCAACTACAAAGAAAGTACATGTTTGTACCCCCTGTTGGGCACGTAATAAGGAAATCATTCTAAAGCTCTGTCCTTAGATATTTATGTACTGTGCATATTACATGTGTGGCAAATGGGTTATGTTTGATGTGCCAATCTGTTTGCCCTTGCATCATGTGTACTTGCCAATGCCCTCTGCATCAGTGAGTGTAGTCGTGAATCAGCTCAAAGCCTCATTAATCAAGAAACCATAAAACAAATACCTTTAAAATGTTATTGTTTTGTCATCTCTGGGGGAGGATCAGCATAGGTTATGAACTCTCATAGTATTAAATAGACATAGATGATTCATGAATTACCACTAGCTGATAATGACATGAGAATGAGCCTATATTTAGCTTTCTTCTGGCTTTTTCTTGATAGGTTCTGCCCATGAGCTCACGTTTGTTTATGACATCAAAATTCTCTCTCTTGGAAACAGCAGCAGTGTTGCAAGCACTGTGTTGGGGTCTTATCATGAATGAATTGGTAGGAAGGTTGAAAGGAAACAACTTCTACTCAGCTACTTTGTTAACCAGCACTCACAGAAAAAAAATCCTTCCCAGAACAGAATGGGGATTATTTGATACGAGGGAGATTTGGGAGTTGTTTATAGAAAAGTCCCTAAAGCCTTTGGACTAAAACACAGCTGCAGTGCTGAAAGCAAATCAGATGCTGGATTGTATTACTGGGGTAAACAAAGTGAAGCAAAGCCTGGGAGGGGATAGTCTTGTTACATAAGATAGCACTTACATTGCATCAAAAATGCTGTAACTCCTATTGTGTCCTGTGCCTCCGGGTGTAATTGCTCTTGAAACAAAGGAACAAAACAGAACTACCAAAATGATGACAAGTTTCAAATAGTTTAACACTGAAATATTGGAAAATATGAAGTTTTCTTTCCATGGGAAAAAAAAAAAAAAAAAAAGAACACCTTTAGAGTAATTTATTGAAAGTGTTTGGGTTTACCATAAAAAAAAAGCTAACCTGGATATAGGTGCATTTCTTTTTTCACAGTCAGAGAGAGCAAAAAATGAAGCTAAGTAATGTGAAAATCAGATGATGGAAACATAATGAAGGCTAATGATCACATAAAATAGGTTACCAAAAACCTATTGAGGGCCTTTAAAAGATATCTCTCTTCCTTTCAGAACACACAGCAGAAAAAAGGATAGAGACTTACAGGAGCACGAAAGAAAATTATATATAGAGCACAAAGAGGAGCAGATTTAACAATGGGACATGTCACTCTGTTCTCTACTCTGTAAGTCTTTACCCTGTTTTCATCACTATGTATCTGCTCCATGTTCCTGTTCCCTCTTTATCAGCAGACTTTGCCTGTCAGAGTGTGAGATGAGCTCACTTTTTTTATCCTGTTTTTGTATGGAAATAAGTCTTATGGAAGAGCACTGCTTCTGCATCTTTGCTGGTCTTTCACACCCCCTTAGTATCTTGGTAACCTATGGGGCCAATTTTAAATATATGTTATCAGATATATTTCCACAAATTTCATTAATAAGTAGTGGGATAGAAGAGAAAAAGAGAACTTTCAAATGTCCTGAGCTGCATTATAACCTCAAGCCTGGTTAAACATCAGAAAATCCATATCATCTCTCAAACTCATTATACAGATGTCTGCAAAACTGTCTTCTTTATTGTTAATGCTCATAGAATAGCTTCCTTAATTTCTTTTATTCCAGGGAACTCTTAAAACAGAGAAGTTTTTGGGTTTGGATTAAACTGAAGAAGCCAGTATATATCCAACAACCCTGCTCAATATTCTATCTGTACCAACTGGTCCAGCAAAAGATATTAACTGTCTCCAGAGATCTTGCCCTTATACAGGATACTACATCTCAGTATATGTCATATTTATTTGTGTCATGTTTATGACACAAATATGACATGACATAAATAATATCATGTGAAATAACTGGAGTTATACTGAATAGAGTATAAAATAATAACTGAATTGTAATGTATCTTTACAGCTAAAATAAGATCTTAAGAAATTCTTACAATGTACAGTGCTTGCTCCTATGCTGCTTGAATGTTGAGGTATTCATTCATTCATCTGCTTTTGTATCAAAGCTGTATTTTAGTCCTGTATATGGATTTTATATGACCACTACTCACAGGAAGGAAAAAAAAAAAAACACAAGAGAAACTCACTCTTGAATGTGAACCACTTCACTAGTGTGGAACCCACTGCTTCAAGAGGACATTAAGACAAGTCATCTGCTGAGATATTTTTTTAAGTTGATTGCAAATCAATATTTGGACTATTATGCCAGACAAAACCAATATGTACTCACAGGACAAAGAGGACAAGTATTGGTTGTTCATTGCGATAATCTGGACAAGTTTCCCATCTATCTTATCTGTAATTGATTGTCCAACAAAATTAGGAAGCATTTTCTGTTTTCAAAGAGTATAATTCAGAAACTTTGTAAATGGCATTATTGAAAGGTTTCTGCAAGAGGGAACTGGAATTTGCTGGTTTAGTATCTCTTAGTATTTAATCCCATATAGCTGAACTGGCTTTTTTTTTTTATTTTATTTCTTAAATGCAAAAGACAAAACACTGTAAATCCAGAGTAGTCCCTTGCTAAAACATCATGTAGGGTTGCAAGATTTCCAGGTGAATTGATAGATTACTTACTGATGTTAGATAAATGTACAGTGACAATTATCAGTTTGTACAAATGCTTTAGAAAAGGATTCCATGTTTTCTGGAAAACTTGAACCCACTAAATTTTGTTTGATTGGAAACATTGAATTATTCTAATTACAAATATATATATATATATATATATATATATATATGAATTAAATTGTAGGTTACAAAATTTGTGTCTATACAGGGCTGTGGATTGATCCAGTAGAGTAACTATGGCACTTCAAATGCCAATCAGAATTATAAACAGAAGTGTGTCTTGAGAAATATTAAGGTGCATGAAAAAAAGAAAAAAATCTTTCCAAACTATCTCTTCCATTATTTCATTCTTGTTTTAATGAAGGACCTTTGGGGAAATTGCTATGCTTGAATAGCATGAAGAATGTACGTGACATTTTATTTCATTCACCTGTGTCCCTGTCTATTGTTCTCCTCAGCAGTCCAGGAATGAAACATTTCATGAGTTTTTTGCTCCTTACTGGCCATTTAATTATTACGCACCTCACTTCTTTTGTTTAGTTGTTAAATTAAAAAACTAATAATAATTTTCTGCGAGTTTGGGGCTATTTTACAATTTCATAGGATATTCCAAGGTGTGTATGTTGCTGCAAGATAACACTGGCAGGTCACTAAAAGCGTTCACCTCTGCCTCAACGCCCACAAGGCATGTGTTATCTCAGAGTACCATGCATCCCGTTAAGCCTTACAGTTTCTGTGGTTGATGGACAAGGATACTGTCAGGGTCTTAACAGAAGTGCTACTTCTGTATGTTTATAGCTCTCCCATTGTCTACAGTTCAGTGCTGAGATGCACATCCATTGTACATCGCACATGTATAATGGGGAGGCACTCAAACCAGTCAAGAAAGGGATAGGCATAACACTAGTTTCCTTTGAAAACCTGTACAAGTGTGGACACATCTTGAGTGCAGAGCTGCTAGTGGGCTGAGATGACCCAACAGGAACACCAAGAACTCTGCCAATATGCCGAACTATATTTTGTTTAAGAAAGAAATTCAGTAGATAAGGCATTAACAAAACAAGATCTACAAGGACTTGCTGTAGGTTGACTTGTCAATTGTCAGGTGTAAAAAAATGACATATTGGGAATCATATAGGTAATCATGTATTTTACTTGCTTGGCATTATATATTTCTAATAAAAGCTCTTAGAAAATCTGAATGAAATAAATTTGCTGTGCATTAGGAGTAAAGTCCTAATGAAAAAATTTGCTTAAACATCCACTTATACTTGAGATCGATTTGAGTGAGACTGTTCAAATGCTTTAAATTAAGCCTATTCTTAATGGGGACCTAATGTCTAGCCTGCTACTCTCAGGCATTAGACATCACTCTCATTAAGAATTATACATCCTAATTCCTTGTGTAATGGCATGTATATGCATCCCTAGAAGCCATTATGCAATTATACATCTTAATTCCTTGTGTAATGCTATGTGTATATATCTTTAGCAGTCATTATGCAAGACAAAACATCTAATTGGATCCCACAGCAGCAGTGGCATCTGTCAAAAATCAGAGAAATTCCTTTTTTTCAGAGGAAGGCTTTTCAAAAAATAGCAAATGTGTGCATTATTCCTTGACTGCAAGGGAAATTCCTTTTTTTTAATCTATTTTCATATTAATAGTTTTGGTGGTATATACATACTATGAGTACAGAAAACCATGGGTTTGCATCCTGTGAAGTTATTTCCCTTTGGAAGCTTGTATGTGTGTCATCAAGAACAGGCACTGTCATGTAATTCTGCTGGGCTGGGTGTGTGTGGACTGAGCAGACAGGGAGATAGTTCAAGCATACAGGATGGGGGACAAGCTAGAGCAAATAGTTGTTAATTCTGACTTTTGAATGTTATCTTAACAAGGGATGAGCATTTAAGAAACTCCTGAAAGTGGACACTGACTAGAGCTAGAGTCCACAAGCAGAGGCTGTATAAAATGACCGGAACGTAAATGTGGGATTAATTTCCAACTTGTTCCTTGAACATGAGACTGAACAAAATGTTGATACAAACCTTGAATTTTGTAGCTTTGGATGGTTCTTAATTTAAAAACATAGCACTCTCTGTTAATGGAAAATAGAGATAACTTGAACTGTGAGTCAAATTGCATCCTTTTCCCATTAATACCTACCAGGTTTTCATGAACTACAGTTTTCTCATAAAGCAGCTGAGAAAAATGATGCACACTTGATTCTCCAGTGGGAAAATAACAGCTATCACAACTTACAGGAGCAAATTAAAGTCCATCTCTGTTTGACAAATGTGATTTTGCCACTTCAGTACAAGCAGGCATGCTTTGCGTCTTTTTGTTTTGCTGCTTATAGGAAAATTCCAACCTCCTATGTATCCAAAAATGAGATTGAAATCACAAAGAGTTTGTGGCACACAGTTGTGGCACACAGTCGAAGTAAACATACTACATAAAGGTAAGACATCAGAAGACTCCAAACAAGGTTTTCTTATTGATCCTTATTTATCAACAAGCTACAGTAATAGCTCCCAAATACTGCAGTGAGACAACTGAGAGCTGTAGTGATTTGGGGTCATTATTGTTGAGTGCTTTTAAGACAGTTTACAAAAGCAACCTTTCTTTGTTTTCTGTGTGAGCTGGTAGGTTACCTTTGAAGCCAAAGAATAAAAATACAGCAGGATCATACACTAACTGTGGCTATTTTCTCTTTTCTTTGCATTACATTCCTAATAGCAAAGGAATTTGAATTTTGAGGGGAAAAGATAAAAAATTACAACATTTTCCCACCAGATTGTAATTATTTCAAGGATAATGATACATTTCTATTTATGAGTGACCCATGGGTGTGTTTCTTTCTTCTTTGATTTGTGCAAAAAGAAACCCCCCAAAAAAACAAAAATACCATGATTAGCAACAGAATAGAATCATATATAAGCTTAAGTAGTGGGGATTAGACACACATTAATAATTTCCTCAGGATCAGTTATATCTGAATAATATATTGAAAAAAAAAAAAGCAAAGTTTCTTATTTTCTTTTCCCCCTTGATTAATTATCTACTTTCTATGTGGGTCCTGAATACAGAATTTGGCTCATGCTACCCTAATTACCATTGGCTCATTTGCATAGAATGCCTGAAGCATATACCTCAGGAGGCAGAAAGGGTGAGTGTCTCCAAACACATACCTTTTTGTTCCTATCTCAAGAATACACCAAAGTCATGTGCCTTCATGGCTGGAAGGCTTCCAGGTGTGGCCACTTCCGAGTCTTTTGAGAGCAGGGAAGGAGATGAGAGGAAGGGATTATGCACCTTGGGTTTGATAGTAGTATTGTTCTTTGTTGTTGGGATAGTGGTATTGTTATAGTTGTATTATTGCTTTTATAAAGTTCTAACAGCAATTAAAAGGTTCTTGCTATCTTGAGGAACAGTGTGAGAAGAGTAATGCTTCCAGCTATTAACAAAAGGAAAATGAATGTACTGGGAGAGAGGGAGCAAAAAAAAAAAAGAGAGGAATTTCAATAGCTTTAAGACAAAAGGTTTTTAAAGACATGGGGAAAAAATAAAAAAGAAAGATAGTGAATAGCTTGAATTTTGTTTTAGGAATGCAATCAAGAGAGTCAAGATGTAAATGTAGCTAGATAAATGGAAGGAAGAAGTGAATTTAGATGGAATGAATAAGAAGGGGGGGGGAGAGCCCAGGAGGAGGTGGATTACTACAGCAGAATATCTCAAATGAGAAATATTTAGGTATGTGCTGTACTTTGATGCCTTGAGAGGCCTCCTAGAAACAGAGACTAGACAAGAACAAGGGAATAAAGGTAGGTGTTTATTTGAAAGGCCTTCAAAGGTACACCCTGGAGAGCCAGAGGCTATTCTCAAAATGGACCCCAAGATGGACGACAGGTCACGAGTTCTTCACACCTTTATAGGTTTGGTTCATTTGCATATCAGGGTTAATTCTCCAATTAAAGCTTCAGTTAATGATGTAGTTTCCCTGAGCTTGCCCCCAGCTTTAGAGGCTTTGGTTTACAGATTTTGGGCCTAGGATGGTCTGAGTGTCCTTGGAGAGCAGGCCTGGAGAGGCTTTGTCATGTCTACCTAGCAGGAGAGCAGAAGTTAACAGGCTACAAGAAACTTCAGAGTTACACACTAGGCAGTAGAGGATTTGAAAATTATGGAAGTTAAAACCTAAGGCATCACTTGACTAGTGAATCTTGATGCCATACAGCCATATGAATTCATATCCTAGGTGTCAGAAACAGGCAGGTAGGCTCTGATCCTGAGCAGCTGTGAATTAATGTAGCTCCACTGGAGAAAATGGAGTCATGCCCATTTGCATAATCCCAGGAACTGGTCATGATAGCAAGAAATTTCACATATAATCAGATCATCAGGCCACAATCTAATTATCACATGAGATGAATTTGTGAACTCCCTTTCTTATTAAAAACGAACAATAAGCCCTATCACATTGGTTTCTTAGAAACCATACATGAATGAGGAATTCTTCAGCCATGCATGCTTATTCTAAAGATCGAGATAATTTGCATTGCAGTCATTAATTCCAGAAACTAAAAAAAGTGTACTAGTTCAGAGTTCTGAGAATGAGACCTGTTGGTAGGCACAGGGATGTCCTAGAGGTACTTGGAGGGACTGCATCATGCTGTCCCAGATTTCAGGCAAACTGTTTCAGCCAGCACTGGTATTTGGATGCACTATGTGAGATTTGCCTTCTTGCAGTGGATCTTTTGAACAAAGACTGTTTCATTAATATTTTTTTGGTCAAGCATAAACTGTTTTTATACAGAGGTCTGGTATACTCCCATGTTATTCAGAAGTTCCAGCTTGGAGTCATCCTTCTGTACTCATGCACATGCAGATACACATTTCCTTGGGATTTAAGGATTGCATCTGCTTTTCTGGCTACGCTGAGGAAAGGGTGAACATCTGCACTTTGGTTTAATGTTATTTGTTGTGCCATCCAGAGTGTAATTGCATATCATATGTTTAGTAGCAGTGAAATTTATGCTAATTGTGGGTCCTAGGACTGCACTGGCTTTTTCCATGTACTTTGTCACCAAATTCCCTGCCCAATTCATCAGCAGACTTTCCTTGGTCTTCTTTGCAAGTCTCCTACTATTTTTAATTGACTTTCTGAGGGTCAGGATGGACCATTGCTGAGCTGGAGGAGGTGATCCTTGAACATCAGCCACTGCCCATGACCCTTGTTTTCTCGGGGGCCGGCTACCATGGCACTCTTTGGCCCTGAATAGGCCAAAGTAGGTTCTCCTGAAATCCAGATTTATGGTCCTGCTTTTTGCCTTGTTCCCTTCTGTCATGATCCCGAACTCCATCAGTTCAGGGTTGCTGGAGCCTAGGCTGCCTGCAGTCTTCACATATCAACTAGTTCTTCCTTGATGGAAGTGCAGCAGACCATGTCCCCTTGTTGGCACCTCCATCCTTTGTGTCAAGGAATTGTCATCAATGCACTCCAGAAATCTTCTAGATTGCTTGTGCCTTGCTGTGTTGCCTCCCAGGCAACTAGAGAAATGTAGTGCTTCTTGGGCGGTTCGTAGATGTCAGAAATCCAAAGAAAAGTAAGAAAATTGCTGAGTGGAAAAATTATCTTGATAAACATGAATTATTTATGCAGTGTATTTTTTGTAGACAGAGATCTTGCTGTCTGTCAGTATATGCTGATACAGGACAGTATTTGCTGGTTTCATACACGTGTATGTAGTCAGAGTCTGAATGGAGTTTCTTTTGCAATAAAATGTTTATTATGTGGTTCTTCAAAATGGTGCTGAGACAAGTGCCAAATTGTATTTCCTATAAACCAGGTAATGTTGTAAGCTCACATTTCAGGGATCATTTTTTTAGTTTGTATAATTTCTTTATAGAAATGTCTAGGATCAACAAACCAGAAAAGGATTAGTCTGGAAGGTCAGACAAGAAGTCACATTATTGACTTGGTACATACACTGTGAATACAATTAGCACAAATTCTGTAAGTTAAAAAAACATTCCTGTTTCAAAAGAAAAGTTCTTGAAATCACACAGCTAGGCTTTGCACCAAAAAGAAGGTACAGAAATTGAGGTATCCTTAATGGGAGCTCTGCATTGTGATAGGGTATTCCTGGCATAAACCAGTCCAGCTATCATTGTTTTTTGATTTGGCCTGTGTTTTTCAGGAAGCATCTGCTTTTGTTCCTTGAAAGATGAAGGGTGGTATTTTCATCATTATTCCAGTGCTTTCTCTAGCAGTGTTTATAGAACATTTTGCAAAGATGATGCTCCATTCAGAAGAACCAAATATGGCAGTTTTTTAAAAGTCTTGCCATTTCTTTCTCACTTCTAAACTATTTTTATTTTAGTTTATTCCCCTTTCAGATTACTTGGAATTGTAGATCTTTAGTTTAAATCCATCCTTCAGAGCTTGGACCTGGTGGAGTTCCAAGGTCTGGCTACATCCAATTTTAGACTGAGGCTTAAAACGAAGTCTTCATCTGTCTTTGAAATTTGTCCAGAGTTTCTCAGTGTTGTGCAGTGTCAATATTCAGACTTAGAGACACCTCTAATTAGAATCCTCTAATGCAGGGATTTTTTTTTTTTCTGGTTGGTTTGGTTTTGTGGGGTTTTTGTTATTTCCAGTGAAGTACTATTAAAATTCACTCAGAATTTGAAACAAACAGCTGTTGAACTGAGTGGTGCTGGTCTTTGGAGAGAACATGGATTGGATTTGATTTGGTCATAGATTAGTTATGCCCTAATTTTAAAAGATTCACTTTTTTATATGACAAACATAAATTAGAAGCAGAATAAAGACCTGAGGTCGTTCTTTCCCCTCCCCCCCCCCAAAAAAAAAAAAAAAAAAAAAAAAAAAAAAAAAAAAAAAAACTAAAACGAACAAACAAAATTTCTGTCAGAGAAATATCCTCATGCCCTTAATCTGGTCACTAAGAGGGAAGGCACGCTCACTGGATCCATGTGCAGAAGCCAGGCATTTCCTGAGAACAGAGAGACACACAAATCTGTTCATTATTTTATGCTCTCCCTAGTACATAAACTAGGTATGTGTTGACAGTTCTAAAAAGCAAGTGCTACAAATAGGACATAGCATGAACCCAATAAAACACTTAAAAGCACCACAGTCATCCCAGATACATTATTTATGTTATTTTATCTGGTCATATTCAGAAGGATGTTCTTTTTACAGGGCTTCAGCTGTTACCAAATCCAAGAGCAGTAAGATGCAATGCCCTTGAAACAGGGAGTATCCCTTACCCCTTTTTATGTGTTTCAGTGCATCTGAATACCATTTCTTCTTTGTGAGACTGTCTTGTCAAGACTGGTTTAGCATGTATCAGCTGTTAGTAACCCCGGACTGGATCATAGCTGTTGACTATGATTTTTTAAGAATCTTTTTCAACTGCAAAATCTTAGCCAAGACAGCTTGTGTCGATTCCTGTGTCACTGCTGCCATCTTCGGGAAGTTTTTAATATTGCTGGGTGGGCTTTTTTGAATGTAGATGAATTCCAGCAACCAGGAGATGAACAAAATATGTGCATCTTGCACATTGTTACAAGAACACAGTCCAAATGGCACAGAATAAAAGTTTTTATGTGGGGTGCCTTCATTCTGTTAGGGATATTTAAAAAGACATTCAAGGAAAGGAGTGTCCTGATTTCTATTGCAATTCAGTGTGAATTAAGCACTGGGTAATTGCTTAGCTCTCATCATCTTCCCAGCCTGCATGTTCAGTAGTTCATTTCAAGAACCACATTAATGAACCCGTCAGATTTCCAGGTCTGTTTGCACATATAAATGTACAGCTAGGTGCTCAAATGCCCAGGGCATGCATACAGAGCAGCAGTATTATCATATGGAAATAGATTTGTTGTACTTTTTAAGGGCATAGTAATAGAACTCCAAGGCTGCTAAAGCAGGAGCTAAAGCCAAAGGCAGTAAAATTCATTCCTCATGACATTCCTTATGGACTGATATATGCATTCAGCAACAAAGCATCTTTTTCAAACCTGGAAGAAATGATATTTTAATGTAGCTTTCAACCACTTTGTTGAAAAAAAAAATTAAGCTTTTGCATCTCAGTTGTAGTGTTGCTTGTTCTGCAGGAAAAAATAGCCACTGTGTTATACTTGTTATAAAGTGCATTGTCTCATACTTTCTAAAGGCATCTCAAGGAAACTATCATTTTCTCTCTTTGCATCCTAGTTCCTAAAAATAATGCGTTCTTCCATGTAAAATTCCACTACCTCTTTGTATCCATTTCAGTGATAACAACATACACTCTAGCTTTATTTTCTTTGCAGTGTAACTCATGCTCTGACTTTATCTGCTCTGGGGTAAATACTGTATTGTTCCACTGGAGTGACAGAGGATTTCTACCACCTTAAGTGGGAGAGACACATCGTTTCTGTTTTAATACATGCCTATATATATAATATATTTAGAGGTTTGTTCCTATTTTTCTTTTATTTTTCCTTTTCATCAGTTGTAAGTGGGATGCTACAGTCTTTTATTACATGCTCAAAACAGAGAATTATGGGCACTAGATTACAAAAAGTCTTTTTAAAATCCCATTTAATACATTTTACATCTTCAACTGCTTTAAAATTGTTCCTCTTATTCATAAATTAATAGCCTTATCCCTTGCATCTAGTTTCTAAGACATTCCATTAAATTATAAGGTGGCAATGATATTGGGGTTTTTCAACGTTTCCTCATATAAATACTTTTTAATTTATTATGGAAATCATTTGTAGAAATCTTACATTAACCTGCATCCTCTTTTCATTTTATTAGTCATCCAGGCATGAAATTGCTAAACATTATACACTAGATAGATGTGATAAGGTGTCTGTACTACTTACTAAATTAACTTAAATGGGAACAGATTTAAGTCAATACACAATTGTTTTTTCTCTCCAGTGGGGCCACCAAGAACCTAATACTTAATTAAATTTCTTTTTCATGTCTGTACTGCAGAGGGAAGTAAGGGATCTCTGCAGCTCTGCATCCCCAAGCTGTGCTGAAACCTCTACCCAGCATAACACAGCACTGTGCAGAGAGAGTAGTGCAGGTCCCAAATACGCTACAGTTGCATTAGCTACAGATTATCGGTATGGCCGTAAGACTTCCAGCAGGGCTACCCCAAAGCTTCTCAGCAGTGCAACCTGCAGGTAAAGCTCAGTTTTTCCACCTGAAGAAGGAAAGGATCTAGGCTACTGCTGCACAGAAATGAGAAGGCAGAGAGGAGAAGCGGGTACAAAAGAATTAAGAGCAGAGGAGGATGAGTAGCTGTGACAGCTGGTCCTGAAGGAGGGGTCAGAGTCCATGGCAGCAGCTGTTTCTGGGGCTAGGAAGAGCTCCTCAAAGTAGTCATGTTTAACATCTAAGGTCTTGTCAGAGTCCCTGTAGCATGACAAGCTAGAAGCCTTGCTCTCTCTGCTTGCTGTCCACAGCTCTGGCACAGGTAAGTAACAGGGACACAAATGTCTTGCAGGGTTTAACAGCCTGCTGCTGTAGGCAGCTGCTTACTTTGTTTAAGCTTGTTTGGCTTCCTTTTCCAGAGGGAGTTTGGTCGGCATCTAACTGGGCATCCCTTCCTAGTGCTTCAGGGCACAATATTGTTCTGCTTCTTCCAGTTAGAGGTGTGCAACTCTGCCAGGGCCATCTATGCCTGTTTAGACAACCAAAGCTATGGTCTGCTTTGAAAATTTTGCAGTGTTTGAACTCATGTTTGCTTGGGTAGTCAGCTATCAGATAGGATCCTTCAGTGATAAAAAGACATGACTCTCTTATGTGCACATAATAGCACAACGAACAACAGGTTTTCATACTTTCGGTATACCACATAATCTTGTTACTAACTCTGCTTTATAGGCTTTTCCTTCTAATTTTCTGGGATGGGCTAGTAAGTCTCACATCCCAGCCAACACACTAAGAACAAGACTGTGTAATACCCTTGTGTGTAGGTATGGGCAGAGGAATCTGGAAAGAGCATTCTCTCTTCTCCCACAGGGGCTGAAGTCACTCCTTCTGAGAGAAGTACGTGCATTCCGCCCTGCTTCTTTCTTCTCTTCTATCCCTTGCAGCATTTGGACGACAAGGCAACAAAGAAGGGGGCTGGGAAGCAGAAATAAGATTGCCAATCCACATAAATCAGCAAATTAGTTTGGGGGAGGTCTGGGACAGGTTTTCTGGGCTTATGCTGCCAGTTTAACCAGCCTATCTTTCAGGTTAATGCTGTGTGATGTAAGGCAAGCTCCAGGACAGTATGTTTGGCTGGAGGCGCAAACTCGCCAGCACTCACTGAAGAGGCTTCAGACATAAATGCCATCATCTAGATCTTAGGGAATGAGCCCATGGTTGTTTTGCAGAAGTCAGGAAGGAGACTTTCAGATTCAAAAGGAAAACACTGAAATCTTGATGCTATGCTTAAGTCCTATGCTTAAAGCTTTTTATGTTTATAGAAAATTGCCTCTTATAGTATTGATGGCAAATTGCCCTTAGATTGCAAAAGCTGCACGGAGAATGCAGCTGTATTTTTGAAACCATGTTTTGACAGATTGTCATGCTTCTTACAAAAGTTTGCTTTTAGCTGAAATATGCATAGTGAATGTGTGTACTTTATTATACGGAAAAAGACCAAAATTTCTCTGCAAGTACTACTATGCTTTGCAATTGCCTTATATCTGATAAAACTGGTGTCATTAGAAATGACTTTTCTAATGTCTAAATGGCTTTTTCTACTGTGGCATTTATCTTCATTGTAGTATTTGCAGGTTTTTCTGTAACTGACAGTTGGCAAAGCCACAAATTCCAAGTAAACATAGCTACTCCAGATGGTAAATATTCTGCTTTTAAAGTTTCCTGCTGTAAGGACAAGAAATACCAAAAGACAGGGTGTGTGGATGATGGTCTCACGCTTGGTTCTGGATATAACAAAGTGCCAGCAGCAAAGCCAATCCAATAGCTGAGATGTCTGGTTCCCAGCAGCAGCATGACAAGGACTGTGACTTTTATGGAGGGTAAGGGATGGTTTTAATTGACTTTGGGTGGAAATACATAACAAAGTTTGTAGTTTCAAAGTAAAAAATACTTAGTCTGTGTTTATGGAGGTCTGAATTCTTGCCAAGATCTAAGTCCTCTCTTACTCAAAAGAAATATAATATGGTAAAATCTTTTTCTGTGAAATCTGGGATTTGGGGGCTTTTCCAGAAGAAAAATAAAAAAAATTTGTATGTATTTCTCAGTCACTATAACATAATTTGTACTTTGGTAAGTGCATTTGGAAGCTATATTTTTCTAAATGGAAACACTGTAGAGAGATGACTTGGGTCATTCTATTTGTCACTTCTGGATTGCTTTGATTTCCCATAAGGCATGTTCATATTTTCAATATAAATATTTGCTCCAGTAAGCAAGCCTATAGTTAGACTAGAAAAGCTTATTTAGGATTGAAACTTGGTGCCTTAAAATATTTTACATTTTCAAGGAATTTTTTGACCAGATGTTGATGTTGTCCAGTGAAGATAATTAATTTTTTACCTATCCAGTGTTTTGTTTGTACTACGATTTAATAAAACACTCTTCAGATTAAAAAGTCTAGTAAAAGAATCCCGTTAGTCTGATGAAGAACAAACAACTATACATTTTCTCTATACCATATAAATATTTGATGGTTGGAACTCATAGGATATTCTGTGTGATTGGTGACTACTTAGTTTCACTCCTCCATTGTATTTTCATTTACCAAGGAGGTGGGGGGAAAGCATGGAAATACTTCACTGATTACCTCTATTAGGTGAAATTTTTACCTTATTAAACCAGAGGCGTGGTTCTTTAGAGGAATGATCTGAGATGACTAGTGGGGGAGTCCAATGTCTAAAAACTGGAAATCTCCTTTATGTTATGTGATTTTGGACAAGCACCTTTAGTGTGGATCCTCAGTGACATTTAGGTACGCATATCAACTGAATTAATATCCTCAAATTTTAAAGATCTGTGGCCCAGGTTTTCTACAAATTAGGCTTCAGTCACTAAAACAGTAACAGCAGTCCTCTGCTGCTTCACTGGCATACAATGAAAGAGATTTTCTTACAGTTCCAAGATGTTCTGATGCCGTGATGATCAAAGCTGTGCAAGTATCTTGGACTGTTACTTATTTTGCTTTGATGTGTAATATATAACCAAACTGGTTTTGAAGACATAAAAATGTCTATTTAGTTCCATACGTGTCTTAGATTATACATGGCTTCTCTGGGATTCTCTTTAGACTACACTATAGGCTTCCCACATTACAAGAGCACTTAAAGAGCATTTTCTGGCAGCTCAATAAATAATAGAATTAACACTTGTCAGCTGTGGTGGATGTCAGCCTCAGCATGAATTATAATGTAGCACTCTTTTGGTTTGGTTTTGAGCTTGATTTTAGAAGAAAGATTGAGTAGATGCATTGCAGCTTGATTTCTTGAAGTACTTGTTTTCCTGAGAAGGAAAGTAAAACTTGTAAGCACTGCATTTTAAATGAAAGGTGAGGAGATCCATGTTGGTTTTACTTGTTCATATAGGTATGGTTTTGAGGAAGCTTCGCATTTCTTGCATACTACTTTTGCTCCAATACTGATGAAGATGTTGATCCTGCCTACATTCAGTAGCTTTTAATTTTCACAATTCTCATCAGTAGTGGAGGGTCCAGACAGCCACCACCAAATGAGGAATGATCAAAATAGAAAAAGGCAGAAAAAAGAGTGATTTTTATAAGATTTTACAAGTCTATATATTCTCAGTGATAACAGGTCATAACAGAAGAAACTGATTTCATTCTATGATGAGATTGCAAGTTTGATAAGAAAAAGTAATTGCACAAAATCAATTTCTTCAAGTCTTTTTGTAAGACTTCAAACTACAGAATATTGTGATAAGGTATTCATCACCATATTATATCAATAAAAGGCTTTAGTGGGCTAGGTTCCAGCTGATGTGGTTGGGGTCTGAGCAGCAGCACTGTGTCATCACTGTCAGATGACAAGGTAGGGATGTCTCATCATGCTTTGGTCATGAGGGTTAGGAACTGGCAGATCACAGAAAGCAGTGTGAAGAGTCTATTCATAGCAGAGTATTGATAGCAGCGTTTGACAGGGACTGTCAGCAAACCTGTCATGATTCAATAAACAGTGATTCAGAAGTATATAAAAAAACTTTGCTGATGCAGCACAGCAATGATACAGATTAGTCAAATATAACTAGTAACAAAACCAAGACAATCCTTAGATAAGTGCAATGAATATGATTTGGGGCTGGAGGAGAGGAGGATGAATGGTTTAACCAGCAAGAAGCTTAGCAGTTTCTCTGCTTAGGTTAAACAAGATTCAGAGGTATCTTGATTGCAGTACGTAAGTACCTTCACAGGAAGAAAGTATGGGATACTGAAAGGCTCTTCATTTTAGCAAAGAATTGCAAACCAGAAAGCAGTGGCTGGAAGCTGAAACTAGAAAGAGTCAAAGCAGACATTAGATACAAGTTTTAAAAGTGATTTTGAAGAGCCAATAAAACACTGCACTAGAGGTATGAGTGCATCTTTCCTCACCTGATGTCTTTAATCTGGATGTGAATGTTAGTTTTGGATGACACACCTTGGCCAAAACATAGTCTGTCATCAGTATAAAGCCAATAGTGATAACGACAGGAGGGAAGAAATGATAGTTCAGATTTCAACGTGGATTGCAGAAGGCTGGTAAGAAATCTGGGTATGTGCTTGAGTTGTTACTTGCACAGAAGTCCCAAGCAGTGCACCTACAGAGCTCCAGATTTAACCCTGTCTGTGACTGCCTCACTGCAAACTTCCCTACATTCTGCTGTGTAGACACATGGAAGGAGGTAAGGGTGAAAAAGAAATGGAATATCTGAGTTGAGGAGTAACTTTAAAATAACAGAAGGGAGCTCAAACGTGAAGCCTTGTGCAGGGAATGGGAATATTTTATTGAAGTTGGAAGAAAGATAATTTTAACAGTAATATTTATAAGCACTATAGGGAGATATTATCAGAGACCAAAGAAAAGGCATTTGCAGTAGGCAAGGGAGAGTGAGAGCTATGGTGCTTAATCCAAGGGAAAGCAAATCTTTGAAATGTTGTGAAAAAGGAAATGATAAAATCTTATTTCTAAAAAACCAGCCAGCATAGCATGCAAGTGACAAACTCATTCTCCTTTCATCCAAAAAAAAAGAGCCCCATTCTGCTCCCACTTCCAAACTCAAAACACTGTAAATGAGCCAGTCAGGAATAACTGAGACTGGAGCTTGGTTTTACCCCCTAGTTTTTATTCAGTGTCACTGCAGACATCATCTGCAGGGCTTGAATTCCAAAGAACTGACCAGAGTTTGGTCTGATTTTACCTTTTGTTTGAATAATCATAACGATAGGAGGATTTTAAAAACAGGATCTGAATCCCTGTTGAGGTTTTTAATACCCCCCATTCTGAGGTTACTGGATTTAGGATTTCTTCTTGGGCCTATCTCATACGTTTTTACAGATATTCAAAAGCCTGTAATAGCCAACACACAGGTTATATTAATTTCCAGTGCCTAAATCCCTTAAGTGCTTTGGGGATTTCCCTGCTAATCCTCTTTCTAATGCAGGGGTAGGTTTGAACCTTTGGGATTTATTCTTTTTGTTGATTGTTTTCCAACCAAAGAATCTTTCAAGGGTAACAACAGCAAGTGCTAAATACATAAAGACGTAGAAAGTTTACCTGCTGTTTATATTATCACAGCAATCTTCCAGTCTTTTTTTGGCACAAGAAGGAAAAGAAAGTGTGACTATTATTAGTAATTACACTACTTATAGTAATTTTAAGCACTGACTAATACTAAATTTATGCAAAAGTATTAAATCCTGACTGAACATCAAATCCTTTCCAAGGGCAAAGTAACTGTATGAATATTAATGAAGCCATAGAATACAAGTTAACTGACAGCATTTTTGCAGTTGCTTACTGCAACTGTATTTTGTTACTGAAAATTCATCATATTTTTCATGTCTGAAAGTAAAAAATGAATAAAACTATCACAAACTGCCCTTTGTTGTAAGTGACATGCCTTTTCTTTATGATGCATGCTTTGCCATAAAAAGGGAGTGCTTAATGCATTTCTGTTGGGAGATGCCTATTTATTCTGACAAACCGATCAGCCTCCGGGGTGTTTCTTTGCCACAGAACTGATTCTACATCTCATCCATTATCTAATAAGATGTGAAAAGAGTATCCTGTCTCACAAAAAAATCAGGCTTTGTTTCATTACAAGGATGTGGCAGGCTCACTCACAGACTTACTTGCAGGATATACAATTGTTAGTGAAAGGCCCAGTTATACACTCACGAATGTTTCCAATAGGCCTGTGGGGAAAACATTGGTGACATTGGTACTGAAGATAATTTATTTCAAAGGCAAGTATGAAATGTGGCCTCTATAATGAGAAAATTCATTTCACGTCTTAAATAGTACTGCATGAGCTTATGAATTTTATTATTATAATAAACACCAATGACACATAAACTAGTCAGCCAGAATGTCTCAGCAAAATATATGCCCTGGTTGTTTTTTCTTCTCTTTCTTCATTATTTCTCCCGTTTCAATGTTTATGAAAGGTTTAAAATTGTGCTTGCATGGGAAAAGAGAGATTGGAGTAAGGAAAGGAAGCTGAAGCATTGTGTGATAAGGCAGTGATAAAGCAAGTGTATACAAAACCTTATCAGACAAATGTCAGTCAGATGTGCTCATAAGGAAATAAAGTCACAAAGGAAAAAGAGAGTAGGATACACAGCAGGAAATTCCATTAAACCCGGGCATAACCTTAAATGTTAAGGGATAACAAGTCTGTAAGACCATAGGTGTTCAGATGGAAAGTATCTCTCTGGATGTGTTTGAGCAGTGCTTAACATGCCCAAAACTTTTGACCATTTAATACCCTGCAAATCGTTGTTGTATTTAAATGATGCTCTATTACAACAATGCAGCCTCCCATACAACATACCCTGCAAAAAAGTGCCTCCGTTGTGAAGCTAACAGCCACAAGTGAATTAACAAATCAGTGTTAGTTGAAGTAAAACAAAACACTTTAGATCATTGACAAAATAGTGGAGAGAAGTGACAAGAAAGCAAACAAGTGATTAGGTTTGATATCTCTGGAAGTTAGAACACTCACTCCACTCCACCACTCCCAATTTCCCCGACTTTCTGAATAACAGGATCAATTCTTTTGTACTTGCACAATGCTTCTTTTCATTAAGTGCAGTTTCTTTAGCATGACAATAAAATATGATTTTCAGTGCTTCTTAGAAAAGTGAAAATACAGCTTGAAAGAGTTCAAATGAAAATACAAAAGCTGGAATTACTGGCAGACAAATGTTCTAGTGTCATGTCCTCCTGATATCCTTTGTTCATTACATGAGAATGCAGCTCTGTATCTAAAAATCAGGGCTGTTTTATCAGTCTGCTTATAATGCCAGTCAGAATGGCTTACTGCTGAGAGATCTTTCAGAGCATGGAGTTGCATCAAGACAGCATAGCTTTAAAACAGCATAATAGAGACCCATTCTACATTATTGACTTTTCCCCTTACCTGCAAGGACACAGAATTTAATGCAGCATTGATGGGTCAAAGATTTTGACACATGTCAAGACAGATATCTTCATTTTAGAGTTTAACAAAAGGCATCAAACCTGATACATATGAACCACTTTAGGTGGCCGAGGCAGTCAGGCTGAACTAGGGACAACTGTTTCACTTATCTGCAAAAGACATTACTTTTCAATGAAGCCTTATGTAAAGAGCAATGTTATTTAAGGAAGATGAAACCAGAACAGTTGCTAAAAGTGCAATAAAGGTCTAGAGGTAGATCCCTAAACCCTGTGTTAAGTATCATATCATTGTGTTATTTCTGTGGATTTTTTTAAACCATCTTAAAGGTCTATGGCAAGGATATAATTTCCTAGAAAATGGTATTTCATATGGCTTTTTATAAAGTGGTCATCTCCTAGCAAAGTCAGCAATAGTTTTCCATAGAGAAGGCATTTGATTCAGAACTACGAATAGACTATTTCCATTAGCAAACACTATACAGCAGAACTGCTTTTTTTCAGCCTTCACCCTTCTAGAAATAGATTTCACAGCAGGAAAAGCACACCCAGAAGTATCTAGTACGACTTTACGTCCCTAAATGAACCATGTAGCAAAAATCTCATTTTTAATAATGGCATTTACGTTACTTCACTGATGAAATGTGTAATAATAACAGCAAAATTGTTGTGTTAATGATCAGAGTGTATAATAAGATGCACAATTAGGAGGATTATGGGAATTTAATGGAAAGTGAAGGGCAAGGGATCATCTGTTGTATGACTGTTCATGATTGTAACCTGCTGTCTATGTCCCTAGTGTGTTTTTATGACTGGCATGCTTTGGTTTGTTTTCCAGTCCGTGTTCTGCCGTGAATGTAAAGAAGAATATCATGAAGGGGAATGCGACTCTCTCCTCAGCCCGCAGGGAGCCATGGCCCAGAAGGTATGGATCTCACAATTCCTGATCATTTTCCCTGGCTCAGCCAGAGTGACATTTGTCAAATGGGCCCTAATTATAATCCTGAGTAAAAGCAATTATGTTCATGCTGAATTACTCCAGCCATCGGAGTTGCCGAATTGGCTTTGCTGTGCATTTCAGTCTCTTTGATTGATAGAGTAGCTGAGTTCTGTCAGGAACACACAGGGCTCTGCCATCAGTTGCTAAAGAAAAGGCCTTCCCAGTGGGCTTCTAGGGTTGTCTCTATTCAATGTGAACACTTTTGAAAGACTTTCTATAGGCTTGCTGCCTTTCAGCTTATTTTTACTGCACCAGTCAGGAACTCATGTGGGTTTATAATATAAATAACAGGGCTTTTATACAGCCTATGCAGAAAATACTATTGGTAATTTATGTTTTAGCTTACAGAAATAAAAAAATAGATTGTCTAGGCTGCAAGATGTTAGATGATAATTATTCTATGCTAGTCTGTAATTTTGTAGCTATTGTAGCTATAGACCTGGACAGGAAATAGTTTTTCTGTCTTGGCATTTCTCTTTGTTTGAGATTCAAATTTTCCCTAAAATAAATAAATCATGTAAACCACAGTCTTTCCAACTAAAAATAAAAATTAAAAAAATAAATTTAAAAAATTAGAAAGTGGGAAGTGAAAAGAACAGGAAACATACCCGCTAAATATCTCACAACTTGATGTCCAGGGTGCATTCCTAGGAAGCAAAAAACTGCTATTCAAATATCTGGCAGGTTTGATGCTAAGAGGAAACTCAAACCCTGAGCCCCCACACAGTCCAGTGTAGCAGATAAAGGTTTGTGGGCAGGTGCTGATGAGGAATTGCATCCAGCCAGCTCTCAGGGAAGTGTGCCAACCTCCTGTAACTGCCTGCAGGCAGGCTCTATCTGAGGCTGGCTTTTGGGGACTCACTGAACACAGAAACTGGCAGGGAGCTGAAGCTCTCCTGGGAATCTTTGCCATGTGCTACCTGGAGATGGTTCCTATGCCATACTTTGCAGACATTGCACTAGGCCATGACCTGTGTAGAGATGCTTCTCTTTAACCTTTCTTAGTGAAGCTCTTCTAATTTATAGAAAGAATTAGCACTGGTTGAGACAGAATGAAACAGTCTGTATTCTAGTTGTCAGTCAGGTTATCTACCTCTGTTGCGCTGGAACATATGTATTGTATCAGACCCAAAAGCCATCTCCTTTCCCAGCCTCTAGTGATTTGTGATGCAGATGTGGTATTTTATGTTTAGTAGCTGTCAGCAATTTTTTTTTTCCATTAATTTGTGCAACCCAGTTTTGAAGCCATATGTATATATAATAAGGAGATTTGCAGCTTATCTGCCCTCTCTGAAGAACAGTTTAATTTTATTTGCAGTAGCCTTGAGCAGTCTTCCAGTTCCCATTCATACTTACATAAAAACAAAGCAACTTCAACAGAGACATTGAGAGATGCTTAACGCATCTAACAGCCTAGTAAAATAGGAGACCAAGGCCCAATGTCTTGATTGTGTTAGGACTTGAAAACATCTCAACCTGAACAGAGAGCTCTATATTCATTAAGTTATTTATGCTCAGAGTTTTGCCTAGAGTACTGAAAGTTGTCATGGCACATTACAAGTGAGTTCAACAATGGTGAAAGCTAGAGTCCATGTAATTTTTATGTTGTAGGGCAGAGATAAAGGTATGCCAGGAAGAATCAGAATACCATAGGAAAAAGTCATTTATTTTAAATATTTGAATATTGCCTTAGCTTTTCCTTATAACAATGGGAGCACTTCATCCGATTCAGTCTCTCAGCACACAAATTGCACCCAAGTAGACCTGTTAATTTAGCAATGTTGACTACTTTTGCAGTTCCAGTGTAAGGTGAACATTCTTGCTCTTCCTGAAAAATGTCCTGTACTCTCAAAGAACTGTTCCAGAATAGCTAAATTACAGTACCAGAATAACTCTTGCATCTATACAAATCACTTCCCCAGCACAGACAAAACCACAGACTACGCAGGATTCATTGATACTCCAGTTTAAGCTGAAGTTAATTGACTTAGGTCCACCTTCTCTTGCCCTAAGAAACTGAGAGCGGCACTAATTAAACTTCTCCACCAGGCGGTGCTGTGCCACTGAAGGAATGTTTTCCTTGCTTTTCCTTAGCCAGGCAAGCAAACCGAGCGGCAGCAGAAATAGGGCAAGCTCAGGTGCTGGTGAGATGCTGGTTTCACCCGCCCAGCATCACTGCAGAGCCGCCCGGCACACCGCACTCCCGTACCGGGCATAGAAACATTTCAGGGGGCATGTATGGAGGGCAGGGCCTCTGAGACAGTTTCCATCTCTCTCACTGAGATTAGTGTAAACATTTATCCACCTGTGCTTTCAGGCTGTCTGTTCCACTTGGCACCAACTGCCAGGTGCATAGGTCTGTGTGTCAGACCTAACTTGCTGTGATTGTAGTGCTTGGTGAGGCAGTGAGAAGGTTTCATCTTTGACTGTGGTCTGTTTCAAGGTAGGAATAATAGACTTCAGAGTTGTCTCCAACTCATGCAGTTTGACTCCTGTCTGGATCTCTTCCATATCATTTATTTTATAAAGAGATCTTATTGTCACAACTCCTGCCAGTCGAATTTAAGGACAGACATACTTCCACTAAACTGTTCCTCTCCAGAACAGGTGCAGGATACGGGATCAGTCTCAGGGAAATACTTCCTATAAGAAAAATGCAGGGTTTACTTTAGCCTGTAGTGGCTGCAGTAGTGAAAGGACCTTCTCTTGCCTTCGCATTTCTGCAAATGCCTGCAGGTCTCCGATGTTCAACGATATGAGAGGAAACACTGTGGACAGGTTCAGGCCTACGTCAGCATGACAGAGGTGAACATGGTGAAGCATGAGGAGTGGAAAAAAGATGAAAGAAAAACCAAAAAGGAGAGTTGTTGTGGAGGAATTGAGTGACCAGTAGTTGGTGACAATATAGAGAGCAGGAAGAGCTGTGGCAGCACTCCATGCAGTGCTCCCAACGTGTGCCAGGGCCCTCTACTTCCTCGGGACTTTCCATGTGTCAGGGCAGGGCCTGAGGACAGGGATGAGTCAGAAGGGTGGAAGATGACCTATGACTGGGCTGGGCAGGGATGTGGGGAGCTGGAGACAGGCCCTGCTGCTGTGTCACCAGGCACTGACATGGGTTCCTGAGCCACGAACAGGCTGCAGAGATTATTAGGGGACTGGGACAGCAAAGTCTGATGGTACCCTCAGAGCCTGGCACACATTTGGGAAGACTTGGAGAAGGAGATCCCTGCGAAGGAGAGGTAGAGGCTGATACAGAGGCATTTGAATGTCCGTGAAAGCCAAGAGCTGACAGGAGGGACTACAACCTGTCAGATAGAGCAGAAGCTCCACAAAGAGGAAAAGAAAGAGAGATGTGAGATGACATGGCACAGCTATGAGGGTCCAGGAAACATAAATGGTAGTGGTGGTGAAATGAGCCTGTGCTTGGGCAGATGTCAAAAGGAGGGAGGAAGAAGCCTGAGGTAAAGAGAGGGGAGTGTAGCTGGTGGGACTGTGAAGGAGGGTAGGGAAAGATGGAAGGGGGAATGGGGTCAGTTGGCAGGAGGAAGGAAGAGAGCAACCGCAACTGCAGGGCACAGGAGGACAAAGTGGGTGCCACATGTGGATCTTCGAAAGCCTATTCCAAATAAAGGAGCTGGAAGCTTATAATGGTGGGAAGCCAAAGGGCATCACTTGCTGCTTGGGGTAGAAAAGGCAAACTCAGCAGCAAGCATGCAGAGAGCAGCCCAGCTTTAACTACTGGCATATCATGACCTTGCAGATGTGTGCACAGATATTGCATGGCCCATTGGGAAGGATAAAATGTTCTCTTTCTGCTGAAATGTCCATTTTTAGCCCAGACGGGCCATTGGTATCTTAAACATTTACTTACTGATGCAGGACTGATTATTTCCCATCTTAGTGTGTAAATTACATTATTTCAAGGAAAATAAAATTTATCTGTGGCAATATCAGTTGAGAAGCTTTGTTTTAAAACCATTGCAGCCTCCTGGAGCTGCTTGAACTTTGGGATGACAGAACCAATCATATTTGATGAATTAAAAGGCACAGTGTGCATGATGGAATCAAAGACACAGTAAAGGTGACTCCAGCCAGATTTAGGTTTAGAAATAACCACATAGTCCCTGCTATGTACACCACAAAACCAAGCTTCCTGGCCTCTTTTAACCTCACACATATACAGTCTATGCTGGTGGGGAATCTAGCCATAAACCAGCTTCCTCTGTAAGTCCCCACCTTAAAATTAGCCTAGCTTTTCCAGCACAAAACTTTCTAGATGGTTTTCCTTTTACAAGGATAAGCAATGAACCTTCTTGCTCACTAGCAACTGGACAATAAAATGTGACCACGTATTAGATTTGAACTTTTCAGAGTAGCTTCCAGGATGGTTTTGCTGCTGGGCATGTTCATAAGACACCAGCAAGGTAAACTGTAATAGCAATAGCAATGACACTGGTGTAAAAGCAGTGACTATGTAAATAAGTGAATAGAATATGGGGCACTGAGTCATAAATGTTTGGGGGAAAAAAACATGACACAAACTGGATGAAACATGTTATTAAAGAATATGTTTTAGAGATGGTTCTGTGGACATTCTCCAAGAAGCTGCTGATTATCTTGTCCTACCAAACCAATGAGTGCGTAATTATAAAAAGCTTGCTTTTTAGCAAGTTTGCTTTTTCAGAGGTTGCTGTGAGTTTAGCAAAGAGAATAAATTAAACATCATGATAGATTTCTATAGTTACAGCTGTACACAAATACCTCCTATAACCTGCATTCAAAGGTGCGAACCTAAAAAAAAATTTGATGTCTAATTCATCATTCCATAAACCAGTCTGGCAGTCTTTGTAGAAAACCCAGACAAAAATCTAGTTCCTCTCATTTGAACAAGTTCTGCCATTAATGATAGGCAAGCAACAGCTGTAAACCTAATCCTAGACTAAACATCTGTGGTGTCTAAATTCTTAAAGTTTACCTAGTGGTCTCTTCTGCTCCAAGCTCCAACCCAAACTCCTTAAAAATCCTGTCAGAACATACCTAGTCTTAGTTCAAGCCTTAATTCCAGCTTGTTCTAGCAAGTCTGGCCCTGCAATTCATACAATCCAGCAAAATCCTTCATTAAACATTCATCTTTAGCTGCTGATGCAGCTAAAAATTGTTACCCATTTCTTGCACACGGGTTACAGACTAGGTTGTGTAAATTTCTGCCATTTTATTACATTGAAAATCTCATTACCTGGTGAAGGTGTTTATTTCAGACCATGTTCACTGTATATGCAAAATAAAAAATGTATTGCTAGTTTTATCAAAGTCTTAGAAAGCTAATCAATGAAGTATTTTTAGTCAATTTACAATAACACTAGAACTTATAGTTCAAATTATACATAGTTAAAATAAAGGATATGCAAACTTTCAGGTAACACCCATTTCCCTTGTGTTGTTTTTAACCTTCCACTGCTTCTCTGGGTTCTAGGCTCAATTCTGCAGTCTGGAATGGGCTAGCATGGTAAGTCCTTTACCAGAAGGAGCATGATGTTGATATTAAAGGATTTTTTTCCTTCTTACTGTATAATCTGCTTGGAGTCAGTCTTATGGGTTTGTTAACAGACTCCTTCTCTGATGTACAAGCCAACATTGGCATGTTTTACCCAAGTCAGTTATGCCTTTGTTCTCTTTGTTGTCCTCAAGACTGTTTTTATCTTTCAAGGCTGTATTTGGGTAACTGACCACCTGAGAGTGGTTTTTTATTGCTGGGGCCTCCCATATCATCCTGTGCCTCTGCTTTCAAGGCCTCTTCTATCATCCCATGCCTTTACTCCTCTGCATAGCACGTTATTGTATGGTCAGAGACAGTTCGTTCTGCCCAATAGTACCCATAATGGTCACTGCTGCCTGTTAGTTACAAAAATACATGGAACTGTTAAAGCAAAAGCAGAATAGGGAACAGTCATCAGATCATTAAATAATTGTTGTCACATGCCAAACCAAACCTCTAGGGCATGCCAAGACAAGTCCGGATAAAGCCTGATGGGTCCTGAGGCTCATGGTGCTGGCTTGGCACAAAGGCTGTGGTCTCTTACAAGACACAACAACATCATTTTTACTGAGCCACAAAGATACATGTTCTAAACGTTCATCTACAGTCTCTTCCGGTGTAAATGTATAGCTAGTGCTGTAAAACTTAACTTCAATTTCACTCTTAACCTGTCTGTCCTGGCTGTAGCCCTAAGCTGGAGGCCTTTGTCACCCAAATCCCAAAGCCCTTCCCAGACCCAACACCTTCAAATCAAACCTCAGCTGCTCCTTGTTTGGGACTCAGCCCTCACAGTCCTCAGGTAGCTACTGTAGGTAATAGCTTTGCTGTTCTGCAACTAGCACTATAAAATTTATCCAGCACCCCTGTCAGTCCAGGAACCTATCAGACCTAAGCAAAAGCAGAGCAGTCAGTGCCTCAGCTGAGTCAGGGCAAACCTGATCCTCTTCATCAGCACACGCTTGCAGGGCCCTGGCTGCACCCTAACCAGAGTTTCTGGGCTCAAAGCTGACTCAGGCACGATGTCCCAGGCAAAGGATCAGCTGGAAGCAGACCCATTGCATCACTTCCCAGACGTGTCTGTTGCTGCACAGGTGCAACATAGAGGCACACACATGCAGGAAAACCTGTCACAGCCCCTGGCATCCTGCTGAAGGCTGCTGTAATGTAGCTCCTGCAGAAGCTCCCAGATCACTTGGGCCTCCAGCCCATCTTCTCCTCCCATCGTCTCCTGTGTGCAGCTCTCGGAGTTGACAGTAGGGGGTATGAAATGTACAGGCATTGCCTGCCAGGCTTCTTTTTCCATCGTGGAACAGCTTCTAACCTCTCATGCCGTGTATTTCCAGCAAGTATGTAGGGTTGTGAAGCCTGGTCTCGAAGCAGCTAATGATAATCTAAACGATAAATAGTAAATGCTAACCACAAAATACATTAATTATTTCCCTGCATTTTAAGGGAAAGCTACTGAAAAGGTTCATCATACATAATATCTTTCACTGAGTCCTGAGTCACAGTATGAAATGTGGAATATCTATTATTAGGCCATTGATTTTTTTTTTTTCCCCCATCAGGCAGGTCAATTTTAAAAGTTAAATAAAACATGGTTGTACAAGAAATGGCACACCTAGCTTGATTTCTAAAATATCTTAAATAACTGAAAAAGAAACTGAGGCTCAGCGATATGGTATTTGGTATATTCAAAATGTCAAGCTCAGGACACTTCAACCTACAGGTGCCTAATTAAAGGAGCAAGAAAAATAACTATAACCAGGAAATGTCCTGTAAAATTAACCTCTGTGTTATAAATAAAGATGCACTGGAGGAAATCTGAGAAGAGGTCTTAACTTCCCGTCTAATGAGAAATAGACGAGAACTATAAAGGGAGAATTTTAGCTTTTCCTATTTTGGGTAGCAATAAAGTAACAAAGATGTGACAGACAGCTTTTGTTTATGAGGTTAAGCTGACAGTCATTTTCAGCTGTGTTCACTTACAAGAGAAGGCACATTCTTTATTCCACTCATGGAAAACAGTTATATAAGAATGACCTGTATTAGATTAGATTTTATGCTTTAGAGCAGTGCAAATTCAATATTCACCATCTACCTGAATTTAATTCATTATATGAATGGCTGCAACACACAGAGTGAGAACCTTGATGTGCAGTGTCACCAAACCAGAGCACTCTTTCATCTTGTATCCAACGTAAGACCCTGTGTATATCCTAGTTGCTGTCATCACAAAGCAGCTCTTTCATTTTATGTCAGAATTCCCTAGGCACACCAGACAAATTGGCTCACACAATGCTTCATGTGGATTTAACTAGATTACTGTAGTACTGGCACCTCTATTTTTCCTGTGTGTGAAACATTCTCTTTCAATGAATATCTTCTCTGTTCCTTATCTGTAGCCACATTTTAGTGTTTTGATTAGCCTAAATCTGTCTCCAAACTAGAGCAGTAGTCCCATAGCTATGCACATCTCTCTGTGTGAGATTTTGACTCTTAAATGGCTCAAATAATCCATTTTCTTCCAAAACACTCTAGCCTATCTAGTGCCCTAGTCATCTGCTATTTTTACCCCCACAACTGCAGTAAAAAGCACCACTAAACATGACAGTATGTTAATTCATGTGATCATGTTCATAAAACAGCCCTGTTGAAGCCAAGAAGACAAAATAAATTTAAGCTGGACTGTCACCATGCCTTGTAGATCAGGCTTCAACAACTGAGGCTGCTTTTGCTTAGAGCTCTAGCTCTAGCTCAAGTGGGCTAAATATTATGGTGGGCTGAACATTGCTCGTGTGCAATGAATTATTCTTTGTCTTCCTTTCAAATGCTTTCAATTATATATAGCTTTTCTCATATTCTTGTTAGAAAATAAGTAATACTTTCTGGTTTGAGACATCTAAACCTTTTTAAAATTCTGTATTTCACATAAAGTGAAATAATTTTACATATTTCTATTAACCTAAAAAAAAAGCTTATTTTTACAAGTAAAATTCTCTTAAAACCAAGCATTTCTGATCAAAAGAAAATGTATTTCTGATTTAAAGAAAGCTGCACTAGGATACATTTTTTTTAAGTTATGCATGACCAGCTTTTTTGCTTATCAGGGAGGAATGAAGCACCAAGAGCAAGCAAGCAGGAATGCAGAAATTACATCCACTAAAGCAAAGCACAAATAAGGTTGACAGCTGCATATTCTACTCTGAGTTAAGGGTCTTCAGTTTTCAGATGTTTTCTACACTAGGCAAAATAAGCACAATCATAAAAGACGTGTGCTAAAATAAGGCAGTATATAATTTGGTGGACGTCAAAATTTAACATTAGATATCTAAGACTTCCAATATTTTGAACAAGAAGTTTTGCCATGAATGTTTTTAATCTAGATGGTACTACTTAGTTGCTGTCTGTGAACACATACTTCATTTGTTTCAGTGTAGTTCTACTGACAGGTCGATGTGTACTCTTTTACCTGACTGAGATGCTGCTCTGAGAAGGACACTTGATTTCTACTTCAAGATGCTTTCTGTCCCTGTAGATCTTTTTCCAGTACTGCATTATATTGGTTAACTGCAAAGAAAGCTTTCCATGTACATGTTTTTGTATTTTTGTATGGTCCTCAGCAGTCTCTGTGGTCTCTTTATCCCTGTTAGGTTTTCCAAAAGATTCAGCATAGAGACAGAAGTAAATCTATATCCTTCAGTGTGACCCAGAGATAATAAGACAAAATTTCCCTCCTGTCTCACTAATGGAATACTGCAGGAGGGATATTAAATAGTGCTTACAGCAGCTCTTACTGTAGCTTGCTGTTATGTATGAGTATTCATTCCTGGTCATAATATGCAGCACAGTTGAGAATCAAAAAAATTATTCATGAAGTGGCATGGATGAAATCTAGTAGCTTTTCAATAGTGCTGGGACAAATGTTCTATACTAACTGGGAAACTAGAGCGTATTGTGTTGAGTGAGCATCAGAAGTGATCAAAGACTCCCGTCCTCAGCACATGTGATGCACACCTGGAGCATCTCTGAATTTCCTATCCAAGACCAGGCAGAACACACGAAGTGAGTGACCCCTCTGCTTGACAGACCTGCTGTATTACATAGGCCATTGTCAAGGAGATTAGGTTTGATAGTTTAGGATGTAAGAACATAATTTAAATAGACACTGGTAATGAAGAATTGCCATACACCTTTTCTTTATTGTTTGAAGAAAAAAATGCAGAGAAATATATGCTTTCCATCACTGGGTGTGGAGCACTAAATAAAGCACATGAACACTGAAGGCTCATAGATCTAGATTCTATGATTTCTTCGCTAATCAAAGGGACTCCATCACTGAGCCATTTCTCTGCATTTGGTTCATGCAGCTGGAATTTTTTAGCTTAGTATTCAGCAAGACTGGGCATAGGGGGGGATGTTTCAGCTCAAATGGGCTGAAATATCATGCTGCATCTAGTTCATGCTAGAATTTTTGCAATGGGATATACTAAAATAATAATTCACTGCTGTTTTCTGCAATTTGTTCTTGGTGAACTGCATGTGTGTGGCTGGAAGTAATTTCTTTTAGTTATTTCTAAGGTCTCCCAAGTTTGTATTGTTTTCAGAACTAAGATCAAAACTGTTTATACAAAAAAAATTAGAAATTTGGTATGTGAAATTTTGCCTCAGTGTCCTTTGCTATAAGGTCACAACAAAGATATAAAGATGGAGGAAAAAAGTGTATTTGCAAGTATTAAAACACTGGACTTGGACTATTTGAAAAAACTGAGCCACTGTGAAGCCCTTTTGGACTGACTACAAAAATTAAAAACACTGCTGGTCTTCTCATTTAGCTCTTCTGAAAAGAATAGCAATGTTTTGTCACTGCTGTAGTGATTTTCATCTGTATGGATGTTAAGTAATGTGTTCCCATTAAACCGAGATATCTTTTTTCTGTCACAGGAAAAACTGAGGCCCAGGTTAAGTGTTCCCCACTTTCCTGATCTGCCTCTCTGAGGTAGCTCAGATTGCTTGCAAAAGTCATCTTTCCTTAAGGATGTAGGTGTTGAAAAATCAATACTAGATTATGTTCTTTGCTATTAGCCTGAGGAGCTTTTTCTATTTCCCAGACCTTACTAATGTGCTGTTGTATAGAGGTCATCTTTCTGCCGAATCGCTGAATAATCCAGCAGGGTGCAGGGCTGAGTTCCCTCTCCACAAGCAGAGAGCCAAAAGTAAAAGTCACTTCTGGGATACAGATAAGAAAACTTTGTTCACTTTTTTCACTTCTACATCAAAAAGATAAGCAAATTGAAGAATATTAAGTGAGGGGCAACAAAAAAGATTCACAGACTGAGGAGACTGATGTAGGTTGTAAAATAAATAATGTCAAACACATACTTTTGAGGTTTCCTGATCAAAAGAAGACAGTGTGTATTTTTTATTGCTTTGTTGTTCTGGTTTGGTTTTCTTTAAATGCATATTGCAATGGCCACCAGATGAGCTGGAAACAAATTTCTGCAGATGTTGGTCTTTGTAATTCCATTTTAATTCAGGTCATTTCAGCCAAGAACTAAAATCTAGGCATTACTCACTGACACAACTTACACATTTAACAATACTAGATGACCAGAATTCAAGTGGAGTTACAGTTTTGTTGCATTTTTTAAGGTTGGGCCAATTTCCTTTTTCTGTCTTACTAGAAATAAAGATTAAATTAAAAATTATCCATTTAAATAAATATAAAAGTCTATCCACATAACAGCCTATATGTATTTAGAAGGTATACACTAAGAAATTTTAGGAATTGTTATAAATTAAATAGTTTTGTTTAAGTTCATCATTTTCCCACAGGCTTGAATGAAACCATATTATGGATGGAGAGAGCAGAGTTTCAAGGCTGGTACCTACCAATGTATATTGGTTATAGCTACTATTCACATAGTTGCCAACCTTGTGTGATGGAAATGACCCAAGGCACTGCCATCTCTTTTGTCCTTGTACTATCATTTTAGTTAGGAAACAGCCAAATAGGCCACTTGTGTAGATTATATAATTTTGTCCCAGTCATAAATAGGACAAACACAGGAGTCCCTTTGGCACTCTTCATGATGACTTTTTCCATCTGTGTCATTCTGTCTGGGAAGCTTTCATTGCTCATTAGTTGTTTTTTTTTTACTTTTTTTCCCAAAATTTTTATGTTTATTCTTTGTGCCTCTTGTATTTACATAGAGTTACATTGGAATGAAACTCAGACCTCCGATACAACGGAGTACACTTTTATTATGAAAAACTGTTTCTTTCCAGGCACCCCACCATCCTGCGTTACTGAATGTTGCACTTTCTTGGTGTTTTTGCTTTTCTTGCAAGAAGGGCTTTAATTCCTGAAGCAGAATCAAACCTGTGGTACCTAACATGTCATGTTATCAGCTGGGTTAACCTGACTCCTCCTTCACCCTCCCTTTTGCTTTACCTGTCTTTTTGCATTTGCAGCGCAGCTTGATGCTCCGACAAGAGCTCTGCCCACCTCTCAGGACAGGGAGCAGTGGGGAGAATGCAGCCTGTGCTGCTGCTGGATGTAGGAAGAACCTCCAGGATGGCACATGCTTCAGCTGCTGCCACCAACCCCATCATCCTGCAGTTCAGGATGTAACCCAGCACATGTGCTGTGCTCACTGGGACAAAACAGTCTGTGTTTTGAAGCAGAAATTCTGCATCTCTCACAAAGTCCAGCCTACCTGGCATTGCAGTCACTCCTGTCTGTTTCTTGTGGGTAAATGGTTGTCACTTCAGTGCAGACATCATATCCCAGTGCAACCTTTCAGTAATGTGCCCACAGGTGCTTTTCTCTCTCTTTGCAGGGGTATGTAGTAGATGAACATGCAGCCATGCAGGCTCGATGGGAGGAAGCATCTAGAGAAACAATCAAGAAGACAACCAAGCCATGCCCCAACTGCAATATTCCAGTAGAAAAGAATGGTAAGTTTATTAGATATCTTGTACTTAACTGTCTTTTAAAATTCATTTTACAGTATAAAAGCATGAATGTGCAGGTGTACATATGCATAATATTATTCCAAGAAGGGGAGAGCACAAAAGGCTTGAATAATTCCCTGTGTCACTTCATCTAAATTATCTTGAAAACACTAAGCCTAAATCACTTAGTTCTAAAACCACGAATTAAGCCTCACAAAATGCCCTGGTATTTTGTAGGTAGGGAAAATGAGGCATTGGATGTAGCATTCATATGACTGGATATCCAGCTAGTTGTCTAGATTTTCCATTGTCACTGGGAAAAATAGGCATTTGTAGGGTAAAACTCATGTCACGATGAAGCAGAACATATGTCTGATGTAGGCCAGAAAAATCACACCTAAAAGTGAGTTGTGAAGAATTAGTCCTGCTGTAGATGTCTACACAGTATATGGCTGAATTTAGGTGAGATTAAGGTGAGATTTAGGTGAGATTGTGGCATATTCAGCCATATGCCCATGGTAGAAGAGCATGTTAGAGGAAGCAACATGAGTCCTGACAAACAGTTTGCATTAATCAACGCTTACCGTGTAGGAAGAAGAGTAATCTGCTGGCACTGGGATGTTTAAAATGAAGAACAGGAATGGTAAATAGGCTATACTTTATAGGTTAATGCTGTTCCAAGACTTAATTGTATTTATGTTAATTAATAAAAATACATTAGCATGATTGCCTAAATATTATACAAACATTTAGAGGATGATTCCCAATTTTGTGGCATTCACATGGGACACTGAAAACACCAAATAAGGCACTATGAACTGCAAGGGGAGAACACTTCAAGCAGTGACACTGCAGAAATATTACTGGGCTTCGAAGAAATAGGACAAAATCCTGAAATCTGGGGTTTGATGAAAGAAAAGAAGGCAGTTGGCAGATGGAAAGTGGGAGACACCTTCAAGCACAAGAAGAAAAGGAAAGAAAGCTTGAATTCAAGAGTGGGAAGGTGAGACAAGACTTGGCATAGCGTAGAGAGCAAGCTGGGCAGCAGAAGAGAGATAACAGAACGCTGGGTCAAAAAATTATTTACAGATTTGTAGAACAGACTGAAAACCAGAAGTTTTAATCTGATTAGAGATAGACAAATTATAATGGTGACTATTTATATTCAACAGCTTGTGCACAGCCAAATAGAAAACCCCTTCTGGTTAGGCTTGAAGGAGTGGTAGGACCTTTACTTTCTCTCAGACTCTGCTACAAAATCTTTACTGGTAAATTACAGACAGTTGTCATTTGTCACAAACAGGATATCCCTATTTGACACCATTCACACAAGTCCCATTAATGCTTAAGGAAGTTGTTTGTAAAAATCAAAGAGGAAATAAAGGCAGTTATAATTTTTATTTTGAACCATGAGCAGGAAAAGACCTTTTGTTGCTTATAGCCTGACCCAAGTCAGAACTGTGCCTCGTAATGCAAAATGCCAAAGCCACGGTAGCAGGCTAGAAACACACTGGAATTGGCTGATTGTGCTGCCATTCAGAAAAACCTTGATGGGTTGGAGAGATGGTCAGAGAGGAACCATCTGAAACTCAGCAAAGGCAAATGCAGGGTCCTGCACTGGGGGAAAAATAACCCCAGGAACTGGCACAGGCTGGGGGCTGACCTACTAGAAATCAGCTCTGCAGAGAAGGAGCTGGGGGTCCTGGAGGAAAACAAGCATCCGTGAGCCAGCATTGTGTCCCTGTAGCCAAGAAGGCCAATGGAATCCTGGGGTGCAGCAGGAAGAGCACTGGCAGCAGCTCAAGGGAGGTGATCCTGCCCCTCTGCTCAGCCCCGGTGAGGCACATCTGGAGTGCTGTGTCCAGCTCTGGGCTCCTCAGGACAAGAGAGACCTGGAGCTCCTGGAGCAGCTCCAGTGGAGGGTAACAAAGATGGTTAAGGGACTGGAGCATCTCTCTTATGAGGAAAGGCTGAGGGAGCTGGGCCTGTTCAGCCTCAGGAAGAGACACTGAGAGGGGACCTCATCAATGTCTGTGAGTATCTGAAGGGAGGTGCCAGGAGGATGGAGCCAGGCTCTGCTCAGTGGTGCCCAGCAATGGGACAGGAGGCAATGGGCAGAAACTGATGCACAGGACATTCCACCTGAACATGAGGAAGAACTTCTTTACTGTGTGGATGACTGAGCACTGGAAAAGATTCCCCAGAGAGGTTGTGGAGTCTCCCTCACTGGAGATATTTAAAATCCATCTGGATACAATCCTGTGCAATGTCTTCTGGGATGACCCTGCTTGAGCAGGGAGGCTGGACCAGCTGACTCAATGTGGTCCCTTCCAACCTTACCTATTCCATGAGTCTGTGATTCCAATGAAGGACTACAAAGATTATAAAAAGAACTGTGTAAATAAATAGACATGGGAGAAGTGAAGAAAACAGGGACAAATTCTTCTCATGGTGCCCACTGAAAAACAGACAACCACGTGCGCAAATTGAAACACAGAAATTCCATTTAAACGTAAGAAAATACTTTTACTGCGTGGGTGGTTGAAGACTGAACATGTTGCCCAGGAAGTGTTTCCATTCTAGGATACATTTGAAACGCCAACTGGATGCAATCCTGAGCACCCTACTTTAGCTGCCCTGCTTTGAGCAGTGGGTTTTGGATTGGATGATCTCTAAAGGGTCACTCCCACCTCAGTGATTCTGTCACTTTGCAAATTAAAGCATGAAGCTTAAATGGTGTAGTGTTTGCCTTCTTCTTTGGTCATGGGTACTGCATGTGCCAGCTTCTAGGCTGCCATTTGTAAACTTAAAGAAGCACTTCAGAGCTGCCTACGTACAGCTGCAGTTAAGAGACTGACAACTGTACCTGAGGTCTGCCAGCAGTCCTCATTTGGGAGGAGTACACTGACTCCACTCAGAAGAATAATTCTGCTTTCCTTCCACAAATGTTCCATGGACACTGTCTTTTACAGGGGACAGTGACAATGCCAATAACTTTTCTGTAGTTTCTGGATGCCAATAACTTTCCTGTAATAGCTGAAGTGAAAGAGAGAAACACTTTCCCATAGCTCAGTCCCCAGTCCGAGTGAGTTTAAACACACATCCAAATCTCGCAGAGGACTGCTGTACTCACAGAGCTTTAGGTCACGTTGCTTGAGGCACTCTCCACTCTTGACTGCTGATCTCAGCTGCCATGTAGTAGAGAATAACATGATTTATGTAGCTTAGGAGGGAGGGCACATGTTTGACAGAGGGCACCAGGACTGAGACGAGTTTTACCCAGTGACGGCTTAATCGAAACTGTAGGAGAAGACTGGATCTAAACTTTAAATAAACTGTAACATGGAAGCTGGCCATTTGTATGTTTACATTTAAATAAGATAAAAATCTTTCTGGCACATTGCCTTTCTTACACAAAGATATAAACTGACAAATATACCTTGCTATCACAAGTAGTTTCCTCTCTCTGTCAGGTGAAGCAGACAGGCCTATTTTAACAAACCAGTTGTTGTTTGTTTTTGCCTTCTGAGAAACATTCTGGAGTGGCATTTATAAAAAAGGTGCTGTAAGCGTAGCAGCTCGAACAGTAGGGAGCACACACTCCCTGTATCTCCCCCATCACCATTTGGAGTCAAACCAAGGTGACATTTCAGCATTTCTTCATACTGCATGCTTTTCTCTCAGTTTGAATTATACAAAAGATCTCTTTGTGTGGTAAGCAACATAATTTCCATTTGAAGTGTATTTCTGTAATGTTAATGTTTTATATATTACAAAACAAACTTTTGATCAAGGTTGTGAGCAGAGAAATTAAAGCTGCTGTCATGGTATGAAGAAGTAAGAAACCCAACATGCAAGAAGCATTGATATGATCAAAGGCTGCTTCAGATACTAAAAAGGTCAAATCAAATTATTAATGTCATTTTTGTATAATCAGGAGTCAGACACCAAAGCCTGTACCTTCTGATTTACTAACTTTGCAAATCTTGCAGTTGTTGAATCCAAATTCAAAAAATAATTTAATTTTGTTTATCTTATGGCTCACAGCTGGACTAGTATAGAGTAACCTTGAGGAGATATCTCCATGACTGCTTTGAGATGCCACAGATTATCATTTCTTTTCCCTATCCCTAGCATAGTCTTTTTTAGTTTCCACCTAGCCCTGCAGTCCCTCAAGTGAAAAAAGCACATTAAAGCCCAGTAAGAGAGGAGTAGCGAGTTTTAGAAAGCCCAGGGAAATATTCTTCAGGTTTGTACTTTTCTTTTATTAAATAATTTAGTTAGTTGGTAAATTAATGTCTAAGAAAGTCGATTTTAATGCTCTTAATTGCTGATTAACATCTCTAAGTGTTTGCCAAGTACCGAAGCCATTCTGTTGCTATTTTGCAGGTGGCTGCATGCACATGAAATGTCCTCGCCCTCAGTGCAGATTTGAGTGGTGCTGGAACTGTGGCCTGGAGTGGAACAGAACCTGCATGGGAGATCACTGGTTTGACTAGCAGTGCTGAGGCCAGCTCATGTTGCTGCTAAAGCTTGTTTTCATCAGGGCCAAATTCTGAACCCGTTGCTTAAACAAAATTCCCAGTGGTTTTAGGGACACAGAGTTCAGAAGTTGGCCTAGTTTGTTCGTTTTTTGCTTTACTGCATATGCAATCATACCAAAATCACATTGAAGTTATGCCAAGGCTTTTAAATCCACTAAGTAAAAAGAATAATTGTTTTAATGGACAGAGTTGCTCATCATGGTACAAAGAAGGGTAAATTACTACTTTTTGAACTTGTGCCATCTGTCAACATGGAGAATAGGTAGCATTACCATGAAGAACCTTACTTGACATTTGTAGTCAGGAATCCATAGCTCTTGCAGGAGGGAGCAGCCTGCATACGTGTGTGTGTGTGTCCGAGTG
Source organism: Coloeus monedula (assembly GCF_965178545.1). NCBI lineage: Eukaryota > Metazoa > Chordata > Aves > Passeriformes > Corvidae > Coloeus > Coloeus monedula. Next base: position 40,612,173 of record NC_138782.1, on the reverse strand, counting down.
TGTGAGCATCAAGGGGGGACAGAAGATGTTTCCTACACCATCTGCTTTTTTTCTTTGACCACTTCTTTGCTCATTCAGCACAATTTTTGATTTCGAGGCAGTATATCTTAACAGAATTTTTGGCAGAGGGAAGACTGTGGCTCTTAAGTTTTTTCTCAGGGTTTCTTCCTAACAGGCTTTCTGTAGGGGTTTTGCTTTCAAAAGAAATTCTCATGGAAACACCCAGCTTTATGTCATGCTTACGCTTGTGTATTTGTGACATACAACACAAAGCCCGCCTAGCTACTCATTATAGACTTTGTTACCATGGGAAGATTAGCTAAGGATGCAGTTTCAGCCCTATCTGTGACTGTTGCTACAGTGGTGACTGCATCCAATTAAATTTTGTGCAAGCTACACTCACAGGGCTTCATTTTTCTTGTACTTATGGAATGCTTTGGACATGGCAAAGTGAGGCAGCAGAAGACTTCTCAGGGCTTTTCTCCACCATGATTCTCCTAAGCTGAATTAGAATATGGGCATGGTTCTGAACATTTATTTGTTGCTCTAATGGTGTGGGGCTGAGGGACAGCTTCGTTTTACAATGTTAACACCGTGAGTAAAGTTTAATAGCGTTTCTAAGTCTGAACAGTTTTACTGTTTGTGATCTTTACACTGATGTTTTATTCTGAAATGAAATGGGTTATGTCCACATCCAATACACCATGTAAGGATTTGCACAATTTAGTTTTGGAAAAAAAAACGCACAATAAATAAAGTGGTCAAAATGTTAAACTTTATTTTTTTTTTTCATTTGAATACAGAGTGAGTACAAAAATGTTGGGTGGGTCATGCATTGCCTTGACTGATTCAAACTCCCAGCTGAGAGGCTAGCCCTTTGATCAAGACAATGTTAGCACAAAATAAATTCCACAATCATGGTCTTCCTTTTATCAAGTTTGAACTAATATTTTGTATGGCATGACTGTAGAGCCCTGAAAATATGGGTGTGCCTCATATCAGTGCAGAATATGACCCTTGAGGCATAAAAAAAAATCCCAGGCTCACTAGAAAAAATGTCGAATTGCTAAAACCAGTGGAATATTCATCTGTCTAAACTGGAAGTGACATTAAAAGTGTGAGGAAACAAAAGAGTAAATGGCATGAGGTACCAAAAATGAGAGAGTGAACTGGTAGAATTAAGAAAATGAGAAAGAAAGGAAGGGGCAATGAGAAGACAATGGACATTTCCTAAAGGTAATTATCCTGTTTGGCACTGCTGAACTAAAATTTATATAGAAGTAGCTACATTGAAGTGTAGGAGTGCAATTGAATGCCACAATGGAGCTCATTGAAGTACTTTGTCTTAACAAGGGTATTTTACTGTGAACTCTGATTATCTCATGATTTGATTTCCTATATCTGGGTCTATTTTATAATTTATATGGCTTGTTTCCAACAGGCTAGGGAAAAAGTAACAGTGCTAAATTTTACTTTGATCATGTGTTACCTGGGAGTTCATCACTGTATTTCATATTTAAAAACATTCAGAATTAAAGAAGTCTGAATCTCCCTTTTTGTTAAAGCGTCTTTCTTATTTAGGATGAAGAAGTCATTCACTCTAAGGCAGTTTCACTGAGTTAGAGCCTGATCTAACATGTTAATGTTTTAATTGTTAGGTAGAAACACATGATTTACACCCCTGGATCAAGGTCCATTGAAGTCAATGGACTATAGACTATCTACTGTATTTCTTTGTGGCCTGGGAAGGGCATGACAGGAGTGAGTCATAAGGCTAGAATAGAAACATCTCTTTCTTGGAAGAACTTGTCAGAGAACAGGATTATGAGCATTCGTCTGAGACGTAAGCAAGGGCAGGAAAGGAGAATAAAGAAAGGAGTTCCAGCATTGGCTCAATGTGTGTTGCATCACACAGCCCAGAGTTTGCACTCTGCCAAAAACAAATGTGTATTCTGCAGAATTTAACAGAACATGTCCTGATCTTCTCTGTGTTAGTACTATATGTCTCCACGCATACATACACAAACTTTGAGATGGTACAGGCTGTTAATCTGATTTCTCTTTATTCTAGGGTTCTCATCATTTCCACAATTTAAAGGGCATGAAAATTCAGGATTAATGCTCTGCTGACACTGTAAGAACACTGGAATTCCTATAGAGATGTGTGAATTGAACCTAAAATGTCCTGCACTGGTAACTTTTTTTTGCATGGAAAGTGACATTTAAATATATATATATATATAAAACACCTTTTAAAAATCCTATTTATTTTGTAATTTGAAGCAAAACCAGACAGAACAAACCAAGTTGTCAGTGTCTATTCAGACTGCTCCTCTTATTTCAACTCTGAAATATCAGAGTGAAATTCACCTCACTCAATTTTAGCTCTCTGGTCGGTTCAGTAGCTTCTGAAGCTTGTTGTGCATGTGTATGGTGCAGCCTGCTGAGTTTTTAGTACAATTGCTCATGGCTAGAGGTGTGGTGGCAACATCCCTACCAGAGACTGGGTGCAGCTCCTGACAGGATGCACCGGACCTGTCCTGTGTGCTCCTGCACACTCTTGGCTCGGTTGATGCATGAGGAGGGGAATCTTCCTTTTTTTAAAACTTTTTAAAGCACTGTCATTGCTTGCTAGCATTCCTGAAGCGAGCCTTGGCAAACCCTTCCTCAGGATTGGCACGCACATCTCTGGAAGTGGTCCTGGGCAGCCGTGGAGGGTTAATGAAGAGAAACAGGACTCAAGCATGAAAGAAGGTAACAAACCTGAGGGCTTAAGCAGATGGAAAGTTCTCGAGAGCCTGTGGGTTTATGATCTCTGCTAGCAATACACCCTGGAAACAATGACATTTAAGTGTATGTTCTAAGAAGATGATTTATTATGATTCTATAAAGCAAAAAAAAGAAGTCTGTACCTTTTCACATCAAGGTTTGGCTTTGTTAATTGAATTCTCTTTACCTTAAACCTTCTTCATCTTTCAGATTAAAGCAATTACAGACTTATTCTTGGTACTGCAATCTGGGATCCTTTAGTGCATGTTAAATGGATAAAGTACAGGATGTATGCTTAAATACTCAATAATAATTATTATTATAATAATTCAGCTCTATAACTACAATGAAAACCTCTAATATTTAATTCCAGCTGGAAATGAAATCCAAATATGAAGTAGATGAAAAAGAAAATACGTAACAGTTTGGGTTCCTCAGGAAAAAGCATATCTCAAACTTTAGAGTAGGTAATACTTCAGGAACTGTGACTTTGACTAGAATATCATTTATATGTCTGCTTTATCTCATCACAAAATGCAAGCCAAATTATTTCATTTTAAAGGGTACACTTTAAAAAAAAAAATCAGTAAATGGCACTTCAAAAGAAACATTATGCTGCTGATGGGAAATAATAGTCAAGCTCTGAAAGAACAGTAAGCAGTGCAAAATGCTATTTGCATATGAATAGTGAAGTGCCATCTGTATTGCAAACCAGCATGGTACTTAAGTTTTTGCCTGCAGATCTTATACACCATGTAAACTGAAGTGAATTGGCATTTGTGGAGGGAAAACTGAGGCACTTGGAAGTAAGAGGCAAGATTCCAAGAGATTCCGCTGGCCTGGAAGACTGGGAAGACTTTGTGCCAAACTTTCTCACACTTTGAGTAACAACAACAACTGTTATGTTCCTCATGTTGACTGTGCTGCTCAAACCATTCCACAAGTAAATCATTGTGTGCAGGAAGCTCAGTAAGCAACACTTGCAGCAAGACTGGAAGGATAACACATAAAATCAACTCCAAAGATTGATTAGCCCCATGCTGATTTAATTTGTCTGATGAGTATGGTGTCACGGTTTAACCAGTCAGCAAACTGAGTACCATGCAGCCGCTCGTGCACTGTGCTTCCCCAACCCTGCTCTGTGATGGGGAGGAGAACCTGAAAAAGGTAAAACCTGTGGGTTGAGATAAGAACAGTTTAATAATTGAAATAAAGTAAAATATCATCATTGTCATCGTCATCATTATCATCATCATCATCATGGAATCATAGTAAGGAAAAAGAGGAAAAGGAATAAAACCCAAGAGAAATGAGTGCTGCACAATATAATTGGTCACTATCCACCAACTGATGCCCAGCCCAGCCCTGAGTAGTGGTCGACCCCTTCCAGCTGACTCCCCCAGTTTATATACTGAGCATGTCCTTCTGTGGTGTTGGATATCCTATCCCTTTGGCCAGTCCAGGTCAGCTGTCCTGGCCGTGCTCCCTCCCAGGCTCTCGTGCACCTCCTCACTGGCAGAGCATGAGAAACTGAAAAGTCCTTGACTTAAGCACTATTTAGCAACAACTGTTATCAGTTGTCAACATTATTCTCATACTAAATCTAAACACAAGCACTGTACCAGCTACTAGGAAAAAAAATATCCCATTATCCCAGCTGGAAACAGGACATACGGTGATGGCTGATGGAGGGAAACCCTACACAGAGATGGAGAGCTGCAGTAGCTCTTAACAGCTAGGGTTTGTTTCCAGGCAGCAAAATTCTCATGCTTCCTTCAGTTCCTCATTAAGCAACAGAAAAGCCTGAAGAAGACAACACCAGATGAAAGTTTCCAGGAGAAGGAAACCCCATGTTCAGTGGTTCCTGATGGTCCTTCAATAGCTTCACCCAGATGTATCTGACAGTATAGCATTAACATTGATTCAACAAGAAGAGACAAAAATACCACTTTACATTTTATCTATTTACAAATTTTAAAGAAATATTTCTTTCTCTAATTAGCAAATTTAGAAAAGCACCTCTCCCTTTTTTTCAAACATGTTTGTCTGCTGGTTCCTCTTATGTTTATTTGTGTATGTGTTTTATGTGTTTGCCCGTGTGGTTCCCCTTGTGTATCACCCACTGATTTCCAGCTCTGCGTGTCTCATCTTCAGACAGTTCAATGCTCTAGAAGTCTGTGGCTTCATTGTGTAGGAACTACTGGAGTTCATGCTCTCAATAGTCTCTTCTCATACTCTGGGTAAGTTTGTGCCAGCCAGAAGAAATGTCAGCAGCTTTAAGGAAGCAGAAAGGAAGGCAAGTTGAGAGAAGCTCATTTAATCATACGGAGAATCATATTTAATGTAGTGCTCTGTAGGAATATCTTTTTTTAGAAATCAGGCCATATGCCATTTCATTTTTCTTCATTATTATTAATAGCAATTTTTTCTTTGCTTTTAATTTGTTTTTCTTGTCTCTGTCTCCATTTTTCTGAATAATGGAGTAATGGTGCTATGCCAGTAGATAAAATATGCAGCAAGACATCACCTGTTACATTACTTTTTGGCTTTTATCCCTAGAAAGCTTGAGAAATTCACATAATCTGTGTAGGCAGGGAAGTGCCATTATCTGTATTTTACAGTCAGGGAATTCAGTCCAGAGTACAGCCAGACTACATGGAGGCAACAGCTCAAATGCACATCATCCCTTTCCTCACAACTGGGAAAATCCAGCTGCACCAAAGTGGAGGCCACCTGTGTGCTGGGATGGTGATGACACAGGCTTAGGGACACAGGAAGCAAGTTTGAAGTTTAAGGTCCAGAGAACACTAGTGTGATATTAGGGACACAAAGAAATAATTTTTTTAAAGGTAGGATTTTCAGTGGCCTAAAGAACAATGATCTAACCTGACATCCTTTGCAAGCACTGGGAATTTTACTGCTGGCTTCACTGGGGGAAGACTAATTTAGACTTTGAAAACACTACTTACTTTGGCATTTTAGCAGTGCATAGGAGATCTCTGAGAGAACTTGATGTCCCAGTTTCCTCTTTATCTGTTTGTTAGTTAAATATTTCATCTAAAAAACATACTTATGCCCGCCTCATATTCTCTCCACCTCATTTTGGTCCAAACTAAAATCCATCAAGCAGTGATGTCATACTGGTTTTAAAAACCTTTAGTTAACATCTGAAACATCTGAAGCAACAGACTGTACATGCATTCTTACTTGGTACATGATTGTATTGTCTGCCTCATGAACAGTAATCCTGACAGCCTGCCAACTTCAGCTGCTGGTTACCAGGCCAAAAGCTGGTTGAATGATGGCCTTAAGTAATGCTCAAAAGATAATGCTAAAATCGAAAGCAGCAATCAATACAATGAAATAGTATTCCGACACTTCTTCTGTTGGGGCCAATATAATGTTTTTCTTGGAATGGATGCTGAATGCTCCTGAATAGGTTCAGCCAGCTGAGTTTGTTTATGCCTGGAAGCTAAACCTGGAAAGCTCTCCACTGTGTTTATCCAAAGTAAGGAGATCACAATATGGTCAAAGGGTTTGAAATTTTTTTAATGAATAGCTGAAGTCCATGTGTTGCACAGCTGATGGAGTTAAAAATCAGAAAAAAAACCTACCTGACTAAGCTACACCGATATTTTTCAAGTACTCAGTGAAACAACAAATGCCAGGTTTGCTTTTTTTTTTAATCTGCTCCTGAAAGGCCAGAAATACTGTGATATTTACATTAAACTCAGTCACTTAATGAAGCTGAAATCAGTTTTGATTGAAGTTTCTAAGTTTTAGTGGTGATGTAACTGAATCTAACATTTTACCAAAATATTACTCAGGCTTTGCTTAGTAAATATTAAGGTGCTAATTAATGGAGTTGCAACCACTCAGGTCCTTACTTTATTTCAAAAGTACAATGATAAAGGCTATTCCTGTTGCCTCATTCTGTTGGATTTTACAGAAAGCAAACATAGGTTTCAAACCAGTGCTAGCAATAAGCCCCTGCATGGTAGAATATCTTCTCCTGCAGCAGTGATTTCTTCTGTGACATTTACTGTGCAGAAGTTAAAAACAATCAGTGGCATTTCACTTTTAGTCCTCTTTATTGTGTGAGCTCCAGGGTAGAACCAAATAAATAAAAATATAAAGTGAAGTCTGCACAACAGAAAGGCTACTCTTCTAGCAGTTCAGTACAGCTGTACCACCAATTTACCTGATATTAGGCTTGGTAGACCACTGCATTATACAAAATTAGTTGTAGATCAGAAAATTTACATATTTACTTATGCCATTATATTGGAGTATTTTTTACGGCTTTTTCCAGTCTAGAAAACTCATAAGCCCCTTCCTTCCCTCCTCAGGAAGGACTCATTCCAAAAGACGTCTGCGATGAGTGATGGTTGGGGCAGTCCAACTGCTTCCCCATCAACTGTGTCATCATCTAGGTGAGCTGGGGCACAGATTGCTGCCATGAAATACCTTTAGTGTCTAAGCAAAGGTAGTGCACATACATAAAAGAGAACAGTTGAAACTTTTTCTCTGATTCTGAATGCTGTGCAGGATGGAAAAATCTGGCCCTGAGAAACTTTAAATCAATACATTTGCTTCTTCAAAAAACAAAGAAGTCCATGATCCAGAGCCCTTTGTAATGACTGCACCCAGGGTCACTTTGCTGTTATGTTTCCAGCAAACAGTATAAACGTCAGAGTATTTTGCTAGTTGTGTTTACTTAGACATTTGTATTAGATTGTAAAAGGCCTTAGCAGAACTTTAGCAAGTCTCAGATCAATGAGGTATACTTATTATTATGTAGCGCTGCTTGGCCCAAAGAAATAATGGTGTTTACTGCCTTTGCTCCATTATGGAAGAGAGAACTTTTCTTACAAGCAGTTAAGCCTTGACAGATAAGATGACCTTACGAGGTCCCTTCATGTATGTTCCTACAGCATTGTGTTCACCTACTCCCAAATGAAAATTCCATCTTTGAGAACTATTCAATGAATTCTTTAATTGCTCAAAAGAAGAAAGAGAGATCCAGAAACCTTTCCTATTAATGCAGTTATTGTCTCAGATCCAGCAACTTCCTTTGCTAGTCAATGCCATTACCAGAGAGACCTCCATACCAGGAGGTTTTCCTGATATTTAACACCCAATAATTTCTTTCCTTTTCAAGCTATTAATATCTCAGGAGTATAAAGGTCTTATTGGTTTGTTGTGCCCACTTACTATCACAGGCATCTTGTTATGTAGGTCTTTCCGTGAATTTACAGAGTGCCATGGCAAGCAGCTTTCAAGACCCATTTGCCTTCACGGCAAAGCAATTCTGCAACATGATTCCAGCTGCTAGTGATGAGAAACCTTTTCATGCGAAGGTATTAACAGTCACCTTATAATTATTTATCGTTGTATCAATATCACTGGTAAGTTTGATGTTTTTGTTTTCTGGTTAATGTTTCCTATTCCCTTTGTTCCTTGACTGGGTGGAGTAGACAGCAATCATATTTCCACCTCACTCATTTTACTAGGCTTAATAGGCCAAGCTTAAAAGCTTGAATAAACATTTTTCTAAGCATCCTAGAATCAAGTATGAGTGATGGACTTTGACATAAGATGCAGGTGTGGTTGCACCACCACCTCCTTTGGCATTCATGCCTCTGTGTCTCTAGTGGAACCATTCCTGACACATGCCAGATCATAACACGTTGCTCACTGAGACATCATGCTGGTAATTCATGGTCATCCTGCAATTGTCTATCTCACTCAAAGCCTTCTTTGCCTCATTTCCAAGTGATTTCCAAGCTTCTGGTTTATGAGGTGTCTACACTTTATGGCTTTCTTGTTCTCAGTTTCTGCATTTATACAGTTCTAGGCTGCCGCTTTGCATCTCAGGATATGGGCAAGCTACTGCAAAGTCAGCAAGTACAGTAACATCCTTTGATAATCACCCCATGTGTGTTTGTATTCTAAGTGGTTTTTTCATGTGCTACATGAGCATTTTTTTTACTACTTTACAGTACTGTAAATCTGCTATGTTCAATGCATCTGGGTTTGAACACCTCCAGTGTGGCAAGTTACTGAATTGTTTGCTGAACATATTTCAGCTCTTTATCCTGAAGATTCATCTGTGCTGCTACTGGTAGAACTCATGTAGATGTAGATTAATGCAGTGGATTGACCCTGTCCAGCAGCTAAGCGCCCGCTCAAATGCTCACTCACTCCCACACCCAGCAGAATCAGGGAGAGAGTAGGCAGAGCAAAAGCAAAAAAAAACCTCACGGGTCAAGATAAAGACAGTTTAATAACTAAAGGTATGAAAAAAATAATAATAGTGATACAAAAGCAATCACTCACCACCTCCCACAGGCAGATGGATGCCCAGGCAGTCTCTGGGCAATGGCTACTTTAGAAAGACAGCATCCTGGGTTTTATATTGATGGGTATGATGTTACATGGTTTGGAATATTGCCTTGGTCAATTCAGGTCAGCTGCCCATCTGTGTCTCCTCCCAGGCTCTTGCCCAACCCCAACCTACTCAATGAGGTAACAGAGTGGGAAAAACAGAAAGTGTTGATGCTGTGCAAGCACTATTCAGCATCAGATAAAAGAGTCATACGTTATCAACACTGTTTTAGTCACAAATCCAAAACACAGCACCACACCAGCTGCTAGGAGGAGAATCAGGTCTGTAGCAGCCAGATCCAGTGCCGAGCTTGCTTTACACCAGCCAGCACAGGATGCTGCTACACCTGTGGTCATGGCTCCAGGTATCTTCTCCTGCCTTGGGTCCCTGATCCTCTGAGCCAAACATGGCTTGAACTAAGGGTTAAGGGCTTTTTTTCTTAGTGCAAGCATTAACAGGTTTACTTTTATAAGGCTACTTTTATAAATTACTTAGCAAAAATTGGCTAACTTTGAAAAAAGCCTCTGTGGGAGGACTGACAGACAGCTGCACAGACAGACAGATGGAGACAGCAAAGAACGTAGGCCAAACCCCAGACAGCTACATGAAATTCTCACCAAGATGCTGGGGGGTGTGGAGTAGAATTAGAGATGAAGCTGAGGAGGCTAAACAGCCTCATTTTATCATTAAATGATGGCTACACAAAGCATTAAGCATTCCCAGTCCAGTCATAATTTCTGCTTCAAATTGCGATCAGAAGTTCCCCATTAACTTATGGGGAAAATTATTGCATAAATTTGGATAGGTGGTTCTGGTAAATGGATTAACACACACGCACTCCATCCCCTCTTTTGGGGCTTTACAGGAAGCATGAAGAAGTTTGTTGGATTCACCCCAAAAGCTGGGCCTTTCCTGTGGTGTTATTGAGTGATGTTTCGACTGACTCATGGGGAGAATAAGGTTGGCATTAATTAAAACACATCAGTGATGAAAATTATATAAATTATCTGTTTCATTTTCACCAAGTGTCTGCCTGTCTCTCTCTCTTGACTACAGGTGAAGTTTGGAGCAACCACTCTCCTAACTCGGGTATCTCCATTAATATCTCGAGTTGGTGGGATGACACCAGCAGCAGCCTGCCTGCTTTTGGCTACTATTTAAAGATCACCAGGACAAAGGCAGTGCACCTCCCAGGTCACCAGGGAGAACATCTGAGTCACAGCTGACTACAGTCAAACTGTTTTCTGTAGTGGCAGTAGCCCAGTGAAACAGGGATTATAGAATCAACTTTATCACTTCATGCAGCTTCAAAGAACGTAACACTCAGGGGAAAGATGAGAGCAGGGAAGACATAAGGATGGCTTTCAGTGATCCTATTCTTCAGTCCGCCAGGTTCCAGGCTGGGCCCATTTATCAGCAAGGAGGGAATAGGAAGAGTTTCCAGAGGGGATTATAATGGCTTTTTATCAGTAAGTGCCAGTGTTTGAAATACTGCCACATAATCACATCCTTGTATTATCCTATTTAGTTTAACATCTCATAGGGGATTTTTAAAAGTATGTGTTGCTTCATTATTATTGAAATCATTGTAGTATGGTGATTGGCAGAATATAAACTATATTGCTAGATAATAACTTTTTTAAGAAATTTAAATGAGACATTTCTTGAAAGAACTTTTTCCAGTCTTTATTGCAGTACCTAAGAAACCTTAAGTTACAATAGTATTTTGCCTTTTCTGTCATTTATGCACCTTTAAGCATTTTTCCCAGAATTCTGTCTTATACCACCAATAGGAACTAAATAAATTGCATTTTACAGACATTGAGGAGAATATTAAGGAGGTATAGCAGATACGATTTTATCGCCTCTATATGCTTCTTGGAATATCTACCACTCTATAGCATTGATAAAGTTCTCCTTTCTTTATGTAGAAAGGAATAAAAAACTCTCCTAAGCTCTTGTACAGAATTATTTTTTCCAGAAAGAAAACAAAACCACTTCACTGGTCGGGAAATTATTCAAAAACACATGGAACATTTTAACAAATGGCAGTACCACCAGGTTAGGGGCTTCAGTGCACCTGAAGCCATTGCTCTGCAGACAGCAATGGCTTGTCAGAAACCAGTGCTCCAAAATAGGGTTTACTGTTTCTGGAAACCGTAAGACTTCCATATTCTGAGAGCAAACATAACAATATTAAAATCTTCTTATGTAGGTATAGATCCTTTGAAGTTTGATCATGTCCCACTTCAGTGAGAAAGGAAAAAATAAAAAGCTTTTTATGTACAACTTTGTCCCTTTGTTACTTCCTAGTTACAGACATTGCAAATCTTGAACTGCAAACTTTCTAAGTGGTGGTACCAAAAACCTGCTGAACTACCACAAATACAGGAGCAACACTTCAGTCAGGATTCATTCTTTGAATCAAAAATGTTGCTGTCTTTGCATCAACAATGAACATTGTTATAGACATGTCAACCAACATTGGAAATTAAGAACACTGTAGTATGCATTCTACCTGCATCTGATGACTTGCCTGGCCTTGAGCATAATGCATTAATGTGTGCTTGCAGAAACCTCTGGCAGAATTATTCTGTGACAAAATTGCTCCTTCTGCAGTAAATTGCCGAGGAGCAACAGTTGCTCCAAATATTATTCAACATATCTCATTTGATAGCAAAAAAAAAAAAAAAAGCAAACCAACCAGCCCCAGGAGATACTTGTGCTTCAGTTTTATCTTCTTGTCACCTTAAATAAACAAAGCAAGCATCTTTTAATTTCACCAAGAATTACATCTTGAAGAGTGAGCAGCAGTAGGAAATTTCAGTTTGGAAGCTGAAAATTGTCTAGCTGAAATTGTTCCAATGTCTATACACATTTGGAAGAGCTTTGCTGTAAAGTATTAGGCATGCTTTTTCCTTTTGCCATTACAATCTCTTAGATCCGGACACTGTAATTTTCATTAATTACACTGGTAGCTATTATAGCTAAGGGGCAGTGTTTTGACCCTGTACACGCAAATGGCTGGGTTATCAAACGTCCTGTGTTATAGTGCAGAGGAAGCTGTTAAGTGGAATGATAAAACAATTTTATCATCTCTTTCCTCTGCTGCTGTTCAGGCTTCCTCTGCATATTTCACTCTCTACCAGCCAGGAGTGCCAAGCATTGTGACTAAAAGAAACTGCACACAAGGATTTATGTGACTGGACACTGTAAAAAAGGTAATGGAAAAACTGCACTTGCAGAACAATATCTGGACAATTAATGACACCCCTCTCTTATTGACAATCCTGATTTCTCCTCTTTGCACTTGATTTTAAGTTCGTTCTATATCTCTGGTGAGAACCTAACTCATCCCAGATGATGACTGTCATGTTCCCACATACCCTTCTGGTGCAAGGAGGGGGGCATTTAGAAGAAGCACAAAACGCCAGCTATAAATCAGACCTGAATTCTCTTTCCTTCTTCTGAAGAGCAGCACCAGTAATCATGAAGGAAGTTACTCACCACTTGGGGTAACAATGGCAGGATCAGACTCATGACCCTGCCTTTAATTCACAGACAATTTGTGAAAATAGACTTGAGTACTAGGACAGTATTATTAAAAACATCCATGAGGGTTTGAACAGCACACCATAAATATTAGCTAGCGTTGCTGCCACAAACATTGAACAAGGATGATAAAACAGTTTTAAACAACTCCTCATTAAATGAAGCTTGTTTGGTCTTGGCTCTGAATATGTGGCGGAGTCTGTGGAGAAAGGACTGGGCAGCTATGTGAACTGAAACCTACGTAACATATGAAGACACAGAGGAGGCAGTAAATCTGCAAAGGTCACTTTAATTCTAGCACTTCCAGCTTTGAGTAGCTGACTTTGCAACAACCCTTTAGCTGTTTAAGTGTGTGTGTAGCATATAAATCAAAACTGAAACACTGCATGAAAACACTTACTAGTTCTACAGAGTTTGAAATCTCATGCTGTAGCCACATTTTCCTACTCAGAATCATTTCAAGATCTGTTGCACAATCTGTGCCTTCTCCCATCTCCTTGGGAGAGCTAACTGTGGGAAGTCAGTCACTGTACCTTCTATACCTTTCTGCATAGATCCAATGTCAGCAAGGACCTTGGCAAATGTCCTCTGAAAATTTTTGCTGAAGTGGCTGAAGACACTCCTATGCCCTTCTGAATGCCCTGCCCTTCTTCTGTTACTTGCTGTTTTCCAATGAATGGTGAGCATTGAGCACTTCACCTTCCAGGGTGATCTTCTTGAAAATTTGGCCTACACCTTGGGACAGTTAAGACACAGGCACATGTTGCTCCTTTGTCTTCCAGAGGATCAATAACCCAAGAGGGTAGGAAAGACGGACAGGAGACCAGTAACATCTGTAAGTGCCCCTGTGAAATTTCTCAGTCTGTCTGCTGAAAAGCCCCTCAGCTGTGCTGGCAAAGCACAGATCAAGGCCGCAGTCTCCTCTAGTGGAAGCCAGTACTGAGTGTCACAGAAACTCATGGTGCTACACCAGGTTGACATAAGTTAAACAGCTATACCTATTTATAGTTCATGGCCTGATAATTATTTAGCCATCAGAAGGCAAAGCTCCTACATTCTACATTGACCAGATACATGTCAGGCCAGGCCCTAGTTTCCTCTCTCCAGAGCTGCAGGTCCATCCCATTGCCACCTGCCCCAAATCACCCCAAACAGAGCTGCCACAACCTTCCCAAAGTGATTTGCAGTCACCCAGGTAGTGAGAAGAACACAACATTAAGGAATTCTGCTCTTGTCTAATTAAGATGATGAAATCAACTGTTCCACAAACACTTAGGGATCTTCTTAATAACTCTATTTTTATCAGCTTGAGTGCCACACACAGTACTGCAAGGTAATCATAGGGGCTGATATCTAAATTTAGGGAAGTTTTACCTTACTGTGTTTTCTCTCCTGAGCATTTGCTCTCTGGTAACTCACTCCCTCTGCCATTACTGTGCTGGCTTCCATTTGCTGCAAAGTAATTTTCTTTAAATTACTTTAAAAGTACTGATGATTCTGCTTCCAAAATCACGCTCTTAATAACCAGCTTCTAGGCACAATTTTAGGATACAGGAAACTAAAAGAAAAGTGAAACAAACTTGAATTGCTTTTAAGTAAAAAAAATTTGGCCAAGGCTTTCAAGAACTACTTTCTTGTGGGAAGATGCATCTTGTCTATTTGTTTGCCTCCATTGGCTAGTTCAGAAATGGCTTTTAGACTCCCAAAGATATTTAGAATAAAACAGTTCATCCACAGAATTAAATAACTTCTGTTGCCGAAACCTGTTACTTGTTGCCTCCATTTTGCTGTGGAGTATTATTAGCAATATTTTAGAAGTTCTTACAAAGCCTTATTGTGCTTCGTATTTTCTAGTGGTCAGGAAAAGATTGTTCATACCCTAATGGTGTTGTGACCCAGATGGCTGGTATTTCGTCCCTCCTACCTCACTTCTGTGAGCTCTATTGTAGTAACAGGCACAGTCAGAGGTCAAGTTACTCTCAGAGACACATCATATTCCCACAAGGTCCTGTTCCATTTAGAGAAGAGCTGAAACTCAGTGGCAAAATCCACAAATGTTATGAAAGCAGCTGGACCCCTCCATCTGTGGTACACAGATTCAGCACAGAAGCTCAGGAATCTCTTATGGCTGTTGGATGAAGCCTACCACTCCATGCAGAAGTCTATGCCATGAGGTTGTGCAAACACCACTTGTTTTCTCACATGATGGAGACTCCTGCAAGCACCGGGCATTGCTGCTTGAAAGTCCATGTGTCTTGGTAAGTGAATGTAACACCCTTACACTGCACTAAACTGAGGACTGGCAAAACCCTTTGCCTTTGTAGAAGCTTTAATAATTTCAAAAGCATTTGGGGAAAGACCCCGAGGCACAGATCAATGCAGGAGGGAAGGTCCACTTAGGATTGCAATCATTTGACCAGTGCCAGTGCATGGGATTTGGTTTCGATTTGGTTTCAGGGTTAAATTCTTTGCCTAAATAAGGTATTTGAAATAAGAGAGGAAAAAAGCATTTCATACCTGCCAAGTAGAAAGTTATCCCTCTGGCAACAGACTTTTAAAATAGTTGTCAGGATGATATCACAATTGTCAGGATGGTATCACACTGCCTGATGGTCTCGGAAAAGTGCTAGTATGAGGTGGATATTTTTCAGCTATGGGTTTTGGTATTCTATCTGTATTGGAAAAAACTTCTTTACTTTTTTCTTTTCTCGATTTTATTTTACTGTTTGTGATTCTCATTACAAAGAAAAAGGACAGGAAAAATCAGACATCAGGACAGAAGAGACATTTCCAATGTACAAAAAACTCAGACTGTGAGGTCACTGATGTCTCAAATGCTACTAGTCCCTGGGGGTGGCAAGAGAAAGCAATGTTTAGGAAGCCAGATGCAGCCATTTGTCTCCAAGGAGCAGATGGTGATGAGATGCTCTTATTAATGAAATGGGATTGCTCAGTGCTGTCGATTTACTGCAGTTAGTGTAGCCAATTCTGATTCATGCTACCATTATGGATACCAAGCCTAGGAGGCAGCAGGCTTCGTTGATTATATTGTTAATACTTGAGGCACCTGTGGTTCACAAACAGTTGTAAGAAGCAGTAGAGTGCTTATGTAGACTTTTTTATGGTTGAATTGCCAGGTGACTGACTGACAGATCCTAGAGCTCACAGTTTCCTGGACCAGTGATTCTTAGTCATCTGGGAGTTGATGGGTAGGAAATGACATTAGCTATATTATTCAGGTTGGGAAAAAATATAAATCAGTGTGGTTTGTAGGATTAATAACATACTGCTAGCATCGAAGTCAGCATACAAATTAAATAGTGTCAAATCACTCTGAGAATGGTTGTGCTAAACCTCCATCAAACAGCTGGGGCTGAGCTCAGGAGCTGATGAGGACATGGGCTCACCAGGATGTCTGTGTGCACAACAAGCCTTTTATTTGTTAACACTGATGGCTTGAGGTCAGGGCACCTGAACTCCTGTGACAAATGACAGTAGGATGACACTGAGGACTCTCCGTAGAGCAAGAGGTGCCTCCGAACAGCAACCCAGGTCCTTTGTCCCCATGAGTCTTTAATATATTACACATAAATTATCTGACATGTACTGCATGTCAGTTTTGGTACTTGTGTGTTTCCTATTGCATTTTCTATAAAACTTCATTGTTGAGTGTTTTACACTTTCTAATACAAAAACATGCCTAGTTAAGCAATTCTGATGTTGAGCTATAAAGTCAATCTTCCTCACAAAACAGTCCATTCCATGTACTGTATCCAACAGTTTTTCATGAGGCATTTGTGAAGCAGGAAGCCCTCTGATAAGGCCACACTTAGCAACTGTTCTAAGGTACCACCTTAGTAACTTAGTACCAGGTTTAGGTAGCCATTTCATGAAGGTTCACTCCTTCAGAGCCAAGTGGGACTACTGCTCAATTTCTGGCTGAGCCATTCGGGCATTTATCCATAAGGTCACTTAGCACAGTTTCCTGTAGGAGAGGTATTTGGAGCAAGGCCTTTGTCTCGGGTTTGATGAATGTATTAAATCGGTGACAAGGGACGCAGCAGTTTCAAGTAATGTGATGCTCCAAGAACCTGACTGGTTTCAGAACAGCCTGCCAATGATTTGTAAGAGCCTGCTATCTACTATCTATTGCAGTGATTTTTTTCCAAAGGAAGTGGATTGCAATTGCAAATTCACAATGCAGTTTCACATTGACTACAAAGGAGTTGCCTGAATAAACAGACTGACTGGCCACCATCCTTTGCTGGATTCAGACTGCTGACTAGCTCCATGCCCTGTTGTCATACCCCTAGCTATTCTTTAGCCTCAGCTTGCTTTTCACAGAATCAAAGAACAGAATGGAGGAAGATATCATGGGGCAGCTTGTGCCACGAAGCAAAGATGGACTCTGAGCTGCATCCAAAGCAGCATGGCCAGCAGGTCAAAGGAAGTGATTCTCCACCTGTACTCCACTCTCATGAGGCCCCACATGGAGTGCAGCATCCAGCTCTGAAACCCCCAATATAGGAATGATATGAACCTGCTGGAGCCAGTCCAGAGGAGGGCCAAAATATTGATCACGAGGCTGGAGCTCCTCTCCTGTGAAGTCAGGCCGAGAAAGTTGCGGCTGTTCAGCCTGGAAAAGAGAAGGCTCCAGGGAGACCTCATTGAGGTCTTTCAGCACCTGAAAGGGGCTTACAAAACAACTGGGGAGGGACTTTTTACATAGCATGTAGTGAGGCATAAGAGGGAACCTTACCTTTACCTTAAGCTGAAAGAGGGTAGATTTGGATTAGATATCAGGAAGAAGTTCTTTACTGTGAGGGTGGTGAGGCACTGGCACAGGTTGCCCAGAGAAGGTGTGGATGCCCCAACCCTGGAAGTGTTCAAGGCCAGACTGGATGGGGCTCTGAGGAACCTGGTCTAGTGGAAGGAGTCCCTGCCCATGGCTGGGGGGTGGAACTAAAAGATCTTTAAGGTCCCTTCCAACACAAACCAAAATGATGGAAGGACGGATTTCTAGCATACACAGAGAACCAGGGCCCTTACACTGAAACACTGCTGGGGGCTGCTGTGATTTGTGCTGGAAGCCACACATAGGACTGAAGCAGACAAGAATACAGACATTGCATGGGAGCAGCGGCAGGCA
Organism: Coloeus monedula; assembly: GCF_965178545.1. Classification (NCBI taxonomy): domain Eukaryota; kingdom Metazoa; phylum Chordata; class Aves; order Passeriformes; family Corvidae; genus Coloeus; species Coloeus monedula. The sequence goes on along the minus strand of NC_138782.1, from coordinate 40,594,315 downwards.
AAAGCAAGCTTACAGAAATGGCCTGATCTTTTGTGTCTGATAATGGTTACAAAGAGCCTCTGAAATGGTGTGGCAATATTACCTGGTTTGCTTCTACCAAAACGTATCCCTGGATTACATGCCTTTCTCAGATCCTTGGCAAATCCTTTTAAATTTTGCCCTATGAACAGGCTGCGGGACAGCACAACATGATACAGAACTGGAACCAAACATGTATAAAACACTATGGTTAGTATTCATAGGTAAATGATTAGTAGAAGCCAGCAAGGCACACAGAAAATCTTTCACATTGAGGTAATTTCACTTCAGAAAGTATAACATCACTCTTTCAACAACATTTTCTTTTCATTACAGACAGTCCTATGAGCACTGTGGTGTTTGAAATACCCTAAGCATTATGAGGCCTGGGCTTCTGAGAACTACTCTGTCATTTTTCTCCCAGGTGTCCAGTCTTCTTTCCATTTTGTGGACACTTTTCTTTTTGTGCAACTGCTGCCAAGAGATGATCGGACATCTTCATGAGATTTTCAACTATTTTATGTAAAAACACTTCTGTTTTAAGGTTTAAGAGTTTTAGATTCAGGAACTATTTTCCTTTTCTCTGGAAGTTAGTAATTTTCTTAATACAGTATCCTTATTCAACAGCCAGTTCTGAAATGGTGTCTGCATCTACTGAAATCAAGGAAATGCCACTGGGAGCAAGATTGGGCCAAATTATAGAAAATTAAAAGCTAAGACCTGTCCCCTCTTGGGACACTGGAAATATGTCGGTTCCCTAAACCATCAATTCAGTGGACAAGAAAGGTCAACAGGAAGAAATTAGAGGAAATACAGTATCCTGTACTCTTTTCACACAGAACACAGATTTGCTCCATTTAGTGGGATAAAGCAGTCTGTACTGTACTGTATTTTTTCAGTCACATCACAAATATTTGACAGCCCAAGGCAAAACCAGTACAAGATCTTACCTGGATCTTTTACTCATTTTCTTTAAGTCCTGACCTGCTAATGCTGTTTGTATTTCCTGTTATCAAGTATCATGCAATCTCTTTCTGCAATTTAGTACCAAAAATGATGTTCCAAATTTTTTCATTCCTTAATGTGTGTAACAGACATTTATAAAAACTAAGTATCCATCTTTTACCCAATCAGCTCTTAGCTAAAGCCTTTTTATTTAAAAATCTATTTCATCAACAACTGGCTTATTCTGAGAAAGAAAGCAGCAGTACAGAATGCCAGTTATCTCCATTTTTGAGGAGTCAAATTTGCTGCCACAGAGTATTTGTCTATAAGGTGTACTACTAAATTTAACCCTTGAGTGACCAAGAACTATACTTCACACAATGTCTCTAAAGTGTAGGACCTTTATGAATCATTAGTGGGCTCTCCTAAAGTATACAGAATAAAAACTGACCCAAATCTGCTCTTCAAATACATCAGACTACACAGAAATTGAAAAAATTGCATCTACTAACCATAAAAAGACCCTATATAAAGACTGTTGCATAGTGATTATTTCCTAGCACTCAAACCATGGTTTATCCCATAATTTTCTTGGGAAATAGACCCTTCTTGGGAAATAGCTCCCTTTATCCCATCAGATAAAGCTGTCTTTACAAAAGCAGCACATAGGAGAACATGGGATGGAGACAGCTACAGCTGATAAGACAAGAGTTGAGTCCTGTCTTGTGTCTCCAGTATGGACAGAGTGGTGCAGGTTTGGTGAGAAGAGCTGCAGCAAGCAACACGTTCTTCAGTGAGCAATGTATAAGGAAGAGTATTTTTCCTGGCTCTTCTTAAAAGTTTTTTTAAATGACCTTTCCAATTCTGTGTGATTGAACAGATAATCAAATGCTAACTTCAATGTAAATTTGACAATGGAGCTCGAGTTGTTACCTGGCAGAGTGAAGATGAGTGCTTTAAGTGTGGCTTAAAGCTGCTGTCTTTTATGGGCGGGGTGAGGATATAGCCATTCACAGGGTGAGGACACTGCTACAGAATTAATTACAAGCTAGATCAAGAGCAGCACACTTATTGCAGGGATTGCCATTTTATGTAAGTTTGTACAAAGCTCAAAATGGCAGGCTCACACAGCTCATCTCTACACCCTACTGTGGCATAAAGCAGCCTTGTCCTCATTGTACTGAAGTAGTTATTTCCTCTTCTAGGTGCAAGCAACAAGAATAATTGTGTGATTTGTTTCTGACTGTAAATGTCTGTGTAACTACATATGCATATTAGGTATTGCCCTTGAAGACCTGGAGAGCAGCCAATGTGCCGTGCTTCCTTGATGTAAACAGAGTTGTGCATAAACAGCATTTGTTTTTAGAGGGTCTGTGCTACTCCAGCTTCCAAATGTTCGGACCAAAATTTTTCTTCTGCAGCTTCCTATCTGAGCTTTTCCGCAGTTTCCTGAGTACCCTCTAAACAACCCTTACCTTTGCAGCTCCAAAGTGATCTTTCCTCTAAGGTCGTAGAGGAATTCCACCTCCGTACACCCATGACCATGCCAGTAACAGATGTTGCATCTCTGCATTTCCAAGGTGCCATTGAAGCCCTCACCGTTTTGTCACACTGAACCACATTTAATCAGAGCTGCAAGATTTCCTCCTGTCATGGGGTAGGTGTTTGTATGTGTGTGAATGTGTGTGCATGCATGTCTGTGTGTGTGTGTCTAGAATATCTGCTCTGCCACCTGCACATGTAGGTTTATCTAAAGCCAGTCATCTGAGTCACCAAGTTTAGGCCCAAAGTGGTCCACGCAGAAGTCTTCATTTTAATCAAGCTTTAAGAAAACAAGAAAAACAAATCTGTGATGTTTGTATTAGATACATGTGTAAAGAGAAACAAAGGATCCTCTCCTCCTAATAGGCAGGCTCAAGTTGAATATTTAAAACAGCTACAGAAATAATATTTGCACATGTGTAAGGACTATTTATTTTGTGGATGTCAGCAGATGTGAAAATATTTGGTGTAATTCTGAAATGAGTAATTTGGAAAACATTTTATATGTTAGGATCCTTGGTATTTATTAAATGAATGGTGTGGATGCTAAAGAGCAGGAACAGTGGAATTTTCCAGCTGCTGAAGCATTTTGTGAAGTCTTCCTTTCTCATGCTTTAGCTGAGAAACAGTGAAAGACGGTTTTGTAAACTAACTCTCTATCTTGCACCTGCATGGTCTTGTTTTGGTTCACTGAAGAAAATATTTTGCAATAGGCGTCATAGCATTCAGCCAATCACTCTGGGAGGTGTATGGTCAAGCACCCAATAATGTCATTTCTCTATTGTGAACCAAGTTATATAAATGAGGTAATAATTAATTAAATAATTCCATTTTATCCTAGACTTGGATTCCGTGATTCTCGCCGTCCCTGGGGACAACAGCGACAGAATGGTATTTTTAAAAAATTGTAAAGAATTTATGTAATTGATTAGTAATCTAATACTTGTTGCAGAAAATAAAGCATGCTGAAAGAATAAACATGTTCAAAGAAATGGGTTTTGGCATCTCAGTCAGTATTCTTTCTGTATGGACTAGACTTTGTAAAGGGTCAAATTGGACAGACTGGAGCTAAAATTCCTGTAACTCATCTCACACATTAGCTCTTTTGCTAATGCCTATTCAACTAAAGAATGAGTCTATTCTAAAATTAACTGTGGCCCCAGGGTTTCGTTTTAACAGAATGTTTCCATGTGTGAGTATCGCGGCTTCTTTGAAAGGAAGTGGGAGTTTCTATACAAAAACAGTGGATCCACTGTACAGCTGAGGTAGAGGAGAAGATGGCAGGTGTCACAGCTGGGGTTAATCCACACTTGAAAAACTCACCCAGAAAAATTAGTTACACAGGGAGTGGGTCTGATTTTCAACACCACTCCTCCACTGGCCAATTTAAACTGGTACACCTGCATGTACATTAGGACTTCTATCATCCCAACAATGCATTGCATCAATACCGTTCATTTTTGGTTGCCATACTTAAATAAACTGTCAGCATATATTGACCTAGGTATAGATATTTTCATGTGGTTTCCTAGTGGAAAAGGATTGTGTAGTCATACTTCACACATCAGTCCTTACTATAATTCCTGACCTTGTTAGCAGATTTTAATCAATCCCCAAAAAGCAGCAGAGATCTCAGACACAATTACTTTCCCACAGTTTTCATAAAGACGGATAAGCCAAGCACAGGAAAGACTTCCTGTTATTGCCAGCACGGAGGGACAGCTTGCAGTTCAGCCTTTATTACATTCAGTCTACACAGAAGAGGACCATTATGAATGTTTTTAAATGCAGGAAATTGCCTTTTATAACCCACGCCTTATTAGATATTGGAGATTCTAGCCATAAGACATGCAGCAAGAGCAAACTTGACTTCCTGAGCTCAGCTGCTCATGGAAGTGTATCATAGTGTATCCCTATGTTAGTATCCACCCTCTCAGTTTGGCAGCATCAGCAGCAGGGGTGTTGCCTCTTCCCTCTAGGCTGGCATAGGCAGCACTGCAGAACTTTCCAGGACAAACAAGCTTTTGCCTGCAATAAAATTTCTGAAGTCAAATTCACAAGTCGTTTAAAAGTGCATGTGGTGAGCAGGGTTGAGGTCCAGCTGTGAAAACCAGCAAGCAGTTAATTTTGCTTCAGCCATGAGAGATACCTCACCGACTGGAACTAGAGGGGGTGGTTTGGGGTTTGTTTTTGTGGTTTTGTTTTGTTATTGCTGTTATCATGTTTTTGTTATGTTTATTTCTTACAGGGAAACTCACTGAAAATCACCCATTTCACACAGTGATGGATAGCTGGGAGGCATCCATCAAGTAAGTTCCTGACTCAACTCTTGAATCTTGCCCAATGCAAATAAAGTATTTGCATACCCACCAGCAACAAGGAAAAAAACTGCACTGAGGTTGCAAACCAAGCGCTCAGAACAAGAAATGACAAACCTGAGCCATTCTCCATTCAGTGCTCTGCAGGGCAGAGCTTACAGAAAGAGAATCTGATTCCTTTTTATCCTTCTTGTTCCACTACCTAAAAAATACTCAGTGAGGACATCACAAGACCTGCTCTTAACACAGAAGTATTTTTTCTACATGCTCTTCACTCTCAGTCATTACCATGGTATCTACAGCTTCATAAGATCTACCTTTTAATCCCCAACTTAAATAAGAGGGTTTTATTATTCATGTTTTCCTGGTTAGTCTTTTGACAAATAGATGTACTGTATCAAAACTAGAATTCACCTCTCCAATGGAAAGTTTTCTCGGGTGTAAAGCATCCATAAAACCTATTACATTCAGCTGCAGCTTAACATTAATGAAAGCAAGAAGACAGACTTTTATTATGGCCTCACAGAAAATCAGAACATACAAATAACCAGCTGCAGAGAGTTTGGTTTCTAGAAAAGCTAAATAAAAGATGTTCAGAAACTACCACACACAGCATCAGGGTGCCTGACTTTTGGACCCTTGGCTGTCAAGATAACATCTAGGTGCTGAGTAAGATACCTCGGAATAACACCCCAAGAATCTGTACTTGTAGTACACAAAGCTGCTTCAAGTAGGTGGTCAGGGATGCTTTGGACACAGCTGCGCTACAAACCCAGCCACTCTCCATAATTAAGTACTTCATTCATGGATTTTACTTCTTATACCTCTGCCTGGAATTATCCCTTTTTCAAAATGCAGCCACAGGGTGAGACTTTTAAAATATGGCTGGGGAAATTCCCTTTACCAATCTCTCTCCACACAGCAGTTCAGCAGCTAAACCACTGGCCTGAGAATGGCAGTGAGCTGGATGCAACTCCTTCATGACCAAATGGGAAGAAGGTGACTCAATCTTGAGCACCTGAACAGTACACTCAACACACCCCATCATCAGGAACCTATCAGGACACTGATGGCACAGCTACATCTTGATAGCCCTGACCAGCCTCACCTGGGACCCACACACATGGCCCATGGGCCAGGGCTCCATTTAAGCCCAGGTCTGGGTTCTTAGTCCCTCTCAGAGCTTTCCAGTAGATGCATGCGTTTGGTTTGGTCTCCTGCCTTGCTTCTCAACCCTCTTGTAGCTCTGTTTCCAGTTGTGGCCTTATCTTCTGCTGCTCTTTGTATGAGCTTTACATTTACATTTTCATTGCTTCATCTTGTCTAGGACAGTCAGTGGAGCTGCAATGTGCTGCCACGGCCCTGTTCAGGTATCGTGGGAAAGTGCTCTGGCTAGCAAGTACACTGCCTGTGGTGTAAAAGCCCTCCGCTCCAGGCTTTTCCTCCCTTGAGTACCAGCCTTGCTATTGCTGCTCCGTAAGAGCAATAGCACTAATGATAATAGCAACAGTAATGATAAATGTAATGAAAAGGAGAGAGAGAAATAAAACCCCAGAAAAACAAGTGATGCACAGTACAGTTCCTCAGCAGACGCTGACTGATGCCTAGCCAGTAGTTGCTGACTGGAATTAAACCATGAAAAGTGTTTACGTTGAGCTCATCTTATATTGAGGGTAAAGGGGGATTCTACGTGACTGGTACGGACCGGGTCTGTAACAGGGCTTTGCTCTATCCAGCTCATCGCCTGCCAGCCCCCAGCCACGGGAGCCCTCCAGCCCTGGTGTAACCTCGCACCCAGGAGCTGACAGTGCTGCCCCAGTGATGTGTCATCCCAGCCACCATCACCTTCCAATGCTTTGGGTGTTTATAATAGACTCAGTTCCTGCTGTTCTCTATTCATGGAAGCTGCCTTTCACTCCGCAATCAGAGCCTGGAAGCAAATGTTTGCGTTGTCACATAGAGTGAATACTGTACAGGGTACTCGGTGCTTGGATGGCTGCCACGGCATGTATCTATTTCCACAGCATTCAGGCCGTGGAGTTGTTTTTTGTTGCCCAGTTTCTACTTGAAGGGTCAGCTAGTCACAGGTGCGCATCACGCCGCGACAGCTCCCTCTCCACCTTCACCCCGCGCTTGGCCCGGTAAGGGATGACGAGCATTCCGCTGCGATCAGCGCCAGCGTCCCTCAGGGGACGGGCGCTACGCCGCGCCCCTTCCCCCGGGCCGCCGCTTCCCCGGCTCCCTCTCGCTCCTCGCAGCCCGCCGCCCTTCCTCAAACGTGGCGCGGCAGCGGGAGCTCTCCTTCTCCGCTCCGGCGGCGCCCCGGAGGGCGAGCGACTGAGGTACGGGGAGGGGTCGCCGGTTCCCGCCGCCCCAGGAGGAAGTGACATACTGACGGCGGGCAGGGAAGGAGAGGGGGACCCTGTTCCCGGAGTGGAGCCGCCCGGCGGGTGGAGCCTGGCGGCCCCGCCCGAGCCGCCCGCCCGCTCCCGCCGCGTGCGAAGTAGTGGCAGCCGGTGCGGCTCGGCCGCCGCCCGTTCCCGGCGCCCCAGCGCGGCACGCGTGCCCAGGCCCGCCGGCGCCAGGTACGTGCTCTTCCCCTGGCGCCCTCCGCGCTCCGCAGGTGCGGGGCCGCCCTCCCTCCTCCTCCCGGTGTGCTGCCCCGGGCGGAAAAACCAGCCCCGAGCCAGCCCCTCCGCGGCGCTGCCGCCCCCCGGCGCGCTGTGGCGGTGAGGCGAGGGACCGGCAGCCGCCGGCGGGCGTGCGGGAGAGGCGGGCTGCGAGTGCAAGTTTCCTGATTTATTTGTCCCCCGCCTGGGTCTCCCCCGCCGCCCGGACCCGCTCCGTTTCGCCCGCCGCCGCCGAGAATTTTCCTGCCGCCTTCGGGCCCCCTTTGTGTGGCGAGCGCTGTCCGCGCCGGGGTTTCCGTGGAAACGGCGGAGCTACGGCGGCCCAGCCCCGCCGAGCGCCCCTCTGCCGCGCCGGGCGGGCGTGCCGCCCCTTCCACTTTCCCTTCGGTGCCGCCCGCTCGGCGCGGCAGGGCTGGCGGTGGCCGGGGATGGGGCGGGCGGTGCGGTTGCCCCGGGAACGGGCGGGTGCCATCGCCTGTTCGCTGCCGCCGGTCCACAGCGAGCGGGCGCGGCGTGCCCCGGCGGGGTCCGGGGCGGGCGGGCTCGGGCGTGGGTCGGTCGTGGCGGCTGCTCCGCCCGCCGTACCCGGGAGTCCGTGAGCTGAGGCGGGGGAGAGGGGCAGTCTGCCTCCGTGGTGATGTGCTCACGTGTTGTAGGAGCGCTGCCTTTCACCTGTCGGCGTCTCTTCATAAAGATATTTAAGCCGAATTAAATGAATGTAAACTGACTTAAGGTGTGTCGCCTGATACCGTGTGGTGAAGATTATTTAAATAACAAGTAATGCTTTTTAGCATTTATTTCAACAAGTGAGCACTCACTCGAATGGCTGAAAAGACGACCCACGAAAGAGTCTGTTTCAGCGATGTCACACCAAGACTTCTGGTCTTTATCTTTGTTACACATTTCTAAAAGTTGTGTTTCGAGTCCCTTTGCAGACATCTAAGAATGATGTACCTTGTGCAGGTTCTTGTGTGGGAGAGAGCAACATTGCTGCTACATGAAAACTGAAAATGCTTTACAAGAAGGTAGAAGGATGCCAGAAACTCTCAAACAAAAAACCCCCAAACATTTATTTTAAAACAGTGATGCCTCCAACCCAGGAAGTTGTACCAGGCGATTGTAGCCTCAGCTTGTACTGATAATGACTTCACACTAGAGTGAGTAGCAAAAGAATTAAAAACTGGTGGAGTAGAGAAACTGTTGTGAAACAACTTAAGCTGAATTTTTCAGCCTTTTTTTCCTCGAACTTCTCATGTGAAGGATGTGAAGATTGGTGTGAATGTAGAGAGGTCTGTTTAAGTATGCCAGGACTACTTCTGTGTAAAGACTGACTGCATGGATCACTAGAATAGTTGACGTGCTTAAATGTTTGCTGTCATTTTCTGACTTTCTCTACCTGCTTGTATTTGATACAATGCTGTGGTTTTCCAAATACTATGGATTAAAACACATATTTATTCACTTTAGAAATTTGTGTAAATACGTGTAGCTTTGCTCTTCCCTGTTAATGTTTTGCATTAACAATGCCTGAATAAGCTGTATCAAAAATGAAACTTTACCTGTGTTTTATGGATGACAGGGCCAGGTTTCATATGGAAGAATATCTTAGGAAGCCTGCAGAGAAGAGAGAAGGTATTGCAAGCTGCTTGTGAATAAAGGTTGCTCTTAAGTAAAGTTTAGTTGTGTTGTTGGCAAGCACTTAAACAGATTTTACTAAGTGCCTCACAAGAAGGTGAAAGTAACATATTTTAGGAGTGGAAAAATTGCACAGAGAGGTTAGCACTTGCTCAGAGTCACAGAACAGAGAATGCTGTGCCCAGAGCACAGTAATTAACTGTGTTTCTTGAAACTCAGTAGGTGTCATTTTGGTGGGGAGGTTGTTTTTACGGTAAGTCTTGCTCTGTCCAGCTCAAGTGCAGGGCACTGAAGCAGTGTCCATCTGTCTCGAGTGAGGTGTGCTCTCCTGGAGTGATGGTTGTACATCACTCACAGTTTAATGGGCTTACTGTACTATAACAGAGAAGAGTTTTATAGGAGAAGGGTTCTCTCGCAGGTGATGGATGAGAATCCTAGGGCTGTACTGAAAGGGGTGGATTATTTTTTGTGTTGTGCACCCTTGATTTTGTTGCTGGAAGGTGAAGACTGGGGACAACTCCCCTTCAAATCTCTTCGTGCAGGAAGACACTGTCACAGCTGTGCTGAGGCTAGCAAGGTACTGTTCTTGTGTTGCAAATGAGCACTTGTGGCCCTTAGAACTTGTATTAGTAATTTGATCTTAAATTTTAAAAATTCAAATTTCCACTGTGTGATGTGGCACGCCACTTCCCTGACTAGTGGCATCACTACTACTGCTGTCAGTGTGTCCTGATAAGGGAGCAGATAAGCAGGAGGGTAACAGTGCATAGTAGTGCACTGTGCATGTACTTTACTCAGGAAGAGCTTTTGCAACTGTGGGCCTTGTTTATTAGAGAAAACTTTATACCAGTCAAGGCAAATGTCTCATCAGGTGTGTTTGATTCAGCTGTACTGAATGCAGTGGGCTTTTTGTAAGGAAACTAGAAATGTGACAGAACAGTACCCTGTGTGTTTTGTTGCCTTTCAGGACTGGTATGTGGCAGCTGAGAATATGTTTTTTCCCTGAAGTGCTTTATCTGTGGGGTTGCCTTGCCCAGTGATTCATTTTCAGGCATTTGGGAAAGTTTGCTCACCAGTCTGTTATTTGGTGGTCTTAGGCTCATTCACATCTGACTGTGGTGAGTACCCTGATCACCTCTGACTAATGCCTGTGTGCTGCTCAGAAACTGCTGACTCACTTCGTTTTCATGCTTTTCCCCTGTCTTCCTCCAGTGCCTTGATGTAGAGATGAGGTAGGGTCCAAGGTAAAGTCAGAGAAGGAAGAAATGGAAATGAATGAGAATAACTGTGTGTTGTGGCAAGGATGAAGATGCTGCAAAGACCCCCCCTTTGATAATGTGATGGATTTGCTGAAAAGGCACATAAGCTATGTGTTAGGAGCCAAGCAGAGCAGGCTAACAGCTGTAGTGAGCTCACAGTCAGGAGATGCTGGGTGATGGTCCTGCTGGTGGTCTGTTCTTCAACTTGAGCTGAAAGCCTTTTTACTTCTTATGCCACTGTTTTGACCTTCCGCTCTTCTGTCTGTCGTGTTATATTCTGCCACAAAGAGCTTTACACTGAAATAATTTTCTGCTTCTTGCAAAAGGGCTGACCTGGCATGAGGTTTCTATTGTAGCATAAATAACAGGAACAGGGAAAGGCAATTAACCAGTTCTAGGCTGGAAAGAAGTCAGAGCTAGAGGTCACTTAGAGAGGGTTTACTTGCCAGAAGGTTAGGAGTTGCAGGCAAAGACAAGCACACTGGTTTCAGTTGCATGTGGGACTGTTGATTAACATCTGAAAAACTTCTGATGTGCACTAGATTTCCTTTTAACTGGACCAACAAAGTTAAATTACAGTCGCATTTCCCCAGCGGGATCCAGGTAGATTTGAAGGTTTGCCCATGCCAATTCAGTTGGCAGATAATGCAGGTTTTTTCACCTATCTGAAAAAGGGTAAGACTTGGCTTAAAACCTGCTGTTAAAGACAGGGAAAGAAACTTATTTGGGAGGAGTCTTTTTGTAGAAATGGCTCGTGATTTCAAATGACAGCTACTTTGTGAAAGTTAAACTGTGTCCTGCTTCTTTCCCTGTCTCCACACAATCCATGTCTTCACACATCGTAGTTTGCCTCTTCTTACCATGTTTTTGAGCACTTCGGAAAAGACTATTACTGCAGATGCTGCTTTGCACTTCTGGAAGGTCTAGAAGCGTTTTGCTTGCAAGCAGACTACACTTGCACTTAAATCATTTTTGAGGTTCCCCCCTTCAAGTTACAGGTGGCTGGTCAGGGGTTAATTCTGTGATTCTGTGTTACTGGGTGTTTTTTACATGTCTGTGCCTCTGAATGTGTGCATAAATACTGCATTTCACCCAAGAAGGAGGCAGAGAAGAGCTTCAGTTTGAATTTAAGCCTTGTAAAAGTGTATCAAAAATATTTAAAGTAAGCAGGAGAAATGCTCAAAGCCAGGCTTTTAAAAGGACTTGGGCACCTGCAGTTGTTCAGAGATGTTGTGGAAAATCCAGGTAGCTGTTGATGTATCTGATGCTCATTTTGGTGCAAAATTTATAAAAATATTCCTGGGGATTCTTAGCAGCATGTTTAGGAACTGTTAACACCTGCACACTTGCCATCCAGTAAAGTAAATGCAGTCAGGTCAAACACTGTCGCTGAATGATTTTGTGGGATTTTAAGGTGGTTTTGACTAGCCCTGGCTTTAGGTGCTGAGAATACAAGATCATTGATTAGTTACATCACATTTGGCTGTTTTGAAGTCATAACGTTTGCTAAACAACAAGGACAATTGAAACTTGTTGAGGGATTTCTTTTGGCTTCAACGGGGTTTGAATCAGGTCCAAAATGAAACCTCCCTTTATTACTGGGCTTGATAAATCTAGTGCCTGTGATAAAGGCTTTTATTCTCTGAAGTTCTCAAATTAAATCAGGCTCTTAGAGGACTAATGGTCAGGGAGAATGAGGAGGCTGAAAGTATTCTTAGTTCATGTTGTGGCAAAGTACATCTGAACACTCCTATCATGAGGCAAAGGTGAGTGAAAACTGATGTAGAATGGAACTGCTGATACATGGGTAAAGCTGTCACTGTGTTTATCTGGGTTTTTACCTGGCATCTGGATGTCTGGTTGTTTCCTGTGTAGGTACATCTGAGCCTTTCACTGAAGCTGGCATCTTATTTTTTGGAACCATGCCAACCACATCTCAGCTATGAGATTTATTTTTTGTTTGAGGTGTTGGGTGTTAGCTCTTTGGGGCAGGAGTTGGTTTTCTTTGAATAATAAATCTGGAACCTTCCCTGCCACATTCATTCTTCAGTTAAACTATTTTCTACAGAAAGAACCGTTAAACAATATTTAATGACTAAGTATTAATATCCTGTGTATCTCTGTCTTGTGTGGCTACATCTTTTGTTTGCATTGTCATTTCCAGTTTTGGGATGCGATTTTCATAAAGGCGAAATTCAGGTACTTCGTACTCTTCAGTGTCATATGATAGAATACAGACAAATTAAATCAATACTTAGAGGTTAAAAAAAGGCCTTATGAGTCTTTTTCTGTTTAATGTTTCCTTAGTATTCAAAGAGCATAGTGATGTTGCTTCATATTAATTAAAAATATGCAAATGGCCTAGCTGAAGGAGACTGTCTTCTGTCACAGAAGATACAAAAACCTAACAGCTCACTTGGAGCTGTAATCAGGTGAATGGCACTTTTTGTTTCCAGCACAGTTAACAATGTCTTGTGATTTGTACTGGAAGCTTTTGGATTTCCTCATGGAGAAGGTCAGTGCTGTTGGCTGATATTGTGTGACTTGGAAGCACAAAGAGCGTGTGGTGTGTGCCATATACCTGTTGCATCTGTGGCAGCGTGGGCAGCAGGGCTCAGACCCGCCGAGTAGAACAGGGTTGTCTCCAGCAGGGCCCATACAGCTGCTCAGAAAGTGGCACCATGTTAGAAGTATTTATACTGGGGTTTTGGGGACAGTAGAAAATTTGTTACCAGCCCACAGCTCAGTGGTGAAAGTCGCACTTGTAAACCAGCAGTGCTGTCACCATGGTGTATTTCTCAGCTCAGTGATTCATGCCCTGTCTCTGCCGTTTTCCACAATTATTTTTTTTTTAAGATTCTTGCTGCCACAAATTCTGTGTTATTCTGTAGTTTCACTTTCTGTGGTTTTTTTTAATAAACAAAACAACAAAGCCACACAAGTTAGGAATTAAACTCCTAGGAAAAAGCTTAAAGACGCTGCCCACAGTTACTAAAATGTCAGTCTCAATTCCAGAAAATATAAAGAGGTTGTTACATGGGAGTGAGGAAAGAAAGTTACCCTTTTTCCAGTGCTGATGATTTTTATCTTTCGATTGATATCTTTGTAGCGTCTATCAGTGCCTTTAATTCCTTCTTGGGTAAGAATGATAGGAGAGATGTATATTTGTGTGCACATGCAGGTAATACTGCCCACTTGGTGCTAAAGTTGTAGTTTATAGTACAGAACCATCCAGGCTGCTGACTACTTGACTTGCATTTCTTGAGGAATGGAGAAAGGAAGGGAAAACAGAGTGCGTTAGATCAGCACATACATCCTGGGTTGTACAGGAGCATTTATACCTATTGCATCATCTGCTTCCGCTGAAGGTCCTTGTGGGATGTGTCCGTTCCCTCTCTGCTCTCCTATGTGTGGCCTTTAAAAAGATGTTGCAAAGAAAACTTGAGCATGGGCAAGAAGGCAAATAAAGGAGTATGAAAAGTGCCAGTTTGTGTTGAAAGCTGGAGACTGGGGAAGTGGCAGGTTTTGGTTCTGGTGTTGGCTGTTCTGTGGATTTGCTATGTAACTTTAACAAGCTCTCTACCAGGGGAGGTAAGAGGGGAGCAGCAAGAGGGATCTTTCCAGGCTTATTTCACTAGTGTCTTCTGAATGGCTGTAGCTTTTTGTATTAGAGGGGATGGATAAGTACAGGAAAAAATCAACAAAATCCACACTGCTTTCTAATCCTATATACATGAAGGATTTGATCTTGCATATAGAAATGGACTTGGTCATGTTACTAAGTCTGCTGAGAGGATATGAAACTTCTCTGCCTGGATACAACTGCTTATGTGTTGGAGATGTGTTTGTCTGTTGCAGAACTGGAGTTAGGAGGTGATACTTTTGTCGTCTAACTTTGCAACTCGTGGGTAAGAATAGGAGGATTAAATATTTGAAGCTTTGAAGTAAATGTGATCCATGTTTCTGTGTTGCCTCACACATAAACGTGATTTGGATGCAAGGGAAGTATTTTGTCTGTTGAGACTGTATAAGCAGTTCCTGTACCTTGTGCTGACCCTTTGTGTTGCTGCAATGTAATTTATAGTTCTTAAAACAAGATGAGGGCAATCAGTGCTTGACAAGTATAAGCCACGAGTCGTCACAGGAGAGGCCTTCTTTCCGAAGCCTATCTCTTATCAAGAGAATGTTTGGACTCCCAGCACAATTTAAAACAGCAACCCTGTTTTTGTACCAGCTCCTGAATAATCCTGTCAGCCTTCTTCCATACCCCCATTTCTTTGGGCTCTTCTAAAAGAAATGTTTTTATAATAACCACTGAAGAACTCAGTAGCTACTCTCACATTGGATCTGTTCCTGAAATGCCCAGTGCAGAGGTGATCAGTGTGCCCTTGATGGTGGGTAAGTATTACAATGCAGGTGGCAATATCCTGCTGTACTGCTCCTGCTGCCTCTGTAGTTTTTAATGGGTAATTCCCTGTGTAAGGAGTGATGGTGTGGATCTCACCCTTGAAAGATTTCTCATAAGCTGTGCATTGAGGATCAATGGCTTAACTAGACTGACTCTGATCTCTTTACTTCAAATGTACCATTGCCCCAAATGGTCCATGACTGTTCTGTACAAAATTTCATGTGTCTTAAATGCAAAAGCATCTCTACTTACGGACATATGTAGGTATGTTTATATTTGTGAAGGCTTTGTTTGTTGCAAACAATCAGAATCAATAATTTAACAAACCACCTGTACTTTTGCAGAATTCCAAGTCACTGAAGTGACTTTGTGCAAGCATGTTTGTAGGGGGGTTGTTTTTTGTAGAGTGCCAGATGGTGGTAACGTGTGGGTCTAGTTACCTTTGATTAAGCACTTAATGTTGCCCATGAAAACAAATATTAAATTGTCTTTGACCACGTGATATAGCTGTGTGTCCTACACCCTTTGTGGTTATTCACCTCAGTTATTTTTGAGGAACTGTCCAGGTTGCTTTTGTTAGTGTGACAGCATAGCCCACATCCTGCTTAGATTCAGTATACTTCCTTGTAACTTTTTTCCTGTTTAGTCCTACTGTCTTTCTTAGTCCCTAAATTTTACTTGTGTGTGGTGCTGCTGTTGTCAGTGCAAGTGACTCTTTAGGTTAATGGACCCAGTTAAAGTAATAAAGTAAAAAAGGAAACAGAGAGACTCGGTGGTCCCCAGGTCTGAACTCTGGGACTGAACTCTGATAAAGTCATTGATGCCTTGAGTATCTTAATGCAGCTCTTTATTTTATTTGTTCCCAAGCAAATTGCATATAATTGTTCTTTATGTATATTTATATGTATGTATGTGAATGTATTAAAGTACAGAAATCTGTGTGGGAAACAGTTGAACAGCAACACTTGGCATTTTGGAAAGAAGCAACTTGCCTTCCAGTGCTATTTTTGTGAACTTCATGTTCTGCACCTGAGATAACTGATGTACTTCACCCTGATGTATTTTTTGAGGATCTCTTTAGAAGCTTGGAACAGAAGTGCTTAACTTCAAGGGGTTTATTCTTCCCAAATAAATACCTCCTCTCAGCATCAAGCCCTGCAGTCTCTAAATGTTGCATCTCTAAGGAGTTTTGTATTGATACGTGTTTAAGTTCATCTCCCCCCTCCCTGAAAATTTCATGTCTCTGGAAAAAGGAGCGAGCCTGAACTGCTTCTCAGCAGAACTTGGGCAGTTGCTTTCCATCTTTCCAACTCCTTCCCAGATTATGCATGCCTCTCTCGAACTGCTGTCATCCTCCTCACCTTGCTGTATAAACACTTTGCTGTGTTGGGACAAGCATTGAGGCTAACAGGAGCTCTGCTATGCATTTTGCCATTAAATTATGTGTACACAGAGGACTTGTGTCCTGGCAGGCATGCAGAGTTTGTGTAGCTGTTTTCCCTATATTAGATCACAGCAGGAAGAAAATTTAAAAGGGAGAAGAGGAGAGCATTATGGTGTGATAACCATTTGAAAACTCACAGGTTACTTCCATTTCTTCAGTTTATGCTCTGTTAGGCAAATTATATCTGTGCTCAAGAGAAGATAAATAGTAAGTCAGTTTTATAGCAAGTATATAAATTTGGAATTCTAAATCTTGCTGCTATTCATTCTTCAGCTTTTGGAACGGCCAAACTGACTGATCTCTCCTTTCTAACAATGTGCAGCTCAGGAATGCAGGACTCCTCATGAAAATCTGAAAGCATTCCTGAGTTCCCTTAACTTTGGGGAAAGGTCTTAAGATACACTCAAGTTATTCCCCGATTTGGGACTTTTTCTAGAAATTGTGGTGGGTTGACCTTGGCTGACTTCCAAGTTTACATCAAACTGTTCCCTCCCTCAGCAGGACAAGGGAACAAAATAGGACAAAAAAGCTTGTGGATTGATAAAAGGACAGGGAGGTCATTCACCAGTTACCATCATGGTCAAAGCAGACCCCACTTGTGGAAGTTAATATAACTTATTTTCAGCCGATAACAAAGAAGGGCAGTGAAAAACAAACCAAAACTAAAACTACCTTTCCCACCAAGTCCTCTCTTTTTCCCAGGCTCAGCTTGACTGTAGACTGTACTGCTCTGCTGCACCCCAAGTGGTGCAGGTGGATGGGGAAGAGGAGTTGCAGTCAGTCCTTAACAGTTCCTTTTTGCTGTTCCTTCTTCCATGCGTTGTTCCCCTGCTACTGCTGGGGTCCCTTGCACAGGGTATGGTTCTTCAGGAACAGGCAGGACCCCCAGGGGCTGTGGTCCCTGCCAGAAAACCTGCTCCTAGGTGGGCTCCTGTCCGTAAGCTGTGAATTCCTTCAGGGCACCTGCTGCCTTGGAAGGTTCTCCTGGGATGCTGTGGGTAAGTCTGTTCTGCCATGGTCTTTCATGGGCTGCAGCAGGAGAACCTGCTTCACATGGTCTTCACCTGCAGGAGAGTGCCTGGAGCACATACTTCCCCACCTTCTTCACTGACCTCAGAGTCTGAAGGGCTGTTCCTGTCATGTGTTTCACACTCCTTGCTCACAGCTGCTGTGCAGCATTTTTTAATCCTTTCTTTAATGTTGTCACAGAGGTGCCACTAGTGTCAGTGATTGGTTCAGCTTAGCTGACTGGTGAGTCCCTTCTGGAGCTGTCTGGAGCTGGCTTTACAATGTGGGGGACAGTTCCTGGTGTCTTCTCACAGAAGGCATCTCTGCAGTCCCTCACTACCAAAACCTTGCCATGTAAACCCAACACAGGGGATAATGCTCTAGTAGTTGCCTTTGGGGGAGGTGGGAGGTGACTCAAACCCTAATGAAGCATGAGACAAATAGATGGATAATTCTTCCTCCAGATTTGGGGGGTTTTTTGGTGTGGCTCATACAAATACAGTCTCCTTGCAGATGAATACGCACATGGATGCAACCTCACTTTTGCTAACTTGATGCTCACTGACAGAAAGAGAAGAGCACAGGGGCTTCCTGTGGCTTGCTTTGCATATGTATTTCATGTACAGCAGCACCATTGAAATAGACTGTGATGTATATGCAGTGCTGCTGTCTGTGCTCTTTTCACAGAATTACAGAATCAAATAGGTTGGAAAAGACTTCAGAGATCGAGTCCAGCCTGTGACTGAACACCACCATGGCAACCAGACCATGGCACTGAGTGCCAGGTCCAGTTTTCCCTTCAGGATCAGTGACTCCATCACCTCTCTGGGCAGTCCATTGTAATCACCCCTTCAGTGAGGAAATTCCTCTTGATGTCCAACCTGAACCTCCCCTGGCACAGCTTAAGACTGTGTCCTCTTGTCATGTCTCTGGCTGCCTAGGAGAAGAGGCTGGCCCCACCTGGATACACCCTCCTTTCAGGGAGTTGTAGAGAGCAATGAGATCATTCCTGAGTGTCCTTTTCTCCCGGCTAAACACCCCCAGCTCCCTCAGCCACTCCTCGCAGGACTTGGGCTCCAGACCCTTCACCAGCTTTGTTGCCCTTCTCTGGACTTGCTCCAGCACCTCAATGTCCTTGAAGCGAGGGGCTCAGAAGTGGATGCAGTACTGAATTGTGGCCTCACCAGTGCCAAATACAGGGGGTTTGGATTTAAAAGGCACTACTGAAACTGGTTAATTTGACCTGAGCATATTTTTATAATAGTCTTTGTAACTCGTCCTTCCAAGATGTGGTTTAGATGAGAAAATGCAAGAATAGGCATCATCATCATCATCTATTTGGTTGTTTTTAACTTGCAGCAAACCATTTGAGGACTGGGTCAGAGACTAGATGTAAGTGAAAACTTTTGTGTAAGATTGAAATATGTGCTGTAAAAAAAGAGGTATAGAGCTGACTTGCCTCTCTTTCTAAGTGGGGAATATCAGCTCAGTCTGGATGCTGTCATGTACATACCATGTTGCTTTCCAGACTCCAAGAACTCTCTATATTACATAAAATTCGGAAACAGTGGATGACAGTTCTTTGCTTCATTTGTGTGCTTTCTCCAAAAGTGCGAACAGTTGTGTTCTTTTTGGAATCTCCAGTTGTAATCTCAGAACACTCACTGACTTGGAAGTATGAAACAGAACTGTTCATTGGCAGCAGCCTCTGCTGGCATAGAGTTCTTCACTTTGCATATCACTTCTGCGTCCTCCTGGTCAGTTAGTCTAAGCAGAAGGAAGTGCTGAGAGTAGCTGAGGTAGAAAACACAGTAGATCTTGCTGAAGAATGAAAGTTGGAGGGAAAAGAGTTAGAATGAATAGTCATGTAATTTGCTTTTAATCCTGAACACGTGACCTCTTGGTCACATGAAGAGATGCTTGTTGACTTGGTCCCTAAACAGACATTTGAGGTTTGAGTCTTTTGTTCTGTATCCAAAGGAAAACTGTTATTAAAGAATGTCGCTATCTGGTTTAGATGCTCTAGCTAGCCATTTTCTCCTAATTAATTTTAAAGGGTGTTTGATAGAAGAGAGCTTCTTGGCAGCATTCTGATCTTAATAGCTTCTGAGAAAATGCATTGATTGGCCCTTTTGGTTTTAAAAGATTGCTGTAATTTTCAGTCATTATCTATAAGGAAATCAGTAGTTTATTAAAGTAGCATCATGGATTAAGAATTAAAGATCTGACTCTTTTATCACTTAAACTGGTATTACCTTGATGTTACCCATGAGGACTTTTAGGAAGACAAAGAGTAAGTGTAAGGTGTTCCTGTGGACTCTTAAACCCATGTTTCTAGGCCTCATTCATAAGATTAGAACTGATTCTTTTTGTTGTACCAAGAATAAATTGCATTCTTGGAGTTTGGGTAATGAAAAGAGTCCAAAAAAATCTTACGAGAATGAGGTTATATCTGAGAAACAGAAACTTAGCTACCATTCCATATACACTGTTTAGGTTGCACATTTTATAGGGAAAACAAATTGCATTTAGTCAGAAGAGAAAATTTCTCTGTGTAGTCCCTACTTTTTGGAAAAGAAGAATTTGAGCAGTGTCTCTCATTTCTTGTTCCTTTTGCAAGCAAGTTAGGTTAGACGCCTTTGAATAGTACTGCTTAAGCAGATTTAGTTTGCCTTAAAACAGGTCTCTGAAGCTTTACAGAATTGAAGTTTGATGGATGAGCTATGAAAGTGAGGAATTACTTTCAGACATTCCATTGTGGCTTAATAAAATTGTAAGGCAATAATTATGTTTTATCAGGGTTATCTCATATTTGTTTATTTCATTTCTGTGAAGTTTTGTTTTAAAGACCCAGCAGGAAGTAAATGATTCACATAAATGTAACATTTTTATAAAGTTTGACATCTGTGATAATGAAAAGGTAATAATAAAAAAAGAATTGCTGGTTTAATTGGTGGACAAAAAGACTAATTATTTTTGTTACAAAGTCTGTCTGTCAGCTGCTTACTACAGTAGATTTATGTTGATTATATCAAATAGGGAGTTTTCAGGTCTTCACTAAGTAAACAGTGCTCCAGTCTTAATTTGTGGCTGCTGTTTTTATGTTTTATCCCATGTCTTGCTGATCTCTGGGAATTACATTAGAGTGATTCTGTGGGATAGAATTAAACAGGCAGACCAGCACAAAAAACCCTTCTGACCAGTTTTAGCCAAGGACAGTAGGATAAACCCAGTCATCAGGCTTTTGGACTCTGTAGAGTCTTTGAAACCATCCACTTGCAAGTAGCTGGTTGCTTCTATTCTGACTTTTTAAGAAGGTTCTTTTTGTTTGGCTTTGTCTTCCGAGTGTTCAATGGAAGGGTTGGAGAAGAAACACAGCAGTGGTTCCTATTAGACAACATTTCTCATTCTGCTTAGCCTTCAAAAACAAAACCTCTGGTCAAAGCCCAAGCTAGTAAATTGTCTGCCACCCTAAGAATCATATCTTTAATAGAAAGGTTGGTTAAAGCTGGAAAAGCTTTTTACGAGTATCATGACAGTGGTTACTACAATGAATAGAGGCCTGTTCTGCCATTCTGAGCTACAGCTGGTGTCAGCTGTGATACTGAATAGTACAGCAAGATAAAGGGAACAAAAGGGCACATTTTGTCTGCTAATAATAGGCTTGGGACTGCCATAAACTCTTTATATAAATTATACAACAATACCGATTCTCTTTCTTAATTTTTTCCTCATCTTCCTTGCGGTTGAAAAACTGGCTAAATAACTTCCGAAGCCTTTGCAGCAATTCTTGTGTATGCTCTTTGCTGTGGTGAGCAGAGTCAGCAAAGGGCAGTAAAACAAATGTTTCAGGACACTGATCTAGACTCAGTGCCTCACATAATGGGGTCTCATATAAACTAAAAGGATAGGCATAAAGATTTTTTTCATCAGTTAATTCCCTGGGCTGCTGACAGCTGCTTTTTTGTTATTGGATGTGACTGGCACATTCAGAAATACTGTCTCAGGGCTTCCTCCCTGGGAAAACTCTTCCAATGCCTCGGAGGCACAAACAGTGGAGGAATGGAGCAGGATGGCCACAGCACCTCCTGTCTAACTGTATTCAGAATACTGGGGGTTGTGTTTGCTGAGAGATGTGTCTTCATTCTAGCAGTGGTGGTAGTGATGGTAGCGGCAGGTCAGTACAGTATTTGATAGGTCAGAATACTCTGCAGAGGACATTTCCTCTGAATGTTCTATTGCTAAGGTTGGACTGGACCTTTCCAAAATTACACAAACATTTCATAAGTAGTCTTAGAGTTGATTTCTTTCTGGAAACTCTGCTGGGTCATGGGTTAGTACTGTTATTGATGTTTCATTTCTGGGTTTATGGATTATAACTGACAGAATCAGTGTCAAGGGATAATTGAACAAATTGTGTGTATGTGCATAGCCAAGCTTTTATTCACTTGCCAAAATCAACTGTTATTTGAGTGTGAGAGGGGAAGAAGACAATAAAGCTAGAAGGGGCTGCTGCTACCTCTTGTTTGGGGATCATGGCTGGCATAGCTTGTCAAGAAAGGCACAACTCCTAAAAAGGCTCTAAAGCTTGCATTTACTTTGGAGCTGCTCTTGGAGATTACAGAGGTGACCGTATATGTCTTCTGAAGTACAGACAAATAAAAATACAAGTTCTTATCAAAGTTGTCATATAGTTCAAAATATTTGCTCATATTTTATCAAGGAAGACCTTGTGGAAGAGTACTCTAGTCCATGGAGTGGAGTCATATGCTCATGGGTTTTGCGGAGTTAAGATTGAAATGTAAAAATATGTTTCCAAAGCCAAATGTAAATTGATTCAGAAATACAGTGTTCTCTTTCCTTTGTTACTTTTGCAAATACTGACATCAGGCCTTTTCCTACAGTAGATTTAACTTTAAGTGTATTTAAGTGTAAGCTTGAAGTCTGTTTTAAGTCTGTTTATAGAAATAAATGCTCTCTGTAACTGCTGATACTATTTGGTTTTGCAGGTTGTCTTCTGAATTTTGTGTCTGAAGGTACCCTCTTGCTTTCTCAGCAAATCATGGACATCGTTGGCTTTCTGAAGTCGCAATTCATTTGCCACCTTCTGATCTGCTACATATTTATAGTGTCAGGACTGATCATTAACTCCATTCAGCTCTTTACACTTATACTTTGGCCAATCAACAAGCAACTGTTCAGGAGGATCAACTGCAGGCTGGCTTACTGCATTTCGAGCCGTAAGATTTCATTTTGTTTTTTAAAGTATTTTCATATTTTGTCTTGAGGGAACTGGTAGAAAAGTTCTGGATTTCAAAGCCTATATAAAGGTCATGTCTGCTTCCTACAGCACCTGCACTTGTATGAAGAGATGTATGCCTTGTTGAAATGTCTTCTTGTGCTGAAATGTTTTGCTGTTTTATAGTGGGGTAGTTGCTTGACTTAGTATGTTGAAGAAAAAGATTGCCTCTCATTTGGCATGTTCTATATTTAGGAGTGTGCTGTTAAATGTGTCCACCTTCCAGATAGATTTCCCTGGGCCTTTCTGAAACTCAAAAGTACTTTCTTAGAAGGAAGCTGTTGCAGAAAGCATGCTTTTGCATTATCTTCATCCCTAAAGATTATTCAAGTGTGATGTCACTGTCAATGCTAAATGATTTATAGATGTTTTCATACTGGGGAAAACAACCTTCCAATACAGTGTTTAACAATTGTGCTGTAGAAATGCAGCAAAATGGTTTCTTTCAGGTAACCTTTTCTGCTACTAAGAACCTGAAATGGAAACACACTGTTAGTATTCATAATAAACTGTGCGGGGTAGAAATCTGTCACATGCCTCAGCTTGGGAGCCACTAGGGATTATTTATCTTTCATCAGTGACTCTGATGAGCAACTATCCAAAGCATTTTTTAAAAACATACTTTAGACTTAAATTTCAAATGCATCAGAGTGTATAGGCCCAAATAAATTGGGGATACTGTTCTGTTACTTCTGTGATGGAGAGAGGATGTTCATTCTGAAGAATTTCATTTTTGCTGTCTGTACATCCCTGAAGTAGTGAGTTTGCAAGTACTGTTCATTTGTATGTACAAACAGGGGCATTGAATATGGCCAGGTTTTTACCTTTTGCCTGGCAGCATAGTGTATGTTTGAAGCCATGGCATGTAGAAGATACTGTACAGCTGTATATAGGTATGTATTACTGGCTATTCATGCAATGCCTTCTGGCCTACTCTTGCTTTTGGCTATTCAGTGCAGAGAAGTCAGCTACTCTACAATGTTCAGGCTGAATCCTTCAGTTTAGCTCAATCTAATCTGATCTAGGGGATGGACAGTATGGAAGAGGGAGTAATCCTGCATGCTTGCCCTTGGTGATGCAGATGGCTTTGTACCCAGGGTTGCTGATCTAGTCTTCAGTGTTGACACCACTGGTATAGATTGTGTTGTGAGTTTTTTGCCCAGTCATGCTTAGAACAAAGTATGTCTAGGTTAAAGCCATTCATTTTAGCTTTTCAAGAGAGCAAGCTGGCATTTGATGGATCACCCTTATCTGAGTGATATTTGAAAAGGGAAAACTGATAGTTAATTTGAAAAAAGTATTTCAAAGAATTAAAGACCAATTAATCAAAATGGATGTGTTTTGGGGGGCTGCTGATGTGGTGACTAATAAGTCAGGTCTGTATGGGTCTGATGAAAGTCACGGAAACAGCCTGCAGCTGGAGGCAATGAAGTTCAGCATTGGAGAATATAAAGAGGCATGTGCTTTGCAGTGGTGACAAGCATCATGTTGCTTTGAGAGCCTGATACAGCCTGAGTCACCAAGTCAACCAAAGAATGAAATAGAGCAGGTATGGTTTAATTGAAAAATGAAATGAAAGCAGCAGTTGTCCTTAGATCCTGCAAGTTCAGTCATTTTCCATTTGATGTCAAAGGTACAGAAAAATGGCTCCATGAAATTAGAGAGTTTTTTGTCTTTGATGCTGTGCTCTTTGGGCAAGTTGGGGGTTTTTGAAGAAGTGGTGTTTTCTTACACTCCTTTTCTTCCTATCTCCTTCCTAATATAAAACATAATATTCTCCCTTCTCCCTCCTGCAATGTCTGCTGTCATAATGCATGTGGGAAGCTAAAGTGCTATTGTGATTAATGACTTGTCCTCTTTTGAGTAGTACAGCTTGAACTGGGGTGCTTCTCTGTTTACATGGATCAAACCAGACTAGCACAAGTTAAAGTATTCACAGAATCACAGAATCTTTAAAGTTGGAAAAGACCCTTATGATTAAATCCAGCTGTCAGCTCAGCACTGCCAAGTCCACCACTAAACCATGTCCCTAAGAGCCACATCTACACATCTTTTAAATATCTCCAAGGATGATGACTCAAATCCTAGGCAGCCTGTTCCAGTGCTTGACAATCCTTTCCATGAAGAAATTTTCCCAAATATCCAATCTAAACCTTCCTGGGTTCAATTTGAATCCGTTTCCTCTTGTCCTGTCACTTTTTACTTGGGAAAAGAGGCCGACCCCCACCTTGCTACAACCTCCTTTCAGACAGCTGTCGTGAATGATAAGGTCTCTGCTGAGCTTCCTTTTCTCCCTCAGTTGCTCCTCACAAGACTTGTGCCCCAGGCCCTTCAGCAGCTTCATACCATGAAATGTCTGTATGAAGTAACTGTGGTGTGGTAGTTGAGCACAGGTAGCTGTGTGAGCTGCTGCTTCTCTGCTGTGAGGCTGGCACCTGCACTACAGCTTCTCACCATAACTACTGACAGCCCAGAAGGCTAAAGCCAAAGACGTCAAACTTTTCATCAGTGCAAGTTAGAGAAGAGCTGGAAACCTGGTTTCCAGTTTGAATTGACAGTCAGAAGGATTAACTAGAGCAACAACTTGCTTTTAATGAAATAGAGCAGGTGTAATGGCATATACCAAGTTCCCTTCAGTAATTGATATTGAGAAGTTATTGCCCTTCTTGAAACCAATTGTGAGTCAGCCAGGGTGAGTTTAGCTTCTCTATTGACCTGCTCCATTATGTAATAGCATTGGGGGTGCTCTCCAAAGCATGTGTTATCCATTCCCCATATTGCAGTTTGGGTTGCTTTTATATCTCCAAGATACTTCTCATCCTTTACTATAAATAGACTCTTCCTGTTTGATTCTGTTATCCCAATTGACAAATAGGTACAAAGTAATGGTTAGTTCTAGTCCTATGCCCTCTCTATGTCTTGACCTTTACTGAAGTGTTGTTGCAAAGAGTGGACATCCGGCTTCAAAAGAACTCTTGTTTTTGTTGGTCTTGAAATGAGCCAAAAGATTGGTAAGGGTTATGTTTAAAGAAACAAACCAAAAAACCCTGAAAACAAACAAACAGCAAAAGAAACCACACCCACAAGAACCTGACAACCACTCTCCCAAAATAAAAACAAAACACCAAAATCTTTGGGCTTCTAACTTACAGAAAATATTTTCTGGCTTCAAATATATATTCATGGATTGGTTCAACTGCCTGTTAATCTACTCCCCCTTTTGTAAAATGACAACCTGGATAAACTCTCCCTCATACTGAACTCAACAGAGTGCACCGTAATAAGGAAACTGAACGCTGTAAACCTCAATAGGGTGATAACAATAAAAATTTTGAGCCTAAGTGTGCTTGGAAGCTGGCATAAGAGGAAAGGCTGGGGAAGCAATCAATCTTGGGTTTTATTTTTAAATAATATAGGAACATTTTGTCTTCAGTTTCTTTTTCTAAAAGACAGAGAACCGAGGTAGGAAGCACTTAGTGTGGAATACATCCCAGTTCTCATGGATGCTGTTTGTGTCTGAATTGGAAGAGGTGGGAATACACCTTACTCCTCCCCCTTCCGTGATAGCAAACCACCACAAGTGGTACCCACAGCTTTTCTGCAGTAGCTTGTAAAGCTGACCATACACATAGAGGGAACAGGTTGTCTTGGGATTCATGCCATATGTGCACATGGCTGCATAGCTTGCTGGGCAGTGGGAAAGTGGTTTGTACTTCCCAAATCAGTTTGTGCTTGCTTGGCTGTTGAACTGCAACCCCAGGTCAAGCAGAGTGTGCTGTGCTCCTATGGACTGGTCAGGACACGTGCCTGGACTATGATGATGGGACATACACATACAGGATACATGGCTTCTTTAGAGGTGCTGGGTGGGAGGTATTTGCCTCTGAGTAGAGCAGTCGCTGTTATCTTGTCCTCTCACTGCCACTGTACTGGGGGGAAATGAGCTTCTCGTTCTCAGGGTGAGTGGCAAACTGGCCTCCTGCTGACTCTGCACCAGGTGAACTTTGCATAAACAAAAGACCTGCCAGTAATGACACGGTCATGTGGACAGGTGCACAAGGGCCTTAAAAGCAATTGACTTAGCTTCTAATCTGCCTTCATAAATAAATTATAGTAGTACTAATACCTATTCTCATGCTGTGAAAGGGGTGTTATTACACCTCTGGGTAAAGTTACACTGTGTAGGGTGCAATTTGTAGATCCTGCTGAGGGGAAGGCCCTTGTTTGCATAGAAAGAGGCACCCTGATGCCTGTCCATTGACTGCAGCAAAAACAAGATGGAAACTGATTCTTCTTATGACTGAGCTTCCTAGAAACAAAGCCAGAGGAAATTGAGAACTACTTCAAGTTCCATCATCTTGACTGACTGTTATAACACGGTAAAGCTAATTCTTTCCATGTACAGCTATAGGTTTTGCGATGTGACGACTGAATATCTGAACAAGGCTTTGTGGTAGTATCAGGGCCATGCTAATCTTCAGTCCTTTGTTTCTTGGCATTTAGAGGAGCCGTCAGCCATGTTACTTGTTTGTATGAAGGTGGTGCTGAGGCAGAGAGGAGAATTTTCATCTCTGGTGCAGTTAAGTAGTTGGGAAGAGCTGGGAAGCAAGAGGGACCCAGAGAGGTAGGACTTTCTTCTTCCTCCACTTCTCTTTACCACCATCTTATGCTGCAGAGGAAGCAGCCTGGTGTTGTCAAAGTGTGGTACAGTGTCCTTAATACAGTCTTACAGTATTTTATTTATAAAGCAACCTGAGTTATGCTTGTCAGTGTTGATGTAGCAAAGAGTTTTCGTAGGACACTTAGGACTGCTTTCTTCGCCTCTCTGAAATGTTGTGTTGAGTAATCTGTGTAAAATATATTTTCCTCAAGAGCTACTTGTCCACATAAGCCTTTGTTATCTTAGTTCCACACACTACGTCCATACAAAGCCACTGGTAAAGATTATGGAAAGTTTACAATAACTGCTGGGGCAAAATTGGAGGCCAGATTTGATAGTCTTGCAAAGGGAAGATGTTGATTTGAACCTGTAGAAAACTAGACCATCACCTTAGCCTTCTCTTTTTCTCTCAGGCCAAGCCATGGCAGTAACTGTGGAAATAGAGTGTACTAAGAAAATGCCTATGTTAGTTTTAATGTAGATAAACTCTAAAAAAAAAAAATAAACTCCAGTAGAATCCATCTACCCTAAAGGGTCATCTACTCTAATTCATTCATGTGTTCCTTCAGCCTATTTTCTAATACCCTTTTATACCTGTTATGTACTTATGAATAGTGCTGCTGGTTATCTGAACAATTCTCCACGGAGGCCAAACCTTGACTTTCTCTACTTTAATTTGGAAAGACAGAAGGAGCAATTACTGCACCAGATTCTCCATTATTTTACTGGTAGAGTAAGATAAAGTGTGTGTGTGTGTGTGTGTGTGTGTGTGTGTGTGTGTGTGTGTTTGCTGCATCCATCACAGCTTGGAACTTTTTTCCAGGTGTTTGTGGAATTGCATTAATTGCTATGAATAAGTCCTCTGCAGTGCCTAGCATATGTCTCCATATTTTCCCTACTATCATTAACTTGCTGTATCAACTAATAACATCTCAGTCCTTATTTTATGCTACTTGTAGTTGTTACTCAGTCTTCGTAGGTGTTCAGGTATTGACACTGAGCTTGAATGGATCACACAAGACTGTATGCTGATTGCAGGCATGCTGTGTGAGCATGGTGAAGGTGTGTTTGAATGACATCTGTGCATGACCTTTACCAGAGTTCCTACTGGAACTTGTAGGGATATGATCTGTTATGCTCAGCTCTCAGTTCAGGAGAAAGGGATGCTTTTCCATGAAAATGGATGTGAAAATACTTCTGATACTGACGCTTTCTTTACAAGACTAGCAAAGAGCTAGAGAGGCACTTAGTCTGATCTTTAATGAAAAGGGTATCTTCACTGTCACTGATACTACTTTGTTATTGCTGGAGCCTTTGTAGAGGTCACTTGTCTTCATTTTCTTTTTTTTTTTTATGCATCAGATTCCTGATCTGAAGTCTGATGTTGATAGCTTGCAGACTGGATAGAGGGATGGCAGGGAAGCAATAGGTGAACTGCATTCTGTTTGGTGTCTGGCATCACATGTCACAAAGATTCCAGCAACTTTTACTAATCATTAGATCTGGCCAGCAAGCTTCCTAGATTCCTGAACTAGGGTAAATTTTGGAGTGTTTGTACAAAAGTACTTCTATCTGACACAGCATAACTCAGAAGTATGATATCTAATGATTAATGTCATAGCACAGAATATGAAGACATTTTGGTTCTACAGTTGTTTATTCATTAAGGGGGAATATCACAATCAAAAGATAATTTCATATTTGTAGAAACCCCATTTTAGCTATAGGCCTGATTTTATTGCTAAAGCGGTACTGAATCTGAAGGATAGTCCCTTGATGCAGTGAGAACTTCATGCAAAGATGCAGAGAGTAGCTCACTGATCACCAGTTACAAGCAGATACATACTAGCAGTAATCCATCACTCTCCAGGGGAGCACAGTACCTCCACAGGTAGGACTACTGTGGGAACTCTGAATTCTCCTGTGTCAGGGAATAGATCTACTGGTGTAAGTTCCAAGTGAGGTGCATTGTGTCTTGTCTCATTTACTATTGATTTGCTACATCTTCTGCCCCCTGCTGCTCCCTTTTGAGCAATGTGCACCCCTGAAAGTCTACATCTATGTGATACTTGCTCATCCAAAATCATGGTCACATAGCAGCAGGTTTTTATGGAGTAGGTTTTTAGGCTCATCCTGTAACAAGAATTTTAGCAGCTGGTCCAGTGAAAGTATCTGGTGTCTGACTAATTTTTTGCAGGAGGATTTCCAAGCCTGTAGGAACCAGTATGTCCTTTCAGCAGATACTTGAGGTTTTTCAGTGTGACACTTGAGATGAAAGAGCTTCTGAGTGCACATGCTTGATACTGTTCTGTGGCTGGATGGTTCTTTCCTGTGACCTGTTTGCAACCTTCAGGTTATGGCTTCTTACTTAAGGATACAGTTTTCCCACTTCTGAAGACTGTTGCTGAATTTCCTTTACATCCATCTTGGAGCAGTATATGCTTAAACATGTTTCTTCCAACACCGTGTTCAGAAGTAGGAATCCTTCAACTGTGAATAAAAAGCCAAATAAAAATGTGTGCAAAACAATTTTTTCATCTGATTGGTTTCAGAAAGGCAGTTACCTGTTTTCCAGACCCACTTTGGTCTTTGCCAAAACAACATTTGAAACAAAATAAGGAACCATAAAAGAAATTACAGTGCAATTGTTTGTGTACAGATTGTTTTTCTCTTCAGTTAGCACACTTTTATTAGTATGTTATATCTGTGTGCTTTTTCTGTACTCAAGCAAATTGCACTGGAGTGTCAATAACTAACATTTCTTTTCTCTCAAGGTTCTAAGTTCACTTAGCTGTGTTTCTAAATTGAATCTCCAGTATATTGCATCTCCAAGTGTGGGTTTTCTTTGAGAGTTAAAAACAAGTGGGCTTCTTAATACATGAGAGATTTTTCATTGTACATAAACGTTTTTATGCTGCACTTATATGACCCTGTTTAAAAAATCCCGAACTCAATATGTACTGCTAATGAAAGATTTTGATGAATGAATGTATCAGCCTGTGTTAGGTAAGGAAATATAAATAGTGATTGTACCTACTCAGTTTCTTGATGGCACTTCTAAAGAAGCTTACCCTTGTTTTTTGGAAGCCTGCAGCTGGGAGGCTTTTGTCAGGGCTCTCATTAATACTGCTTTGCTGCTGTAAAGGAGCTACTCTCCTATTCTACTGGATTTTTTTTTCCCTAAGAATCTCATACCGTTCTCTGACATTTTCCAGGTATTTCCCTTTGCTCATATCGTATCTCATCCAAAGATGTGTAGTGTGCTAATCCTTTGCAGTTTGCTGAGGACTCTATGCTGGCAATCTAACTATAGAGAGCTAAAGAATCTGTTACTTCCTTCAAACTTACACCATTTATCTGTAGGGTCTATATGACAGACTTTTGTAATGCTATTCTATGTACAAAGACAAAAGATAGCAAGGGAGATGTTAAGCTTGAAGTATTCAGAAAAGTGCTTGTATTGTATGGATTTGGTTATATTTTTACCCACGAAAATATATAAATTAAAACTTTATTATTTGAGCATGTGTTGCCTTCTGTGTTCGTAAAAGAGATACAGGATACAGGCAAAATAACTGACATACCTCTTTATGTACTTAATTTATCTAGTTTAAAATTGAGACCATAGTGCATTTTCCTTTCAGTATAACACCGTATTTTCAGTGGGGTTTTTTTAATGCTAAGAGTTCAGAAAATTTCTGCTTGGATTAAAGCTTACCATGAAACTTGTCTCTCTTATGTCTTCACAGGCTCTTAATTCATGCTTAAAATTCAGGGTTTCTTGAAAGGTGTTTTAAATTTCTCTGGTTGTACAGCGATAGCTTGTAGCTTCCTTTTGGTACATGCCGTTGTCAGGTGAGAATTAGAAAAGCTGGAATGGCAGATCCATGAATCTTTGAGATGTGATAGATTTCTTCATGTGGAAATCAAGTGATGGTTGATAAACCAATAATTAGGCAAGTGCAGGTGAGCAGAATGGCAAACAGTGTTTGCAGCATGAAGCAGCCCAAGTTGTGTGTTACACTGGATTTACTGAATTAAAATTATTGGGAAAGACCTGTCCTATGCTGTTGCTCAGTGTATGCGCCACGTAAATTAAATAAGTCCTTGAAAAGTTCCTTTTCTGTGTTGGAAAGATGGGGATGGGAAATGGACCTCTTTTAAGAGCAGTGGTTTGCTGGGCTCTTCCTGTGTTGTGCAGGATATTGGAGTGCTGTAGGAATATTCAGGACTGTTTTTCAATGGTGGTTCCTGTGAACAATGTTAGAAAGTGGAAAATACTGTTGAGTACTTTATCTCAAATAGTGTGGGAATGATAATACTGTCTTTGACCTTCATATCGAGTCAGGATGCTGGAGTCTCTTCTTTATTTCCAACTCGTGTCATTGATTTCTTGCTGTAAAAAAGTCCTGAAATCATGATTGTATTATTAAGCAAGGAAGACTAAAAAAAAGGAATAGGAAGGTTGTCTGCTTTCATATATGAGCAGTTCCTATTGCAGGTGGGTACTTCTGTAGGATGTTTTTTCTTGAGATACGAAAAATAAATGCTAGTAGAAGAAACCTGTAAGACCAACTTGTCTGTCTGGAAGGGCACCTTTACTGATTTGGGGTATTATGTTTGGAAGGTCATTCCTGCTGCTCCTTTCACTGCTTCATTAGGCCTTCAACAAGGAGCTTTGTGCTGACCTTTGGGGGCTGTCCAGGTGGACAAAGGAGCAGGAGGTGCCTGGTTGATTGTTATCCGTGCTGACTGGTCCTGCTACCAAGCGAGGAACTGCTGGTTTGTTGAAACGTGGGAGTACTGCTAAATTCCTTGGGGAAGAAGGATAAGAGGAGCCTTCAGATGTGAGACAAATATCTCTGACACGTGGCTGTTAAATAATTAATTTTCCCAAAGGATTTGAAGAGAGCATTTCAAAACACTGACTACTTCAGATCTGTATGTGTGTTAAATCCATTGTACTTGTGAGGCTGGCTTTGTTCCATACGCTGTGTGACTTGGAGAGAAGAAGCTGTTTTGTAGGCAGATTGTGTCAGGATAACAGACAGAAAAAAGCTGTGAAATTAAATGTTTGAAGTGTGCAGCTGTTCTTTGGTTTTTTCTGAAGGGAGGGTTGCTTCTAACTTAGAGCATGGAGATAGTTTAAAAGAAACAGTGGCTAAAGAAATGGACAAAACTTGTTTCCATGTTCTTCCACTCCTCTAGCTCAGAATTGCACTAGAGAAGGAAGGATCACTTGAAACTTTTTTCAAGATTACATATGCTGACTTAAAATTTGTTCTTCACCTTAAGAAATAATGGATTTTACATTTTGTGAATGTTATGTTAGAAGGAGAGAATCTATTTGATTAAACTTGAGTTATATGCATGTGTTTTGAGAGGGAAGGCACTATGGGAATGGGAACTGGAGTGAAGCTAGGAACTGAGGTGGTGTGCCACAACGCATGCAGTAACTGGAAGGCTCCTGTGCAAAGCTTGTGCCCAGACCGAATGCTGGTTCAAATACTAGAGACATGCCTTCATTTACTGGTCTTACCCACTAATTTTCGGTTCCTATCATAGCCCCTATGAGGAAAGCCCACTCTGGCTTTCAGTATGCCATTGCATTAGATCTGGTTCTGATCTTGGTTCCCAAAGCAATTTCAGCGTGGCTGTGTTACAGGAATGCTGGCTTGGCCGTATTAAACTATTTGTAGTTTATTTTGTTTTGTACGTTTCATCTGAGAAACCACTGATGACAGTGCATCAAAAAGGGTGAATCCCCTTTTCATCAATAGTGTTTTGTTGTCTTAATCTTGTAAAAAAATCAAATGGATCTTGGTCAAGGAGCCGAGACACAGCAAGCACCAGAACTATCGTTGTGTGATGTCAGCCTTCAAAATCACAGCCATGATGTTTTGATAAAGCAACATATTTTCACTTAGTACATTAGTCACTTTATGCACATGTAAATGCAGGTTTTAATTTTATGTTACTAAGCAGCTATTGAGGTGAAATTGCCAAGAAGATCAAAGCACAGATAAAGCTTTTAGCTTTGTAGTAGGTGTGATGAGTCTAATCCTTCTTTTGTGTAACTCAGCATGGTGTTAACAGTAATTAGACAGGAGAAAAAGATTATTTTTATGCCAGTTGACGATCTGGCCAACTTAAGTAAATGTCAGTGTATGTTTGAGGGAAATAAGAAAAGTGAAGGGAAAAAAATCTGTGCACCATCAGTCTTTGGTTTGGTTTTTAAAAGCGTAACATATTGGCCTCTTTCCTAATCTGTAATTTTTATCTTGAAGTTATGCTGACAAATTAGTAAGTGTTGGGAGGAGGTGATTTGTTACCACTTCAAAGTGAAAGCTTTGTTTGTACTTCAGTTTTCAAAATGACACACTTATGAAGTGTTCCTTTTAGCATATCATTCTAGTCACAGGCTGCCTCTGTGCAGTGCATGCCTTTGAGCAATTACCAGTGAGCTCCTTTTTCAGCAGCCTGTGTGTGTGCCCTGTGCTCTGTAAAAGAGCACTGCCTTGCATGCTTGCCTGAAGACTGATTCTGTACACTTCATACCCTGCCTTAGCTCTCTACATCTAGCAGGGGAGCAGTGGGCTCTGGCCAGCCTAGGGCTCCCTCTGTCCCCTCCTCCCAGGGATGGTAGATGGCCGGTGAAACCTTCCTTCCTGTCCACATTCCTTGTTGTGTGAGTTTTTTGATAAATTGCCAGCTCTGATTTGCAAAAATGAAGTGTATTTTAGAACAGCATTTTGAATCTTGTTTTAGATTTATTTTTTCTTTACTGTTCAGCTATTTTTTCTTAGCTAAGAGCAGAGAGAAATTTGCTCTTCAGAACTGGGGCTGCACCCTCAGTAGAAGCTCTGCTCTTCAGGAGTATATGTACCTCTTGCATAAAGTTCATAAATCAAAGTCTTCCGTGTTGAACCTTGAGACCTACTTGCTTGCCCACTGCTTTACTATGTCAAGGAATGATCTGATATGCTGCAACATCTAGATTTGGAAGACTGTGAGTTGAGTTTCTCCTTGTGGAAGCCTCCATGCAAGCTTTTTCCTACAGAGGCAGGCTGTTGGAAAAACCTTTGCGTGACACCTAGCTGAAGCTAGAAGCTTGTCTCACAAGCTTCTCAGTCACACCTTTAGCAGTCAGAAAAAAGTTGGAAGGAATGATGCTCACAGCAACCTAGAACATGAGTGATTTCTGTCCTTCAGCTGAACAAGCTGATGTTTCTTCCACTGCTATTGGGTTGCATGGCAATTCCACTTGGAGAAAGATTTGAACTGGTAAAAATTACACCATTTTCAAATAACAAGCCCCTAATTAGACAGGACATCGAGGCTCTTCTTGTCCCTTTTTCTTAGTTCAACTGTGATGCAAGATGTTGCAAAGACACTGAATCAGCAGTATTAATACCAGAGGAGGTTATTGTCTAAGCCTTTCAAATACAGTTCAGTAAACTCAAACGCTAAATAGTGTTTATTTGCACTGACTTTCTGCTTTCCAGCTTTTTAGGCAAGACTTTAGAGGAGATCCAAACGGCCTGCACAGAACCACAAAGACCTCTGGCACAGTGCTAGCTGGCAGCTTAACACGTGCAGTCTGCCCTTGATAGGTCTGATAGAGCAACCAGAACTGATGCTGTTACTGTGCTTCTCTTAATTTTGCATGTGTGAAATCCTGTGAGAAGTCTGGATGGCCATCAAGAAGAGTTGTTTCTAAAAAGCTGTAGGTCTTCCTTAGCAAAGAGGAAGTGTCAGCCTGCATGAGTTAAAGCAGAGTATTTTGATCCATAGTAAATCAGTAGTATCTATGGCCTGGAAGGTGGGAAGCCTCCATTGTTTTGCAAGCTGATAAATGCTGCATCCAAATTGGTGAGTCACATGGATCCTGTGTGTCTTTCATTCTGAGAAAGTTGAGGCAACAAAGGTGGTAAAGGTAATTCAGAAAGGAATAAAGCTAAATTCAAGGAAATGACTTGCAATAGGCTGCCTTTTTTTTCTGGGATTTCTCTACAGTTTTGATCAGTTTTATCATGGGATATATATTTTGGTACCTGGTATACTTTATGTAATATTGTATGCCCTTGTTAAATCTTGAAAAGTTTCCTTTTTTGTTTTCTGTGGTGCCAGAAATACTTGTGATAAAGTTGACAGAAATACCAGTAGTGCATATGCATATGTTTTTGTGATACTTCTCTACTCCTGACACGTGCGTGACTTGTTTGTATGACAGGCCTTTATTCTACTACTGCTGTGACAAGTCAGATTGTGCCTTTTAAAAGAAGCAATAACTGTTTCTCCTGTACCGACTTGAAATGGTGTGTTTGGCTGCTACTCTTCATAATTTGCAAAGCACTGAATAGGAAAATGTCTTGGGTTACCAGAGAAGCACAGCCTGCATTTTGTAACTTCCAGAAGTTGTCTTTCTGGAAAATGAATAGACGAGGGTAAACTTGGAGCCTGTTGATGACGCAAGGTTTCCATGTACCGTGTAAGCTAAACCTCTGTTTTCTAGGAAGATCATTCAACACAAATAGTTCTAAGAGTACAACATTGTTGCTTGCAACAGATAGGAAAAAATAAAAAGCTTATTACCTCTTTGTGCAGAATTTTTGCCGTGTTGGACTGAGCCACTGGGACTACATACCAGGAAGACAGTAATGCTATTTTTGTGGATACCCTTTCAGTTTGAGCAGTGAGAGGTTAGACAAGCAAACGGTCCATTTGCATCCTCACCTGCTGGAGCACATGATCTGCAGGCTGTCTGAGCAGGTTGCAGTGTTCCAGCAGTGGATTAGTTTTCTAAAAGCTTTGAGGAAAGAGAAATGCAAGCACAATCAAACTAAATGTGAATTGAGAGGCACTAGTGTCCTTATGTGTGGTGTAATATTGTTGTATACTTTGGGTGTATGTCTGTCTTAATAGAATGTGCACTTTCTGATGCGTATTACATTCTTCAGTGAGAAAAAGGGGGTATTTTTTGTATATTTATGTATTTGGATAACATCATCTTGAAGGGTTACAGACTGCACCCAGGACAAAAATCACAGCTTAATACTTGATAGGTATATCTGATCTGTAGTAGTTTATTTTTAATTCATGAAAGCCATTTGTTTGACTTGTAGTTTCTGACCTTATTGTCCCTCTAAAGAACATTTTGTGAAAGTCACTGATAGGGATTAAGAAGCTAAAATAAGCACTGGGACATAGCTCTTGTCTCTCAAGACCTCACATGATGAGATGCTGTAAGATTACAGGCAGAGAGAGGGAATTCATAGAATGCAAGTGAAAAATGAGTAATGGTTTTGTTCTGAACAGTGTTCTCAGTGATAGAGGTTCTGTGGTTATTCACCATTAACTCTGATGATACGATACAGGTACTTGGTCTGTTTTTTCTTCCATTACTGAAATTCAGATAGAATATCTTGTGCATAAGAAGACTGAGTAGAAGTTAGATCTTGACTTGAGTCTAAAAATGAATCGTTTGTAGCATATTATAACCAGAAATATGTAGATATTTCTCCTGAGCTTACCAGTTACCTGAAATCAAAAGCCAAATTTAAATATTACTGGAAAAGTACAGAAACCTTAGAAGCCATTAGCCCTGGTTTTCTTGTTCTGCCATTCTGCAGACACCATAGTTCCTTCTTTTTATGTATTTGCACCTCTATGAAATGTAATTCTTGATAACTAGAGGCTTTATTTAAAAACCTTGTAGATTATTTTAGGATGTAATTTACATTTTGTTCAGTTTCCTGATTCACTTTCTTCCAATTCATGCTGGAGATTGCTTTCTTTGGCAACTCATAGTTTTTTGTATCATCAGTCAGTTTTCTCAGAGATAAAATAGTGTCTCTTCTTGTCAGTAGCTGAAAATGCAGGTTAAACATGTTGATGGCATGGATTTAGAGCAGCAAGAATAATGGGATTTTCTCTCTTGTTCTGAAATGCTTTCTTTCTAAAGCCCAAATTTTTGATTTTTGATTTGAAACTATGGAGGATAAACTTGCTGTATATAGAAATTAAGGCTATTGCAAGATCACATGCAAGGAGAAAAATTATGTGAGACCGGGTCTTCTTACTAAATATGTGGATTAAACATGATTCACTTGAGTCAAATAACTTCCCTAATGCATATGGCAAAATAAAGCCAGTCTCATGAGTGTGTGTACTTTCATTGTGCATGAAAGCATGAGACTTGAGTATGGACAATGCTGGTTGCCCTATAATTAAGGACATGCTAATGACTCATGTCAGAGAAGTCAACTGTGATTGAATAAATACAAGACTGACATCTATTAACTGGTTCATGTTTACTTATTTGGATACTTGAATTTTGAGGTCCTGGCCTCCTGGAAGGTGATTTTCAACAGAGAACTCCTTTGGGAAAGGTTTCTGTCTGGTGCTACCCTCCTTAAACAGAAGCCTTTGCTCATTGCTGCAAGATACTGCCTTCCCCCGGTCCAGTGAATAGTCATTGCAGCCTGTGGTAGCAAAGTGTTTCTCAGGCTGCAGTGTGTATCTCAAGCAGTGATGGAAGAGAGGAGAGAGGTCTGTAAGGCAGTCTGTTTGGAAAATCTCACTTTTTTTCCTAATTACAGAAAATAGGACTAGAATGGAGTTCCTGAATCATTGACTTTCTAGCAGTGATATAATGCAGTCTTCTTAAGATGATTCTTACTCAATTTACAGAGCTGCTAAGCATTTTTGTCTGACAAAGTAATCAGAAGAATCTTCAGAATATTGGATGCCTGTATTTTCAGTCATTTTAGACATGGATGTTCTTGTGCTAGTGGTATTTAGCTTAAATTGTTCTTCTTCCGTACTGTTAACTTTCCTCATCCATAAGCCATATTTGTGGGGAGCCCACCCAGTCCTCTTCTAGCATTTGTTTGAAAGCTCCAGTGAGCCAAACTTTTCTCCTTTTGGGTTGTCCTGATAGCCCTGGTCTGCATCTGCTTTGTTTCAGTGTTTCCTTCCTGAGCATGGATGTCTGGTACTGGTGTGCTGCCCCAGAGATTCTCTCAGTGCAATGCGTGATTCCTTCTCTCCAGGAACAAACATCCTAATGCCATCTTTTTCCTTCTTAGGACTTTATAATATGAATGGAGCAGCAATGTTCCGTGGCAAAATAATGTTCCCAGATAATTCTCTTCTCTGTCATTTCCAAATTATGAGGCTCTGTTTTTATTAGTTCTGCAAGATATGATGCAATGATGTGTCCCGTCAAAATTAATTCCATTTATGTTACCTTACTTTTCAAGGTCATCTAATTCTTAAGCTCTGTTCTGACTTTATATCATCCACAAAGTTTATTAATAGGAATTTCTTTTATTGTACTACGTGAACATTGCCTGGAAGTATTAGATTTGAAGTCCCTTTTTTTTTTCCTGGCCTTTCTGATATCAGCAAAATATTTGAAAAGAAACTGTAGAAATTTGAATACCCTGATGGCAAGTACTTGTTCATTTATTTGGTGTTTTATGAGACCAGATTTATAACCACTCTGTAATTACTAGATTTGATTTTTTGATTCTATTATTTTAAGATGGCACTTACTTAAGCTTAATGTAGGTCACCCAGCCTTCATTTAAGCTTCTGTTTTGGGATTTAGGCAGCAATATTCCACCCTAACCATACAAATGAGAACTGGAGTACATCATATGTACTGTTCATTTAAGCTTCATTGCTTCAACAGCTTCATCAGTGGGACACAGAAGTTACCCTGGGGGTAAGGCATGATGTGAGGCCATACTTGAAGTCATGACAGGAGAGGGATGTGTGATGGTGGTGTTTTGCTTTGTCCAAGGTGAGTCTGTGTGCCAGAATATGAAAGTTGTTTGATTCTCTCTTTAGAAAGTGGTTGCTGTGCAAGCCCAAAATAAGCAGATAAGGGCTATCAAATGCTGCATTACTGGTCACTGCAGAGCACTTAACACCTTATTTTTCTTAGTTTTCTCACCTACTCTTTCCAAGTTTCTTCTCTCAGCACTCATCTCTTCTGCCTGTCTGTGCTTGTACAGATGAATGTACTAGGCTTCATCATTTGTACCTCAAATACTGAATAATTTAATAAAAAATATAATCTAATATTCATGGAAATCTGACACCAGCTACTGCTCACTGAGATAAGATGTTTCCTTCTACTAAGGACAGAGCAAAAATCTTCGTTATATGACTTACGTACATTTCTTATTCAGAAAATCCGCTTCATAGTGCAGACCCCACACAGCAGTTGTGACATAACCACTTGAAGTATAACTCTCCAGAGTATAACTCAGAAGGAACTCTCCAGAGTTCCTTCTGCATCCTAACAAGCCCCCGCAGCAGAACATATTGTTGATGTGCATGTGTCATGGGGTAACACTGTCCAGGTGC